>NC_090445.1:397371683-398008016 GCF_031143425.1 Pleurodeles waltl | reverse complement strand
TCCAAGTAGGGAACCCAATCCTATTCAGGGTAAGTCATACACAAAGCTTGTCACTGAGCAGTGAGGCTTAACTTAGAAGGCAATGTGTGAAGTATTTGTGCATTAAACCATACAGTAACACAGTGAAAACATCACAAAAATACATCATACAGGTTTAGAAAAATCGATAATATTTATCTGAATAAAATAAGGTAAAATTGACAAAGATCCAATAAGCACAATTTGAAAGATCACTTTTAAGATATTTAAAAGAGTCTTAATCCTTAGAAATAAACAGTTGTCTCTTTATTACACAAAGCACCTGGTATGCTACAAAAATAACCACGCACAGAGACCTTAGAGGAGGAGATGCATGGAAAAATAAGTTGTTGCGTTGGATTTTTCTATGCGGCACAGATGATGCATAGTTTCTTTCCACGCTGCAAGGGGTTGGTGTCATTTTTCGGTGCAAAGTCTTTGTTCCTCACAGTGATGCAGGGACATTTCAGTGCCCAAGGACGATGCATTGAAAATACTTCACGTGCTGGAAGAAGGAACAGCTGCTGCATTGATCCGGTAGGTGAACTTTCCCCTACAAGGTAGGTGATGCATTGAATTTCCAGTTGGGAAGTCGGGCTGCGTCGATCCAGTCGACTATGTGACGATTTCTCTGCCGCAATGCAGGCTTCATGTCGATTTATGCAGGCGTTGCATTCATTTTCGAGGCACAAGGAATATCTTGAAAAGGTGAAGTCTTTGTTGGCCCTGAGACTTCAGAAGCAGGAGGCAAGCTCAAGCCCTTGGAGAGCACTTTTGGGGATGGCAGAGTCCTTCCAACAAAGTCAAAGTCCAGCACGGCAGCAGGGCAACAGCAGGTCAGCAGTCCTTCTCAGCAAAGCAATTCAGATGAGTCCACTGGGCAGCCAGGCAGATCCTCTGACAGAATTCAGATGTAGATTCAGAAGTGTCTCAGTTGGTGGGGTCAGAGACCAAGTTTATATCCACAAAATTGCATTTGGAGTGGGGGAGACTTCAAACACTGGTTTTGTAGTGCACAAGTTCACCTTTCAGCCCAGTCCTGCCTTCCCGGGTCCCAGTGGGGAGTTATCAGTCTGTGTGTGTGAGGGCAGGCCAATGGCCTTTGAAATGTAAATGTCAGGTCATCCACCCTTCCAGCCCAGGAAGACCCATTCAGTATGCAGACAAATGCAGATGTGACTGAGTGTCCTGTGTTTGTGGTTGTCTGGGTGAAATGCACAAGGTAGCTGTCAACCTGCACAGATCAGACGTTGATTGGAGACAGGCTGTAATGCACAGTTGGTTTTAAGTGCAGAGAAATTCTCACTTTCTAATAGTGCCATTTCTAAAATAGTAATATAGAATCCAACCTCACCAATAGGCAGGATGTTCTATTACCATTTTGACCACAATAAATATGACCTGGTTACCCCTTTCAGATCAGAATTTACCACCCAAAAAGTATATGAGGGCAGTCCTAATGCTAGTCTATGAAAAGAACAGGCCTCACAGTAGTGGAAAACAAATTTAGTAGTATTCCACTACCGAGACATATAATACACGTATGTACATGTCCTGCCTTTCACCTACTTAGCACCTTGCCCTAGGGTTACCTAGGGCCTACCTTAGTGGTGACTTATTTGTAGAAAAAGGGGAGTTTAAGGCAGTGAAACTGCACACACAAGCCTCGCAATGGCAGGCCTGAGACATACTTATGGAGCCATCTATGTGGGTGGCACAATCAGTGCTGCAGGCCAACTAGTAGCATTTAATTTACAGGCCCTGGGAACTTGTAGTGCACTTTCCTAGGAACTTATAAGTAAATCAGATAGACCAATTGGGGATGAACCAATGTTACAATGTTCAAGGGGTAGAGCATATGGACTTTGGCACTGGTTAGCAGTGGTGAAGTGCGAAGAATCCTAAAACCAGCAAAAACAGTGACAGAAAAGCAGAGGGAGGGAATCAAAAAGTTGGGGGATGACCATCCTAAGGCTGTCAGGTCTAACAAAGATTCTATCTATCAATTACTGAGTTTAGTGCATTCCCATAAATATTATGACAAAATTCTTAATACCATCCGCATCCAGGCTAGAATAGCCACATATCTGATTCGCAGGATATCGGCATGGCTGTATTTTAAAATCGCCAGTCCATATCAATACAAAATGAATACGGATAGGGAATAAGAAGTCTTTCAAGCTCGAATCCAGGGCATGGACCACAGTACTACATGAGATGTCAAATAAGTTGTTATGAAAGTTGACCAAAGCCAGAACAGGGCTCCCCTTTGTAACTAACTGCACAAATTGGGAGTGGGGTCCTGCAGGCGGAAGCCTTTAAGCAGTAACAGGTGGCTTATTAGATATTAATATCTGTATCCCTACTTTGGCCTGCCCTACTTGAGAATGTACAGCACCCAGAAAATGTGCAGAAAAACCCTCTACAAGGATTGGGTTCACACACCACGCCTCCTGTATGCAGATACCATCAAAACCACTGATAATATATAGCTAATCTGGAGAGCCCAGCTTATTCTGTAGCTCACACACATTGCATGTAGCAAATCTATAAACACCTTTAAATTCCTGGTTGGATGTACTCCTAAGGGTCCCACTGATTGTGGCGCATTAAAACTACAATTATCTTTGTTATTAGTTACAAAATTCCTGGTAGTGTCTACAACACAGCCCTCAGATTCAGGTATACATAGTGAATTGGGGTTAGGCAATACTACATCAAAATAAAAAAGATTGTCCTCACTTCTCTCCTCACAATGGGAAAAAGAGTGGCCCCTTCTGTGCTCAAGTCAGGCGATTGCCCTGGGGCAAACTCAGATCCTGAAACCTACAGGAAATGGCTAAAGAGGAAGTATACGGAAAATCATGCCTACTCACCAGTTAATTATCTGTCTTGCCACTATATGACAGTTCAATACTTCATAAATGGCAGTAAAAAAAAGCCCAGTGGAAGTAGAGCCATGTTCCTTTCAAATGGAGTAATTGCGATCGATATTGCTAAGGTTTCTCCTTCAAAACAAGCTTGCTTAAAATTGATAATGATACAGTTCCCTTTACATTTTTTACTTAGTGAGCCAACCCATCCTGCTCTTCTGGTCATCAAAATTTGATTGGCTCTATTAGCCAGAAATATATGATACGCTATGAACCAATGAATGACTTTATACTTTAGCACCTCTGGAGATTCACTTAAACCAGCGTTCAGCAGGGGGACATGGACCAGGACTGCCACATAAAGGCAGCAGACTGGAGGTAAATTAATAGTCACTGGGTCACATAAAGCCTCTGTAGCATTACTCCTAGGGCAGTTTAGTGATGGTGCAGACATCCGATTAACTGAACAGAATTGCTAGTTCGGTTGCATACTATCCATGGGCAATAACAGTGCTGGAAGCAATGTATCATCTATTGGATTTGATTTAGAAGTTTCACTAATGTGAAATGGTGCAATAGTGGCTCTACTACTAGCAGACATGTGTGGTGGACCCTGGACCACCTTCATGCACAGGGGAATCCAACAGTGCTTTTCCTGAGGCAAGAAAGGGCTGGGAAAGATGGGCATATCAGTTCCTATTGTCCTCATACTGAGCAAAAGTTCCTCAATAACTTTCAATTGCTTGATGATAGATAGAAGCAGGTCTTGTATTAACCCCCCTGATATTTTCAGGATGTTTATCCTGGAAAACAGTCAGCAAACCTAAAGAGGACATGTTACTCTGGGCAAGATGATTTAACAGCATCAATGTCCGATTGAGCCTCAGTGAAATGAAGCTCTCTTTTCACCCCTTGGTGTCTTTTCCTTTTGGTTGGGGGCCTCCACCATAGGCTCTATTTTAGGGTCATTCTAATTATTGCCTGGAATCATGCCCCTGTTCATGTCCATGCTCAACAAGCCTAGGAAAGGCACTGAAAGTGGCTTTCTGAAAGCCAATGATAATCACATTGGAGGGATGTATAATTGACTCTGAAGACGGTACGGTATTAGAAGCCAAAGCTACTGTGGCAGATCGTCATTGTTCCGCTCTCTCTATTTCTTTATTAAGTGCTTCCACTGCTTTTTTAATATGGCCATCTAGTGTGGAGTCACCAGCTTTTCCAGGAGGAAGAGTTTTTCTTTCATCCACAGTTTAATAAGACAGAGGTGGACCAGCCAGGCAAAAACAGTAAAAAGAATAAAACAGTGAATACATAGTACCTCAATGGGACTCCCACAGAATGTGTCATGCTGCAGGCACCCACGGTGATTCGTTCCTGCACCGCGGTGGGGTCGGTGGTCTGTTTTTTGGGTCAAAGGGCCTGCTACAGCCTCTCTGTTTGGACGTGTTGCGATTTGTTGCCCGCTAGGAGGTCAGAGGCCCGAGGCTGGGCATCAGACCTTGCTGAGTTCAACGTACGGCATAGATGATTGCCACGAGGCACCCGCGACCCCCCCATTCCCTCACTTACCTGTTGTCCTGGTCTTGGGATTCTTTTTTACTCTTCTTCTTCTTCGGGACATGTTTTCCTCTTCCCAGGATCCTGTTCTCTTCCCGGCATACACAAGTTTCCTTTCCCTTCCGTTTCCAATAGGGTACATTTCATGTGCTTTTTCCTATGGCTTCTTTCCAATTCAAGATGACATTCTTTCTTCTTCCTGTGTGTCACTTCCTGTCCATTAGTATAGAAGGGGTCATATTTTTGTTTTCCTTACGTTGCAACACTTCTTGTTGCTGGTGGTCCTCGCTCCGGCTTGCGATCGTTGTGGAGTGTTTTTTCCTGCTTATTTTTCCTCAGCCTGTAGGGTTCCAGTCCTTGAAATCCTGGTATCATGACGTATTCCATCTTCCTGTTTCAGGGAGTTCCTACGACAGAGGTTTTTTTTCCCTTGGGGTTTTCCCTCTGGGACTCCTTCTGGAGGGAACGGTCTGCTGTGGCGTTCCCTTGTCAGCAGCACCGTGGCTACCAGAAGGGGTCACCCCCATCTCGCGCAGACCAGAACGTATAAGAACTGAAGTCGCACTCTAGCTTCATCTGACAAGGGCGGTAAGCGAAAGGCAGAACATGAGAGAATGGAACCAAGAGGGGTGGCCCAGCCTTATCCAACCATGAATGCAGACGGGCCCGCTCTAGAAATGGTCTTTGCCCAGGCATGCGCCTGTACGCGTCACATGCTGAGGAACACAAAACATTGTTTTAAGTACCTCCTGGTGCAGAAAGAACGCCAGCAGCCCCTAGCAGCCGCAAGTGAGGTTGGGGCATGTATTGAAGAGCCCCCAAGCCATCAGTGAAAGTCCCCTGTGCTGTGGGACACAAAGCATTGTTTTAAACACCTCCTGGTGCGGAACGAGCGTCAGTGGCCCCTTACTGCTGTAGGTGAGGCTGGGGCATGTAGTGAAGAAACCCCAGCCACAGGTGAAATGCGCCCGCACTGTGGGACACAGAGTGTTGTTTAAAGTGCCTCCTGGTGCAGAAAGAACATTGGCAGACCCTCACTTCCACAGGTGAGGCTGGGGCATAGACTGAAGAGCCCCCAGACAACAGTGAATGTCCCCAGTGCTGCAAGACATGGAGTATTGTTTTAAGTACCTCCTGGTGCAGAAAGAGCATTGACGGTCCCTTGCTGCTTCATAATGAGGCTGTGGCATGTAGTCAACAGCCACCAATGAAAGCAATTATATTCTATGGATTTAGATTTGAGGAGAAGGGCTATTCATCACAATTGTGACAAAGTTGTTACAGAGTAACCGGTCTGCCAATATCTAAATCAGGCCCAAAGTATCCTATCTAAAAGGATGTGGGTATTGATGCACCCGAATAATGCAGAAGGGGTTTAAGTTAAAGCCAAAATGTTATCCACAAATACCAGTGGATGTATAAATTTAATCCACAGATCCAATATGATATCCTAGATTGCTTCCATTACATTGTTTGAAGGAAGATCTGTCTTTCATAATAAAACCCTCAGATAAAGGGTGTCAACATAGTCATTTTGTTTCATGAAATGTACTTTGAAAAAGCAATGAACCAACTGACTAATACTAACTGCTATACAACTAGATCTATGGAGGTTACAATAATAATAATGGATGCCTTGAAAACAATAATTTTAGCTACATTTGTTTCTCAGGTAGACAATATTAATCCTATCTATCTATCTCTTCCAAATAATGTGGTCCAGAGGCTCCGGGTAATTAAAAATGAAGCACCCCTCCTCGTAGTTAGGCTTTTGAGGCATTACCACATAACTTCTACCCTAAAACAATCACACTGGTTGTCCATCAAGCAAAGTGCTCAGTTTAAAATCTACTCCATAATGTTTTAAGCTCTGCAAGATTTATCTCTGTGTATTTAAGTAATGAGGCTTACTAAAAACATTCCCTAATGCAAACTATGATTCTCCAGTAACTACCCACTCCAGGTTCAGAGCTGCAACGAGCATCGTATGGAAGGGCGTAGTTTCTTGGTCCAGCTCTCTGTTTTACTTTGATCAAGGCACTACCAAAAGAAATGCATTTGTGTTGCCTTTACTTTATTAAAAACAACTTTATTTCTGTGATTGAGGTGATCGAAGGAAGGCTTGAATTAATCTCAGCCACTGGTGATCACGCAGGACTGCATTCGAGACCATTGTGTTTTACCCACTGTAAGAAATTGGGTTGTTGGTTGATGGGGGTACAACCCTACTCAAGCAGGAATCACAATCCCTGTCACGATTAAATCACCTGCAGACCCAAAATTAACCTACCCCAACCATCTGGTAGCATGGCTCAGAGCAGTTAGGCTTTGCTTAGAGACAATGGGCCCGATTCACAAAAGTACACTTAGACATTTGTCTAAGTTTAGACCAAAAGTCTAAATTTACAACTTGTTGGTATTCAATAAGGTGTTATGAGTAGTACCCTTACGTCCTGACTCAGGGTGGAATCGCCGCACTTGATCCACCCCGAGTGCAGAGATTCCACTCCGGGTGTGGAGAGTACAGTCCGGGTGCAGGGATTCCACTTCAGGTGGAGAGTGGAATTTCCGCACTGAGGGCAGAGATTCCGCCTGAGTGCAGACATAAAGGTACTACTTGTAACTTACCTTTGTGAATATTGAAAACTCATAAACTTAAACTTTTAGTCTAAGCTTAGACCAAAAGTCTAAGTTCACCTTTGTTAATGGGACCCAATGTGTAAATGATTTGTGCAACACTTCAAACAGTAGCAAAGTGAAAACACAACGAAAGAAAAATGATCCCATACCAGCTTAAAATAATATCAAATTTCAAAGGTTTCAGTTACAATAGAGCCAAAAAGCATGAAGCACCAACGGTGGCTATCTGGTCACGCTGGACTAGAACAAAATCACAAGTTCAGCCCAACCGCGATGGAGCATGGGCCAGTTTAAGTGACCCATTTAGGTCTGCTTAACAAAAGTACCTTAAATCCTGTTTGCTAAGCATTGCAAGGTCCAGCGTCAAGGATGTATCATGCAGCTGAGGTGATGTGAGGTCCAGGTTGGAGATGCATTGTGCAGCATCAGTTCTGAGGAGCTTTGAGGCTGCAATGCGCAGTCCTTGTCATAATCGAGGAGGCTAAAGATAAGGGAAACTTGCGATGTGAAGTCCTGCATTGAGGATGTGTTGTGCATGGGCTGGTTCAGACAAAACTATAGGGCTGCAATGCAAGGTCCTGCATCACTGTCAAGGCTACCATCAATGAGGGCTGCGATGTGTGGGCCCGCTTCGGGGATGCATCGCAATGCAGCAGTGATGATGAGGTGGAGGATGGGAGGTCAATGCGAAGTCCTTGAGCTGGAAAACTCCTCACAGCAGAGGAGATGTATCGGTTTTGCTCTGGGTTGCACAGCACAGCAGAGAAGATGCATACATTCTGCTGGGTCCACAAATTGGCTAGCAGAGCACCCTAAGGCCCACAGCCAAGGGTCGCAGACTAGGGTGGCAACACTTGGCAAGGTAGAGCTCATGGTTGCAGAGTTCAGATGCTGGTTGTAAGAGATTAGCCCTTGGAGTCACTCTGGGGGTCTTCACTCCATGTTGAAGGTATAGTCCTTCTCACCCAGGCAAGAGGGCAGCAGACCGCAGGTCAGCACAGCAATCAGTAGTCCTTCGGGACAGTAGCACAACAGAGTGGTAGTCTTTTCAGTTGGTGTGTGAGATCCAATATGTATCCAGTGCCTACTTTGAAGTGGGAAAAACTTATAGGAGATTCCCTTTTGAAGTGAGCAGGATTCCTGCATCCCCTACTGTGGCTGTAGACTAGGGTATGCAATTCTTTCTGTAAAGGCAGGGTATAGGCTATTCAGGTGTAAGTAGGGCTCTGCCCAGCTCCACACTCCCATCCTGCCAGTGATGGCCCAAGCTCTCTATTGTGTGTCTGTCTAGGAGGGATACACAAAGACCAACTCCACTTAGTCATGTCATCCAGGGACAGTCTGCAATCACTACATGGCTAAGGCAATAAAATGTCAACTTTTTTTAAAAAGCACGTTCAAAATGGTAATTCAAAATCCAACTTTGCCATATAAGAGGATTTTTTTCACTACAATTCCAAAGACACTAAGCATGAACTGTTCACCTGCTCCCATTCGTAAGATACCCTTATTAAATGTACTAAAGTAACTCCAATGTTATCCTATTGAGAAGTACGCCTTGCAGTACTGAAAAAAAGCAAATGTAAGATTTTGTCACTACCACAACATGTAAGATTCAACAGTACATGTCATACTTTTACATACACTTCACCCTATCTTCTGATATCTCCTGGGCCTCCCTAGGGATGACAACCAGAGGGGGGACAAAGTTGAAGAATTTGGTTTACCCTGATGGGGCTTGGGTCAGATAGTGGATTGGGCCCAATCTGCTCTTACCTTCGGACTTAGAAGAAATTCTGAGAAAACAATTCTGACAAGGTAAAATTTGGTGGTGCAAGTGTCCAAGGAGGAAACGTCCTCATGGGGAGCTGCCGGAGAAAGATGAGGTGAAGATTTATTTGTTCAGACTTTATCAATTTTTGGAAGTTGAAAATCTCTAGCAAGATGCAGCTGGAAACTGTAGCCCATGAGAGATCCACAAGGGCCTATATCCCTTTGGTGAAAGACCGCTGAACGGAATTTGCTTCAGCAGAGAAGAACATAGCATCAGCTGCCATGAAGTCAGGCAGAACAGCAATGCGTCTTGGGTGGATATACGAGTCGGTTGGCCCCAGCTTCCTCTCGGTTCTCTGAGCAGTTTTTTGCCAAAAAACAAGTTTTGGCTTTTGACTATCTGGGGTACGTTTAGCACCACCACCAAGGGTCTGAAACTGGCGAGGCACCACTTGGGGGCTAGGACTCACTCAGACTGGGGCCAGCTGCAGGTTCAAGATGGTTGGAGCTTTTTCTACCCCTGAGGCTCTGATCAAGAGGTCGCCAAATAAGCCCTTGGAGTCACTTTGGTGGGCTTAGCAGTAGTACAGAGATTAAATATTATGGCAGTCATCTGAGTGTTCAAGGCAGACTTCAGGCAGCAAAGCATTCCTCCCAGTTGCAGTAAGGCAGCCTCTAAGTACACAGTAGGCCACAGCAGTAGGCCATCCTCTGAGAGTTCTTCCTCAGGTCCAGAAAGTGAACTGAAGAATGGGTCTGAAAGTCCCATTTTTATACCTGATGCCCCTTTTGAAGTACGAAAAGTTTCGACAGAATTCTCTTTTATGTGCTTAATGTATCCTGATTCTCCTGCCCTGGTCTAAGCTGGCTGTAAGAACAATGCAGGAGTGACAAGTCGTTTGTGTGAAGGCAGAGCACAGCCTACTAAGTTGCAAGTGAGGCTGTACCCAGCTCTGCCATCTCACTCCTGACAGATAATGGTCCATTCATGCACACCTAATCCCTTTATTGTGTGGCTGTCTGGGAGGAATTAACAAAATCCAACTGCCAACTATATTCAGTCATGTGACCCAGGAACAGGTTGCAGACACAAACGAATTAGGGCAGGAAAATGCCAGCTTTCTAAAAATGGTATTTTTGAAATTGCAACTTAAAATGCAACTTTATCATAAAAGATACATTTTTATTTCAATATCTCAGACACCAAAATCATAGAGACGTTTTTAATTTTAATGTCTTAGACACCAAACATGAAAGTTCATCCTGTTCCCACTCAAAATTTAGCACTCATAAAATGTAATTTGCCCAATGTTATCCTATGGTGGAGGTAGCCCCTGCAGTAGTGAAAAAGGAATTGCAGAGTTGTTCACTACCAGGACACATAAAAGTTAAAAGTGCATGCCCAACTTTTTAAATGCACCGCACCGTGTACTATGGGCTTTCTAGGGTCTATCCTACAGGTGACATATGTATTAAAAAGGTCTATCCTACAGGTGACATATGTATTAAAAAGGATGGTTTAGGCCTAGCAAGAGGTCTATTTTGTCAGGTCAATATGTCAGTTCAAAACTACACACAGGCTGCAATGGCAGGACTGAGACACATTTAAACGAGCTACTTAAGTGAATGGGGCAATCAGAGCTGCAAGCCCAACTGTTGCATCAAACTGTACAGGCCCTGAGTACATGTAGTACCACTTTACTTGGAACTTACAAGTAAATAAATGTTCCAATAAGGTGTAAGCTAATTTCGCAATGTTTAAAGAAGACAAATCAAGTACTTTAGCACTAGATAGCAGTGGTAAAGTGTGCCGAGTCCTAAACGCCAACAAAAATGGGTTCACAAAATTGGAGGGTGAACACAAACAGTTTGGGGATGACCTTGCAGAAAGGTGTTAGTCCAAAAGTACCCAAGCAGCAACCACAATTATTTTCAGGGCTCAATATCAGCAAACCCCAAGTTAACCTGTGCTTAACCTTCTGGTAGCTTGGCACAAATGCAGACAGGCTTAACTTAGAAGCAATGTGTAAAGTATTTATGCAGCACTCCAAGCAATCATTAAATGGAGGCACAGGAAAAATCCCTCACCACTTTAGAAAAAGAGAGTAAAACATTATAAATAATTTGAGACCAAAACAACAAAAATTCAATTAGTAGAACCGTGTTATGCAATTTTGAAGATGTAGGTAAAAATAGTACTAAGAAGCACAAAGCACCAACTGTGGTTATCAGGTCATGTCGCAGTAGGGTAAAGTCACAAATTCAGGCTGACTCTGATGGAGCGCCGGCTGGACACAACAACCAAATTCAACCCACTGAACAAAGTACCTTGAATACTGGTGTGCATCTTTCAGTGTTGGTTCCGAGGGGCTGCGAGTGCTGGGATGGGAGGTCCTGTGTCAGGTTATGTTGTGCTGTATATTTTGCAATCAAGCTGTGTGGTGCAGGGCTTCACACGAAGTTGCATGAGTTCTGATGAAACTGGTAGCTGTGCAGCAAGTCTTTGTGGGGCTTTACGTTGCTTCACAGCAGATTTGGTGAAGACCACGGCTGGGCTGGCAAGGCTCCTCTATCTCCATTCCAAGGGTCCAGGACTAGAGAAGCACAACTTGGAGGGTTAGAACTCACAGCAGCCAGAGCTTAGGTGCAGGATTCAATAGAGTAAATTGGAGCCTTTTCAGTTCCTGAGACTCTGATCAGGTAGCCAGCCAGCTAGCTCTTGGAGTAACTCTGGTGGGCCTGGGTTCAAGATGCAGGTCCAGTCCTTCCCACTCAGACAGCAGGGCCGCAGGGCAGCAGACCATCTTGCAGAAGAGCAGCACAGCAGACCTACTGAGTCTTTTACAGGTCCAGATGTATAATGAAGAGTTGGGTCTGAAGGTCCATTATTTATGTATGGTGCCAGTTTTGAAGGGACATAAAGTTGCTAATGTCTGACTCCATCTTAGCTATGCCCCAACCCCATCATAAATGGATGCTGCCTTCTCTGTCTTATACACTGGACATTGCCATGTTCCCTGTTTTTGCAGAATCACTGCCATTTCGGCTGTTTAACACCGTAATGGCCAGACCCTATGTTTCTAGGAACTGTGATATTATTAGGTTTTTTGATCAATGACATAGATACAACATCGAAGGCAACATTTGTCTTGGTCAAATGTTGATTCCCCAATATGTCAAGGATAAATAACACCCAATAGATTTTAATAAAATGAGTGTAGTCTGAATCGATGTCCTTCTTCCCTATATGCCCATAAGACAACATCAGAAATGAATACTTTGATGTTCAAAATGTCTGTCAGACATTCAAATCGCTGATAACATTTAGGATACAATGTCTGTCATTTGTTCACTTGAGAGAGAGGCCCATCACTCAGATTATCATCCACGATTCTGCCAAAGACAGTCTCACCTATTGTAAGCACAGTTCTCATTTCTCCGATGATTAATTTCGTCTGAAGTCTTAAACTGAAAGAGCCAAGTCATGGAGGAAAACCAACTGACTGCTCCCGCAGTGGGTACTTGCCATTCATGGGGAACACTTTCATGCCTCCGCTGATAAAGACAGCCTTTTCTGTCAACACAGCATGAAGTGCATCCATTCTCCCTAACAAATTCTAGACTGAAAGTTGCTCTACCTGTCATGCTCTCATAAAATTGTGCATTGAAATAGGCAATAGGGTGCAAGGTTCTAGATGATATATTAAATGACAATTTAGCAATGTTGGACATGTTTGTTCTCACTATTGCTGTTTTTATAATATTCTGATATTCTGTGTAGTTGTTTTAGCTGTACGAAGAAAGCGATTTGTTCTGTAGTAGTAAACACTTTAAACAGAAAAGTGCTTCTACTTCTTAGTCCGGTGTGTGTATTAATGTGAATAATGAATGAGGTTGTTGCAGTTTTCACAGTGTCCATGATCCCTTTATGGAATTGTTAGTAACCCAAAAGCAATGCTTCTATTTCAATTACACATCAAATAATGTCTTGCAAGGCTACAATAACTTGCTTTCACATTCATTGTTGGTGCACTGAACCAAGTTCACTTGTGTCACCTGTGGGTGGGAAGGTACCCCTTGTAAAGTTACATGAAACTTATGCAACAGAAGTGGAAGCTGCTTCTAGAAGTTTCCTATCGCAGAGATGCTTATAATTTCCTGCCTCCCTGCCTTGGCCCAAGACCAAATGGGTACACAATAGACTGCTATGGACCCCTTTGTGAGTGTGCTGAGGCAGAGTCTTTGTGACGTGCAAGGTGATAGATCCTCCCATATCAGGTCAGAAATGGTTCTTCCTGTCAGCACCTATTCCCCCTTTGTTGCACTGTCAGGGAGCAAAATACAAAGACCAACTGCCGGCTACACCTAGTCATGTGACCCAGGTACCAACTGGTAAGAACAAGAAAATACCAACTTTCTAAAAGTTGTATTTTCAGAATTGTGACTTAAATTCAACTTTACCATTAAATAGTGTTTTAAATTACAATTCTATAGACACCAAACTTGACTTTCCTATTTGCTTCTAATTGAAAGGTATCACTTATTAAACGTAATAAGTAACCTATTGCTATCCTACGGAACATGTAAAAATTGTGAAAAACTATTTTAGCAGGTTTTCTCTACCAGGACAAGTAAAACCTGCCAGGTTTATTTTGCCAAGTTGAAACATCAGTTTAAAACAGCACACAGACTGCAATGGCAGGCCCGAGACATGTTTAAAAAGGCTACTTAAGAAGTCGGCACAATAGTGCTGCAGGCCCACTAGTAGCATTTAATTTACAGGCCCTTGTTGATGCAGTACCACTTTACTAGGGACTTACAAGTAAATTAAATGTGCCAGTTGTGTGTTGGCCAATGTCATCATGTTTAAAGGAGAGAGTACACACATGTTAGCACTGGTTAGCACTAGTAAAGTACACAAAGTCTTAAAAGCCAGTAAAAATAGGGTAAAAAAACAAGAGGGTGATGGCAAAAAGTTTGGGGATGACCCTGCCAAGAAGGCCAAGTGCAGCACTACCCATCAAATTGAAAGGTAATGTTTTGCTAAATTATTCCCACTGATAATGATACTTTATACATACTAAATATAGTAAAGCTAATGCTTGGTACGTAAATGCAAATTCTAATCAAAGTCATATTAACCAACAGTAGAGCTCTCCAAATGTCACCATTGATTTCCTTCTGAATGACCTTGGCTGCATTGAAGTTCCTAATAGTTTTAATTTATTTGACCGCTAACTGTTTGATAATTGGCAAGATAATTATTCTCCAAAACAGGAAATTTACTAGCAAGCCATTCATAACGGTATGGTTTAGCAACTTGAACTCACACACAAAGATTGAATCACTCACAGAATTAAAACTAGTAAGCACACCTGCAAATGTAACCATTTCAAGCCTATAAATTTAAGACTTAATACTGTTTGTCTTGTCTGTATTCCTATCAGTATTTATCCCAACTATATATTAATTTATCTGCTGTTGCTTACATACCCCCCTTGTTCCTTGAATACTGTTAATTGAGTACCTCCCCATCAATGTGCCTGTTTAAAATTTCTAGCCCCTAAAAGCTAATTTTGATAATATGTTCTGCAATATCTCATTGTATTTTTTCATCATTTGTTAAGATAAAGAGTTACCTAACAACAAACGTGTGTGTATTTGTATTCATTCATGTAAAGCAAGGCACGATGCTTAATTTCTACAAGAATAAGTACCGGGCCGAACGTTTTTCTCCGAAGTTTGCGGTTGGCACTATGGAAGGGTGGTGTGCCAAACATCAATATTGCATTGTTTGGATTCCATCTTATGCCTCTTGAATCCACCACCAGACATGTCTTTAACTCCATCCTCTTTAACTCGTTCTTGCAGTTTCATTTTCATCTCTGCATCCCCTTGTCTCTTTTACTGTCTTTTTTCCTCATTCATTTTCCCTTTTGTGTTTTTCTCTCTCTTGGTCTGGATTAACGACTGTGAAGGAAAAATACGCGCTGGTCCCCAAAAATCAGCGCTATTGGGCTCCATCTACAATCACCAGCAAATATTAAGCACCGGAGAATTTGATTTATTTGCTGAAAATTGAACTAATGTATTGAGATGTGGTGAAAGATGTTAGTGATATATGACAGGACACAGAAAATACTTATATTGAAGAGTTGGTGATGGTGACTATTTATTTGTTGGTTTAGTTGCACGTATCATAGAAAAATGGCTTTTTCCAGACTGTCTGCAGGCAGTTCTTGCTACCTGTTTAGGTAACTTTGTAACTAGTACTTCAAGAAACATACTTAGAGTGGACTTCTTTTCTCGTGATTGGAAGGATTTCTTGTCCATTTTAATTCTTTGCTCCTGATTCAGTGGCTGTCTTCCAGATTCTAGTGTATGACCGATCCTTGGAGATTTGAGTTTAACTCTCCTTTTGATTGGTTCAGTGTATCTTCCCACTCTTGATATTTGATACTACTTTTTGCTTTCTTTTTAAACATCCATGACTTTGAATTTTTATAGGTTTATAAGTCGTTCTCCTTTTACTCTCCTTCTCTCTCTTTCTCTATCACAGCACAAGCACTCTTCAGGTGCACTATTTCCCCATTCTTATCATCGTCTATCTCTCTGTTGTCTCCTTCCTGCCTCAGTATTGCTCTTGCAAACTTTGCCTTGCGACAAAGGGCCATATGTATGAACACTATTTCCCATAGACACAGAATGGGTAAAATCCTTTGATACATCTGGCCCAAAGATCGCTATTGCATCTCAGTGTCTCCCTCTCAATTTCTCTCTCTCTTGCATCACTCTCGATGTCCACTATTCACCACCATTATTGCTTTTGTCTTTGTCGTTGCAAAATTAAACCAATATTAGCAATGCTAGTATTGTCGGGTGGCTGGCCTGCTTTTCTTTATTTCATTAATTCCAAGATGGACATCACAATGTGAGTAAACACAATATGGTGGCAATCTTGGAGGCATAGAAAAAAGCATTCAGCTATCTGGCAATTTTATTTTTGATCCCCAAGGTGACCATCATGTTACATCTAGACCCAACGTGGCAACGTAGAAATCATATATTGAAACTACAGAAAATAACATTATAAGTTGTATGAATGTCATTTTCTATAATTCCAAAGTTCCCATCACATTGTACACACATTCAATGTGACTGCCATCATGCAAAATGGATGGCGGCTATTACTGGCTTTGGCACACTGCTGGTGTAACTTCAGAAGCATTGACAAAGTCAATAGCAGCAAACAACAAGCATTGACATAGCAAGATATATTGGCTTTGTTTGATTCACTAATATGTTTGGCAATATTTGATTAAGTATGAGTCAACTATGGCAGGAAGAACTTCACCAACACTTGAGGGACTGTGTGTTCCAGACTTCTTTGAGTGCATTGGAGGCGACCCTTAGCCTCACAGCACCTGCACCCACTTGCCATTTTATGTAGTGCCTTTAAGGGGCCCACGGCACAGGAAGGACATTGCCAGCACTTGAGGGACTATGGGTCCCAGACTTTCTTGAGGGCATTGGAGGCGACCCTTAGCCTGACTGCACCTGGACCCACTTGCAGCACTACATAGCACCTTCACGAGAGCTGAGGTTGGGCCGCATGTGGGGCATGTGTGGGATGCTCATGGGCCGCATCCAGGTGAAACCAATGGCAGGCCTGTTCTGTACCAATTTCGTTTTTTACTTTTTCACTTCTAACAGGCTTACTTGGATTCATATGCCTGTTATTCCTTATCGTTGGTGTGTTTGGAACCTGCTGCCTTCAAGTTCTGTGAGTATGAGACATTTTCAAGCACTCAGGGGGTATGTGCTAACGAGGAAGTATCAGACTGTGGCTAAGTGGTCAAGTGAGCCTGTGTGGAGGGAAAGGTTGGTCTAAGGCTGATCAGTGCGTCCCCGCAGTTCTTCAACTGGCTAGTATGGGAAAAGGAAACATACCACAACTGTAATGGGGGGAGCCAGTTCTTTGGAAAAAAATCCTTCCAGGTGCCCTGGGAGCATTAAATAAGGAGTTCAGTAGTTCAGAGGCTAAACTTTAGACAACTATAGAATCAGTCTCAATTCTGGTCGATCGCAAAAGTGAAACCCTTGATTACTCAGCAACAGAGGGGCTATTGAAGGATTCTGAGCCTAGTAGGGTAATGGCAAGCAGTAACAGCATTGCTGCACCCTGTGCTGTTCAAGCAATTCAGATCTTCCCTATGCAGGGCCCAGACTCACCACCTAAGTCGAGACTTAAACCTAGGGTGGCACATGCACAATCTTCTAAACAGCTGATCATGATGGGGGATGCCTATTCCAGTGATCAGGTCATAGGTAACCCTGCTATGCATGTTTCAAAGGGCATGGACATAAAACAGTGTAAGGCCCTTCTCTCTGCAATTGAACAGTGCATGGTTATGCTGTCAAACTCCATCACAACAAGACTAAGTACAGTCAAGACACTTGTAGAGTCCCAGTCTTGGAATTCTAGGACAATTAGTTAAGGCAGAGACCCGTATGAATTGCAATGGTTTGGTGTTGTATATGGTGCAAACAGAAGATAGTGTCAGTGGGGGCTAGTGATATTGTAGATCACATTTTTTGCCTACAGGAAATATGGGAGATTCAGGAAAGCTTCATTGACAGGTATATGGTATATATTTCACTCTGGCATTGCCATCAAGTGCAAGAAGAGCAAAGGGAGGATTAGTTACCTACATCATCAACATTTTCCCTGGGAGGGAAATTAAGTTTAATACGACTCCGCCTTTTTCATTTACTGGTGTTTGATGTATTGAAATAATGGGACTTCTAATTCATTTTACAATTGCTTTGATGTGAAGAGCTTACAGGTGGTAGTGGATCTGGACATGGCTATTCAGACAATTCTTGTGAACATCTCAAACCTGCGCATGTGATTTTAGTGGGTGATTTTAATGCCCATTACTGCACCTTACATGCAAAGTTAGGTTGTGGGGTTGTGCATATGACAGAGGAGCCCCTAGCCCATTTTAGACACAATGTATGTGGAAATGCACTATATAATTTACTGGCAAAGCTAAATCTGACTCTGGCAAATGACTTTGGGGTAATACAAGCAGATATTGTCCCCTCCTTCATGAGCAATTCTTGTTCCTCGACTATTGAATATTTTTTAATCTCAGGGAATTTGAGTAATTCTGTTGCAGAGTTTGAAAGCAAACTTTACAGGGTACAGTGATCATGCAGCTCTAGCTCTTATGGTGAGGTAAGGGTAAAGGGCATGGACAAGTCCTGCTCCCAAGTTGGATACATATCAGTCCTGGCTATGAAAAATGGTTTCTCTATCAAATTGGATAATGTGGCTAATATTAATTTTCTTTGCTCTATCATCCAACATAAGCATGCAAAGGTTTCAACGTGTCTGAACATCCAAGCTGAGGTCTCAGAGATTAGATTGGCTTTCCCTGATATTACTGCTACTATCAGGCTGTCTCTAACGTGTGACAGTCGTTCTTCTTTACAGAAAACGTGCAGCTGCCTTGATAGCACTTGCACTAAAGCCCTTACAGCCCTACTTAAGTCCTCACAGGTTCAGCCAAGAGCGGTGGCACTAATCAGGAATGCACAAGCACTTTATAAGTTGGATTAGGCAGCCACAAAAAACACCTAAAGAAGGCGAGCTAGCATGCATTCCAGATGGCTAGCCTTCAAAAAGACAGTGTAGCCTTTTAGAGGGTGATAAATGCTCCAAAATGTAGGGCAACCTTAGACCCCACAACTGAAGTTCACTTTCAGGAACATAAGGGAGTATAATATTTTTTCTAATATATACTGCAACAAGTCCACTTTAATGGACCCAGTTGAAGTAGTGCAAAGAACGTCCTTAGAGATGACCACGCCTCTGGTGTTTGATTTAGCGGAGGTTCAAAGGGCTCTGAAGGAAAGTGGTAGGGGTATGGCTCGAGGACCCGAGGGAGGTCTCCTAGATGTGTTCTCAGATTTCAGGACCTGTGCCCCCCCCCCCAGCTCACTAATGTTTTTAATGCTATTGCTATGGTCTACCCACCTCCAACATGGAACACTTCTGCATTAACACTGATCTGTAAAACAGGAGATAAATCCCAGTCCAAGGGCCCTTATCTCTCTTAGATTCCACAGTTAATCTCCTGCACAGATTGCATAGATATGAGGATTGGGTGGCTGTGAGCAACATTTTAACAGACACTCAATATGGTTTTAAGAGAGGCTTGGGTATGGTGGATCAAGGCCTTAATATGAGTTTAATCATAGGTTAATATGTGGCTGCTGTGGGACTTTTTTTCTTTATGCAAGGTCATTCCCCAGACTTTTTGCCTTGTGCTTCCTTATTTTTCTGACCTTTGTTGGCTGACGTTTTGACTCTGAGCACTTTTTCACTGCTAACCAGTGCTAAAGTGCATGTGCTGTGCTCTCCCTTTCCAAATTTGGTATGATTGGCTTATATCTAATTGCCATATTTAATTTACCTATAAGTCCCTTGTACAGTGGTATCTCTATACCCAGGGCCTATAAATTAAATACTACTTGTGGGCCTGCAGCACTGCTTGCGCCACCCACTGAAGTAGACTTTCAAACCTGTCTCAGGCCTGCTAGAGCAGGGCCTGTGTGTGCAGTTTTCTGCAACAGGGACCTGGCATCTAAATTTACTTGCCAGGCCCAGAACTCCCCTTTTACTACATGTAAGTCACCCCTAAGATACACCCTAGATAGCCCTATGGGCAGGGTGCTATGTATGTAGAAGGCAGGAAATGTGCCAGGTTGCGTGGCCTGTTTTGTTAGTGACAAACAGCCTAACTTGGTGTCTCACTGCTGTGAGTGCTGCCTTCTCATAGGATTGCATTAGAAATGCTCTACCTTATGTTTAAGGGGTATTGTCTGATTTATGAGGGGTAGCATAGGCGTGTTTGGTATGATTGTGATAATATATGCTGCTTACTGGTGTGGGTGTATTTTTTATTACTATGACAGAAATGCCATTTTTAGAAAGTGCGCATTTCTCTGTGCTTATGACTCTGGTGTTTTGCAGCTTGACTCCAATCCACGACTGGGCAGATTGACAGTTTGGGCTTTGTGTATACTTTTCAGACAGCCTGTACACCGGGAGGGTGGAGGTGACACAGAGGTGCGTCTGCATACTGAATACTCTTCCTGGGCTGAATGAAGGGAGAGGCAGCGCACACCTACATTTGTAAAGGCTATGCCCTGGCCTCACACAATAGGGTTGTTTATCCTCCACTGATGTTTGGAGCCTGGGCTGAAGGAGAGAGGGGGCACTCCCAGAACCAGTTGTAACTGGTTGGAACCTCCTCTCCCTACCATTGCAAAACATTGTAAGGACTGAGTATAAGTACAGGGGAATTTTCCCCACAATTTGGAGACGCTTGGAATCATCTTGGAACTGGACACAGAAATGCTGGAAGGACTCACCAGGAACCGCCATGGACTGCTGCTGCTGTGCTGACCTGTGACCTGCTTGATCACTGTAAAGGACTTGCCACTTGCTGCATCCTTTTTGTGATGGCCTGTTGCTGAGCCCCTCCACCTGTGGGCCCTTTCCTGGACTGTTGTCCCCCAGGGGCAGGGTGCTGTGGCCCTTGACCCCTGCTTCCACTTTGAAGCATGAGGGGTGCTTCACCTTTTTGCTACATTAAGCGCTTGGGAGAGTGCTTGTTGGGGGATTAATTTAGCGCTTGAAAGCGCTTCCCCTTTCCTGTAATGAGCGTCTTAAAAAGCGATTATCTGTTGTGGCAGGATAAAATCACTGCCGCGACCCGGGCTGCGTGGTATCCAGCGCTGGAGTTGCGCTGTCTTTTGTGCCCCCGGGGCACAAAAACATCCAACTAAGGGCGAAATTGGAGCAAGTGCGCTCCTGTGGTGCCCCTGGTGTGAAGCGCACTCTGTGGAGCACCCCCAGGGCACGGGCAGGCACCTACATTGGTGCCTGCCCTTTCCGATAGCCAGAGAGGCCGCCGAGTGCTGCTGGAGCCGGTGGGCAGGGAAGGAAGCCTCATCGGAGGCTCCCTCACCCCACCAGGTCCCTTGTGATTTCTTCTGCTGGGCAGGGGGAAGGGAAGCCTCACCAGAGGCTCCCCCTTCTCCCCCGACACTCCGGACCTGTTTCTGGAGGCCACGGGCAGGGCGGGAACCCCGCTGGAGGTCCACCCATGCCGCCGGCTTACCCTTGTGGCCCTGTGTGGGCCAGTATCAGCTTTTATCAACGTCAATGTCAACGTATATTGACTACCTGTGTTTTGATGTGTGGATATATGTATGAACATGTTCCTATTATGGGCATAACATACTAATATGTTTTTCTAACTTGCCATATGTTTTCTAATGTTCCTACTATGGGCGTTTATGATATTCTTATGACAAGTGCTTTGGTCTAATAACGTCCTGACTACTGCTTATGTTGCAGAATACTGAGTAACCTGTGTGTCATATGTGACTACTGCTAGTTTGCAGAGTAACTAATGTGTAACGTTCTGACAACTGCTAAGGTAGCAGGATACTACTGATATGCGATGTTTGGTCTAATAATTGTGTTGTGTACAATACAGTATATTTTCATATAATCTGGTGTTGTGTTACCTTTGTAGTAGGAATATTGCGTCACGTGTGTTGTGTGTGTTGTGCAAACGCTTTACACATTGCCTCTGGGATAGGCCTGACTACTCGTGCCAAGCTACCAAGGGGGTGAGCAGGGGTTATCTTGGATGTGTAACTCCCTTGCCCTGACTAGAGTGGGTGGGTTCTGCCTGGCTGAGTTGCATACCCTTGCCAACCAGAAACCCCATTTCTAACAACTGCTAAGAAGGGCTCTATTTATCTCTCTTTTATGGACCTCAGAGCAGCATTTAACTGTGTGTCACATTCTAAACTTTGGTCCATTATGAATGAGTTAGGGGGGAAGAGGGCATTACTTCTTTTGTTAGACAACAGTATAAGGGTGCCAATGCGTGTGTTTTGGCAAGGATGGAGAATGCACTGATTATTTTAAGATAAGAAGGGACGTAAGAAAAGGGTGCATCCTTGCTCCATTTTTTATTTCTTTATATAGTAATACAGTGGAAAAGGTTTTAAGGACAAGAGCTAGGGACAGACCTTACATTAGGACTCATCCTCTCCCCATTCTCTTATATGCAGATGATGCAGTCCTAGTGGCCAGAACGGGAGAAGGCTTCAAGGTTTAATCGATGAGTTTATTGTTTTTATGCATGGCTTAGATGTAAGGGTGAGTGAGAGCAAAACATTTACAATGATTTGTAGGGCCAGGCTCACTAAAAGACCCTCCCATTTTATCAATAATATTAAGGTATTTAATGTTGCTCCTTTTTCTTATCTAGGTATCCGATTTGATGATTAACATACATGGAAATCCATGTTATTAAATAGTATAGCTCTATTTGAGAAATCTATCATTCATTTACAAGAATTCTGCAAAAAGTGGGCTCCAAACCTGTTCAGGAGCTTTTAACAATGTATGCCAGTAAAAGTTTGGTGATTGCTACATATGGGGCAGGTAGCCGGAGCATGGTGGATGTGCAAAGGATTCAACAGGTTGTAAATACTTTTATGAAAAATGTACTGTTGGTTTCACAAAGCTGTGCCAATGCTAAATTGGGAACCCACTATATCAAGGATAGAGGCACTCTATCTGGATGAGGGGTTAAACAGTCCTCACTAAACGTTTCATAAAAGACTGTCTCAGACTGCATGCTGCCCTTGATATACCATGGCTGGCCTATGTGAATTCTATTGCTGAGGAAATAGGGCTACCTGACTTATTTGGTTCACCAGGCTCCTGTCTTTGAATTTAACAGGACAGATTAAAACTAATATTTTTTTTATAAAGCAACGACGTAGAAATTGGTGGTGGATAAGCTCAAACCATTGGCGATCGCATACAACCCGGGGCATACCCACGAGGGCCTTCAACATTTCTTATCTCTTATCCAAAACGGACAACAGCAATTTGTCCTTACTAGATTTTGTTTTAATCTTTTATCCTTTATGGTGGGATATCCAGCCAATTGTTGCACTTTAACGGATTTGAACTCTTGCCCATGCAATAGTTTATCATCTCAGACATCTCTACATATTATGTTCTTTTGCTCCTTTTACCAGAGGCCCAGAATGAAATATCTATTGTCACTCTGAAAAAGTGTTTATGTTTAGACAGTAGGGACCTGTCTTGCTGTTTTTACAACAGCTCCATAGCCCTCTGATATACTGCTCTGTAGGCTCTTTAATTTGGCACATTTTAAAACGAAGGAAATGTGCAATAGCATAGGGCCATTATGCTCAAGGAGTTGTTTACAGCTATTTTAGTGGTTTTGCTGGGTCAGGCTGATTTGAGTTCTTTTCTGGAGATGTTACTGGCAACGTGTTTGCTTTCTATCAGTACATAAGTTAGGTGGGATGGGCTTACATTATGTTTTAAATGTATGTGTTATTTGCAGTGTGTCTGCATTTATTTGATGTACTTTTATGCTACAGAAATGTAGTGAACAAATATATTTGACTGACTGACATGCCTGAGTTAGTTTATTGTTATCATTTCGTACAGATTGGTTATTTGTGAAGATCTAAAATTAATATTTTCCTGTGTAATTTCCAGCGGACTTTATCATTTTGTGTCAATGTATAAATATACGTTCATTTGTTTTTTAAATATTTGCAGTAGTAAAAGGTGCCAGGTAAGCTTCAAATAGTTAGCTTTATCCATTTGTGTATAGTTTGGTTCAAGAAACCTACTTTCAGAAACAATTTAAAATTGGAAAAACAACCTCGTTGGCCGAGAATCGGTTTTTTTATTGAATGGAAAGGATTGAAAACTGTGCTCTGTTCGCCATTACACAATGTCATACATTCGAGAACTATCATTGAACAGCATTGTGGAAAAAAATCACAATGAGAGGAATAGAAACGTGGGAAAAGGGGATCACCTCAACCCTAGCAAGACATTCCAGAAGGCTGTAAAATGTCCTTTATTTGTTGGACGAAAAAATGCATACATCGCATATTAAAGATTGGCAGCATTCAACACTTTATTAGCAGAGCCTTGTACACATATCCTGTGTCTGCACGAAGTAGGTTCTTGAAGATAAGGAAATTACACAGTGAAAGCTTTTATCTATTCCCCACATCCGAGACGGTTGTGCACCATTGAAGTCGGTGCATATGCGGCATAATTATGTGGATACGGGAAAAATCCACAGGCCACTACCTAGCTCCAGACACTGCCTCAGTGGATTGGACACAGAGCATGGTAAAGGCCAGGCACTTTTACCATAGCCCGCTGCTGCAGGAGTCTTTGGTCAGAGAACTTCCTCAGTGCCCTTGCACTGCCCCTGCTTCCGTGACAACAGGCCAATGGAATCACACCAGTGAGGCAGAATATTCAATTGCATTTTAATTCACTATACAGCTATCAAGCAAATAAAAGCAAAGGATTAAAACTCTATGCTCTAAGTTAGTTGTGGTCTTCTCTATTAATTTCTCCTTTGTGTACACTTTTTCTTAATGCTCTTCCGTGCAAACACAGTTGAGGAAATCATATTTTCATACTTTTTCAATATTTATTATTGCTATGATCTTAGAGTACAGACTGGTACAAAATAAATGCACATTTGGTTTGTCTATTGGCCAATTCTGCAAGTGAAAGTGTTAAATTGCCACCAGGACATCAATTGCTGGACATGTAATGGCGTTATGCTGTATCATTATTTACAAAAATGTATTCTCTTATTTTCCTGTAATTGCCACAAAATAACACCTGATCCCAGGCGTCAATCTGCCTACCATGGGAGGCTCTGAGCATCCGGCGGAGTACTCTGCACCGTATATAAGCGCCTCACAGGCAGGAAGAATCCACGAAAATGACACCTGAGGTTCGTGAGTAGACGGTAAGTGACACTTCACCAATCTAGATATAGCCTCTCCAAACACCTCGGTAAAGCTCGGCACCACGATGATCCTGCTTGGAACCGTCGCCGTCCCCTCTTCTGCCACTTACAGGGAAAGGGGATGAGAATGCCGCCTCACTATTATCAATAAACCTGTCATGGTCCTACACCTCACATGTATGTGTTGCAATCTTCGCGAAATGGGGACCAGATTTCGTTTTCTTGCAGACAGGCCGATCCCTTGTACTAAGGTAACTTCTGGGAGGTGCTTGTATGCATAGAGCTTGATATAACCAGTATCTCCGTATCTGTCATAACTTGCCCATCTACTATGTTAAAGGCTCTGGCACCCTTGCGCAGGGTCACGAGGGGGCTAAAACAACTAAGGAAAAAGAGCACGCGAAAAGTTTTTATTCTGAGAGCAACTCACTTTTCTCTGACTAGATCGGGAGTCAGTCACCGTTTTTACTAGTGGAACATTACGAAAAAAATATTTTTGTACATGAAAGGCACAAATAGGAATAAATTACTTTAAAAGCCAGAACTTCAATCAGTGCCTTAGTTTCACAACAAAGCACCGGATCATACATTAATTCTCGATCATCAGCAGACGGTGTGGCTCCTTGGACCGTAGGAGATGTCTCACTGTATGAGTTTATCCGTCAGTGAAAGGGTGTATGCATTAAAACTCACCAAGGCAGTGCGGCGGGGAAGTGAAAATGGCTCGTGTGCAAGAAAATAAAACTCTTTTCCTTTCAAAGGTATTCCAAGCTTAATAAAAATGGTAGAAAGCAGAAAAAAGTGTGCGGGTGCACAAGCGTGTGCACAAGCCTCAGGCTTACGCAGAATAATTATATAAATTACAAAAGGTAATACGTGTATTCAGTAGGGGACAAAAAATTGTAACTAAAGTTACGTCCTCGGCATTTCTTCCTGCACAGGTGTGAAAGGAAGCCGTTAATGATAGCACCGGTATATCACACCACGTGACACTACTGGGATAAAACCAAGTTACTGAGTGTGTTTTCATTTATCCACGGACTTTTGAGTGGGCAGCAGATACTTTGTATTTAGTTACCTGTAGGCATTTGGGTGATCGGGTTTTATACTCTTACTTGATGCCTTGTTCCTGCCTGTGTGGGTTAAAAGGTTCAAATAGTGCAACTCTGTCACCCAGCAGCGAGTGGCAGAACATACCCAAATTCCGCGCCCAGTGGCGAGTAGCAGAACGCACTACAACCGCTCCACTCAGCAGTAGCAGAATGCTCCAAATTCTCCCCACACAGCCGAGAGTAACAGACCACATTCCAACCTCCCCACCTAGGAGCTAGTAGGGGATTGTTCACCAATCTCACAGGCCAGGAGACAGCAGCAGAACTCGCCCCAATGTCCTCACTGAGGAGCAAGCAGCAGTGTGCACCCTACTCTTCCCTCCCAGGAGCACCATTAAGCAAGTAACGCAGAACACTCCACGCCACCCAGCAGCAGGTAGTGGTAGTCATCCCACTCTGACTAATACAGGACGAGGGGATAGCAATCATATTGTCCCCCTATGGAGGCAGCAGTGGGCAGGGAAAGCCCAAAAAACAATGATCTGGTAGGTTTGATTTTCATTACAAAACTCCAAATTACATTCAGTTCAAGAGGCGAGCTGAGCATTATTGACTGATTTGTAGCAAACTCAATATCTTTTTGTACAAAAAACAAAGGCCGTCCAAGAGACAGCTTGAAATTGACACCTATTATAGCAGTTTCGGTAAACAAAACTTGAAATTGAATTCCTTTGCTAAACTTTAATCCCTGCTTTCAGAACAGCCATGCCCTTCCTGACACTTCTAGGCAAATTCAAGAGTCAAAGAGCTGATGGGAGGTGATTCGTGTTGATGCCGTTTCAGGAGAATATCATCCTTGCTGAAAAAACCCGAAAACTCTCGTATCAATGCTACAGTACAAGAACCAAGCTCAGAGGTTATGCTCTGTCTATATTATATTTGTTCAATGTCAAGGGGAGTAACAAGTGAGACATGGACCCAAATCCAAAGAATGACAATTAACTTACTTGGCCACAGATTGCGCAGTAAAACACATCGATAATTGGTTTATTTTGGGCACCCGAAGTGCCTGGGCCCAGGTGCCACTGCACATGGTGCACTAATTCTAGACAAGGCCCGACGGCATGACTATTTTTATGTTATATTGCACTATTTGAGATATGGCTGATAGAGCCTGCGTATGCATGGTGGCTTCTTGGTGGGAAGACACCAGACTCAGATTCACTATCAGTGGCATAAAGCGGAAGCGTAAAGTACAGCCTTTCATGAGAGGAGGAAGGTGTATAATTTCTGTGGCGTGGCAGCCACCGGTGGTCGTTCAATGCAACGGAAGCCTGAGAGGTAAGGGCTGGGTGGCTTTTGTATTCTCTTTGAAAATTGAAAGTAACGAGCCGAAACAAAAGAGGGACTAGTCGTGAAAGATAAGACAAATTCGTTAAAAGCTTCATACACCATATACATATGTTTAAAAGTAACTCTTTTGAAAACCTGTATCAAGTGATGAGTACTAACGCTGAGGAAATATATTCAGTATGTCCAGTTCGAGGAGCAACTCTAATTGAACTCCAAGACAGTGTGGATACAATCATACAATTTTGAAAGGTCTTACACATTCTACTTTCATGGTTTATTTAGTCAATGATAATGCCAAGGGTTGTGTGGATAGTGTGAAGAAAAGGGCAACAAGAGAAAATCAAGAATTGTCAAAACTATTCGCTTGAACTTGTCAAGCTACTGTGAAGAATAATGCAAAGTTGCTCTGTATATCGTTATATGCACTTAGTTTTATTTGTGAGTTGTTTAAATGATGTAGGCCTGGAAGCATAGTTCAACCTGTTTCAAAGATGAAAAAAGTGGCCTTGACCGCAGTTGATACTTGCAAAGCATTGTCAATTCTCCAACAACATTTTTAAGTTATCTTAATGTATTTTACTTTAATTGATAACTTTGCAGATTATCCCACGCTAGGGGCTGCACTTCGAATATTAAATGCCTCTTTCAAAAAATGTACCAGCCACAATTTAAAGTTCTGATAATATTGGAGCTTGTTTCATTATAACATCACACTAGCACTACCGAAAATAGTTCATACTGTCGGAAATATGATTTAGACGACTTGCTCCAAAGTGCTGATGTTTTCTAATTGAAGCTATAAAGTGCTTTTAAAAGGTGCTTGTAATGCCCCAAAAGTTATAGCTGCCCTGTTGCAAAATTAAAGTCTCAACAAAATAGCAACAGTTCTGCCTACCAGTCCGGTTTCTTTTTTTATGACATATATGACCACTGCCTTGAGAAGTGCGGCACCTTTTCAACAAAATGCTAACGCCATCTGCTGGGGAGTGAAGTCATGCGCCCATTAAGTGTATATTCTATCAGCCCTTGTGAAAGCGGTTGGTACTATCTCAATAAATGTATTGCAATTTTTCTCTTTAGTGTTATTGATCACCAAGGAGTGTAAACGCCTATAGGAAAGTGTCATTGAGTCCCTTTTCTCTGAGTATAAAACCTAGTGGTGTCTCGTCCAATGTGTCACACTAGGCTATCGAAGATTTTACCTTCTTCTTCCACTATCCGGAAATGCTTCAAGGATGCAATGGTTATAGAAGAACCGAAGAATACCACACATTATCTTTACTCTCTGTCTGTTCTATTAACATTTAGTCTAAAAACCCGAACAACTTGCTTTAAACGTTTCAAACAGCCACGACAAATTGTAGGTTTTAGCATCAAAAGATAAGCAAAAAAAAACACTGATGGCACTGGTTTAAACAGAAGTGAAAGTCTGCACAGTTTCTAACACCCTCAGATGCTTGGAGGGTCCTAATCTACTTTCTGGTACACTCTATTTTATTACTTCTTCCTCCGTCCTGCTTTTTTCTATTGAGTCACATCCTCTTCTCCTGGTACTTTGTAATTTCCTCCTCTCTCTTTTGAAAATAAGCACACCTGTGTATACATTAGCCACATTATTTTGTAAGCAAAAATATTTTTTGCATGTTCCTACATAGTCACCAATTTGATGCTTCATTCATTTATGGACTTCTGGAAAGCTCCTGACTATCTGGCTGAGATACTGGTAGAACTGTGATGAGGAAAGGTTAGGGTAGTGAAGAACATTGATGATCAACCATGCCATGTTTCCATTCACCACCCTTGTTTGCTTCAGTTACAGGTATTTGTCCAGCATTCCATCACTCGTGATGGTAGTCTGGCACTATACAGGCACTGGAGCTGGACCCTTGTCTGCCTAGAGCAGTGGGTTACTTGAAGAGTCTTCAACCACTTTCAGAACAAAAGAAGCAATGAGGATGTGCTAATGTAAGGAGGTAGGCCATTCCATGCTTCAGGAGCCATGTACGAGATGGCTCAGTCTCCAGCTTTGTTGCTGTGTTTGTGTGGGATGTTTGCGAGTAGGAGTCCTACGTAGTGGAGGTGTCTGCAAAGCTGGCTATACACAATGCAACTGTTAGGGTAAGCAGAGCCAAGGCTGTGTGATGCCTTGAATGTATGTGTGAGGAGTTTGAAGTGAGCACATTTGTGTATAGGAAGCCAGTGGAGTTCAGTGAAGAGTGGTGTGATGTGGGTTCTATGTGGGTGATTAAGTATCAGCTTTGCTACTGAGTTCTGAATGTTTTCAAGTCGGCTGGTTAGTTGTGTGGAGATTTTGGTGCAGAAGGTATTTCTGTAGTCTAGTTTGTTGGTGATGAGGGCATGGTGACGGTCTTCCTGATGTGGCATGAAGATATTCCTTAATCCCTTCAGGGTGTGGAAGCAAGACGGCATTGACTTGAGTCTTCATGTCAAGGTTTTTGTCTGTAATGATCCAGAAGTTTCTGGTGTGGGTGCTGGATGAAGGTATGAGTTCCAGTTCGACTGGCCATTAGTTGGAGTTCCAAGGTGAGATGGTGTTGCTGAAGGTTACTACTTCTGTCTTGTTGGTTTTGAACTTCAGATATTTTAACTTGATCCATTTGGCATTTGCCATGCAGTTGGTGAACTTGTTCTTTATGTTCGGGGCCTATCTGATAGGAAGTGCATCAGTTGAGTGTTGTCGGCTTAGGAGAGGATATTGATGTCATTTGGAATAATGACTCTGGCCAGAGGGATTGTGTGTTCATTGAGAAATGTGGGACTGGGGGAAGAACCTTGGGAATGCTCTACAGATCAGTTTGCAGGCCTGTGAGAGGTACAGTGGCAGGCTAACTGTTTGTGTTCTCTCAGTAAGAAAGGAGCAGATCCAGCAGAGACTGGGGGGCATATTTATCAAATTATGATGCAGCCCGGTGCCACAAGCCATCTTGCAGTGCCAAGATGCAGCATTAGGAAAGTGCAGGATGCATTGTATTTACAGCGATACAACATATCCCGGTACTTTCCTCAGCGCTGGCACACAATTGGCAGCCTAGTACCAATGCAGGAACCCTGCATTTCAGGGATGATTGTTTATGTGCAGAAAGGGACATCTTCCTTCACATAAGCAATCATTAATGCCGTTTTCCTCCTTCAGTGTGTGTTGCACAATGCAGCACACATAAAAAGAAGAAAAAACAAGGAGGAATAAAGATATTTTTCCTTGCATTCCCAGCCTTGAAAAACTGGGAGTGCATCAAACTTCAATCCTTTTCTGCACATAAACAATCATTAATGTTTTTTTCCTCCTTCTATGTGTGTTGCAGAATGCAGCACACATAGGAAGAAGAAAAAACAAGGAGAAATTTTTGTTGCACCACTTTCATGCCACTCTTGGGGTAGCGTAGAAATCTGACACATTCCTACTCTTGTAAATCTGGAAATGCATCAGATTCCATGAGTGTTGCGTGGGAACACACACAGCAACACCCATGGAACTCCCATTTCATGCAGACTAATCTGTGGAAGGGGGCCATATTTACGAGGCTATGAAAAGCCACACAAGGTGGCTTTGCATTACCTTGTAAATATGGGCTGGCACAGTGCACCCAAAAAGTGATGTTCTGGTGGCACTAGGGGCTTGTAAATATGCGCCTGGGTCCTTGGACGCCCAACTGCTTCTTTCTTCCAAAATACTGAGGTTGTATTAGTGCTTACATTGTTATGTACAGCATGTTTGTTCAAAATGCTCCTGATCTTGCCTCAATAGATACAAATATAAAGCAAAAAGAGCACAGGTCAATTATTTGTGAAAAACCCTACTTTAAAGCCCCCATGTTTTTCTCGGGTCTGCTGAAGAGTGTTTTCCATGCTTTGAGAAGTAGGTGTCACATATTTTGCCAACATATATGGCTACCATGAATGGAAGACTGCAGAATTCCTACTGAGAAATATCATACTGTCATGATGTGTCATGTTTAAAATTAGCTGAGAAATTCAGCATCAGCACATTCAAACTAAAATTGTCCACTGCATGCATATCAGTTCTGCAGAGGAGAGTGTACTGTGTCAGTGAATTCATACCAGCTCTGCAAAGAACTGCTGTTACTCAAAAACAGCTCTTTTAAAAAGTGCGGTTGCTGCCCAATCAAGACCTCAGTAGCTGTCACCCATCCTTTAAAAATATATTGCAGAGACATTTTTGAACACTCCAGGTTTATGTATAATATCTCTTCTTAAAAAGAATGGGGTGCTGTTACCGTTGAATTAAACGTATAGCAGGCCTGCAGAAAAATACAGGGTTATGTGAAACCAGGCATGCTGACAACTGTTGGAACTGACCAATTGGAGCTCTACTGAATAGCGTCAAAAGCATTACAACTCATGTAAACCGTGGCAATATTGTTCAATTAAAAAAAAAAACTTGAGCAGCACAGGCAAGAAGTGCAGGCACCTCTCCATTAAAAGTGTCAAAACACTACTGAGCAGTGCTGGTGCTGCACCATTAAAGGAACAGCACCTTAGCTCTACTGCACATTTCCACTGAAGTCTCTCTAAATCACAGTAGCACTACTAAGAACTGGTCTTACCAACCATTTGAACTTTTTCAGTCCAGCTAAAAAGTTCAACTACTGTCTGTTGAAGACTAATGTAGCACAGGAAGTCTGAGTCACCACACCTGTAGCTAATTCTCAACTAGGTTAACGCTTTTCTAATATGCAATTTTGGGTAACAAATACTTTGTGTGTACTAATGCTCAATATAACTATAACCTATGAATTAACGATGTTGTAACTAAAATGATTTAATTCTAATGCTTAGAAGTGTTTTTATTAACATAGGTTACCTATGCCACATTTTTAAGAGACACCATTTTTTTTAAATAGATGTAGTTTCTGATGATCTACTCATCTTTCTCTTGCTTATTCCCACCTGCCAATAAATACCCCCAGGTGAGTCTTCTCTCCTCACAGTTTCCACATAGCACTTCACACTATGACACAATTGGTTATTTTCTTAGAGAATATGTATTGTGATAGAAACTTTCCATAGTGTTACTGATGTATCTCTTTGAAGGACACTTTAGCTGGAAGTTCTGAGGTAGGTTTGCTAGCTTACTAATGTATAAGCATTTCTTTGAGTATATTCATTTAGAATTTTAAATTACCGGATAACTGTTGCCGTGGAAGCTAATGGAAGGGTCTATTACCTTAGAAATGGGTCAATGTTATAAAAAGTTAATTTATGACCTTGTTTCTGATTTGTCAAATATGAGCTAACAATAGTCATGCCATGCTGTATCTGCAGTTTTTCTAATTGTGTATATGTAAAATGTGTATAAAACCCCCTGATATTGGGTGTGTGAAGGATGATGCCTCATTTTTCTCCACTGTTTGAGATTTTTCTTCTCCAATAAGATGTTGTCAGTATTTTTTAAGAGTCTGACATTTTTTGAGAGACGTTACTGCTTATTAGGATTTAAAAGACTTTTGATTTCTGACTTTGTACTCTCTAGCTGAACCTTTATGGCATTTACTGCATTTTTCTGTATATCCTATTTTGAGATTTTTGTATTAAAACTTGTTAGACCTGTCAGCCTCAGGGTGGTCTCCCCCTGCAATTTTTTGCCTTCCTTCTCCATTTTTGCTGGCTTTAGGATTCTAAACACTTTAACACTGCCAACTAGTGCTAAAGAGCATGCACTCACTCCTTAAAACATGGTAACATTGGCTTCTCCTCAATAGGCATATTCAATTTACTTATAAGTCCTAGTAAAGTGGTTCTTTATGTAGTCAGGGACTGTAAATTAAATAACCCTTTTGCCAAGCCCAAATCTTACTTTTAAATACATATCAAGTCACCCCTAGGATAGACGCTGGACAGCACAGAGAAAGGGATGCAGTGTACTGAAAAAATTGGGCATATACTTTTAAGTTTTAATACGTCTTGTGAAAAACTCTTATATTTGTTTCTCACTACTGCAAGGCCTACTTCTCCCACAGACTAACACTGGAGTTACCTTATTACTTTTATTAAGCTGTAATTTCCAAATGGGACCAGGAACCAGCTCATGTTTTTAGTCTTTTGAATTGTAATGAAAAATCCTAACTTATGTTGAAGTTGGACTATAATTTACAATTTAAAAAAATGTCAATTTTAGATAGCTGGCATTTTCCTACCTTAGCCATTTAGTGCCTGGAGACTGTGTCTGGGTCACATGACTAGGCGTTGCTGATAGTTGGGCTTTGCGTTTTCCTCCTAGACAGTCACACACTATAGAGAACTTGGATGGGCCATCACTGGCAGGATAGGAGGGCAGAACTGATCAGAGTCCTAATTACACTTGAATGGGCTGTATCTTGCCTCCACACAAAGGGCTGCATAATCCCTGTAGTTATTTTGGTGCCAGGACAGGGAAAGAAGGATGCCTGGGGACTTCCAAGGGAAAACTTTAGAAGCTTCTCCCACCACTTCAAATGCACACATGGGTATAAATACTAGATCTAAGACACCAACTCTTAAGTATACTTCTGGACTTATGGATACTCTATCAGGAAGCAGGACTGCTGTGCTGCTGAAAGGACCTGCACTCTGCTGAACTGGTGCTTTGAAGTAGTGCTACCCTGCTTTGCTGACCTGCCATCTGCTGCTCTTTTGCCTTAGTGAGAAGGACCGGACCTGCATCTCTTGAACTGAGAATCTGAGAGTGACTTCAAGGTCTAGTTGGCTGGACTCCTGTTGAAAAGTGGATTATTGATAAGGGCAGGTAAGTACCTACACTTAGCAATAGGTCCCTAACCCGAGTAGGTCCAGTCAGGTCTCAATAAATTAATCCCAGCTGAACCCTTGGTTTCTTGGCAGCGAGCAGTTAGGCTTAATTTAGCAGACAGGTGTGTAAAGCTTTTAAAATTCACAAAACAGTGAATACGTAAATCACAAAACACAATAAAAATACAACTCTAATTTATAACCATAGATTATATTTTTATCTTTAAAATTACACGAAAACAACAAAGATCCAATAAAGGGAACCAGAGATATGAATTTTTAAATATTCAATGGTTTTTAGGGCTTAGAATCTAAAGGCACCAATTTTGACGTCTGGTCACACTCGGCTAGGGCAAAGTCAAAATTTGAGGCCAACCGCAACGGAGCCCTGGTCGGCTACAGTGAGTGGAAGGCCTCAGTCAAAGTTTTACATTCGGACTTAGTCTTTTTCTTGAAGATTTTCTTCTGCTGGACGAAGTTGCCAGTAGGATCCTGGAGCCTTCTTTGGTTATGCATCGCAGGAGACCTCGGTGAAGAATTCTACGATCGGACTTAGATTATTTTTTGTGATGGAAATCTTCGTCTGGGATGAACTTGAAATTAAAGCCAACCTCGCTGGAGCCCTCATTGGATACGCTGTTCAGGAAGCCTCAGTCAACTTTTTACATTCGGACATAGAAACGTTTTGGAGCTTTTTCTCTCTGACGACGGATGGCCCTCTACAGCAAGCTGATTTTGAGTTAACATTGTTGGGTTGCCTTTCCACAAGCACTGGGTGGATTCCTGGAAGTCTGGGGCTATGGAGCTTTTCAGCAGGACAACCCTGAATGTCAGACCTTGTAGTGGCCAACGTAAGCGGGCTTGACTCAGGACGTCGGGCTGGTCCCCTAATGAAGCTTTCTTCCAAAGTTGCTCCAAACTTCTGGATCTTCTTCCAGAAGGTCTTTGAAGGTTCTTTAGGAGTCCACAACTCACCCCAAGGTTCCCGAAGCTCTGAGCTGCTCCTTGAGGGTCAGGACTCCAACTCCCAGAATGCAGCTGGCTCAAATATAAAAATGACCACTGGTCAGTTTCTTCAGGGCTTGATGCAGGGGACTCTGGTCAGCGATTTGCTACCTGTAGCAAACAGGGAGTCCCTTCTTGAAGCAGTCGAAGACAGGCAAAGTCCTTTTTGTGGTGATGCCCAAGTGTGCAGCTGGTGCAGTCCTTCAGAGTGAAGTGTCCAGGTGAAGGTCAGGGGTCCAGCAAGGCAGTCCTACTTCTTGTCTTGTTCCTTATGAGGATCTGAGGTGAGGGTGCAGCTCTGCCAATTGTTTCCTTGCTCCTGGGGTGGAAAGCAGGGGGAGCTCTTGACCAATCACAAACAGGCTCCACTCTCTTGAGTGACCACTTTCTAGGAAGTGTGGCAAACATCATTCCCAGGGAGCAACATTCTCACAAAATCCAAGATGGCAAAAATTAAATCTCAGAGGTTAGGTCTGGCTGATCCCACCCACTGGTGTGGCTAAGTTTCCCTTAACACACCCCTTCCCAGCCCTCTCCTAATCTAATCAAGGGGCACCTGGCTGTCTGGTTTTACAGGAAATGGGGGAAGTCCACTTGCTGGCCCAAATGTCCTTCCTTCCTTTGAAGTACAGTGAGGCTGCTTCCCCACATCCTGTTTCACCATCTGCTGAGGCAGTGCTCCTCACCCAGGCACCTCCTTTGTATTCATCCCAGTCCACTTCACACCTCATCAAGGCAGCTTCCCCAGACTGCCAGACGTTAGCCAATCAGAGAAGGGCACTACAGAGATAAAAACTGGTAACTTTTAGGAAGAGTTCTAAAACTCTTTCTAGGTGCAAGTTGTTTTAAATTCAACAGTGGCATGTTATTGGATTTATTGTAACTTTCAATTTGAAACTAGACATACAATTTATTTCTCCTTTCTATGGAAAATAAGACTGTATTATTTTAAAATAAAGTCTCCCTATGTTCGCCCGTGGAGCCCATTCACTACAGTGGGGAAAACAAATTTAGCTTTTTCCCCACACCAGGGCATATGAAACATCTTTTATAAAGTCCCGGCTTATAGTTACACTGCACCCAACCCTGGCGACATCTAGGACATAACGTAGGCATGACTTATATCTGAAAATAAAGTAGCTTAGGACTTTGGGAGTACTTTTACATCCAAAGTCAAATTTGGGGTTAACCTTAACTTGAAAGCAGCCAGCAAGGCAGGACAGCCTTTCAAATGAAACTGGGCACCGCAGCAGTGCAGAAATGGGTGTACTACTTATGCCGGGGTCCCTAAACCTACATGCCCTACCAAATATTAGGGACTAATAGGTAGGTTGAAACAGCCAATTATATTTACATATCCATTTATTCAGAGCACAGGCCCTGGGACTGTTTAGCAGTGCCCAGGCCACTATCAGAGTAATTAAAACACCAGCATAAGTGAACAATGGGGGCAAAAAGCTAGGGGGCTTCTGCAATGAACCCACTTTTCCCACACCTCCTTATCTGAAGACTCATGAATATAACAGGCTCCCAACTATGCTGCATCTGCACCTGGACTCTGCTATGTATGAGTTTACTGTGGAAATGGTACCACCTCAGTCCTGAACCCTTGGAAGTGGGCTTAATGTGCTCTGCCAGACTCTGTGGGCCTCACAGAACCAATACATTCCTCTGCTTCTCAAGCAGAACCGATTAATCACCTCACTCATGGCTTGGACCCATTGCAAGGACTTGCATCACCTTTGCAGCCTCCTGGTTACCATAGCTGTGCTGTGCATCCCTAGTGCAGGCCCTCATATCCCTCGTCAACGGCTTCCTTGATGACTACACAGCTCATCAAAATCAACGCACTTGCCCAAATTTACTCCCCATCCTCGAAGCTGTACTTCACATTGCAAGCCCTTGTTGATGGGACCCTTGATAATGATGCAAGACCTCACATTGCAGTCTCACTGCACCTTGGAATGGACCATCGTCTTGGCTGCTCAATGGATCTTTGACACAGATCCTTGCATTGCTCTGCAAACCTGGGTTGAAGGTACTTTGTTCAGCAGGCCTAACTGTGTCCCTGTACCTGGCCCACACCCCATCGCAGTTGGCCTGAATTTGTGACATTGACCTGGTTCGCGACAAGACATCCATAGTTTGTGCTTTGTGCTTTTTGATGCTATTTTCATTAAAAGCTTTAAAATTGCATATTTCCAAATGTTCTGATTGGATTTTTGTTGTTTTTGGTCTTGTTTTATTTATTAAAATTGACTCTGTCTTTCTAAACTAATGCAGCATCCTTTAGTGGTGTATTTGTACTGTGTTACTGTTTAATTTAAAGTGTTGCACAAATGCTTTACACATTGTCTATGAGTTAAGCATAACTTCCCTGAGCCAAGCTACCTGAAGGAAGAGCCAGATTAATTTAGGGCTGTTTGTGACTTCACACTGAGATGAATTGTGATTACTGCTAGAGAAGGGTTTCACCTTTCCACCCTGTGACCTAATATCTTACAAAACTCGTAAAACTTTTGTAAATGGAGAAATGAGTTATTGAGTGGTCCCAGTCACAATTTGATTTCACTCTGGTAAATTGTTGGGCCTGATGTTGTGGACACTGGTGACTCGATAGAAGGCCCTGGAGCCGAACCGCCAGAGGAAAATTTTAGGGTGATCAAACTATTGAGGTTTAGTGAATTAGTCGGGTTCAGGTTCCCAAATAGGCACTCAGTATCCTCAGCTTCATTTGTCTCTATCCTTACTCTTTACTTCCTTTACTTACTCGTCGTTACTTGTTCATCATTCTCTATAACATAATATATTCATATCATCCCATACTAATCCTAACCACACTTATTCACAACCATCCTCATCTCACACTTACACTATCTCTACCCCAAGCCCACTAACTGTATCATTCTGCATCCACTTATCTTGCTCTTTCTCTTGCACCTTATAGCTTCTTCCACATATACACTGCTTCTCACTCAAACTCTTTTGGTGATAATAATACCATTTGCTTGGCAGCAAATATGCAATCTCTCCTAGGCACTATCAACCAACATAAAGAGGTTTTGCTTTCAACAGAACAAGCATTCCAACACTCCAAAATCTCTGTCAGCAAAACATTGACATCAACTCAACCAGTGGATTGTGATTCTTGCACATCGAGATAAGCTACATCTGCACAGCATTTAACACTTAAAATCACACTTTATTATTATTAGTATCTGCATCACAAAACAGCAGCTTTTTATCAATTATATGGGTGTTATATTATTGTAAAGTTTCATGTTTGTGTTAACTTTCATTTGCTGAAAAATGTTTTGTGCTTCCCAGTGAGTTTGAAAATCTAAAGGTTGGTACACAAGGCAATCTGAGCCACATGGCATTCCTTAATAATATGTGAGAGCCACAAATCTATGCTCAATTATCAATGGGACAGCATTCCCTTAATTTCATGCTATTTATTGAAGCATTAGTAGCAGTGTTACAGATATTTTAAGGTACATTGGTTTGGCCACTGGGATTTTATGATAGAAAATGGCTTTTGAACTTTGATGGAGTAGGGACAGCAATCTCCTCTGCATGTTGTACAGCTTTTTCTTGCACTCAGTCCCCAACTGTGAGTAGGTAGTATCCTGGTTTTTGGAGTTTTGACACAGCCTCATGCTAATTTAGCAGCTATGTGAAGGTACAGGCTTGCCCCTTTATATGAGTTCAATCCTGAACCTATCCTGGACATGGAGGGGCACACCAGGTGTGCTCTCCATATTAATGGGGAGAAACTGGAAGGAATCCCTGCCTTAACCCACGTGTTCATCTGCCATTGAAGCTGAGTGCCTGGAAGGAGGCCACTTTCACTGTTTCAAGAGTGAGAGCATACAGTGTTTTGTAATAATCCTATTATGAGCATATCATAAAAAGGGTGGCCTAATAGTCTACTCATGTAAAGCATTGCTGTTACAGGAGAAAACAGATCCCTGCGCTAATATCTTGAATGCATGTATATATGAATGTATGTGTTTGAATGGCGTGTTACAGACACTGAGTGCCTGAGTGAACTGGAGTGAAGGAGGCCTGTGGGTCCTATTTTGGGGGCCCCTAGCCTGCTCATGTGAACAATATGGAGGTGAGGTTACTTTCCCAAACAAAGGGAGTACATTGCTGACATTCCTAAGACTGAAAGAAAGAGTCATAAACGCTGAAGTTTGGAAAAAAAGATTAGCTCCTATTCAAATTCATTGGGATACTTCTGCTGCAAGCAGCTGTTAATTTGGCTCCCTGAATACTGCCTTTTGATGGGAGGTGTTAGTGAAGGGTGGGACTATAATTTCTGTTGTTAAAGTGTGAAGAGGGCCTTAGAAAGGGATCAGCCTTTTGTGTCTCTTCCTGCTCATCATCAGGTATAATAACTGTGATAGCCAGGTGCAGAATGCTACCAATTTGTTGTGCCTCTGTTGTGGGTGCTCTGGATATGACTCTGCTGTGAGACCATCAATCTAGGGAAATCCTGAGTTTAGGAAAAACCGGAGTAAGACACATAAAAGAAGGACAAACCCAAAAATGTTCTGCAAGTGTAGGCAGAGAATCCACACACCCTGTGAGCTGTACCTCCATAAAAGTAGGAACCATTGCCCTACTTGTTGTTCCAGTTGCAGGTTTTGTGCTCCACAGATTAACCAGAGGACTACTGCACAAGTGCCTTACAACCAACCAGAGGTGGGGGACACCACTTAGAGTCTGACCTGGTGGAAAAGCTGTTCATTGTCCTGAAACACACGGAGGATCGTGCATGGAAGAAAGTGAAGGAGTGATTCAACCCTGCAGGAGGAATGGACTACTGCTGTGGGTAAGAGAAGATGACCCTGGTGCAGTGGATCCTTCTGACAAAGACTCCTGGAAGTGTGACAGGAGTGCTCATAACTGGTTGCCATCACAACAACGGATGATCCATGGCATCTAACCTTGCTGTCACAGTCATGGCACTTGCTCCAAAGTGTATCTGAGTAGTCTGTGCTGCTGAAGAAGAGACTAATGCTACATCACAAAACTCATCACATGTGACTGAATTGACGTTGCAGTCACAGCCATGGCACTTGCCCCACATGCCTGCACACCCTGTGGTGCTGAGGAAAAAACCTGTGTAAGTCTGTGGATGCTGCCTTGAAGAAAACGTTACTGTGTGCCTGAGTGACTGTGTGGCTGCTGAGGTACTGGCTGGAAGTGCTCCTAATTGGACCTGATTGCTGTTGCTGCGCTAAAGTACCTTAAAGAGACCCAGCTGCCATCTCTGGACTGGCCACAAAAGCATACTGTATCACCACTTGGACCAGGAAAAATGAAAACAGTGAATTGATGATTTACCCAGGCAAAGAGGAAGAAGCCCTGCTTCAACATGCTGGCCCATCTGCCATAGATGCTGTGTGCCTCAAAGAGGGCCTCTGATTGCAAACACCTACCACTGTTTCTGGGCACCGCTTTGTGGCATGTGTCTACACAAAAAGAGAGGAGTAGCAGCATGACACATCTCTGACCCACACGTCTTATCTGATAGCCAGATGATCAGACCTGAGAAGTGGGAGGCTGTAGGAACTGCTATCACTGACCCAGAGCTTGCAGGTGAAGCAAATCTTGAGGCACTGAGTGCTTGCTGATGCCCACCAGACCAAAGGTCGGAGCACTGCACCTGTGCTGAAACCTACAATGGTGTGTCATAGAGAAAAGGAGATGCAAGAGGGAAGAGAGACATATTTGCTCTGAGGTAGTGATCCTGCAGCAGAGATGTCAGTCTGTTATGCATTTGTGTAGTTTGTAGTGTTGAGCTTTACTTTGTATTAAAGTACTTCTCTTCTTACAAAGTTGAACACTGAGCTAGACAATTATGCTGTTACACTGTTGGGTTTCCTTTGAGTGCTGAGCCTGTTGCACTTTTACAATGCTGTCCTTAAGGAGATTGTGACTGCTTGCCATTGCTACTACTTTTGAGCCAAGTATTAAAAGAGTATACTTGGTCCAGTTTGCAGAGCTATTGTACAAGCAACACCAGACACCACAACTGTGAACAATTAGCCTCTGCTTGCCCCAAAGTTCACCCAAATGGGGTCTGACAGATAGTCAGATGAATTCACATGCCCTCTCCTGACAGATTGGAAGAGGCAAGTCTGACTTGTAGGCCTCAAAAGAACCACAGTTGAAGACTTCAAGGCTCATTAGTGAAAATCAAAACAGAGTAACAGTCAAGCAGTTGATACTCAAGCTGAAGCATCACTATTGCATCAGAGAACATTTTTTGAGACTGAGGGCATGCACTGTACTGCCTCTATCTCCCATTAGATGATTTCAGTGATCAGTCAGGTAGGCACTGAGACTATCACATCCAAAAAGTGGTTCTGCCAATTCAAACTAGGCACTATTCTGCTCCAAACTCAAACTCAAACTCTAACACCCATGTTGATATGAGGTGCACATGACATTAAGTGGACAGTCTGACCATACCACAGAAATTACCATTGGGCTCATTACATCTCTGGCAATGGTAGAGGCATAGTAGCTTAGGGCCAGATGTAGCAAACACTTTGCGACTCGCAAACGGCGAAAATCGCCGTTTGTGAGTCGCAAATGCGTGTTTGCTATGTAGAAATGCATTTTGCGAGTCGGAACCGACTCGCAAAATGCATTTCCGAGTCGCAAATAGGAAGGGGTGTTCCCTTCCTATTTGCGATTCGCAGTGGTATGCAATTCCATTTGCGACCACTACCTGCCCTGACAAATACCGAAACAAAAGGTTTCGGTTTATTTTTCAAAGTGCAGCTCGTTTTCCTTTAAGGAAAACGGGTTGCACTTTGAAAAAAAAAATGCTTTATTTAAAAGCAGTCACGGACATGGAGGTCTGCTGTTCCCAGCAGGCCTCCATCCCCGTGAGTGCCCTGAGTCGCAAATTGCGACCCACCTCATTAATATTAATGAGGTGGGTCTTTGCGACCCCACAGCGACTCGCATAAGGTGTCTGAGACACCTTTCTGCATCCCAAATTGCGACTTGCAATTTGCGAGTCGCAGGGACTCGCAAATTGCAAGTCGCAATTTGGGAGTTTCCTACATCTGGCCCTTAGTCCCTGTGATGCTGTGACTAATCATTCATGCTAATTTGGACCACACAGGGTGCTTGTGGTGGCGGGTGCAACAATCTTTTTTGGCATCCCTCCTAAGACCTCTTCCTCAGATTCCCTCACTTCCACCTGGAAAAAGTTCCCCTCATCTCTCCATAGTCTCTCTCACACACATTTCATTTGTTTTAAAGGGTGGGTAAAGGATGGCTTTATCAATCCACTCAGCTATCTACATAAAGTACAGACTTGTTGTTTGCAGCAGGCATATTAACTCTTTGTGCTACTTTATGGAGAACCAAAACTGCCACTAGACAAAACTCTGACTTCTCTAGCATTAACATTAATCACAAGAGTTACCTTGACATTTTTATTTGCTGTCAGAATGTTGGATGCACAAGCAGCTCTGCAGCAGGTGCCTTTAAATCATGTTATGCTAAACACAGTGTCCGCCTGAGGTCAGTGGCCCCCCTCCAAGTCGGCACCCACTGCTGCTGCACTGGTTGCTCTGCCCTACAGCTGGCCCTGGGCCCACGTGTCATTCTATAAGTCACTACATTGTCCCATGTTGCTCAAGCACAATATCATGTCTTACCTTTTCCAAGGACATTTACACTGTGATCATTGGAGAACCACTATCCTGTTGGATGAATTATTGGGGATATTATCATCCCAAGGGGAGAGTATTACATGCTTGTGTAAATGTTGTAATTATTTACTGTTTTGCCTAGGCTGTCATTTTTTTCGGTATGCTTGAGTTTGTGTGATTGGATGTTATATTATTTGTTCTGTCTTTCCTAGGGAATGCTGGACGTTTCTACATTATATTTTCTTATTTTTATATCTATGAACATATCAGGTGTTTAATTTAATAAAATATACATTTTTCAGTTATTTAGTTTTGTAATTTGAAGATTGTTATTTGTTTTCTTTACTATTGACTTGCTGTTTTATTGTTTGGAGTTAGGGAATCTGTTATTTTTCAGAACCCTTGTCTGAAGGTGGGTTTACTTTAGTTGGGCAAGCCTGTACCCTTCCTGCCACGTGAGTTAGCAGGGCAGGACTGGGACCCCAACATCCCCCACAGGGTGCATAGTGAGTGAGCCCAACCACTACAATGGGGCTTGAGGCGTTCACCCGACTAAACAAAGTTTGGGTATAAATGGCAAAAACGGTTTATTCTATGTTGTGTTGATTATGATCTCATGCTCTGTCATTCCTTACATTCCACATCGGAATGTTATGGTTAGAAATATGACAGTTTCACTGGAGTGCTGGCAGCAGGAAGATGTGTAATTAAGGTGGTGCTGAATATAATAAAGAATGTATTCTATCTAATTTGGAGACTCACTCTACAAGTGGGATGACCAGTACCACCCACAAACCTTCACACATGCTACTGGCATTTTGAGGAGTAGGCTTCTTTCTGCTGTATGCCATTCCTTCTGCTGTCTGCCTTTCACTCTACATTTTGAAAACCATAAGAACTGTATGGATTGCTTTCTGATGTCTGTTGTTCACTCCACATTTTAAAAACACACAACCTCTATGGTATACTTTCCAAGGTAATGCATTGTGGTTTGTATTTCAAGGACCAAACATTTACCTGGGATGTTAATGCGCTTCCCTTGTTCCTAGCATGTGGTGGTGGGTGACTACCCTCATGCTATATACCTAAACACTGCCTGTTTTTACTTGTGCCTGGTGAGGTGCGGCTTGTGAAACCCAGGAAGTAGTCTTGCGCATTCTATCTCCATGCCGTAAGTCACATAAGAGGTTGTTTGCTCAGCGAATATTGGAGGGCCATGTCCTCATACAAATTTTAAGCAAACGCAATTGAAGATGGAAAGAGGCCATATTCTCATCGCAATATCAGCGGTGGAGCAGTAGTAGTTCTTCTGCGATAGGCACACCATCTTCTGTTGTCTTTTGTCATACAAACTCAAGCACATATTTTCTTCGCTTTAGTTTTATGTATGGCGACAGGCATGCTATTGTCAAGAGAGTGATTACCTTTCTCAATGTTCACTGAGATGTGCTGCAAGGATTCTCCGGTTCTGATATTTACATGCCTTGCAGATGGATCATAATTAGATGGTATTGAGTATTTGTTTTTGTGCTTAACCTTACAGAGGGGGGAAGATTGGGCACTATCTTTTGAGTGAACTAGTCTATTGCATTTACATTTTCACTTATATCATTTTTAGTAGTATTTTACAATGAGTGCCACAAAGTTTTTTACTTCCTCCCCCACAGTCGTTTTGGCCTGCTGGAAGTGTTGCCTGTATGAAATGGCCTGAGTGAAAAGTGTTTTTTCCTAAATTACATTGAAACAGTGATTTGTCACCAGAACAGAAAAAACTTTTTTTTTTACATTGTCTGGGTCCAGAAGGATTAAAGGCATACAACCAAATGACTAAGGAAACAGGGGAAAGGGGATAGGAATGTTTTTGACTGTGCCATCTGTGATTTTGATAAATATTTCTCTCCCAAGGTTTGTATAGGTATTATAAGAAATTTGTTATCTCTGGACTGTAAATTTGGGCCACTACAAGAAGACCTTATGAGACTCAAGTTGTAATGCATGTAAATGACACTTCTAAACAAGAGGGACTGGGTGAATGGGGATGCTAGTCCACAGCAAAATCTGGATATTGTCAGAAAGGTAGAAATGTTGAGATAGAATAGCTAAGGTAGTAGAAAGGGAGACCAAACTAGAGGAATGTGTTAGTAAAGTGCACAACAGATTCCAAGTAAAAAAAGGAGGGTTGGAAAAACAGGAAATTAAGCAACAAGAAAAACATAGAGAAAGAGGGTCTAAATTGTTTTAGGTTTGACAGTAAATCACATTTTGCCAACAGCAAGTTGCTCCCTGCACTAAAACAAAAGGGTTCCATTTGTGGCATGGTGGGTCATTTTTCCAAAGTTTGCAGAAGGAGAGTGAATTAAAAAGTTAAGTGTGTAAAAGATGGAACTACCAGTAATGAGGATACCAGTTCTTTTGACACACAGGAGGATGACTGAAATGTTTTAAATATTAAGAATAATGAAAACAATGTAGACAATGCTATGGTCAAAAAGAAATCTGTATGTGATATGACCACTGAAGGAGTTGTTTTTCAGATTTACCTGATTCAGGCTCTCCATGTTCTATTATAAAGGAGAAAGCTTGGAATGCAAAATTTGTGGACAGCTAGGCAATAAGCTGGAGACGTGATATTTCTTCAGAAGGTTGATCTGGAAATGTTACTGAAATGTTAGGGTATCAGAAACTTATATTTAAATTTAAAAAGAGATAGTGTGTGCAAACTGTTTCTGGCCAGAAAGGGACCCTCCTTTTTAGGGTGGCTAGATCAAGGAGAGCTTGGTATTATTCAAGACCCCAACAGTCCCAAATCTGTCATGGTAAACGATGAAAGTGAACAAACAGGCAAATTGATGCGTGAGAAATTTCCTAAAGTTTTCAGTGACAAAATAGGGAAGTTAACCAATTTTGAACACAATATTGTTGAAGAAATATACCTATGACTGTCAGGAAGGAAGTGGAAAAATAATTGATTAGGTAAGTGGCAGAAGACATAATAGAAAAAATAGAATCGTCTGAATGGGTTTCTCCTGTTGTAATTGCTAGACAATCTGATGGTAATATTCGATTATGCAATGATTTGCGCTATTTAAAAATTAATATGCAAGTAGATCAATTTCCATTGCCCCATATTTCAGAGATGCTGTCTTCAGTTAAGGGTGCAAGATCTTTCACCACATTAGGCCTTTCTGCAGCATATCAACAGATTGTACTACAGGAAGGTTGTAAGAATTACACTGCGTTTATCACACCTGTCGGCTGCTATCAATATAAAAGGATGCCGTTTGGACTAGCGCCAGCTGCCACTGTGTTTCAAAGACTTATGCACTCATTATTTGGTAAGCTGACCAATGTCCAAACTTTTCAAGACAACATCCTAATTTATCAGAAAGACAGGACTGAACATGATCAATAGTTGGAATGTGGATTAGGAATTCTAGACACTAGGGGCTAACAGTTAAATTTTCTAAATGCAAATGTGTTATACAAACTGTCACATAATTAGGGCATGTTTTGAGTGCAGATGGAGTAAAGCCCAAACCAGATTTAGTAGAAGCAATACAGTTGGCTCCTGCATCCACCTGTACGGGTAACGTGAAATCATTCTTTGGTCTCATGGAATTTCATGGCAAGTACATAAGAAATATTTCATGTAGGACTTTCAATAGAAGACAGTTACTCAAGAATAAAAGCAAATTTAATTGGTACAAAGAGTGTGAAAAAGAGTTTTAAAATGTCAAAATGGCTATTGCAAGCCCCACTGCATTGTCAGGGTTTGATCCCAATGTATCTAGTATAATTACTACTGATGTCAGCTCGAAAGGGTTGAGTGCTGTTTTGTCCCAAAAACTGAAAGGGGGAGGAGAATGTATTATAGCTTCTGCTTCTATGGCCCTCACAGCAAATGAGGAGAAATACTCTGTTATAGAAAGGGAAACTTTAGCCTGTGTGTGGGCTCTAGAGCATTTTAGAGCTTTTGTGTGGGGCAAATTGTGTGAAATAAGAAGTGACCACAAACCATTAGTTAAGTTACTCACCACTAATGGCATGATCAAGGCATCTGCATGCATAGCTAGGATGTCCATGAAACTCCAAGATTTCATTTACAGAATATCATACGTGCCTGGTAAGGACAATGCATTGGCCAATTTTCTATCTAGGATGCCTTTACAAATAAAGAAAACACTATCAGTGACCGGGATGAATATCACATTGCTTTGGTGCATGATGAGGGAAAAAGCCTTTGATTGAGAAGAAAATATGGGAAGAGAAATATGTTAATGTCTTTACTATACAGAAGGTTTTGAAATACATTGTTGAGGAATGACCTAATAAAGGTGTGTTAGAGTCAAGTTTGAGGAACTTCTCAGGAATGAATTATCTCAGGTAAATGGTATTCTATAGAGAGGATATAGGGTGATTCCTCCTACTATCTTAAGAAAATTGATTACAATCCAATGCCATGAAGGACATGGAGGAATTGTGAAAAACAAACAATCTGTCAAAAATGTCTTTGGATGACCAGGTCTTGATATTTTCCATGAACGTTGTGTCAGGAATGTATAAAATGTGCTAATGCTGATACATCTTTAAAAACATTAAACCCTAATATGGGTACACCTTGTATCCTGAGAATTCCATGGAAAATGATCGCACCAGACATAATGGGTCCTGTAGGTGTCAAAAGAAAATACATTATTTCTGCAATTTATGTTTTTTCTAGATGGCCAGTCATTAAGATAGGTGACAAAGTAGACACAGAATCAGTCCTTCAATTTATAGACAAGATATTTATTAATGAAGGTATACCAACCCAAGTGATCACCAATGATGGTGTACAATTTTTATCAGGAAAAGCTAGGAACTATTTTAAGAGAGTAGATATAAAACATTGTGCAACATCCCTGTACAGTCCTAGTGGGAATGGGATCATTGAGGGTTTCAACTGAATGCTCAAGGGGGGCATTCAATCTGCGGGGGTTGGCAAATGACAATTGGGAATTGAAAATACATAAGACTGTATCAATGTATCATACTAGTTTTAATGAGATGACAGGGCGCACCCCTTTTGAAATAATGAGAGGAAGATTTGCTAGAACTAAAAGGAATCCAGAATGGTTAGTTGAGAACCCTTTGGTCACCATGGACTTAGATACTGTAAGACAAAGATTAGAAAACAAGCATTATTGTTGCAAATCTGATTAACCAATGTTAAAGTAGGGATGTTAGAGAAAGTGAAGAAACCATGGAGAGTAAAGAAGTGAGAAAGTCAATTTTGAGAAACCTTTGAAGTAGTGGAGGTTTTGAAAACTGCTGTGAGGTTAAGTGATGGTAAGGTCTGGAACCCGAAACATATTGCCATCTTAAAGGGAAAAAGGTGGGTGTATTGTAATACACACTTTAATGGAGTACATGAGTTTGAATATGATGCTGATTTCACTAGGGAAGACAAGGAAAGAGAGAGTGATTTGGGTGTCCAACTTGAGCAAAGAGAATATCGGCAAGAGTCAAGTAAGGAGAGTAAAGTTTCTTAGGTATGAACTGGTGATGGATCCGTCATTGAACGTAAAAGAATCACATAGACACCTGTATGGATGTCTGAATATATTGTCTAATTCTGATCTTCATATAGTTTACTTTTATTTTTACTTTTATTTTCCTGTTTTCTCATTTACTTCCACTACTATTGTATTTACTACAACTGTAAGTTAGGACTGTTTCTATTACGTTGTCAAGCTCTTATATGTTATTTCCTATACATTAACATAGAGTATATCGAGTATTAAAGGTGAAAGATGTGTTGTGTTCATTATGATCTTGCGATCTGTCATTCCTTACATTCTATGTCGGAATGTTATGGTTAGAAATATGACAGTTTCACCAGAGTGCTGGTAGCAGGAAGATGTGTATTTAACGTGGTGCTGAATATAATAAAAACATATTTTATATTCAATTTGGAGACTCATACTTTACATTCTACAACACATTTTCAATTATATATTCAATTGTATTAGCTTTCACGACATAGTAAATGATGACCTTACAGGGCACCAGCATACAGCGATCTTTATTGGGGCTCTTCAGTAATTCCCTCACCATCACCTTCTAACACTGCTTCTCATTTCTCCATAGTCCCTCTCTCATATGTAATTCATTTGTTTTCTAGCAGCTCTCTTACCAGCATAGGGTGCTGGAGCACTTTACATCACACACACGTACAGAGACAATGAATAATGTGTGTGTAAATAACGTGAATAGAAAATGTTGCATAAGACAAAGGGGACTACAAGGTGTAGGGTTCACTTGATATCGATATTGGTAGTCATTTTAAAGACTGCTTGGTCTGGGGAAGCGTAAACCTAGGATTCAGAATGTAACACAGTGGGTAGGGTTGACTTTACTAGTAACAATTTATTTCTATCCAAACAAACTCTTTTTAGCAAAATTAGGATAGTAAAAGACTGGGAAAAAAATCATAACTTTCCAACCTGTACCTTGCAGTTTACATGCAACTCTTTGATGACAGTTTATAGATCACTGTTCTAGATTATGATTGTAACTTATGAACTGAACATTTACAAAAAGATCTCTGTGACAAAAAGCAGTACCGCACTGAGCTGTGCACGTAAAATACTGTTCTGTGATCTGCATCGTACATGTTATTTGTAGCAGGAATATTAACCCTCTATGCTACCTTAAGTGAGTCAAAACAGCCACTAAACAAAACTCCCATCTCTCTCCAGCAGTTACCTAATCACCAGAGTTATCTTTTTATATTGCCTGAAAACTGCTGAATATACAAGGAACTCTGCAGTGCTTTTAAAAGTGCTGCACACTAGCGGCCACCCAATAACAAAAGTGACCCACCCCTACCCTTCCAGCCTCTTGGGGAAATGCCTGATGCCAGGTATGACAAGTCCAACCTTATGAGTAAGCCATTTTAGAGAAAGGTTAGCCAAACGGAAGCATAGATAGCTATCCTCTTCCCAGCTGCTGTATAGGAGGCTGATATTAATGGGAGGAGGAGACACAGAACCTCCTTGGACACAATAAAGCTATCAGGAGAGAGTGTGAGTAGGAGGCATGCTCAGGAGCATCAAAGTGTAGCACATATACCGGAGCAGCATGAAAGCCTTCAAACTACTGCCTTCCACTTCTGTAACTTGTAAACTGCTTGATGCCCTCACAAAGATAGTGGTTAGGAAGGTTAAAAAGGCCCCTGCAAGCAATAGGCCAAATCTGAATTGCAACAGGCTGCATTTCTTAACAAAGCAGTAATGAAATCCACAAAACAATAAGAAGATAAAAGATTATGGGGGTCACCCGGTGGTCAGTGATAATGTAGCAGTAGTACCGCCAACAGGCTGGTGGTACATACCGCCACATCATGGCATTAACGGGTTGGCTGCAGCCAACCCACCAATTTACCATACTGACTGACTTGGCAGTAGCAGCGGCCATGCCGGAGACAGTCATCTCCAGCCCGGTGGTGGCTATAGCCCCACCGGCGGCATCATCACCCTGCCTACCGCCACGGTTTTCGTAAATGGCGGTAGTCGGTATTTACTGCCAATGTCTTAATGAGGGCCTATGTTTGCTCTTATGATTGTTACCTAACATTCCAAAGGATGCTTCTAACCAATTCTAGATGATCCTAATAAACACAAACATAAAATTAAATACTATTTTAACTTAAACAACTTGGTGTATTGTGCACAATGAAGTTATCATGGGCATTCTGACACTCATGATTGTTGTATTTTCCCCATTTAGTCAATGGATTTCCTCTCTAACTGCCAAGGTCGCGGGGTTCATCTGTGTGTTTTTTAAAGTATTTTTGTCCAAATGTGCTGCTACATTGAAATTGCAAGAAGCAGTGACATTCTGCCAGTCCAGTGACGACAAACATTCAGCGGGGCATAGCCAAAAGCAACATAATTTCTGGTTTGCTCTTATTCTTTTAAATCTAGCTATTATGCAGCCATATAATAAAGACAGTTACAAAAGAAAGTAAATTCTGAAATACATGTTGTGAATAATCAAAATAGCCCTGAAACTGAAGTCAAGAGCCCTCTTTGATGATTAAAAAGATAGTGTACATTTGCATTAAACACTCTTCCTCTGTCATTTGTCGACCACCTTTAATACAGTTATGATATTTTAGTGGAAAGGTTGTTTTGCATTTGGCATGAGAGACAAGCCATTCGTATGGTTTGAATCATTTCTGGAAAACAGAGCTCAAGCAACCCAGATGGCAACTTTTCACTCAGATTTTGAAGATATGGGTTGTGGTGTTCCTCAGGGGGTCTGCTCTCAGTCCCACGTTTTTTACTGTTTTTAATATAATTGTTGCTCCCCTGGCAGATCTGATTGCCTTTTGGCGATGTGGATGACTCCAAAAGATTTATCTGCATGGAGGGCAACATTTCTTAAATCCAGGAAAAATTCAAAGGCTATTTGATCAAGGTAGGCAGCTGGATGAGTACCACTTCTCTCCCACTAAATTGATGTAAAACAGAGGTTCTCTTAACTGGTATTCCCCTGAAGTGGTCTTATATGTGGTGGCCCCAGTCGGTAGGGGAATATTTGGAAACAACATCAACTGCCCATATCCCATGGGGGAATGGGATCCCATTTGAGGATCAGATTAATAAATTGATGTCTATGTGTGTTCTGCTAATGAAACAAACAAAGAAGATCTTCCCTGTTTTTCCTTAACATTCTCGACAGCTGCTGGTGCAAGCCCTGATTTTTATGCATACTGTAATACACTAATGCTCTCTATGTGGACTATTAGATTATCTTATAAAGAGTTTAAAATGTATTCAGAATGTGTTAGCCAGGTTAATTTCAGGGAGGAGAAAGGTTGACAACACCTTTTTTCCTACATGGCCAGTTACACTGACTTCCTATTCATAATAGATGGCAGCTCAAGGACCTTTGTATAGTTAATAAAGTCCTTTACCCAGTAGCACATTTCTCAAATATCTAAGATATACTTAAAAAAATAAATTTCCCCCAGACTGCTTCAATTGACCTCTGACTCTTTGAACACTGTACATAAATACCAGAGAGTAAGATTGGGAGGATAGGCTTTTTCTGTGGTTACAGCTTGGGCATAGTACAGACTGCTCCCTGAGGTATTCTTAGAGCTGAATATTGTACAGTTTTTCATGACTCTAAAACCCATTTTTTTTACTTAGGCTTTGCTTGGAGCCATAGAATATGTGAGTTAGATGTTTGGAGGGAATTAGTTAGCTCACACCAGGACAGCTTTGCACACTCTATAAAATTAATAAAGAAATAAATTGGGTTTTCTGTGGGCATTTGCAAACACAGTCTATATATTTGGAGTCCCCTTTTGATGAGGGTGTTAATTCCTACATGAGTTCACCCAACCTTGCAGCTTGCATCAAAGAGAGGTAACAGGCAACATCCACATGCTATAGGCCAATCTTTCTTCTGGAGTCAACAGTAAAAGCAAAGGTTACAATTGGAAAACACTTAAGGTTGGGCACAAAGGAAGAGTCAACTGTACAACAGCTCAGAGATTTAAAATGTGGAACTCTGTATTCTACAAACCATTAATTAGGAGGACTTGCAATGCCTGCAGAGTAGGAATTGTAAAGAAAGGGGACCTTATATGGTTTTGTGAAAAGCAGATACAGAGCAATGTTTAGTGAGAAATAAGCACTAAAAGTAAGTTCTGTTTGTGCTTCATACTGCTTGAGCCTTGAACCTTTTCTAGTTGCGTGAGAGGTAAAGGGGAGTGAATGGCCATCAAACAATTCAATTCACTGTGTCCACATATTAAGAACCAGAAATCGGTTAATACACTTAAATGAGTTTTACTACAAATAAAGGGCTAAACTGAGATATATAGATCCCAAGAACATATTGTTAGAAATGGGGTCTGTTGGAAAATGGGTTATTGGTAGGGCAGGTAGGTACCTACACCTAGCAACAAGCCACTAACCTCCACATAGGTACAGTTAGGTCTCAGTAAATTAATCCCAGCTCAACCCTTGGTAGCTTGGCAACGAGCGTCAAGGCTTAACTTAGGAGACAAAGTGTAAAGCATTCAAATATCACAAAACAGTAATTAAATAAAACACAGGAAACAGTTTAAAAATCCAAAACCAATTAATAAAAATAGCTTATATTTTTATCTTTAAAATGACACAAAAACGATTAAAATCGGTTCAGGGGAACCGGAGATATGAATTTTTAAAGTATTATTATTTTCTAGCGCTTAGAAACAAAAAGCGCCAATCGGGTCATCTGGTTGCACCAGGACCGGGGCAAAGTCAAACTTTCAGGCCGACCGCGATGGAGCCCTGCTCGGCTACAAGTCGCGGGAGGCCTCGGTTAAAAAGTTACCTTCTGACTTAGTCTCTTTTTTGATGTTTTTCTTCCCCGGGACGAACCTGCCAGTTGAATCCGACCTCCTGGAGCCCTTGTCCGGATACGCGAAGTCGGTTTCCTCGGTGGTGATTTTTACCTTCGGACTTAGTCGTTTTTTCGAGATGAAAATCCTTCGACCGGGGTAAACCTGGATCTTGATCCGACGTCCGTGGAGCCCTTCTCGGATACGATGGCTGGGAGGTCCCGGTCAACTTTTTACCTTCGGACTTAGTCTCTTTTTTGGATGTTTTTCTTTACCGGGACGAACCACGAAGTCAGGCCGGGTCGCGGTTGAGGCAAGCCGGCTAGAATTTCTGCGTCGGGTCGGTCACTTTATGGAGCTTTTTTTAAAAAATTCTCCAATCTTTTCCAAACTTCTGGGGCTTCACCCAGATGTTCTTTTAAGGTTCTTTTGGGGTCCACAGCTCACCCCAAGGGTCCAGAAGTTCTGTGATGGTCCTTGGGAAGTGCGGACTTCAACTCCCAGAATGCACCTGGCGCAAACTCCTTTTTGGCCACTGGACAGTGGTCAGCTGGTCACTTTTTCAGGAGTTGGTGCAGGGGACTCTGGATAGCAATTTTTCACCTGTAGCAAACAGGGAGTCCCTCCTTGAACCAGTTGAAGCCAGGCAAAGTCCTTCTTGTGGTGAAGGCCAAGTGTGCAGCTGGTGCAGTCTTTCTGAGTGCAGGGTCCAGGTGCAGGCCAGGGGTCCAGCAGGGCAGTCCTTCTTCTCCTTGTAGTTCCTTCTTCTTGAAATTTGGTGGGGATCTGAGGTGTGGGTGCAGGTCTGCCACTTTTATCCTTGCTCCTGGGTGAAAAGCAGGGGGGTCCTGGTTCTCCAATCAGGGACAGGGTCGTCCCCCTGTGATGACCACTTCCTGGGAAGTGTGGCAAAAATCCATCCCAGAAGACAACAGTCTCTAAAAATCCAAAATGGATGAATCTGATTTTTGGAGGATAGATCTGGCTGAGCCCACCCACTGGTGTGGCTAAAAATCATAAACACACCCCTCTCCTGCCCTCTCCTAATCTAATTAAGGGGGCACCTAATTGTCTGGGGTTGCAGGATGTGGGGGTGTTGCTGGGGGCTGCAAATGTCCTTCTCTGCCTTTGAAGACCAGTTTGGCAACCCTCCCCCTTCCTGCCTCACCATCTGCTGAGGGGAGATTCTCTCCCCCAAGCACATTCCTTTGTGTGAAGCCTGGCCACTTCACACCTAATCAAGGCAGCCTGGCAGAAGCTGCTGCAGGCTGGCCAATCAGAGCACAGCAGCAAAAACAATGCAGAGCTGAAATTGGCAACTTTTTAGGTAAAGTCTAAACTTTTTACCTGGACAAGTTATATTAAATCCAACAACTGGAAGTTGTGGGATTTATTACAACAATCAATTTGATACCAAATTCTTGGTATGTAACATTTAAGGAGATTTTAAAATTTAAAATAAAGTCTGCCCATTCTAGCCTATGAAGGCCATTTACTTCAATGAGGGAAAAACGAATTTGGCTGTTTTTACCTCACCAGGGCTTATAAATCTATTTTTATAAAGTCCCTGCTTATAGTTACATGGCACCCAGCCCTAGGGGCACATAGGGCACACCTTAGGGGTGACTTATATGTAAAAATAAGGTAGTTTAAGACTTTAGAAGTACCTTTAATTCCAAAGTCGAATTTGCATATAACTTTAATTTAAAAGCAGCCAGCAAAGCAGGCCTGCCTTTAAAATGACACTGGGCACCTCAGCAGTGCACCTAGGTGTGCACCACCTATGCTGTGGTCCCTAAACCTACATGCCCTACCATATACTAGGGACTTATAGGTAGGTTAACTTAGCCAATTATAATTAGCCTAATTTGCATATCCATTTTACACAGAGCACTGGCCCTGGGACTGGTAAGCAGTACCCAGGGCACAGCCAAGAGTCAGTAACCACCAGTACCTATCCAGAAAGAGTGGGGGTGATCAGGCAAAAAAAAAAGGACTTTCCTACACTGCCCCCCCCCCCCAGATGAAAGGTGATGGGTACTAACCTACACCCTGGTAGTCCTCATCAGCTAAGTGGAAAAACCTGGAAAGGCCATCTGCATTGGCATGAGCAGTCCCAGGTCTGTGCTCCACTGTGAAGTCCATCCCCTGTAGGGAAATGGACCACCTTAACAGTTTTGGGTTCTCCCCCCTCATCTGCATCAACCATCTGAGAGGTCTGTGGTCAGTTTGTACACGGAAGTGAGTGCCAAACAAGTAAGGCCTCAACTTCTTCAGGGACCAAACCACAGCAAAGGCCTCCCTCTCAATAGCACTCCATTTTTTCTCTCTGGGGAGTAGTCGCCTGCTGATGAAGGCAACTGGGTGATCATGGCCCTCTTCATTAACTTGTGCTAACACTGCCCCAATCCCTTCCTCTGAAGCATATGTTTGCACTACAAATTCCTTGCTATAGTCAGGGGCCAGTAACACTGGTGCTGAACACATAGCCTGTTTTAGGGTGTCAAAAGCTTTTTGACACTCTGGGGTCCAAATGACCTTCTTGGGCTGTTTCTTGGAGGTAAGCTCAGTTAGAGGGGCCACTATGGTCCCAAAATTTTGTACAAACCTCCTGTAATACCCAGTCAGGCCAAGAAAGGCCCTGACCTGAGTCTGGGTTTTTGGAGCCTCCCAATCCAGAATAGTCTGGATCTTGGGCTGGAGAGGTTGTACATGGCCTCCACCAACAAGGTGGCCCACGTACACAACAGAACTTTGCCCTATCTGGCACTTGCTTGCCTTGATAGTCAGGCCTGCTTGAAGCAGGGCCTGAAGCACTTCCTTCAGGTGGACCAGGTGGTCCCTCCAGGTGGAACTAAATACAGCTATATCATCCAGATAAGCTGCACTAAAAGATTCCAACCCAGATAGGACTCTATTCACCAACCGTTGGAAGGTGGCAGGAGCATTTTTCATCCCGAAGGGCATCACCTTGAACTGAAAGTGGCCCTCTGGTGTGGAAAATGCTGACCTCTCCTTAGCTCTTGGACTTAAGGCAATCTGCCAATATCCTGAGGTCAGATCAAATGTGCTCAGGAATTTGGCAGCCCCCAACCTGTCAATGAGCTCATCAGCTCTAGGTATGGGGTGAGCATCAGTCCTAGTGACTGCATTTAGACCTCTGTAGTCCACACAGAATCTTAATTCTTTCTTCCCACCTTGGGGATTAGCTTTGGGCACCAGTACCACTGGACTGGACCAAGGACTATCAGAGGGCTCAATTACCTTCAGGTCCAACATCTTAGCCACTTCAGCTTTGATGTTGGCCTTGACCTGGTCAGACAGCCTGTACAGCTTGTTCTTGACAGGCAAGCTGTCACCAGTGTCAACATCATGGACACACCCATTGGTGAGTCCAGGGGTCAGGGAGAACAGACTAGCAAACTGTCCCAAGACTTGCTTACAGTCTTGTTGTTGCTGATCTGTCAATTTGGGAGAGAGTACCACTCCCTCCACTGACCCATCTTTTGCCTTTGAGGACAGGAGGTCTGGCAGAGGTTCACCCTCCTCCTCCTTCCCTTCATCAGTGACCATCAGCATGGTCATGTCTGCCCTGTCCTGGTGGGGTTTCATCCTGTTTACATGTAGGATCCTGTGAGGATTCCTGGGGGTGCCAAGGTCCACCAAGTAGGTGAACTCACCTTTTTTCTCTAGGATTGGATAGGGCCCAGTCCATTTGGCCTGTAGTGCCCTAGGAGCCATGGGCTCCAAAACCCACACCAGCTGTCCTGGGTGATACTCAGGCATGGTAGCCTTTTGATCATGCCAGAGCTTCATGAGCTCCTGACTGGCCTCCAGGTTTCTGCTTGCCTTCTTCATATACTCAGCCATGCGAGACCGCAGGCCTAGTACATAATCCAGCACATTCTCCTTGGATTCCTTGAGAGGCTTTTCCCAAGACTCTCTCACCAAGCACAATGGGCCTCTTACAGGGTGCCCAAACAGTAACTCAAAGGGGCTGAATCCAACCCCCTTCTGTGGCACCTCCCTGTAGGCAAACAGCAGGCATGGGAGGAGGACATCCCATCTCCTCCTGAGTTTGTCAGACAAACCCATGATCATGCCCTTCAGGGTCTTATTGAATCTTTCCACCAGACCATTGGTCTGTGGATGGTAGGGTGTGCTGAACTTATAAGTAACGCCACACTCCTCCCACATGGCTTTCAGATAGGCTGACATAAAGTTTGTGCCCCTATCTGAGACCACCTCCTTTGGGAATCCCACTCTGGTGAACACACCAAGTAGGGCCCTAGCCACTGTGGGAGCAGTGACTGTCCGGAGGGGTATTGCCTCAGGGTACCTGGTGGCATGGTCCACTACCACCACAATGTACCTGTTACCTGAAGCAGTTGGTGGGTCTAGGGGACCAACAATGTCAATCCCCACCCTCTCAAAGGGAGTCCCAACCACTGGCAGTGGAATCAAGGGAGCCTTTGACTTGCCCCCTGTCTTGCCACTGGCTTGACAGGTGACACAGGAGCTGCAAAACTCCCTGACTTTTTCTGACATTTCGGGCCAATAAAAATGGTTGACCAGCCTGCTCCAGGTCTTGGTCTGTCCCAAATGACCAGCTAAGGGGATATCATGGCTTAAGGTAAGGAGGAATTCTCTATACTTTTGGGGGACCACTACTCTCCTAGTAGCCCCTTCTTTAAGGGCCCTTGCCTCAGTGTAGAGAACTCCATCCTCCCAGTAAACCTTGTGGGTACCACTAGTATCCCCTTGTTCTTGCCTGGCAGCAGTCTGCCTCAGGGCCTCAAGAGTGGGACACTCTCTTTGTCCCTGGCACAAATCTTCTCTGGTGGGCCCACCTGCCCCTTGCAGTTCTGCCAAGTCAGGCAGAGTTTGCAGGGAAGGTGTCCCTCCCTCAGAGTTCAGATCCTCCCCCTCAGGGTTGGATTCTTCCTGACCCTCTGTACTTGTTGGGGCTGGCAAGCCAGACCCAGTGCCTTTTCTCTTTTTCTTGGAGGCTTGGCCCATTGTTCCAGGGTCCAAGTGTTCAGCATTCCCCTGTTGTGCCGCCTGTCACCTGGTCACAGCACACACCCATTCAGGGAGGTCCAGCATCTGTGCATGGACCCTTCTTTCCACTTCTGACCACTCAGATGCTTCAAGATCATTCCCCAGTAGACACTCTACTGGGAGGGCAGGAGCTACAGCTACTTTTTTAGGGCCAGTCACACCTCCCCATTCCAGACTCACCATAGCCATGGGATGGAGTTTGGTTCTGGTATCTGCATAAGTCACCTGGTGGAAGACACCAGGTAAGACCTGCTCTGGAGAAACCAGCTTTTCTGCTACCATTGTCACACTGGCTCCTGTATCTCTCAGAGCTTCCACTTCAGTCCCATTGACTTTAGGCCTCTGCCTATACCTCTCCATGATGGGAGGTAAGGTGGCCATAGTTGCAATGTCCACCCCACCCACGGATACTAAGGTGACCTCAGTGTACCCTGATTCCACCCCTGGGCCAACTTCCACCCCCAACCCTACACTAGCAATCCCCTGGGATTGCCCACCAGTGGGGGGCTTCTTGGAGCAGATAGCATCTCCTCTTTTATGTCCTGGCTGATGACAGTCAAAACACTTGCCGGCCTTAGCAAGCTCCTGAAACTTTCCTGCTTTAGCAGGATCATAATTCTTTCCCTGATACCCTTTCCCTTTAAAAGTGAATTGGCTCGGGGCTCCCCCACCCTGAGAAGTTTTTGGGGACTCTTGTGAGGACTCTTTGGGTTATTTGTCATCTTTCCCCTGGTTCTTCCCCTGAGAAGAACCATGTCCTCCCTTTTTCTGATCACCCCCTGGGGGTTTCTGGTTAACCCTAGTTCTTAACCAGTCATCTGCTGCCTCCCCCAGCTCTCTGGGGTTGGTCAACCTAGAGTCTACTAGATACTGGCGGAGCCTCTCTTGGACACAATTAGTTAGAAGGTGCTCCCTCATAATCAAATTGTACAGCCCCTCAAAGGTACTTACCCTGTTGCCCTGTATCCAGCCCTCCAGTGCTTTTACTGAAATGTCCACAAAGTCCACCCAGGACTGGGTGCTTGTCTTTTGGGTGTCCCTAAACTTAAGCCTGTACTGCTCTGGGGTTAGACCAAACTTTTTAGTCAAGCAACTCTTCATACTGGGGTATGAGTCTGCATCCTCCCCACTCATGGTTAGGAGCCTATCCCTCCCAGAGTTGGGAACTAACTCCCAAAGGAGTGAACCCCAGTACTGAGGCTTGACTTTCCTCATCTGGAGGGCCCTCTCAAAGGCCCCCAGCCACTTATCTATGTCATCCCCCTCTACATAGGCAGGAACCACCCCTTTGGGTAATCTGGGGGCAAAACCCCCACCCAGGGACACCTCAGTTTCTTTCTCGCTGCCTCCATCTTTTTTTTCTTTGCTTGCCCACTTTTTCTTTTCTAGGGCAAGCTTATCTGCTTCCAAAGCTATGTAGGCTAGCTGGGCTTCCATCTCTCTTTCTCTGATGGATGGGTTCTCTCCTCCTGAATGGACCCCCTTCCTACCACTAGCTTTGGGTCTGCCCCTAGTGACTGTATCCACTGAGGACCGTTCCTCCTCTTCCTCACTTGGGGTCTGATGCCTTCCCTCCCCTGAAAGGTTAGAGCTAGCATCTTCCCCTTTTTCTTCCTCCTCTGGAGCTTCCTCTGTCTCTACCTCCTGGGCCTCAGCCCATGCTGTCAGGGATTTAATCAGGATTTCCTTCCTGAGATTAGTGGTTGCAGGCAACCCTCTTTCAATACACAACCCCCTAAGCTGGACTACTGTCAGTGTGGGTAGGCTAGCCAGATCAAGCTCCATGGTTCCCTAGTTTTGTGTCAACAAAAACTTTTTGCAAAAATTGGAAACAAAAATTTAGAAAAATTACAAAAATTCAATAATTGAAATTAATCCAAATTAAAAATTAAAAACAATTTTTGCACTAGGACAATTTAAAGGATTTTTAATTTGTTTTACCTAAAACTGTAACGTGATATTGAACACAAGTACAGGATCCCACTGCTGCCACCAAAAATGTTGGAAAATGGGTTATTGGTAGGGCAGGTAGGTACCTACACCTAGCAACAAGCCACTAACCTCCACATAGGTACAGTTAGGTCTCAGTAAATTAATCCCAGCTCAACCCTTGGTAGCTTGGCAAAGAGCGTCAAGGCTTAACTTAGGAGACAAAGTGTAAAGCATTCAAATATCACAAAACAGTAATTAAATAAAACACAGGAAACAGTTTAAAAATCCAAAACCAATTTATGAAAATAGCTTATATTTTTATCTTTAAAATGACACAAAAACGATAAAAATCGGTTCAGGGGAACCGGAGATATGAATTTTTAAAGTATTATTATTTTCTAGCGCTTAGAAACAAAAAGCGCCAATCGGGTCATCTGGTTGCAGCAGGACCGGGGCAAAGTCAAACTTTCAGGCCGACCGCGATGGAGCCCTGCTCGGCTACAAGTCGCGGGAGGCCTCGGTTAAAAAGTTACCTTCTGACTTAGTCTCTTTTTTGATGTTTTTCTTCCCCGGGACGAACCTGCCAGTTGAATCCGACCTCTTGGAGCCCTTGTCCGGATACGCGAAGTCGGTTTCCTCAGTGGTGATTTTTACCTTCGGACTTAGTCGTTTTTTCGAGATGAAAATCCTTCGACCGGGGTAAACCTGGATCTTGATCCGACGTCCGTGGAGCCCTTCTCGGATACGATGGCTGGGAGGTCCCGGTCAACTTTTTACCTTCGGACTTAGTCTCTTTTTTGGATGTTTTTCTTTACCGGGACGAACCACGAAGTCAGGCCGGGTCGCGGTTGAGGCAAGCCGGCTAGAATTTCTGCGTCGGGTCGGTCACTTTATGGAGCTTTTTTAAAAAAATTCTCCAATCTTTTCCAAACTTCTGGGGCTTCACCCAGATGTTCTTTTAAGGTTCTTTTGGGGTCCACAGCTCACCCCAAGGGTCCAGAAGTTCTGTGATGGTCCTTGGGAAGTGCGGACTTCAACTCCCAGAATGCACCTGGCGCAAACTCCTTTTTGGCCACTGGACAGTGGTCAGCTGGTCACTTTTTCAGGAGTTGGTGCAGGGGACTCTGGATAGCAATTTTTCACCTGTAGCAAACAGGGAGTCCCTCCTTGAACCAGTTGAAGCCAGGCAAAGTCCTTCTTGTGGTGAAGGCCAAGTGTGCAGCTGGTGCAGTCTTTCTGAGTGCAGGGTCCAGGTGCAGGCCAGGGGTCCAGCAGGGCAGTCCTTCTTCTCCTTGTAGTTCCTTCTTCTTGAAATTTGGTGGGGATCTGAGGTGTGGGTGCAGGTCTGCCACTTTTATCCTTGCTCCTGGGTGAAAAGCAGGGGGGTCCTGGTTCTCCAATCAGGGACAGGGTCGTCCCCCTGTGATGACCACTTCCTGGGAAGTGTGGCAAAAATCCATCCCAGAAGACAACAGTCTCTAAAAATCCAAAATGGATGAATCTGATTTTTGGAGGATAGATCTGGCTGAGCCCACCCACTGGTGTGGCTAAAAATCATAAACACACCCCTCTCCTGCCCTCTCCTAATCTAATTAAGGGGGCACCTAATTGTCTGGGGTTGCAGGATGTGGGGGTGTTGCTGGGGGCTGCAAATGTCCTTCTCTGCCTTTGAAGACCAGTTTGGCAGCCCTCCCCCTTCCTGCCTCACCATCTGCTGAGGGGAGATTCTCTCCCCCAAGCACATTCCTTTGTGTGAAGCCTGGCCACTTCACACCTAATCAAGGCAGCCTGGCAGAAGCTGCTGCAGGCTGGCCAATCAGAGCACAGCAGCAAAAACAATGCAGAGCTGAAATTGGCAACTTTTTAGGTAAAGTCTAAACTTTTTACCTGGACAAGTTATATTAAATCCAACAACTGGAAGTTGTGGGATTTATTACAACAATCAATTTGATACCAAATTCTTGGTATGTACCATTTAAGGAGATTTTAAAATTTAAAATAAAGTCTGCCCATTCTAGCCTATGAAGGCCATTTACTTCAATGAGGGAAAAACGAATTTGGCTGTTTTTACCTCACCAGGGCTTATAAATCTATTTTTATAAAGTCCCTGCTTATAGTTACATGGCACCCAGCCCTAGGGGCACATAGGGCACACCTTAGGGGTGACTTATATGTAAAAATAAGGTAGTTTAAGACTTTAGAAGTACCTTTAATTCCAAAGTCGAATTTGCATATAACTTTAATTTAAAAGCAGCCAGCAAAGCAGGCCTGCCTTTAAAATGACACTGGGCACCTCAGCAGTGCACCTAGGTGTGCACCACCTATGCTGTGGTCCCTAAACCTACATGCCCTACCATATACTAGGGACTTATAGGTAGGTTAACTTAGCCAATTATAATTAGCCTAATTTGCATATCCATTTTACACAGAGCACTGGCCCTGGGACTGGTAAGCAGTACCCAGGGCACAGCCAAGAGTCAGTAACCACCAGTACCTATCCAGAAAGAGTGGGGGTGATCAGGCAAAAAAAAAGGACTTTCCTACACTGCCCCCCCCCAGATGAAAGGTGATGGGTACTAACCTACACCCTGGTAGTCCTCATCAGCTAAGTGGAAAAACCTGGAAAGGCCATCTGCATTGGCATGAGCAGTCCCAGGTCTGTGCTCCACTGTGAAGTCCATCCCCTGTAGGGAAATGGACCACCTTAACAGTTTTGGGTTCTCCCCCCTCATCTGCATCAACCATCTGAGAGGTCTGTGGTCAGTTTGTACACGGAAGTGAGTGCCAAACAAGTAAGGCCTCAACTTCTTCAGGGACCAAACCACAGCAAAGGCCTCCCTCTCAATAGCACTCCATTTTTTCTCTCTGGGGAGTAGTCGCCTGCTGATGAAGGCAACTGGGTGATCATGGCCCTCTTCATTAACTTGTGCTAACACTGCCCCAATCCCTTCCTCTGAAGCATATGTTTGCACTACAAATTCCTTGCTATAGTCAGGGGCCAGTAACACTGGTGCTGAACACATAGCCTGTTTTAGGGTGTCAAAAGCTTTTTGACACTCTGGGGTCCAAATGACCTTCTTGGGCTGTTTCTTGGAGGTAAGCTCAGTTAGAGGGGCCACTATGGTCCCAAAATTTTGAACAAACCTCCTGTAATACCCAGTCAGGCCAAGAAAGGCCCTGACCTGAGTCTGGGTTTTTGGAGCCTCCCAATCCAGGATAGTCTGGATCTTGGGCTGGAGAGGTTGTACATGGCCTCCACCAACAAGGTGGCCCACGTACACAACAGAACTTTGCCCTATCTGGCACTTGCTTGCCTTGATAGTCAGGCCTGCTTGAAGCAGGGCCTGAAGCACTTCCTTCAGGTGGACCAGGTGGTCCCTCCAGGTGGAACTAAATACAGCTATATCATCCAGATAAGCTGCACTAAAAGATTCCAACCCAGATAGGACTCTATTCACCAACCGTTGGAAGGTGGCAGGAGCATTTTTCATCCCGAAGGGCATCACCTTGAACTGAAAGTGGCCCTCTGGTGTGGAAAATGCTGACCTCTCCTTAGCTCTTGGACTTAAGGCAATCTGCCAATATCCTGAGGTCAGATCAAATGTGCTCAGGAATTTGGCAGCCCCCAACCTGTCAATGAGCTCATCAGCTCTAGGTATGGGGTGAGCATCAGTCCTAGTGACTGCATTTAGACCTCTGTAGTCCACACAGAATCTTAATTCTTTCTTCCCACCTTGGGGATTAGCTTTGGGCACCAGTACCACTGGACTGGACCAAGGACTATCAGAGGGCTCAATTACCTTCAGGTCCAACATCTTAGCCACTTCAGCTTTGATGTTGGCCTTGACCTGGTCAGACAGCCTGTACAGCTTGTTCTTGACAGGCAAGCTGTCACCAGTGTCAACATCATGGACACACCCATTGGTGAGTCCAGGGGTCAGGGAGAACAGACTAGCAAACTGTCCCAAGACTTGCTTACAGTCTTGTTGTTGCTGATCTGTCAATTTGGGAGAGAGTACCACTCCCTCCACTGACCCATCTTTTGCCTTTGAGGACAGGAGGTCTGGCAGAGGTTCACCCTCCTCCTCCTTCCCTTCATCAGTGACCATCAGCATGGTCATGTCTGCCCTGTCCTGGTGGGGTTTCATCCTGTTTACATGTAGGATCCTGTGAGGATTCCTGGGGGTGCCAAGGTCCACCAAGTAGGTGAACTCACCTTTTTTCTCTAGGATTGGATAGGGCCCAGTCCATTTGGCCTGTAGTGCCCTAGGAGCCATGGGCTCCAAAACCCACACCAGCTGTCCTGGGTGATACTCAGGCATGGTAGCCTTTTGATCATGCCAGAGCTTCATGAGCTCCTGACTGGCCTCCAGGTTTCTGCTTGCCTTCTTCATATACTCAGCCATGCGAGACCGCAGGCCTAGTACATAATCCAGCACATTCTCCTTGGATTCCTTGAGAGGCTTTTCCCAAGACTCTCTCACCAAGCACAATGGGCCTCTTACAGGGTGCCCAAACAGTAACTCAAAGGGGCTGAATCCAACCCCCTTCTGTGGCACCTCCCTGTAGGCAAACAGCAGGCATGGGAGGAGGACATCCCATCTCCTCCTGAGTTTGTCAGACAAACCCATGATCATGCCCTTCAGGGTCTTATTGAATCTTTCCACCAGACCATTGGTCTGTGGATGGTAGGGTGTGCTGAACTTATAAGTAACACCACACTCCTCCCACATGGCTTTCAGATAGGCTGACATAAAGTTTGTGCCCCTATCTGAGACCACCTCCTTTGGGAATCCCACTCTGGTGAACACACCAAGTAGGGCCCTAGCCACTGTGGGAGCAGTGACTGTCTGGAGGGGTATTGCCTCAGGGTACCTGGTGGCATGGTCCACTACCACCACAATGTACCTGTTACCTGAAGCAGTTGGTGGGTCTAGGGGACCAACAATGTCAATCCCCACCCTCTCAAAGGGAGTCCCAACCACTGGCAGTGGAATCAAGGGAGCCTTTGACTTGCCCCCTGTCTTGCCACTGGCTTGACAGGTGACACAGGAGCTGCAAAACTCCCTGACTTTTTCTGACATTTCGGGCCAATAAAAATGGTTGACCAGCCTGCTCCAGGTCTTGGTCTGTCCCAAATGACCAGCTAAGGGGATATCATGGCTTAAGGTAAGGAGGAATTCTCTATACTTTTGGGGGACCACTACTCTCCTAGTAGCCCCTTCTTTAAGGGCCCTTGCCCCAGTGTAGAGAACTCCATCCTCCCAGTAAACCTTGTGGGTACCACTAGTATCCCCTTGTTCTTGCCTGGCAGCAGTCTGCCTCAGGGCCTCAAGAGTGGGACACTCTCTTTGTCCCTGGCACAAATCTTCTCTGGTGGGCCCACCTGCCCCTTGCAGTTCTGCCAAGTCAGGCAGAGTTTGCAGGGAAGGTGTCCCTCCCTCAGAGTTCAGATCCTCCCCCTCAGGGTTGGATTCTTCCTGACCCTCTGTACTTGTTGGGGCTGGCAAGCCAGACCCAGTGCCTTTTCTCTTTTTCTTGGAGGCTTGGCCCATTGTTCCAGGGTCCAAGTGTTCAGCATTCCCCTGTTGTGCCGCCTGTCACCTGGTCACAGCACACACCCATTCAGGGAGGTCCAGCATCTGTGCATGGACCCTTCTTTCCACTTCTGACCACTCAGATGCTTCAAGATCATTCCCCAGTAGACACTCTACTGGGAGGGCAGGAGCTACAGCTACTTTTTTAGGGCCAGTCACACCTCCCCATTCCAGACTCACCATAGCCATGGGATGGAGTTTGGTTCTGGTATCTGCATAAGTCACCTGGTGGAAGACACCAGGTAAGACCTGCTCTGGAGAAACCAGCTTTTCTGCTACCATTGTCACACTGGCTCCTGTATCTCTCAGAGCTTCCACTTCAGTCCCATTGACTTTAGGCCTCTGCCTATACCTCTCCATGATGGGAGGTAAGGTGGCCATAGTTGCAATGTCCACCCCACCCACGGATACTAAGGTGACCTCAGTGTACCCTGATTCCACCCCTGGGCCAACTTCCACCCCCAACCCTACACTAGCAATCCCCTGGGATTGCCCACCAGTGGGGGGCTTCTTGGAGCAGATAGCATCTCCTCTTTTATGTCCTGGCTGATGACAGTCAAAACACTTGCCGGCCTTAGCAAGCTCCTGAAACTTTCCTGCTTTAGCAGGATCATAATTCTTTCCCTGATACCCTTTCCCTTTAAAAGTGAATTGGCTCGGGGCTCCCCCACCCTGAGAAGTTTTTGGGGACTCTTGTGAGGACTCTTTGGGTTATTTGTCATCTTTCCCCTGGTTCTTCCCCTGAGAAGAACCATGTCCTCCCTTTTTCTGATCACCCCCTGGGGGTTTCTGGTTAACCCTAGTTCTTAACCAGTCATCTGCTGCCTCCCCCAGCTCTCTGGGGTTGGTCAACCTAGAGTCTACTAGATACTGGCGGAGCCTCTCTTGGACACAATTAGTTAGAAGGTGCTCCCTCATAATCAAATTGTACAGCCCCTCAAAGGTACTTACCCTGTTGCCCTGTATCCAGCCCTCCAGTGCTTTTACTGAAATGTCCACAAAGTCCACCCAGGACTGGGTGCTTGTCTTTTGGGTGTCCCTAAACTTAAGCCTGTACTGCTCTGGGGTTAGACCAAACTTTTTAGTCAAGCAACTCTTCATACTGGGGTATGAGTCTGCATCCTCCCCACTCATGGTTAGGAGCCTATCCCTCCCAGAGTTGGGAACTAACTCCCAAAGGAGTGAACCCCAGTACTGAGGCTTGACTTTCCTCATCTGGAGGGCCCTCTCAAAGGCCCCCAGCCACTTATCTATGTCATCCCCCTCTACATAGGCAGGAACCACCCCTTTGGGTAATCTGGGGGCAAAACCCCCACCCAGGGACACCTCAGTTTCTTTCTCGCTGCCTCCATCTTTTTTTTCTTTGCTTGCCCACTTTTTCTTTTCTAGGGCAAGCTTATCTGCTTCCAAAGCTATGTAGGCTAGCTGGGCTTCCATCTCTCTTTCTCTGATGGATGGGTTCTCTCCTCCTGAATGGACCCCCTTCCTACCACTAGCTTTGGGTCTGCCCCTAGTGACTGTATCCACTGAGGACCGTTCCTCCTCTTCCTCACTTGGGGTCTGATGCCTTCCCTCCCCTGAAAGGTTAGAGCTAGCATCTTCCCCTTTTTCTTCCTCCTCTGGAGCTTCCTCTGTCTCTACCTCCTGGGCCTCAGCCCATGCTGTCAGGGATTTAATCAGGATTTCCTTCCTGAGATTAGTGGTTGCAGGCAACCCTCTTTCAATACACAACCCCCTAAGCTGGACTACTGTCAGTGTGGGTAGGCTAGCCAGATCAAGCTCCATGGTTCCCTAGTTTTGTGTCAACAAAAACTTTTTGCAAAAATTGGAAACAAAAATTTAGAAAAATTACAAAAATTCAATAATTGAAATTAATCCAAATTAAAAATTAAAAACAATTTTTGCACTAGGACAATTTAAAGGATTTTTAATTTGTTTTACCTAAAACTGTAACGTGATATTGAACACAAGTACAGGATCCCACTGCTGCCACCAAAAATGTTGGAAAATGGGTTATTGGTAGGGCAGGTAGGTACCTACACCTAGCAACAAGCCACTAACCTCCACATAGGTACAGTTAGGTCTCAGTAAATTAATCCCAGCTCAACCCTTGGTAGCTTGGCAAAGAGCGTCAAGGCTTAACTTAGGAGACAAAGTGTAAAGCATTCAAATATCACCAAACAGTAATTAAATAAAACACAGGAAACAGTTTAAAAATCCAAAACCAATTTATGAAAATAGCTTATATTTTTATCTTTAAAATGACACAAAAACGATAAAAATCGGTTCAGGGGAACCGGAGATATGAATTTTTAAAGTATTATTATTTTCTAGCGCTTAGAAACAAAAAGCGCCAATCGGGTCATCTGGTTGCAGCAGGACCGGGGCAAAGTCAAACTTTCAGGCCGACCGCGATGGAGCCCTGCTCGGCTACAAGTCGCGGGAGGCCTCGGTTAAAAAGTTACCTTCTGACTTAGTCTCTTTTTTGATGTTTTTCTTCCCCGGGACGAACCTGCCAGTTGAATCCGACCTCTTGGAGCCCTTGTCCGGATACGCGAAGTCGGTTTCCTCAGTGGTGATTTTTACCTTCGGACTTAGTCGTTTTTTCGAGATGAAAATCCTTCGACTGGGGTAAACCTGGATCTTGATCCGACGTCCGTGGAGCCCTTCTCGGATACGATGGCTGGGAGGTCCCGGTCAACTTTTTACCTTCGGACTTAGTCTCTTTTTTGGATGTTTTTCTTTACCGGGACGAACCACGAAGTCAGGCCGGGTCGCGGTTGAGGCAAGCCGGCTAGAATTTCCGCGTCGGGTCGGTCACTTTATGGAGCTTTTTAAAAAAAATTCTCCAATCTTTTCCAAACTTCTGGGGCTTCACCCAGATGTTCTTTTAAGGTTCTTTTGGGGTCCACAGCTCACCCCAAGGGTCCAGAAGTTCTGTGATGGTCCTTGGGAAGTGCGGACTTCAACTCCCAGAATGCACCTGGCGCAAACTCCTTTTTGGCCACTGGACAGTGGTCAGCTGGTCACTTTTTCAGGAGTTGGTGCAGGGGACTCTGGATAGCAATTTTTCACCTGTAGCAAACAGGGAGTCCCTCCTTGAACCAGTTGAAGCCAGGCAAAGTCCTTCTGGTGGTGAAGCCCAAGTGTGCAGCTGGTGCAGTCTTTCTGAGTGCAGGGTCCAGGTGCAGGCCAGGGGTCCAGCAGGGCAGTCCTTCTTCTCCTTGTAGTTCCTTCTTCTTGAAATTTGGTGGGGATCTGAGGTGTGGGTGCAGGTCTGCCACTTTTATCCTTGCTCCTGGGTGAAAAGCAGGGGGGTCCTGGTTCTCCAATCAGGGACAGGGTCGTCCCCCTGTGATGACCACTTCCTGGGAAGTGTGGCAAAAATCCATCCCAGAAGACAACAGTCTCTAAAAATCCAAAATGGATGAATCTGATTTTTGGAGGATAGATCTGGCTGAGCCCACCCACTGGTGTGGCTAAAAATCATAAACACACCCCTCTCCTGCCCTCTCCTAATCTAATTAAGGGGGCACCTAATTGTCTGGGGTTGCAGGATGTGGGGGTGTTGCTGGGGGCTGCAAATGTCCTTCTCTGCCTTTGAAGACCAGTTTGGCAGCCCTCCCCCTTCCTGCCTCACCATCTGCTGAGGGGAGATTCTCTCCCCCAAGCACATTCCTTTATGTGAAGCCTGGCCACTTCACACCTAATCAAGGCAGCCTGGCAGAAGCTGCTGCAGGCTGGCCAATCAGAGCACAGCAGCAAAAACAATGCAGAGCTGAAATTGGCAACTTTTTAGGTAAAGTCTAAACTTTTTACCTGGACAAGTGATATTAATCCAACAACTGGAAGTTGTGGGATTTATTACAACAATCAATTTGATACCAAATTCTTGGTATGTAACATTTAAGGAGACTTTAAAATTTAAAATAAAGTCTGCCCATTCTAGCCTATGAAGGCCATTTACTTCAATGAGGGAAAAAAGAATTTGGCTGTTTTTACCTCACCAGGGCTTATACATCTATTTTTATAAAGTCCCTGCTTATAGTTACATGGCACCCAGCCCTAGGGGCACATAGGGCACACCTTAGGGGTGACTTATATGTAAAAATAAGGTAGTTTAAGACTTTGGAAGTACCTTAAATTCCAAAGTCGAATTTGCATATAACTTTAATTTAAAAGCAGCCAGCAAAGCAGGCCTGCCTTTAAAATGACACTGGGCACCTCAGCAGTGCACCTAGGTGTGCACCACCTATGCTGTGGTCCCTAAACCTACATGCCCTACCATATACTAGGGACTTATAGGTAGGTTAACTTAGCCAATTATAATTAGCCTAATTTGCATATCCATTTTACACAGAGCACTGGCCCTGGGACTGGTAAGCAGTACCCAGGGCACAGCCAAGAGTCAGTAACCACTAGTACCTATCCAGAAAGAGTGGGGGTGATCAGGCAAAAAAAAAGGACTTTCCTACAGGGTCTCTAGCTGGCAATCAGTTTACAACCGGTCCAAGTAGGGATCCTCCCTCTAGTCATGGTAAGGGAGATACACAGCTCAGATAATCCCTGCTCACCACCTTGGTAGCTTGGCACAAGCATCAGATTTATCTCAGAGGCAAATTGTAAAGTATTTACAAAAGCACATACAGTAACACTGTGAAAACACCACAAAAGGACTCCACAACAGTTTAGGAAAAAAGCCAATATTATTTAAATCAAACAAGACCAAAATGACAAAAATCCGACATACACAAATAAAGATATCACATTTTTCAAGTAAAAAGAGTCTTAATACATAGAAATCAATGGATACTTTGCTTTAGCACAAAGTACCTGGTATGCATAAAAACAAAAACAGCAAGAGTTAGAGTTCATTGGAAAAGCAAATGATGCATTGATTCTTACTTGCAAGTGAGGACGTGAGTTGATTCTTTCTCTGCCGGGTGAACAGTGCATCGGTTTCCGGGCAAGCAGCCTGGGTCACATGGTGATGTTCTATATTTTGATGCCCAGGGATGAGGAGTTGAAAATCCGGGCACACAGAGGTGATGAATCTGTGCTGATGCATCAGATTTCCCCGGCACTACGTCTATTTTTCAGCCATGTTGTAGGTACTGTGTTGATTATTCTGCTGCTTGGCTCTGGTACGAGGATTTTCACCCTGGTTCGGCCAGCTTCTCCTCCCAGGGGCCTAAAGATTGGATATGGCACATATCATAATGATATATAGGCCCTCATTATGACAATGGAGGTAAATTCCGCTTACCACCACACCGACGGCTGCCAACATACCACCGTGGTGGCAGATGTCCGTTAACCATATTATGACACACCAATCCGACACAATACTGCCACAAACACAAATCCGCCAGTCCAAAGGACAGTGCTAAAGTGGCAGTCCCAACACCCATACCGTTGCACCAACAAAACAACGTCCACATTATGACCCACGAATTACCACGGCGGACATTAAACCGCTGTAAACCATTGGCAGTACATAACGCCGAGCTAAGAATAGACATCCACATACAAAGCAACACCACATTGGACAATACCAAAAACACACACCTAACATCCTTACACACACCACACCCACACGCCCACACCACTATAAAACACCCACCCACAGTACCTACAACCCTTTGTCAACACCAAATGGCTGCAAGAGTAAGCCACCGACATCACAGAGACAACTACAAACACATCACGGACACCCATACATCTCTCACGCACACCACATCACACACCCCACCACATCACCCAACACACTCTCACAAACACACAACAAACAACACCCATAGCACCACAAAGGCACCCCCGTTTCACTGAGGAGGAGTTAAGGGTCATGGTGGAGGAAATTGTCAGGGTAGAGCCACAGCTGTTTTGGTGCCCAGGTACAGCAGATTTCCATTGCCCGGAAGATGGAGCTATGATGGAGAATCGTGGACAGGGTGAACGCCGTGGGACAACCCAAGAACAAGGGACAACATCAGAAAGAGGTGGAACGACCTACAGGGGAAGGTGCGTTCCATAGCATCAAGGCACCAGCTCGCCATACAGAGGACTGGCAGTGGACCCCCACTTCGTCTCCCACAGCTCACAGCAGGGGAGGAGCAAGTACTGGCATGACTGCATCCTGAGGGACTTTTTGGAGTGTCCGGAGGACTGGACACTGGTAAGTCAACATTTACTACCTATCACTCCCCCACACCTGCATGCCATCTAACACCCTCACTCCCATTACTCCACCCCATCACACACAGTCAACCTACACACATAACTAACCCCAATGCTAACCCTGCATGCTATACCAGTGCATGGGCACCCCTCCCAACACCCCTGCATGGACACCCATCACCAAAGCGTGCACAGCATAGGGAAACTAACAATCCTACTATACATCACCATACACAAGCAAAAGGTGGCAGGGCAACACCAACCATAGAGGGGAGGATAGGGATGTACAATATGTCATACACATGAATCATAATACATCACTTACACCCCCACAGGTACCCCAGCCAATGTCAGTGGAAAGAAGGTGCCACGACTATCCAATCCCCCAACAGAAGATGCCCCCAGTGATGACAGTAATTCTGGACTTCTGGATCTGAATGTCCTACCTGTCCCATCAGAGACCACTGGACAGCCGGTCACCCAAGCCCACATACAGACCACCACAGAGCCTCCCCCGTCAGGATCCAACACCACAGCACCCACCCAGCACACCCAAACCTCTATCCCCAGGACACATCAATCAGAGTGTGTCCACCTGTACAGGGACCCCAGGCCACACCTTGGACACAAGATAATCAGGGACCTGGGGTCAGTGGCAGTGGGAATAAGGTTCAGGGGACAGAGGCACATGCCAACAGGGACACTGGGAGGACTGCTGTGTGCCAGGGGGAGGACAGGACCAGGGAACCTACTCTCCAGGAGGTGCACTCTGAGATCCTGGGAGCCTATCAACATTCCCAGGACACGATGGGCCAGATCCTAGACAACGTGCAGGAGAACAGGTGGCTGCAGTAGGGACAGTATCAGGGGATCAGGGAGGACTTGCAGGCCATCAACAACACCCTGATCTTCAAAGCAGGGGTTCTGGCAGACATGGCCAACATTATGAGGGTGGCAGTGTCACACCAGTAGGCCCCTGGCACTAGCCAGACATCTAAACAGCCTTCCACTTCTGCTGCCGCTCGTGGCCTGGAGGCCCCGCCACAGGACACACAGACCACCAGCACCCCTCCCCCTGCAGAGGGTGAACCACCCCGCAAACATTCCCTGCGATCCAGACAGAAGCCAGAGACACTTGCCAAGACCTCCGCCAGGAAATGAGACTCTCCTGATTGTCCCCCGTGTGTCCCACTCAGTCACCTTGTCCACTTTGAACTGCCATTTCTCCCCTTCCTATGTCCCCTTGGACACTGCACCTGTGCTACGAACAGACTCGAACAATACCCTGGACTTTCCCCCATCATCACCCTATCCCATTGCACTTCCCCCTCTATATATTAGTACTACAATAAACACCCTTTGATATAAATTGATTTCGAGTATTTCATGTATTTCAAATATGTATTGATTGAAACAGGTACAATCATTGCACATGAATTGTACATAGAATGAGCATAGAATCAATGACCTGTAGCTGGTTGTTGTGATCACACCAGGCGTATTTGTCAAATCACCAAAATCTGCAAAATAAATAGCCAGAGGTAACAGTAAGTGGGCATAGAAGTGGTAAATACTAGCATGCCAATGTCACACAGAATTACAGCCAAAGCCATTGAAATGGAAAGTTGCACTGTCTCACGTGTGTGTTGTTGGAAGTACTGACGGATCACAGATGTTCTGTTGTCCACATCCTCATTCTTTGCCTCCTCATCCTTACTGCGCACAGTGTCCACTGCTGCCACAGGGGCATCTTCAGGCTCCTCCTCCTGCATAAAAGGGACATGGCGTCTGAGGGCCAGGTTGTGCAACATGCAGCATGCCACCACTATCTGGCAAACCTTCTTTGGTGAGTAGCACAGGGATCCACCTGTCAGATGGAGGCACCGGAACCTGGCCTTCAGGAGGCCAAAGGTCCCTTCAATGATCCTTCTGGTTCACCCATGTTCCTCATTATAACGTTCTTCTGCCCTTGTCCTGGTATTCCTCACAGGGGTCAGCAGCCATGATAGGTTTGGGTAACCAGAGTCACCTGCAAATATTGAGGGACAACATTTAGCTACACACTATCCTATATGGCCCACACCATAGGCATACACCAACATGTACTGGGTGGGAACCAGGGCTCACCTATTAGCCACACCCTTTTCCTTTGTAGTTGGCGCATCACATTTGGGATTCTGCTATTCCTCAGGACAAAGGCATAATGCACCGACCCAGGATACTTAGCAGTGATGTGGTACATGTACTGGTCCGCCAAGCACACCATCTGCACAATCATGGAGTGGAAACTCTTACTATTCCTGAACACCTGTTCATTCTGGCAGGGAGAGGGACAAACGCAATGTGTGTTCCATCAATCGCCCCAATTATATTGGGAATTTGTCCCATTGCATAAAACCCGGCGTTTACAGTGGCCAGATCCTCAACCTGGGGGAATGCGATGTAGCTGCACATCTGTGTTATCAGGGCAGACAACACTCTTGTCAACACTATGGAGACCATTGGCTGGGACATTCCTGCTTCCAAGCCAACTGTCACTTGGAAAGACCAGTTGAAAGGAAATGGAGAACTGATAGCACTTGCACAAGAGGGGGAATCCCACTGGGCTGACGGATAGCAGATATCAGGTCAGGCTCCGATTGGGCACACAGCTCTGTGATTGTGGCCCTGTTCAGTCTATAAGTGAGGATAATGTGCTTGTCCTCTAGTGTAGCCAAGTCTGTTAGGGGTCTGTACACGGGGTTATGTCTCCATCTCCTATTCATCTGCAGCTTTAGGTATCTAAGGGACAAAAGAGTGAGGAGGCTGTCACAAACTGAACAATGGAGCCACAACAGTAGTCTGCAATCTGTAAACATGTTATGGGACAGTGTAATTTGTCAACTATGTGCCTATTTGTTAGAAATGGGGTCTTTGGTTGGCAGTCAGGTTACCTCCTGTCCAAGCAAGGACCCTCACTCTAGTCAGGGTAAGTCACACACAATCCAAATTATCCTGTGCCCACCCTCTGGTAGCTTGGCACTGAGCAGTCAGGCTTAACTTAGAAGGCAATGTGTAAAGTATTTGTGCAATAAATCATACAATAATGCCATATAGCACCACAAAAATACACCACACAGTGTTTAGAAAAATATATAATATATATCTGGATAAATGCAGGTCAAAACGATCAAAGATGCAATATGTAAATGTAGAAATATCACAGAAAAGTGATGTAAAGTGTCTTAAGTCATTTAAAAGCAAACAAAGGCCCTCTTTACAACCCTGGCGGTCGGTGTTATAGCGGCAGTAATACCGCCAACAAGCCGGTGGGAAACAAAATAGGATCACAACCACTTTAACACTCCGACTGCCATAAAGGTAGCAACAAACACCGCGGCGGTAAACGCCAACAGCCAGGCGGAAGACAATTTACCTCCCACCCCATCACAACCCGGCCATCCGCCAGCTTTTCCGGGGTGGTACCAACGCAATCAAAAGCACCACGGAAACAGTATTTGGAAGGGAAACCACTCACCTCTCGACGCTCAACGAAGAACCAGGACGTCATGAAGCCCGAGCTGCAGGTCCTGCCCATGCTGGTCTACCTCCTCATCTACCAGGAGTACGAACGCCGGTGGTGACAACCACGTAGAATACTGCACCTAGAACACAGCGAAGTGGGGAGGAAAAAGAGAGTGACACACACACGCAACACCCCCACCCTCGCCCACAACACCGTTCACACAAACACATGCATCAATGTAACATTTACACCCTGTAAGCCCCTGGAAGAATGCAAGGACAAAAGGAATTGAATCAAATCAGTGATATTTCAGAAACAGTCAGATAAACATAATAATCAGAAAAACAGTATTTACAAAAATAAACAATATGTACATAAGGCAGTACATTGTCCACTCAAAATGTCCGTGGGCCATTGGCCCAAAATGCATAGGCCAAGCCCACACCTGACTCCTGCCTCAATATGTAGAGAACACTGCAGGACAATAGGTCGAAAAGACACAGGCACCTCAGGGGGAAGGGGGGGCACCTCAGCCGAAAGATGGAATAACACCACTGCTCCTGGAGGGGACTCCATTCCCACAGCGATGTCCTGGGGAGTGCAAGGCCACAGTCTCTCAAGGGGTGGGTTGCCCACTAATTGGTCCTGGGGAGGGCAAAGCTACAGTCTCTCAAGTCTCTCAGGTGGGTGGGTTGCCCACTGCATGGTCCTGGGGAGTGCAAAGCCAAATTCTCTCAAGTCTCTCAAGTTGCCCACTACTTGGTTCTGGGGAGTGCAAGGCCACAGTCTCTCAAGTGGAAGGTTTCTCCACTGGTTCTGGAGGGGGCTTTGTGCCCAGTGTGCTTCATCTTGCCAAAGATAGGGTGAGTGCATGTCTTTCTCCACTGGTTCTGGAGGGGGGCTTTCTGCCCAGTCTGCTTCATCCTGCCAAGGATAGGGTGAGTGGATGCGTTTCTCCACTGGTTCTGGAGGGGGCTATGTGCCCAGTGATGCAGCACTTGGGGTGTGGCAGTTCACAGTCCCTCACCTGGGTGTGTGAGGCACAAGATTTGCAGGGACCAGGTTGCATGATAGTCCATGGAGGCAGGGCTAGACTCCATCTGGCGGCGGCTACGGCTGCAAACTGGTGGTAGTGCCAGTGCTGGTGGTGGTGCTGCCAGTGGTGGAGGGAGGCTCCAGCCCTTCTCCTGCAGCCTCGGACGGCTGCCTACTGGGGCTGGTGCTGCTGGCAGTGGTGCTACTGTCAGCGGTGCAGGTGGTGGTACTTGAGGTGGGGCTTGCGGCGGTGCTTGCGGCGGTGCAGGTGGCGATGCTGGCTGCGGTGCATGTGCCGGTGCTGCCAGTGGTGGAGGGAGGCTCCAGCCCTTCTCCTGTAGCCTCGGACGGCTGCCCACTGGGGCTACTGCTGCTGACAGTAGTGGTGCTTGTGGCAGGGCAAGTGGCGATGCAGGTGGTGGTGCTTGCGGCGGTGCTAGCGGTGGGGCTGCTCCCAGTGCTGGCCACGGTGCAGGTGGCAGTGCTGGTGGTTGTGCTGGTAGCCACCAGGCCTTCACCTGCAGCTTCGGACGGCTGAAGTGCCTTGCCTGGTGTTTTCTGCCCCTTCTTCACTTTGGCAGATGGTGGTGTGACCTTCGGTCTGGCAGCTGGAGTCTTTGAGGTGGCCTTGCTGGGTGGTTCTGGCTCCTTCCCCTTGCTGGATCCTGTGTGCCTCTTCACCTTGCAATGTGGTGGAATGGTTTTGGCCTTGGCAGGGGTTGGTGGCCCACTGGCTGAGCTGACGGGGGCCCCCTTTGAGCCTTTGATGGCTGCAGGAACCACAGCGGATAATGATTTGGTGGCTGAGGTGCTGGGCTGGGTTCTGGCCACCCTGGCCCAAGGGGAAGGACGGGTAGGGAAGAGGTCAAAGTTGGCCAGGAAAAGCTTCTTACGGACACTGTTGTGGGAAGAGGGAGAGGGTTTGGAAGTGGAGGAAGAGGGAGTGGTTGTAGGGGGTGTCTGCTGAGTTTTGGTGTAGGTGCATGGGGTGGATGCTGTTGGGTGGTGGATGGCTGTTGGGTGGGTAGGTGCTTGCGTTTGTGTACTTTGGGAGGAGGGGTCACAGACACACTGGGAAAGGACACAGGGGACGTGTGCATTGATGTGGCGGTGGTGACTGCCAGTGAGTGGCGTGTTGTGATGGGCGTGCTGGTGATGGATGAAATGGATGAGGATGTAGTGCATGCAGGTGTGAGTGGAGACGCTACTGGGAGGGAGGTTGAAGACGAGGAGGAGGGGGACACAGTGGAGACAGTGGATGTTGGTGTGTCTGCATGGGGATGGTGCTGGTGCCTTGTGTGAGTGCCTGTGAGGTGAAGTGTGGTGCTTGTGTTTGCTTGAGCCACTTTTGTGTGTTGATTTGGGTGAATGCTGATCTAAAGGCGTGCTTGGGATAGGCTGGGGTTGAGGGGATTGGGACTGGGTAGAGGAAGTTGGAGGTGGGAGGCTGGAGACAGGGACAAGGGCTGCCATCAGTGCTGAGGCCAGAGCCTGAAATGCTCTCTGTTGGGCCGCCACGCCAGAGTGAATGCCCTCCAGGTATGCATTTGTTTGTTGCAAATGCCTCTCGACACCCTGGATGGCATTCAAAATGGTTGACTGCCCAACAGTGAGAGATCTCAGGAGGTCAATAGCCTCCTCACTGAGGACAGCAGGGCTGACTGGGGCACTGCCTGAGGTGCCTGGGGCTAAGGAGATGCCCACCCTCCTGGGTGAGCGGGCACGGGAAACACACTGAGGGGCTGCTGGGAGGGCGGTGCTGGTAGGGGGGTGGCGGCTGTACCTGTTGTTAGGGCGGGCACAGAGGTGTCTGCCACTGCCAGGGAGCTTCCATCGGAGGAGGAGTCACTGTCTGTGGTCTCCTCTCCTGTCCCCGTTGTGGTGCTCCCCTGACCCTCCATCCCACTGGTGCCCTCATCGTCAGTGGATTCTGTCTCCAGGCCTATGTGGGATGCAGCTCCCTCTGTCACCGGAGACTCTGCTCCTCTGCCAGATGATGCTAATGCACACAAGGACAGGGTGACAAAACAAAAAGGGGGGACGAGACAGAGGATGCACTTGGTCAATGCCAGAAACACCACTACCATTGGCATACACGACACACAGGGAGCAGCCCTATGCACTAGACCATGCACTACCAGTTACTAAGATAGTCACCAGCCCATGGGGTACAATGCCTAATGCCATTAGCTGCACACCTGAAACCCACAGGACCCTGGCCAGTATTAGATACCCCCTGCCAGTTCGCCCTGGCCTAGGGGCACCCATAGCCCACATTCCCCACCCAGGTACAACCTTAATGCACACAAAGTCATGATTCTGAATCTGTATTCACCCCCTTGTGGCTGCTGTGATGCCTTCAAGCACCCATCCAACTCCGGATAGGCCACTGCCAGGAAGCGGAACATCAGCGGAGTCAGGGTACGATGGGCACCCCTTCCTCGTTGGGAGGCCAGCCCCAGCTGGGCCTCCACCGTCTTCCTTGCCCAGTGGCGCAGGTCCTCCCACCATATGTGGCAGTGGGTGCTCTGCCTGTCAAAGACCCACAGGGTCCGCACCTCCTTGGCGATGGCACGCCAAATACCCTTTTTCTGGTTGGCGCTGACCTGCATGGAGAAGACAGCAAAAAAGGCAATTATTCAACTGTCCGGATCGTCACACTCATGGCCCACCAGATCCCTCCCATCCCCTGACGCACATACATTGACCACCATACATGCAGCACACTGGCCAGGATGCCTCAGCAACCCCCTACATGTGGCTTACACACACAGCACTCCATACATTCATTGCCCACGCATCATGCTCACAGCGTACACACCTGTTTGTCTGGAGGACCGCAGAGTAACATGTACTGAGGTAGGACCCCATCCACCAGTTTCTCCAACTCCTCCGCAGTGAAGGCAGGGGCCCTTTCCCCAGACACATGAGCCATGGTCTGTTCCAGACACAGGTCACAGCAGCACTTGCAGTGTAGGTCCTCTCCTGTTGAAGGTCAGGTAGCAAGTGAGTGAATAGATAGAAAATGGCAGTCACGTCCGCAGTGGTGCGTACCGTCACCGCCGGCGTACATAGCCATTGGCTCCTGGAACCCTTAGGGCCCAATGATAACCAATGAGAAGTTGTGCTGCGGTTGTCGGCGGCACACAACGCCAGTGGAATTACCTCATTTCCACTTGTCCTTCCTCAAAGGTCATACAGCTGCCATTTCAGGGGGGCACAGGGCATGGCACCTAACTGCATCACAGCAGACATTAGCACAGCAACTGACTCTCGGATTCACATACTGGTTCTGTAAATGTAGAAATGCATCATTACTGCAATATATGTGTGATAATAGCCCTCTGCCCACAGTTTCCTCCATAGGTTTTGACCGCTGAGGATGAATTTGAGATGGAGACATCCTCCAGTGTACAGACCCCCGGTGGACCTTGCAACAATGGAGCACAGACACATTATCAGTACATACAGACTTGATCGTGCCACCGTCCAAGAACTATGTGCCCAATTGGAGCCAGACCTGATGTCAGCTATCCGCCAGCCCACAGGTATCCCCCCTCTAGTGCAGGTCCTGTCAGCGCTCCATTTCCTGGCAAGTGGTTCCTTCCAAACTACAGTGGCCACGGCATCAGGGATGTCACAGCCAATGTTCTCAAATGTGTTGGCCAGAGTGTTGTCTGCCCTGCTGAAACACATGCACAGCTACATCGTATTCCCCCAAGTGGAGGATTTGGCCACAGTGAAGGCTGACCTCTATGCCCTGGGACATATCCCCAACATCATTGATGCCATTGATGGAACACATGTGGCATTTGTACCCCCCAGGAGAAACGAACAAGTGTTCAGGAATAGAAAAAGCTACCACTCTATGAATGTGCAGATGGTGTGTTTGGCTGACCAGTACATCTCCCATGAGAATGCCAAGTATCCTGGCTCTGTGCATGATGCCTTTATATTGAGGAATAGCAGCATCCCATATGTGATGGCTCAACTCCAGAGGCATGGGTGTGGCTAATCGGTGAGCCCAAGGTCCCCATCCAGTCTAAATTGGTGTATGGGTATGGGGTTGCCCTAAGGGTTAGTGTGTGGCTAACAGTTATCCCTCGAATTTTTTTAGGTGACTCTGGTTGCCCCAACCTCTCATGGCTACTGACCCCAATGAGGAATGCCAAGACAAGGGCAGAGGAACGTTACAATGAGGCACATGGGCGAACAAGGCAGATGATTGAAAGAACCTTCGGACTTTTGAAGGCCAGGTTCAGGTGTCTCCATCTGACAGTGGATCCCTGTACTACTCACCCAAGAAGGTGTGTCAAATCATCGTTGCATGTTGCATGTTGCATGTTGCACAACCTGGCCTTGAGATGCCAGGCGCCTTTTCTGTAGAGGTATGAGCCTGGAGATGGTCTTGTGCCTGTGGGCAGTGAGGAAGAGGAGGCAGAGGAAGAAGATGTGAACAACAGAAGTAATATAATACAGTAGTACTTCCAGTGACACACTTCACTTCACTTTTCATTTTTCTGTTGGACATTGTACATGGCATCCTGATTTCCCTATGTCTATGGCCACTTACTGTATGTACCCTTTGGCATCTCTATTTTCAGATCTCTGTGGCCCACTCTGGCTCCTGGTGTGTTTACTGCTGCCCACTAAAGGTAATTCCAATGTACATTTAACTGTACATATTGTAGGAGGCTGGCCTGGCTTATAGTGGGTACCTGATGGTACTTACACCTTGTGCCAGTTCCAGTTATCCCTTATTAGTAGATTAGTAGTGTTCTAGCAGTTTAGGCTGATAGAGGTAGCTATAGCAGAACAGCTTAGGCTGAACTAGGAGACATGCAAAGGTCCTACTATACCACTTATATCATTGGGATACTACATCATAAGAAACACAATACTCAGGGTTACTAAAAATAAAGGTACTTTATTTTAGTGACAATGTGCCAAAAATATCTCAGAGGATATACTCCCTTAGGAGGTAAGTAAAATATACACACAAACCAAAATCAGGTAAGTAAATAGTTCGAAAAATTGTGCTAACACTGTAGAATACAATAGGATGCAATAGGCTTAGGGGCAACACAAACCATATACTATAAAAGTGGAATGCGAACCACGAATGGACCCCTAGGCTAGTGCAGTCTGTAGAGGGTCGCTGAAAGTGTAAGAAAACACTAAGGGTGTCCAAGATACCCCACCCCAAGACCCTGGAAAGTAGGAATAAAGTACTGCCATTTCCCCAGAAACACACTAAACTCGTGATAGAGGATTTTGTAAAGACCACAACAGACTGTAATGCACTGAAGACGGATTCCTGGACCTGTGGACCTGCAAATGAAGGGGGCCAAGTCCAAGTGTCGTGAAAGTGTCCCGGGGGGGCAGGAGCCCACTAAACCACGGATGAAGGTGCAAAATGGCTCCCTCTGGATGGAAGAAGCTGAAGATTCTGCAACAACGAAAGGTGCTAGGAACTTCTCCTTCATGCAGAATATGTCCCACAGAGTGCTGAAGGAAGCAGACGTGTTTCTTTGGCAAAAGAATACAAACAAGCCTTGCTAGCTGCAAGAGTTGCAGTTGAAAAAAGGGTGCTGTCTGGGCCCAGGAAGGACCAGGATGTCGCCACTTGGGAGAGGAGACAGAGGCTGCCCTCAGCAACGTAGACAGCCCACGCACAAGAAGGTAGCACCCACAGAAGCACTTAAACAGGGGTTCAAGAAGTCTGAACACAGCAGTCATCTCAACACTGCAAAAGAGGGTCCTACAAAGCTGGTGGTCAACTCAGGGAGTTGAGCAACGCAGGACAGAGTGCTGGGGACCTGGCATGGCTGTGCACAAAGGATTCAGTGGAAATGTGCACAGGAGCCCTAGCAGTGCAGATCATGCGGTACACAGGATTACTGTCTGGAGAGGGGAGGCAAGGACTTACCTCCACCAAATTTGGACAGTTGGATCACTGGACAGTCTGGGTCACTTGGGTCCACCACCTGTGTTCCAGGGGCCACACTCATCAGGATGAGAGGGGTCCCAGAGTACTGGTGACGCTGACGTTTGGTGCCTACTGAAGAAGGGGGAAAATTCGGTCCACCCAGGGGAGATTTCTTCATGGCTTCCAGTGCAGGATGAAGGCAGTCAGCCCCCAGAGCATGCACCACCAGGAAACAGTTGAGAAAGCCGGCAGGATTAGGTGCTACAATGTCGCTGTAATGGCATCTCCGCACTCACAAAGTCTGGGGAAATGGGCCTGAACTATGTGGGGGCTCCTTTGCTCACACTTAGTAACTTTGCACCTAACCTTCAGCAAGTGAAGGGTATACATATAGGTGACTTATGAGTTACTTAAGTGCAGTGTAAATGTTTGTGAAATAACGTGTGCGTTATTTCACTCAGGCTGCAGTGGCTGTCCTGTGTAAGATTTGTCTGAGCTCCCTCTGGGTGGCAAAATAAATGCTGCAGCCCATAGGGATCTCCTGGAACACCAATACCCTGGGTACCTAGTTACAATATAGTAGGGAATTATAAGGGTGTTCCAGTGTGCCAATTACAATGTGTAAAAATGGTCACTAGTCTATAGTGACAATTTTAAAGGCAGAGAGAGCATAAGCACTGAGGTTCTGATTAGCAGAGCCTCAGTGATAAGGTTAGTCACTACACAGTTACACACATTCAGGACACAAACTATGAGCACTGGGGTCATGGCTAGCAGGATCCCAGCAAAAACAAACTTTTATACATGTAAAAATAGAGGTAACATGCCAGGCAAGATGGTACGTTCCTACACATGTGACTTGCAATGCTTTGATAATGTTGTACTAATACATATTTGAAACATTTGACAGACTCCAGATTTGTATTTGTTCCACGGGTGTTTATTTAAGTGCTCATAAGTAGAGGGGGATGTGCAATGGGCTGGGGTGATGCTGGAGGAAACTCAAGAGTAGAGTCCAGTCTCTTGGTATCATAGGTGCATTATCCAAGGGGGCATAGGAAGTGGAGCAATGGCAGTTCAAGGTGGACAGGGTGACAGAGTGGGACAGAAGGGTGACAATCCGGAGAGTCCTATTTCCTGGTGGGGGTCTTGGCAATGTTCTCTGGCTTCTGCCTGGATGGCAGGGACAGTTTGCGGGGTGGTTCTCCTGCAGGGGGTGGGGTGCTGGTGGCCTGTTGTTCCTGTGGTGGGGTCTCCTGTCCACTAGCACCGGCGGAGCTGGAGTGCTGTTCTACGCTGTGGCTAGTGTCAGGGGCCCTTTGGTGTGGCACTGCCTCCCTCATGGTGTTGGCCATGTCACCCAGCACCCCTGCAATGGTGACCAGGATGGTGTAGATGAGTTTGAGGTCCTCCCTGATCCCCAGGTACTGTCCCTCCTGCAGCGGCTGGGTCTCCTGCAACTTGGCCAGTATCTGGCCCATGGTCTCCTGGGAATGGTGGTATGCTCCAAGGAGGTTGGTGAGTGCCTCCTGGAGAGTGGGTTCCCTGGGCCTGTCCTCCCCCTGTGGCACAGCAGTCCTCCCAGCTTCCCTGTTGTCCTGTGCCTCTGTCCCCTGAACCGCGTGTCCACTGCCACTGACCCCAGGTCCCTGATTGTCCTGTGTTTGTGGGGTTACCTGGGGTCCCTGTTGTGGTGGACACACTGCTGATTGATGTGTCCTGGGGACATTGGCATTGGCCCGCTGGGTGGGTCCTGGCTGGTGTTTCCTGAGGGGGGAGGCTCTGTGGTGGTATGGGACTGTGGCAAGGTAGCCAACTGTCCGGAGGTTCCTGATGGGCCAGGTTGGTCATTGTGATCCAGGCGTGCAGAGTTGCTGTCATCACTGTGGACCTTTTCTGGGGGGGACTTGATGTTAGTGGCAACTCCTCTCTGGTGACGTTGAGTACGGGTCCTGTGGGGATGCAAATGTAGTGCAATTTTGTCCACGTGTGCTGTCTTGTACATGGGTATGTTTCCCTCTGTGGTTGTTATTACCAAGGCAGCTTTGGCTTGTGTGAGTTGTGCTTGGTTTGGCTGAGTGATTGTCACTAGTGTGCATGCTGTGGTGATGGGTGTCCATACAGGTCTGTGATGGGTGTCCATGCATTGGTGTTCCATGCAGGACTTGGTATTGTGATGGGTGGGTTGTGATAGTGGGGTATATGTGAGGTGGTGGAGTGATGGGGCGAGGGTAGGGGTGGGAGTTTGTGATGGCATGCAGGTAGGGTGGGGGGTGTAGTAGTAAAGATTTGACTTACCAGAGTCCAGTTCTCCTACTACTCCTGCAAGGCCCTCAGGATGCATGATCGCCAAGACTTGCTCCTCCCATGTTGTTAGTTGTGGGGGAGGAGGTGGGGGTCCACCGCCAGTCCTCTGTACTGCTACCTGGTGTCTTGCAACCACGGAACGCACCTTCCCCCGTATGTCGTTCCACCTCTTTCTGATGTCATCCCTTGTTCTGGGCTGCTGTCCCACAGCATTGACCCTGTCCACGATTCTCCGCCATAGCTTCATCTTCCTAGCAATGGACGTCTGCTGCACCTGTGATCCGAATAGCTGTGGTTCCACCCGGATGATTTCCTCCACCATGACCCTTAGCTCCTCCTCTGAAATCCTGGGGTGTCTTTGGGGTGCCATGGATGTGGTGTGAGTGATATGTCTGTGTGGGGTGATGTGTGGGGTGATGTGTTGGGGTGTGTGGTGTGAGGTGCGTGGATGGTGTATGGGTGATGGTGTTTTGTGGCTCTGATTGAGTGGGTACTCCTGGCTTGTCTCTCTCTGTTTGCTATCTTTTTTTTTCGCTGTAAGGGGTTGTGGGTAATGTGGGTGTGTGTTTTATAGTGTTGTGGGTGTGGTGTGTGTATATGTGTCAGGTGTGTGTAGTTTCAATTGTCCAATGTGGTGTAGTTTTGTAAGTGTGTCTGTATTTTGTGCACGGCGGTGTGCACTGCCAATGGTTTACTGCGGTTGAAAGACCGCCACCCTGATTCATGGGTCATGATACTGTGGGCGTATTCCTGTTGGCGAAATGGTGTGGGTTTTGGTACAGCCAGTTTATCACTGACCTTTGGTCTGGCAGACTTGTGTGGGTGTCTGTATAGTGGCGGATTTCTCAGTATGGGTCATAATACCCGTAGTGGAATACCGCTGGGGTCATGGTATGTTGGCCACTGTTGGTAGGCAGCATTTACCTCCAGGGTTTTAATGAAGGCCAAAGTCTCTTTCAAGCACAAACTACCTGGTTTGTGTAAAAAATCTCCGCAAAGAACTACAGAGGAGGAGATGCGTGGAAACAAATGGGTGTGCGTCAATTTCTCTGGCCACACACGGCGATGCGTTGTTTAGTTTTCATGCAGGGATGGCTGTGCCTCGATTTCTGGCGCACTGTTGTGGATCCTCTTTGGGTTGCAGGGTTTTCAGACGCCCCCGGGATGGTGCGTGGATTTCCTGCACTAGCAGGAGGAAGTCACAGGAGCTGCATCGATCCGGTGGGTGTTGAGTCAAATTTTCTACCGCACGGCAGGCACTGAGTCAATTCCCCTCTGGAAGTCAGGCTGCGTCATTCCGGCTTGGCTCTGCGTTGATCAAGTGCGCCGTGCATCGAATTCCTGGTCGCTACGCTGGCGCTGCATCGATCTTCTCAGTGCAAAGTTGGGCTGCATAGTTCCGGTTCGGCCTGTGGTGAAATGTTCACCGTGGTGCAGGCTGTGCGTCGTTTCTGGCAGGCTGTGCGTCAAATTTCACAGCACAAGGAATCCTTCTTGAAGAGATGAAGTCTTTTTGGTTTTGAGACTTCAGGGAACAGGAGGCAAGCTCTATCCAAGCCCTTGGAGGCAACTTTTTCACCTCGGCCAGAGAGCAGCAAGGCAACAGGGCAACAGCAAGGCAGCAGTCCTTCACAGAAAGCAGCCAGGTGAGTCCTTTGAGCAGCCAGGCAGTTCTTCTGGGCAGGATGCAGGTTCGGTTAGACATTTTCTTCTCCAGGAAGGGTCTGAGTTGGAAGGGGCAGAGGCCCTGTTTATGTACCCAAATGTGCCTTTGAAGTGGGGGAGACTTGAAAGAGTGGCTTTGAAGTGCACCAGGTCCCCTTTCAGTTCAATCCTGTCTGCCAGGGTCCCAGTAGGGCGTGTGGCAGTCCTTTGTGTGAGAGCAGGCCCTCCACCCTCCCAGCCCAGGAAGCCCCAAAATGCAAATGTATGCATGTGAGGCTGAGTATCCTGCATTTGGGGTGTGTCTGAGTGAATGCACAAGGAGCTGTCAACTAAACCCAGCCAGACGTGGATTGTAAGGCACAGAAAGATTTAAGTGCAGAGAAATGCTCATTATCTAAAAGTGGCATTTCTAAAATAGTAATATTAAATCCAACTTCACCAGTCAGCAGGATTTTATATCACTTTTCTGGCCATACTAAATATGACCTTTCTACTCCTTTCAGATCAGCAGATACCACTCAAACAATGTATGAGGGCAGCCCCAATGTTAGCCAATGAAGGAAGCAGGCCTCGCAGCAGTGAAAAAACAAATTTAGGAGTTTTACACTACCAGGACATGTAAACTACATAGGTACATGTCCTGCCTTTTGCCCACGTAGCACCCTACCCATTGGGTTACCTAGGGCATACCTTAGGGGAGTTTTATATGTAGAAAAAGGGGAGTTTTAGGCTTGGCAAGTACTTTTAAATGCCAAATCGAATTGGCAGTGGAACTGCACACACGGGCCTTGCAATGGCAGGCCTGAGACAAGGTTAAGGGGCTACTTAAGTGGGTGGCACAATCTGTGCTGCAGGCCTACTAGTAGAATTTAATCTACAGGCCATGGGCACATATAGTCCACACTACTAGGGACTTATAAGTAAATTGGGTATGATCCAATGTTGCCATGTTTAAAGGGAGAGAGCATATGCACTTTAGCACTGGTTAGAAGTGGTAAAGTGTGCAGAGTCTAAAAACCAGCACAAACACTGTTAAAAAAGTGGAGGGAGACAGGCAAAAAGTTAGGGGTGACCACCCTAAGGCTATCAGGTCTAACACTATTTATCCTGTGACGCAGCATTATTCCATAGGCTTTCCCCCCCTGAAATGGCCTCCGCCTGCCTGTGTGGAGGGACAGGTGGAAGTGAGGTAATGCCGCTGCCGTTGTGTGCCATGGCTGTAGGCGGTCGGAAACCGCCGTGCAAATCCTCATTGGTTATAATTGGGCCCTATGGCTCACAGTGGCGAATGGTGATCTACGCCAGCAATGACGGTTTGCACCACCGGGGACGAGACCGCCATTTACTATCCTCTTCCTCAATTGTTTCCTGACCTTCCATAGGAGAGGACCTACACTGCATGTGCTGCTGTAACCTGTGTCTGGAACCTACCATGGCCCGTGTGACCGGGGAAAGGGCCCCAGCCTTCACTTCTGAGGAATTGGAGAGACTGGTGGATGGGGTTCTACCCCATTATGGACTGCTGTATGGGCCTCCAGACCAACAGGTGAGTACACAGTGGGAACGATGCATGTAGCATGAATGCATGGAGTTGTCTGTTAAGGCATCGTGTAGGGGGGGAGAGATGTCCTCTTGGCTGGGTACACGTTGAGTGCTGGGCTACATGTGTGCCAATGGTGATGGAAACGGGTATGGTGGGCCGTTCGATTTACTGGCTGGACTGTTTGTCTAATGGTGTTCTCCTGTCTGTATTGCCTCTTCAGGTCAGCGCCCATCAAAAGAAGGGTATATGGCGTGCCATTGCAAAGGTGGTGCGGACCCTGGGGGTCTATGGCAAGCGGAGCACCCACTGTCGGAAACGGTGGGAGCACCTGAGACGCTTGCCACGGAAGACCATGGAGGCCCAGCTGGGGATGGCCTTCCAATGAGGAAGGGATGCCCGTCGGACCGTGACCCCCCCTGATGGCCCGCATACTGCCAGTGGCCTATCTGGAGCTGGATGGGTGCTTGAGGGCATCACAGCAGCCTCAAGGGGGTAGCCTCAAGCAACCCAAGGGTAGGTCGCTCCCCCTGCCGCTGCAGCTCCTCCAGGTTCCTGAGTTCCTGAGACCCACCCCCAGTAAGTACCCCCCACCTCCCAGCCCCTCGTTCTGCCCCGCGCTACTCTCCCTCTCTCCTGCTCCTGCTTCTTTTTCTCTTTCCTTCTTCTCTGTTCTTCCTCCTCGCTCCTCGTCTGTATTCTTCTTCTGTACTCCTCTTCTCCCCGTCTTCTCTCCTCTTCTCTTCTTCCTCATCTTCTGCTGTGGTATTCTGCACCCTGTTTCTTCGTTTTTTGTATCTCCCTCCGTGTTCTTCTGTGTTCTTCTGTGTTCTTCTGTGTTCCTCTGTCTTCTTCTGTCTTCCTCTGTCTTCTTCTGTCTTCCTCTGTGTTTTTCTGTCTTCCTCGGTGTTCTTCTGTCTCCCTCTGTGTTCTTCTGTATTCTTCTCTGTTCTTCTGTCTTCCTCTGTCTTCTTCTGTCTTCCTCTGTGTTCTTCTGTATTCTTCTCTGTTCTTCTGTACTCCTCTCTGTTCTTCTGTGTTCTTCTGTGTTCTTCTGTGTGTCTTCTGCTCTTCCGGTCTTCTGCTCTTCCGGTCTTCAGTCCTTCCGGTCTTCTGCTCTTCTGTTCTTCTTTTCTTCTTGTCTTCTTGTCTTCTGCCTTCGGCTCTTCTGCCTCCTCCGTCCTCTTCTCCCTGCGCCTGCCCTCCTGCTCCTGCCTCATCCCCCTCCCCCACTCGCATCCCCCCTCTATCTCCCCTATCTAACCCGTTCACTTTCTACCTCCCTCACTCCTCCTATCTACCTATCTCTCCATCTCTCTATCCCACTATCCAACTCCCTCACTCTCCACCTCCTCCTATCTTCCTATCTCTCTATCTTTTTCCCTATCTATCGATTTCTCTATCTACCTTTTCTCTCTACCTATTTCTCTATCTCTCCCCCCTCCCGCCACCCCCTCTATTACCTATCTTCCTATCCCCTCACTCTACCTCTCACCCTCACCCACCTCTACAACCCCCCCTCCCCTATCTTCACAACCCTACACCTATCTTTCTCCCTAATCTCCTAAACCTCCTAACACTCTCCCGCCTCCACCCTTAAACCCCCCTCCCCCAGCTCTTCTCACTCTACCTGTCCCCCCCCTCCCTCGCGCTTTCCCGCCACGACCTCCTGCACGCCCCCGCCCCCCAGCTCCCATTCGCCCCCAGCTGACCCCTCCCCCCCTCCTACCTCATATGGCGGCCGCTGCGTGACTGCGCAGCGGGTGCGCCGAGGCAAGCCCGTCTGCGCCCGTCCGCGCCTGGCCCGCGCCCAGCGCCATGACCCCTGGTCCCCAGCGCTCCCAAGCCCCGATGATCCGCTATGACCCCACCACCCTCCATGCCCTCAACCCAGGACGCTCCAACACCTGCTTCCAAGCTCACCCCAAACGCACCCATGGACCCTTCGCCTGCAACTCCTGCAAACGCATCTTCCACCACGCAACAACTACGACCACAAGCCCACGCGCCATCAACCACCTCAAGTGCATCCTAGTCAACGCTCGCTCCGTTCACAAACACGCCGTTGAACTCTGGGACCTCCTAGACTCCACAGCACCGGACGTCGCCTTCATCACGGAGACCTGGATGAACGCCTCCTCTGCTCCAGACATCGCCACCGCCATCCCCGAAGGCTACAAGATCTCCAGGAAAGACCGCACCAACCAAGTAGGAGGAGGCATCGCCATCGTCTTCAAAGACTCCATCAGCGTCACCACCTCCACTGAAGACTCCCCTCTTGCCGCTGAACACCTGCATTTTCAGATTTGCACCGACCTGAGGACCACCCTCAGAGGATCCCTCGTCTACCGTCCTCCCGGACCTTGCGCCCCTTTCAGCGACACCATCGCCGACTTCATCTCCCCGCACGCCCTCGCCTCACCGGACTACATCCTCCTAGGCGACCTCAACTTCCATCTGGAACAAAACAACGACCCCAACACCACCACCCTGCTCGACAACCTCGCCAACCTCGGCCTCAAACAACTGGTGAACACTGCCACCCACATCGCCGGACACACACTCGACCCTATCTTCTCCGCCAGCAAACACGTCTTCTTCAGCCACGCCTCCGCCCTTCATTGGACCGACCACAGCTGCGTCCACTTCACATTCCGACGCGAGACCCGCCACCTCCGCACTCAACCCATCCCTCGCCGACAGTGGAACAAGATCCCTGAAGAGCAACTCTTCGCCGCACTCGCCGCCAACCAACCCACCCTCACCACCGACCCCAACGTTGCAGCCCTCAACCTCACAAACTGGATCTCCAACTGCGCAGACAACCTTGCTCCCCTCAAACGCTCGCAGCGACACAACAACACCAAGAAACCCCTCTGGTTCTCTGACACCCTCAAAGAATCAAAGAAAACTTGTCGCGCACTTGAGAAAGCCTGGCACAAGGACCGCACCGCTGACAACATGGCCGCCCTCAAGAACGCTACCCGCAAACACCACCACCTGATCCGCACTGCCAAAAGGAATTTTTTCACCGACAGACTGGACAAAAACAGCCACAACAGCAGAGAACTCTTCAGCATCGTCAAGGAGTTCTCCAACCCCAGCGCCAACGCCAACGCCGTCACGCCCTCACAGGATCTATGCGAATCCCTCGCCACTTTCTTCCATCGCAAGATCAGCGACCTCCACGACAGCTTCGGACACCAGACCCAATCTAACACCACCGAACCCACATCCCCGACCATCACCCTCAACAACTGGACCCACATCAGCACGGAAGAAACCAAATCCATCATGAACTCTATCCACTCCGGCGCCCCTTCGGACCCCTGCCCGCACTTCATCTTTAACAAAGCCGACAACATCATCGCCCCGCACCTCCAGACCATCATCAACTCTTCTTTTTCTTCTGCTACCTTCCCCGAATGCTGGAAACACGCTGAAGTCAACGCCCTACTAAAGAAACCTACGACTGACCCGAGCGACCTGAAAAACTTCCGCCCCATCTCCCTTCTGCCTTTCCCAGCCAAAGTAATAGAGAAGACCGTCAACAAACAGCTGACCACCTTCCTGGAAGACAACAACCTGCTCGACCCCTCACAGACCGGATTCTGAACCAACCACAGCACTGAAACTGCCCTCATCTCAGTCACAGACGACATCAGAACCCTGATGGACAACGGTGAAACAGTCGCCCTCATTCTTCTCGACCTCTCGGCTGCCTTTGACACCGTCTGTCACCGCACCCTAATCACCCGCCTCCACTCCACCAGGATCCAAGACCAGGCCCTGGACTGGATCGCCTCCTTCCTCGTAAACCGCTCCCAAAGAGTCTACCTCCCTCCGTTTCGCTCAGAACCCACTGAGATCATCTGCGGCGTACCTCAAGGCTCATCACTCAGCCCGACACTCTTCAATGTCTACATGAGCCCCCTCGCTAACATTGTACGCAAGCACGACATCATCATCACCTCCTACGCCGACGACACCCAACTTATACTCTCCCTCACCAAGGACCCCGACAGCGCCAAGACCAACCTACAAGAGGGTATGAAGGACGTCGCAGATTGGATGAGGCTCAGCCGCCTAAAGCTGAACTCGGAAAAAACTGAAGTCCTCATCCTCGGCAACACCCCGTCTGCCTGGGACGACTCCTGGTGGCCCACGGCCCTTGGCACCGCACCGACCCCCGCAGACCACGCCCGCAACCTTGGCTTCATCTTGGACCCCCTTCTCACCATGACCAAGCAAGTCAACGCCGTGTCCTCCGCCTGCTTCCTCACCCTCCGCATGCTCCGCAAGATCTTCCGCTGGATCCCCGCCGACACCAGAAAAACCGTGACCCACGCCCTCGTCACGAGCCGCCTGGACTACGGCAACACCCTCTACGCTGGGACCACCGCCAAACTCCAAAATCGCCTGCAACACATTCAAAACGCCTCAGCCCGCCTCATCCTCGACGTACCCCGCAACAGCCACATCTCCGCACACCTGAGACACCTGCATTGGCTCCCAGTCAGCAAAAGGATCACCTTCCGACTTCTCACCCACGCACACAAAGCCCTCCACGACAAGGGACCGGAATACCTCAACAGACGGCTCAACTTCTACGTCCCCACTCGCCGCTGTCCCTCGCATCCGACGCTCCACGGCGGGTGGGAGATCTTTCTCCTTCCTGGCGGCCAAGACCTGGAACTTCCTCCCCACCAGCCTCAGGACCACCCAGGACCACTCCGCTTTCCGGAGACTCCTAAAGACCTGGCTGTTCGAGCAGCGATAACCACCCCCTTTGTCCCTAGCGCCTTGAGACCCGCACGGGTGAGTAGCGCGCTTTATAAATGCTAATGATTTGATTTGATTTGATTTGAGTACAGTGGTCATCATTGAAGCTCATGACTGGAGGGGTGATATCCGGGTGGTGGTTGTGTGTCAGTGGGTGCCCCTAGGCCAGGCCGGACATAGCAGCGTAGGTCCTCTGTTGGCTAAGGGTCTGAAGGGGAAATACTGCCTACCTAGCTTGTTAGCATCCACTACTGGTCAGGGCTGTGTGGGTCCCAGGTGTGCTGCAGTTGGTGGTGTGTGCTTCTCCTAATGCCTTGGTGGCTAGCAATATCACTGGTAGTGCAATGCATAGTGCATAGGCCTGTACCCTGTGTGGGAGGGTGCTGTGTATGGCAACTGTGGTGTTGGTGCAATCATTGACCCAGCGTATCCTTTGTCTCTCTCCCCCCCTTTCTTGTTTTGTCATCCTGCCCTTATGTGCATTAGCATCATCTGGCGGAGGAGCAGAGGCACCAGCAATAGAGGGAGCTGCATCCCACAGGACCCTGGAGGCAGAGTCCACCGACGCTGAGGGCACCAGTGGGGAGCACAATGGCGGAGACTGGATGGCACAACACAGACTCTGATACCTCCTCTGATGGGAGCTCCCTGGTGGTGGCGGACACTTCTGTGACCATCCCAGATACAGGTACAGCCGCCACCCCCGTACCAGCACCACCCTCCCAGCAGCCCCTCAGCAAGTTGCCTGTGCCCGCTCACCCAGGAGGGTGAGCATTTCCTTCGCCCCAGGCACCTCAGGCCCTGCCCCGGTGAGCCCTGATACCCTGAGTGAGGAGGCTATTGACCTCCTGAGATCCATCTCTGTAGGGCAGTCAACCATTGTGAATGCCATCCGGGGGCAGGCAGCCCAGATGCAGCAATCTAATGCATTTCTGGAGGGAATTCACAGTGGATTGGCGGGCCAACAGAGATCGATCCAGGCTCTGGCCTCCTCTCTGATGGCAGCCATTGTCCCTGTTTCTACCGTCCCCCCTCCAACTCCCATTTCCCAGTCCCATTCTGCTCAACCCCAACCCATCCCAAGCACACAGACAGACGAGCATGCACACAAGACAACACCCAAGAGTGTCACAGGAAAACACAAGCATCACACTTCATCCCACAGGCACTCACACAAACACCATCCAGTTGCGGATACAACAGCATCCTCTATTTCCACTGACTCCCCCTCTTCCTCCTCCTCCACCTCCCATCCAGTTACGTCCACACTCACACCTGCATGCACTACATCATCATCCACCACACCAAGCAGAACACACACCTCACCGGCAGACACCTCCACAACATCTAAGCACACGTCCCCCGTGTCCTCTCCCACCGTGTTTGTCCCCCCTCCTAAAGTACACAAACGCAAGAACTCAGACACCCAACAGCCATCCACCTAACAAAAGCATACAACCCATGTACCTGTACCCAAATCCAGCAGACAAACACATCCAACAACCATTCCCTCATCCTCCACTCCCATCATTTCTCCCTCTTCTCGCCCCAATGTCCCTAAAAAGCTTTTCCTTTCCCATTTTGACCTCTACCCTACTCCTCCCCCCGTCCTGCACGTATGGCAAGGGTATTAAAGACCCAGCCAAGCACATCAGCCAAACAGTCCATGGGCCCAGTTTCAGCAGCACCTACTCGTGGTGGAAAGGATTCCAGGCCACAAACACTGTGGAGCCAGCCACCAAGAAGGGGAAAGAGCCTTCACCAGCCACCAAGGAGGGGAAGGAGCCTGCACCAGCACAAGGACCCTAGGAGCGACCCTTGACCCTAGGGTAGGTCGCTCCCCCTGCCGCTGCAGCTCCACCAGCCCAGGCTCCTGACACCTCCCAGCAAGACCTACTAAAACCGTAAGTACTCCCCCCGCACAGCCCCTCACCCAGCCCCGCGCTATTCACCTCTCATTCCCTGAACTTCTGTCCTCTGCTTCCCGCTCTCTCCTCCAACCTTTCTCCGCTCCTCTGCTGTCCATTTCCCTTCGCTCGCTGCTCCTTCTTCTGGTAGCCATCTTCCTCCGCTCTCTGCTCCTCTTCTGCGTGTTCTTTCTTCATCTGTGTTCTTCTCTTCTCCTCTTCCTCACCACGTTCTCTTCCTGCTTTGCTCTTCATCTGTGTTCTTCTTCTCTCCTCTGCACCCCGTCCTGCGTGTTCTTTCTTCATCTGTGTTCTTCTCTTCTCCTCTTCCTCACCGCGTTCTCTTCCTGCTTTGCTCTTCATCTGTGTTCTTCTTCTCTCCTCTGCACCCCGTCCTGGGTGTTCTTTCTTCATCTGTGTTCTCTTCTCCTCTTCCTCACCGCGTTCTCTTCCTGCTTTGCTCTTCATCTGTGTTTTTCTTCTCTCCTCTGCACCCCGTCTTGCGTGTTCTTTTTTCTTTTTCTTCGTCTGTGTTCTTCTGTGCTCTTCTCCTCCTCTGCACCCCGTCCTGCGTGTTCTTTCTTCTTTTTCTTCATCTGTGTTCTTCTGTGCTCTTCTCCTCCTCTGCACCCCATCCTGCGTGTTCTTTCTTCCATTTCTTCATCTGTGCTCTGTGTTCTGTGTTCTTTCTTCTTTTTCTTCATCTGTGTTCTTCTCTTCTCCTCTTCCTCACTGCGTTCTCTTCCTGCTTTGCTCTTCATCTGTGTTCTTCTTCTCTCCTCTGCACCCCGTCCTGCGTGTTCTTTCTTCTTTTTCTTCATCTGTGTTCTTCTGTGCTCTTCTCCTCCTCTGCACCCCGTCCTGCATGCTCTTTCTTCTTTTTCTTCATCTGTGTTCTTCTGTGCTCTTCTCCCCCTCTGCACCCCGTCCTGCGTGTTCTTTCTTCTGTTTCTTCATCTGTGCTCTGTGTTCTGTGTTCTTTCTTCTTTTTCTTCATCTGTGTTCTTCTCTTCTCCTCTTCCTCACTGCGTTCTCTTCCTGCTTTGCTCTTCATCTGTGTTCTTCTTCTCTCCTCTGCACCCCGTCCTGCGTGTTCTTTCTTCATCTGTGTTCTTCTCTTCTCCTCTTCCTCACCGCGTTCTCTTCCTGCTTTGCTCTTCATCTGTGTTCTTCTTCTCTCCTCTGCACCCCGTCCTGCGTGTTCTTTCTTCTTTTTCTTCATCTGTGTTCTTCTGTGCTCTTCTCCTCCTCTGCACCCCGTCCTGTGTGTTCTTTCTTCTTTTTCTTCATCTGTGTTCTTCTGTGCTCTTCTCCTCCTCTGCACCCCGTCCTGCGTGTTCTTTCTTCTGTTTCTTCATCTGTGCTCTGTGTTCTGTGTTCTTTCTTCTTTTTCTTCATCTGTGTTCTTCTCTTCTCCTCTTCCTCACTGCGTTCTCTTCCTGCTTTGCTCTTCATCTGTGTTCTTCTTCTCTCCTCTGCACCCCGTCCTGCGTGTTCTTTCTTCTTTTTCTTCATCTGTGTTCTTCTGTGCTCTTCTCCTCCTCTGCACCCCGTCCTGCATGCTCTTTCTTCTTTTTCTTCATCTGTGTTCTTCTGTGCTCTTCTCCCCCTCTGCACCCCGTCCTGCGTGTTCTTTCTTCTGTTTCTTCATCTGTGCTCTGTGTTCTGTGTTCTTTCTTCTTTTTCTTCATCTGTGTTCTTCTCTTCTCCTCTTCCTCACTGCGTTCTCTTCCTGCTTTGCTCTTCATCTGTGTTCTTCTTCTCTCCTCTGCACCCCGTCCTGCGTGTTCTTTCTTCATCTGTGTTCTTCTCTTCTCCTCTTCCTCACCGCGTTCTCTTCCTGCTTTGCTCTTCATCTGTGTTCTTCTTCTCTCCTCTGCACCCCGTCCTGCGTGTTCTTTCTTCTTTTTCTTCATCTGTGTTCTTCTCCTCCTCTGCACCCCGTCCTGTGTGTTCTTTCTTCTTTTTCTTCATCTGTGTTCTTCTGTGCTCTTCTCCTCCTCTGCACCCCGTCCTGCGTGTTCTTTCTTCTGTTTCTTCATCTGTGCTCTGTGTTCTTCTTTTTCTTCATCTGTGTTCTTCTCTTCTCCTCTTCCTCACCGCGTTCTCTTCCTGCTTTGCTCTTCATCTGTGTTCTTCTTCTCTCCTCTGCACCCCATCCTGCGTGTTCTTTCTTCTTTTTCTTCATCTGTGTTCTTCTGCTCTTCTCCTCCTCTGCACCCCGTCCTGCGTGTTCTTTTCTTCTTCTTTCTTCATCTGTGGCCTTCTGCTCATCTTCGGGACACTTCCCTCCTCTGCCTCTCTGGTCTCTCCTCTTCTTCCTGACTCCTCTCTCCTCTTCTTCTTGACTCTTCTTCTTGACTCCTCTCTCCTCTTCTTTTGACTCTTCTTCTTGACTCTTCTTCTTGACTCTTCCTCGTGACTTTTCTTCTTGACTCTTCCTCTTGACTCTCTTCTTCTTGACTCTTCCTCCTGTCTCTTCTCTCTTGACTCTTCTCCCCTGACTCTTCTACCCCTCTCTTCTGTTCTTCTTGACTCCTCTCCTCCTCTGTAATCCCCCCTTCCCTATCTAGCCCAGCGCCACGTCCCCTGGCCCCCAGCACTCCCAAAACCCCGCAGCACCGCTACGACCCCACCTCCCTCCATGCTCTCAACCCGGGGCGCTCCAGAACCTGCTTCCAAGCCAACCCTAAACGCACCCATGGACCCTTCGCATGCCTCACCTGCAAACTCACCTTCCACCGCGACTCCACCCCGCCCGCCAGCCCACGCGCCAACAACCACCTCAAATGCATCCTGATCAACGCACGCTCCGTCCACAAGCACGCCATTGAACTATGGGACCTCCTGGACTCCACCGCACCGGACGTCGCCTTCATCACTGAGACCTGGATGAACGCCTCTTCGGCCCTGACATCGCTATAGCCATCCCCGACGGCTACAAGATCTCCAGGAGAGACCGCACCAACCAAGTCGGTGGAGGAATCGCCATCGTCTTCAAGGACTCCATCAACGTCACCACCTCCACCGAAGACACCCCCCTTGCCGCCGAACACCTGCACTTCCAGATCCGCACCGACCCCAGGACCACCCTCAGAGGAACTCTCATCTACAGACCCCCTGGACCACGCGCCCTCTTCAGCGAATCTATCCCTGACTTCATCTCCCCGCACGCCCTTGCCTCGCCGGACTACATCCTCCTCGGTGACCTCAACTTCCACCTGGAACAGAACAACGACCCCAACACCACCGCCCTGCTCGACAACCTCTCCAACCTCGGTCTCAAGCAACTGGTGAACACCCCCACCCACATCGCCGGACACACGCTCAACCCCATCTTCTCCGCCAGCAACCACGTATCCTTCAGCCACTACTCCGTAATACACTGGACCGACCACAGATGTGTCCACTTCACCTTCAGACACGAGACTCTCCACCTCCGCACACAACCCATCCCACGCAGACATTGGAACAAAATCCACACGGAACAGCTTCTCTCCACTCTCAGCGACAACCAACCCACCTTCCCCACCAACCCCAACGACACAGCCCTCAGCCTCACGCATTGGATCACCAACTGCGCGGACAACCTCGCACCCCTCAGACGCCTCCCAAGACAGACCAACACCAGGAAACCTCTGTGGTTCACAGACACCCTCAAGAAATCCAAAAAAACCTGCTGCACCCTCGAGAAAGCCTGGCGCAAGGACCACACCACAGAAAACATGTCTGCCCTCAAAGACGCCACCCGCGAACACCACCAACTGATCCGCGCCAACAAAAGAACTTCCTTCACAGACAGACTGGACAAGAACACTCACAACAGCAAAGAACTCTTCAACATTGTCAAGGAGCTCTCCAATCCTAACGCCAACTCCAACGCCATCATGCCCTCACAAGACCTCTGCAACTCCCTCGCCACCTTCTTCCATCGTAAGATCACTGACCTACACGACAGCTTCGGACACCAGACCCAGCCAACCACCACAGAACCTACAACCCCAGCCGTCACCCTCAACGCCTGGACTCACATCAGCACGGAGGAGACCAAAGCTATAATGAACTCCATCCACTCCGGTGCCCCCTCGGACCCCTGCCCACACTTCATCTTCAACAAAGCCGACAACATCATCGCCCCGCATCTCCAGACCATCATCAACAGCTCGTTTGCTTCTGCCACCTTCCCGAGAGCTGGAAACACGCATAAGTCAACGCCCTACTGAAGAAACCTACGGCGGACCCCAGCGTCCTTAAGAACTTCCGCCCCATCTCGCTCCTCCCCTTCCCTGACAAAGTCATAGAGAAGACCGTCAACAGGCAACTTACCAACTTCCTTGAAGGCAACAACCTACTCGACCCCTCTCAGTCCGGATTCCGAATCAATCACAGCACAGAAACCGCCCTCATCTCAGTCACAGACGACATCAGAACTCTGATGGACAACGAAGAAACAGTCGCCCTCATCCTCCTCGACCTACCGGCTGCCTTCAACACCGTCTGCCACCGTGCGCTCCACCGGTATCCAAGGACAGGCCCTGGACTGGATCACCTCTTTCCTCTCCAACCGCTCCCAAAGAATCTACCTCCCTCCGTTCTGCTCAGACCCCACTGAGATCATCTGCGGCGTCCCACAAGGCTCCTCGCTCAGCCCGACTCTCTTCAATATCCACATGAGCCCCCTCGCCGACATCGTACGCAAACACAACATCAACATCACCTCCTACGCCGACGACACTCAGCTGATACTCTCTCTCACCAAGGACCCTACCAGCGCCAAGACCAACCTGCAAGATGGAATGAAAGACGTCGCAGAATGGATGAAACTCAGCCGTCTAAAACTGAACTCAGACAAAACGGAAGTCCTCATCCGCAGGAAACACCCCGTCCGCCTGGGACGACTCCTGGTGGCCCACGGCCCTTGGCACCGCACCAACCCCCTCAGGCCACGCACGCAACCTCAGATTCATCCTGGACCCACTTCTCACCATGACCAAACAAGTCAATGCCGTATCATCTTCCTGCTTCCTCACCCTCCGCATGCGCCGAAAGATCTTCCATTGGATCCCCGCCAACACCAGAAAGACTGTGACCCACGCCCTCCTCACGAGCTGCCTGGACTACGGAAACACCCTATATGCAGGAACCACCGCTAAACTCCAGAAACGTCAGCAGCGAACACAAAACGCCTCTGCCCGCCTCGTCCTCGACATACCCCGCAACAGCCACATCTCCGCCCACCTGAGACACCTGCACTGGCTTCCCGTCAACAAAAGGATCACCTTCCGGCTCCTCACCCACGCACACAAAGCCCTCCACAACAAGGGACCCGAATACCTCAACCGTCGCCTCAGTTTCTACACGCCCACCCGTCAACTTCGCTCCGCCAACCTCGCACTCGCCGCCGTCCCTCGCATCCACCGCAGTACGGCAGGTGGGAAATCCTTCTCCTACCTGGCGGCCAAGACATAGAATTCCCTCCCCACCAACGTCAGGACCACCCAGGACCACCTCGCATTCCGGAGGCAACTCAAGACCTGGCTCTTCGAGCAGCAGTAACCCCCTCCCCCTAGCGCCTTGAGACCCTCACGGGTGAGTAGCGCGCTTTATAAATGTTTTTGATTTGATTTGATTTGAAGATGCAGAGAAAGGGAAGGAGCCTGCACCAGCAGCTGTCACAGATCCCCCACCGCCAGCCGTGGTTGTGCAGCCATCAGAGAATGCAGGGGCTGAGCAGGAGCCTCCCACAACCACCACTACAGTGCAGCTATTGGAGGGTGCAGGGGCTGAGCAGGAGCTTCCCCTAACCACCACCACAGTGCAGCCAACTGAGGGTGCAGGGGCTGAGCAGGAGCCTCCCAGACCACCACCACAGTGCAGCCATCAAAGGGTGCAGGGGCTGAGCAGGAGCCTCCCACAACCACCACCACAGTCCAGCCCTCACCTTCGGTGGACGCCATATAGTCCAGCCTCCAAGGGCTGCTGTGCGGCTTGCCCCCACCAGAACCATTGGGCAAGACACCCACTGGAGAGACTGTGGCCTGCACTCCCCAGGACCAAGCACAGGGCATGTTGCCCCCTCCAGAACCAGTGGGGTATTCACCCACTCAAGAGACTGTGGCCTTGCACTCCCCAGGACCAAGTACAAGGCAAGTTGCCCCCTCAAGAACCAGTGGGCAAGACACCTACTCGAGAGAGACTGCGGCCTTGCACTCCCCAGGACCAAGCACAGGGCATGTTGCCCCCTCCAGAACCAGTGGTCTTGTTTCTGCATCCGGCTAAGGTGCCCCCCCCTCCCTGAGGTGCCTGCCTATTTGCCAACTGATGCCCCTCCAGTGTTCTCTCCTAATTGATGCAGTTCTCGAGTGGGGCCTTGGACTTTGCCCTGTGGCCATGTGGCCCCTGGGAACTATGGACTGGGCAGTGTCCCTTTTTTTGTATATTTGTACATATCTGTTGCATTGCCACATCAACTTATTATTTGCCAACTGATGCCCCTCCAGTGTTCTCTCCTAATTGATGCAGTTCTCGAGTGGGGCCTTGGACTTTGCCCTGTGGCCATGTGGCCCCTGGGAACTATGGACTGGGCAGTGTCCCTTTTTTTGTATATTTGTACATATCTGTTGCATTGCCACATCAACTTATTATTTTTTATGTTGATCTTATTACAATCACTTTAGTCAATTCCTGTTGTCCTTGCATTATTCAGCCGATTATCAGGGGCAAATTGTTTTTCTTGTGCAGCTATTTGTGTATATGGTGTGTGTAAGTGGGGTGTATGTTGTTCTTGTGTATGTCACTCTTGTTTTCCTTCCCCCCAGCCCTTGTGTGCTAGGCGGCTGTACTCACCGTCATCGTCTTCACCGTTGTTGGTTTCCAGGTGAAGCATAACGTAGAAGATAATTGGGAACACATGCAGTTCTGGTTCCAAGGCGGCATGGTTCTTCCCTGTGTCTCCAATGGTGAGTCCCTTGACTTTTGTGCTCTGTTTCCACCAGGCTTTTGATGGCAGTGGTACCGCATCGGAAAATGTGGCGGATTGAAGGGTCATAATATGGTGGGCGGAACTTTTGTCTTTCGCCTGGCTATAGACGGCTACTGCCGTCGTGACTGTTGTTTCTGCCCTGGTGGTCGGTGTGGTACATTGGCTGTCTTTCGGTGATATCACCGCCATGGTCATTATTTGGTGGTCGTTACCGCCAGTCTGTTGGCGGTATTACCACCACTTTATCACCCACCACCAAGGTCGTAATGAGGGCTTTTATGTCCATTCTCAGCCAGGTGGTTTAACAGGGTAATGTTCTCTTGCTTGCAAGCTTCCTGAGTATCAGACACAGGTCATCCATATATTGTACTAGGACCGAATTACAGGGCATAACTAGGGATTCCAGGGCCAGGGCCGTAGGCAGTGAAAGCTGTTGTTTCAGGCTTCTTGTGCTCCGGCACTGCAGGCCAGTTATGGGCTACACAGTTGAAGCTCAAACAGTGTGCGCTTCCGCTGTTTAGCCCATAACTGGGCTGCAGTGCACACATGGTGAACTCTGCACTCCAAGCAGAACATAGAGTGCTAAAAACTCTGTTAGCTCCGCCAGCAGAGCTGAGCTTGCTGCTTACCCCTAATTTTGATGTTTCTATAATGCTGTCTGCTGCATCTTATTTTGCTACATGTTGGTAGGTTCTGGTTTGGTCGGGTTCAGGTTTTATTTTGTACTTTTTCACTACAGATTGGTGAATTTCTTATGGTATTTTCATGGGTTTCTTTAGAAGAAAACCTTTTTTTGTGTCCTCTCGTTTCACTTCAGACTTTCACCTTTTCTGGTCACTAGTCTTATGAATCACATTCGGGTGCACTGTTTGGGTAAGTCTCGGTGCCATTGGGTTTCACTTACCCAAATGTTTGAGGTGGTGGTAGGATGTCATGTTCTATAACAAGTTTATGTATTTTGATGTGTGTTTAATGTATCCTCTGTACTTTGCAGCCTTGAATGATTCACATGTAATGATGGAATACGTGTTGGCTGTCGAGTTATTTGCCATATGATGGAATGGTTTTACCTGATTACCTAAGTGAAACTGGTGATACTAATTGAATGTATGATAAGAAAATTACATTCATCAATTTAAGAGACTGAGGCCCTCATTACAACATTGGTGGTAAATCCCGCTTACTGCCGTGCAGAAGACCGCCAACACACTGCTGCAGTGGCGGAATTCCGCTACAGCTATTACGACCCACAGCCCGGAATCCGCCAAAATCCAGACACCCACACAAGTCCGCCACACCAAAGGTCAGTGATAAACTGGCGATAACAAAACCTCCACCGTCACGCCAACAGGAATATGCCCACACTATCATGACACATGAATCCACGCGGCGGTCTTTCAACCACGGTATTTCATCGACGGTACACATCGACGCACTCAAAATACACACACTTTTACAAAACACAACCACATTGGACAATTTGAAATACACACACCTGATACACATACACACACCACTCCACACACCCAATACAATATAAAACACACACCCACATCACCCACAAACCCCTACTACCAAAAATTCCGAAAGAAGGCCAGAGAGAGACACCACCATCAACAATACTAGCATCCACAGGCACACAACACCATCACTCACACAACATCCACGCACCTCAAACAACACACACAAACACATCCCCTCACACATCACAACACACACCACTTCAAACATCACCCACACCACACCATGGCACCGCAAAGACACACCAGGTTCTCTGAGGAGGAGCTCAGGGTCATGGTGGAGGAAATCGTCCGGGTAGAGCCACAGCTATTCGGATCACAGGTGCAGCACACCTCCATAGCTAGGAAGATGGAGCTATGGCGCAGAATCGTAGGTCAACGCAGTGGGACAGCATCCAAGAACACGGGATGACATCAAGAAGAGGTGGAACGACCTACGGGGGAAGGTGCGTTCCGTGGTCTCAAGACACCAGATTGCAGTTCAGAGGACTGGCGGCTGACCCCCACCTCCTCCCCCACAACTAACAACATGGGAGGAGAAGGCCTTGGCTATCCTGCATCCTGAGGGCCTCGCAGGAGTAGCAGGAGGAATGGACTCTGGTAAGTGAAATCTTAACTATTACATCCCCCACCCTACCTGCATGCTATCACATACCCCACCCTCACCCTCACCCTCACCCCCATCACTCCAACACCTCACATATGCCCCACTATCACAACCCACACATCCCAATACCAAGCCCTGCATGCAACACCAAAGCATGGACACCGATCACTAAAGCATGTCCACCACAGATACCCACACAGATCCCCAAACCAAATATTACACAAGGTCCTAGACAAGAATGCAAGCACTGGAGTACAGGGTCACCCACCCATTGCACACAATGGCACACACAGATGCAATAATCATGCCTTTACACCCCTGCATAACCCCTACCCAACGTCACCGGACAGGAGGTTCCAGACATGTCCAATTCCCCCACAGAAGAGGCCCACAGTGATGACAGCAGCTCTGTCCAACTGGATCAAGATGACCAGCCCGGCCCATCTGGGACCTCGGGATGTAGTGTAGCCATTTTTATTGTAGCTTTCTGCACGTTTGCTTAAAGTATTAGGCCTCTGTGCACTTTGCCCTAGATGCATTTCATTTAGCCTCGCACTGTTATTTTACAATAACCAGTTTCACTGTCTTGTTTTATTTTCTTTTATCACACTGTTTAGCTTACTTCAGCACTGAAGTTCTCAAACAATAAATTTTTGCTCGCTCTGTGCTTCAGTCAAGGATACATTCTGGTACATTGCCGATAGACGTGGTAGAAGTTTAGTCTTTAGAGTACGTAGAAAGTACACATTCTTACGTAGGGACGTTTCTTAGAACACCGGCGTCTTAATTCTAAAAACACTTTCTAGTCCTGGTACACGTAAGAGGGAGATTCCGACCAGGAACCCACAACTAGATGCTGACTGCCCTTTTGCAGATGCTGATCCAGATCACAGGCCTTTGCTCAGGTATGAGGGTTGATGTCCTCCCGGGGAAACCAGAAAGGCAGGCTTAGAGCTTCACATGCTGTGCTCAAAATATAACTTAGAGAGAGAACGTAATCTAGTTGCACTATGATAGCATTATTCTTATGTTTCACTCTCCTCGTAACTATTTAAATCCTACTGTGTTGCATGGTTCTGGTTATTGCGGCTCACACCTTGTTATCTAAAATGCAGTTGTTTTATTAAACCAATCTTTAAAACTCAAACTGCCTTTGTCATTTATATATGAGACAGCACTGTGTATGAGAGAACTGGTTGTGACCTGAGTGACCACGACTTCCCTGGGAAGCACTAAGATTTCATGTGCTCGGCTGCCCAATTGTCTCTTCCCTTTGGGAGAGATAAGGCACTGCTAGTTAGCTGGAGCACAACCCGGATTTGGGGTGACAAGGGTCCTTCTCCGTGGGTCAGACTTAGTCCCCCACACTGTGAACGATCTTGCCGCCCAAAAATCCAGTAGTCTCATTAGGATAATGAGAGCCTACGTGACATGGCACCGCCAACGTTTGGTCTGGCTCTAATGTTCGGGTCCACCAGTTTCTCTCGGTCTCATATAATATACTGATCCCTCAGTTCCTTTAACGGAGACGTCCGTGGCACTGAGGACTTCCACCACCGCAGTATAGGTAACCCTGATTACAGCGGATGGTTGTTCAAGCTTGAACTTTAAAAGGAAAGACCCCATCTTGGTGTGCCTCCTCTGAACTCTCGCTGTTTTTCTAATGGCGAATCCCCAGGTAATACAAATAGCTCTTAACATGAGACAACCGCTCACAGCACATTTGCTTTCACATGGTCTTACGATCCAGGGTGGTCCAGTCACGTTTGTGGTGGCTGCCCACGCAGCCGATAGAACAGAACTTTTTTACTCCTGGGTCAGATTTCCAGCAGTTGATGGGAACACAAATACATTTCACACATATGCAGTTGCGAACGTGCCTGGACAGTACAGGGCGTACGCATACTTTGAGATACCTCTATTTTATCAAGAACATGATAATTGGCTTGATGGCGCCCTACCCCATACAATATTACCGGTAAGGTTAGGTCCACTAAGTAATGATGGTCCAACCTGGCCTTTATTGGCCACATATACACCACATCCTGCGGTTGCAAATATGGCGGTGGCTGAGGTTCGACGTTTGTATACAGACTTAACGGCTACATATAGACGCTTAGTACAATTTGTGATGCAGACACTAAATACAAACTCAGCGCGTGCTGCTCCAGCACAACCACATGCAGTAACACCAGGTATAAACCTGGTGACTGTACACTCTATTATGGGTAAAGTTCCAGCAAAATGGGAGGAGACTCCATTTTGGCTGGCACAGAAAATCAATACGCTGGAGGCGGTATTTCCCCATACGGGACCTCAGGACAAACATAGAATACTAACTATGTGTTTACCATTTGGCACGGTTCCCACAGTGGAACATTGTAATACATGGGGCACGGTGTTTGCCGTGCTCCATACAATGGCATACGGTACACCGACATTGGCCAACCTACCGGAAGTGCTTAAACAAATTCAGGATGAATACGTGGCTGCCCCAGCCTTCGATTTAGGAATGCAACTGATGGGCAACTTTGCCACGGTTTCTTCAATAATCCTAAGTAATCTTAAAGGGGAAGCAGTTGCACTTGCAGTGCGCATGCGTCTTTGTGACGTCCCGCAACAAGATCAGGAGCGGGGACTGCCAAAAATATTAGCGGAAACATAATCCAGTATCGGTCGAGATAGCCTAGGGGCTAGACCACAAAAACCTCAATTTCAGGGAAAAATTGGTAAAGAAAACGCTAAACAGCAACCTGAGGGTAATAAAAAGCGCTGGGAGAAAAACCAACAGACACCTAAAAAAGAAAGGGGAGAATCTCCACGTACGGAGACCCCGCAGAATAAGTATCATCTCAGAAATAGGGATAATATAAAAATGCCTGACAGATATCAATATACTGATACACGCCAATCTCGTTCCTTTCAGGACTCATCGGAAAAGAGAAATGAGAGAGGTGGGCGGTCAGAGCGGAGAACAGAGTACATGAAACCGAGACAGGAATCACAACGCTCTTCGGGGGTTTCTGTCAAGAAGGAATAGAAGCCGATACAACCGAAACAACAGTTTAAAAAGAAAAAGGTGGCGGCAGTCTCAGTTAGACATGCCACTCAGGAAGAGAGTTCTCTTGAAGAACAAGACATGGGCACTAGCACTGCTAGACAGCGCAGCAGGGGTCACAATAGTTTGCCGGAATCTTTTAGAGCATCTGGAGGTGAAAGCAACTGATGAATTCATACAGGTTGAAGCAGCAGATATGCGTGTCTCTGAACCCGATAGGGTGTATACAGTGACTTTACAATTGGAAGGAGATATTGAGTGTACAATACATGCAATCTTTTGGGATCGTGTAGTTAAGATATATGACATTTTGCTGGCTGAACAAGATTGGCCGCCTGATTTTGTCTGCACCTTCCCAGTTGGGGAGGAGGTTATTAAACCTTCCTTCTCGCCCCTTGTTCCAGGGGAACTCGCAGAGTCCTATTGCATCAAATGGGCTCTAGCACAAGCACCTGCCTTATATAGAAATCACGTAGGGTGGGATAGGGATTCTCCATATCATGTAATTCCGATTAAAGGTGAACCTCATCCACAACCGCAGTATCCCATAAAACATGAAGCAAGGGCACCGGTGAGAGAAATACTTACGCAACTGGAATACCAGGGGGTGATTGAACCCTGTGTCTCACCGATGAATAATCCCTTATTCCCTGTAGCTAAACCGGACCATTCATATAGAATAGTCTTAGACTACAGACATTTGAACGGACATACACGTACATATGCTATACAAAATGCACATAGCGCCGCACTGATGAATAACATTGTGCGGAAAAAATATAAAACGACTTTAGACATCTCGAATGGATTCTTCTGCCAGAATATAGCACCCGAAAGCAGGGATTTAACAAGCTTTAGCGCGTTAGGCTCCCAGAAAAAATTCTGTCGTTTGCCTCAGGGGTATGAGAACAGCCCGGGACTGTTTGCGGCTCGTGTGACTGCAATTTTACACGAGTTGGACCCTGAAGCATTGTCATATGTAGATGATATATATCTCATGGATGAAGAGTTGCTACAACATTTAAGACGGGTAGCCCGCATTGTTGTAGGGTTTGCCAAAATTGGCTACAAATTTAACTTAAAAAAATCTAAAATTGCCTTCCTCAGCGTCATATTCCTGGGATACGAGCTGTCGAATGAAGGTAAGAGCCTAGCGCCACAATTTTTAGAAAAGTGTGTACTATTGCAACCACCTAATACGATTAAGAAACTCCAGTCATTGTTGGGCTTTCTAAATTTTGGCAGAACATACATTCCTGATTATGCTACACGCATAAAACCTTTATATGAATTAATCTGTCCTGATTTTTCAAGCAAATCCTGGACAATTGAACATACACATACTCTTCGGGAGTTACAAGCAGATCTACTAGCCGCAAAACATTTACATACACGGGACAATAAGACGCATTTGGTCATCAGGGTAATAGCTGGGGTTATTGAGTTTACGTATGTCACATTTAATGAAGGTGAGACAGTCCCGATTGGATACAAGTCTCACTTGTATTCGGCTGCTGAACAACGATTTGCACCCACAGAGAAAATTCTCACTGCTGTGCAGACGGCTGTTATTAAAGAAAGACCTCTTGCCCAGGGAAAACGCATTATTGTCGTTTCCCCTATTCCGGCCCTAGGGGCTGTTACAAAAGCTAGCGTTCCGAACGCAAAAGCACTTCACCCGCGATGGGTACAATGGGCTACGTCTTTAACAGCCACTGATGTAGATTACGTTTTTGACCCAAAGTTACAAACTCAGGAATTTCTGCAATATGAAGTTGAATATCCAGTTCCCGCTGACACGTTGCCTATTGATCAATATCAAGTAGTCATGTACACCGATGGCTCTGCGCAACTGGCGGTTGGAACAAAACACCAATATGCGGCTGCATGTGCGGTAGTGAGCGGCCATATGGAAGGGGAGAAATTCTGCCCCCAACATACTTATACACAGACCTTAGGGGATTGTACGGCACAATTGGCTGAGCTGAAGTCTCTCCTGATGGCATTAGAGCATACAGATCTGACGCAAGTTACACTGATTGTTTGTGATTCGTATTATTGCGTCCAGTCTTTTAATGAATACCTACATTACTGGTGCTTGAATGGGTTCAGAGATTCAAAAGGCAACACCATAAAACACAGACTACTGTGGGGGAAGGTAGCAGACCTGAAGGAGACGCTACCCAAAGTCCATGTTGTACATACACTTGGACACCAGCGCGTTGGAATACACATTGCTGGGAATACTTTGGCTGATGAAGCCACAAAGTCGGCAGTGGCGGTTGCCACTGTGGCTGCAGTGACTCGTTTGAGTTCCAAACCAGACACAGAGATTCTGGCTGCCGTAAAAGCTACGGTTGATGGCACGCCTTATCCTAAAGGATTTCCTAATAAATACCAATACTTCATGGGAAGTATGCTGGACGCTGAGGTTAAAATTCCTAGCGTAGGCGTACGTGACATCCCCAATAAAGTTGTAAGACCACAATTGATTAAAGCAGCGCATGAGGGAGTGGCATCTGCACATGCTGGCATGGCCGCCACAATTTTGCTATTACAGGCCCGTTACTGGTGGCCTGGTCTCTATAAATAGACTAAGCAGTATGTCCTTTGTTGTGAGATCTGTCAACAAATTAAAGTTTCAGCAGCTAAGCGCCCGCCGCAAACACCTCTTAATATCCAACAGACCATTACAATGTGTGTACTTGGATCATTGCGGTCCACTAACACCAGATAGTGCATACAAATATATACTAGTCGCTGTTGATTCTTGCTCCAGATTTGTGTGGGTGTGGCCACAGCGCTCGGCTGACGCTCAGACTGTTATTAAAGATTTGCAAGTCTTTGTCGGTACATATGTAGTTGCGGCATTCCATTCGGACCAGGGCCCTGCTTTTGCCTCGAGGGCATTCAGGGACATCATGGCTTCATTGGGGGTCCAGCTCCAGTACTCGTCTCCATTTCATCCCAAGGGAAATTCTGCTGTGGAGCGATTAAACAGCGATTTAAAGCAATCCATAACAGCCAGAGTCTTAGGTACGGGTCGTAGTTGGCTAACCCACCTGTATGGAGTTCAGAGAGCACTAAATAACCTGCCTAGAAGGTCCCTGGGGGGTCGTACTTCATATGAGTGCCTGTTCGGAACACAAATGTTTGTTCCGGATCTTGATGTTCCTGGTGTGGAGGCATCGGAAACGCCTTTTGACATAAATGATCGTGTCACTGTTTTGCAGGAATTACAGCAGTTCCGTGAAGATAACTCTTCTAAAAGTGCTGCCTCCACAGGCATTACGGATGTGCCAGTAACACCTACCGGCTGGATTCCCAGAGTTGGGGATCTTGTACGTGAAAAGGTTGCAGTGAAAAAATAATTTGGCCCTTCTTATCGAGCACCAGTCCCTGTGTTGGGGATCCCCGGAACGAGAACTGTTATTCTACCCCCGTTGCCAGGTGCCAAAGAAAATTGCTTTGTTTTTATTGACAATGTCAAGTTACAACATGTGGCCGATTCTACACAGCAGACCAAGAGGAACGTCCAGTAGTTCCCGAATCCCTCTCACTACTGGGAAGATGTTCCGCTTCAAGTTATCTATACCAACACTGTTGCCTCTCCGAGCTTGGGGAGGGTGGATGATGATCTTGCATTAGTTCCACTAACAACCAATAACTTAGAAACCTTTGATCAAGTCACCATGACTACTGACGTAACGGATGGTGCTATCTACAGTGTACCACCGCGAGAAACACCAACTCCTCCATTGAATACCGCGAAACCTTTTGCACAACCTGCCTCTGATTACTTTGCCAACAACAACGATGGTCTATCGGACTCGTTTGCCTCTTCGACTACTGACCCGTCAGGTCCACGTAAGCTGATGTGTTGGCATAAAGATACGTATTTTGTTTTTCCATGGAACTATCTGTGGCTCTTATTGACTATGCTAGCATTTTTTCTATGGATAGTGTTTGTCATTACCTTTTTCCTGTTAATACATGGTCATTTTCTTCCTGAGAGATCAGCGGTTGAACAGGTGGAGGAGGTGTTGAAGCCACATTTTTCATCACATAGGGTTCGAAGAGACTTGTCCTTTGTGAACATTTCTGCAGTGCCAATTCCGGATGGGATTGTGTGGGATAAAGTAATGTTTGATATATACGGTCCCACTGAGATAATTCGAATACTGTATGTCCTAAAGTTATCTATAAATGATATAGTAATACCAGGCATTGTATCTGATGATTGTGATGTGAAGACTCCATGATGACTGAATTACAGTATTATACTGTCTATGAAAATGAAGATGTTTACCAGTTTAAAGACAATTACGGTGACATGTTTTGCTATAATTATTATGGGCACCATTTTATACACAAAGCAAGTAGTTCAAAAACGATATTTGACTATACGCAATGGGAGCATTGCCCAACTCCCCCGCAAGGGAATTCCAAAACTTATTCTGACAAATTTATGTATTTTTCTGGGCATCATCAAATGAATGCTAAGTCATATTATTTTAGGTTAACTCCGTCTAAAGATAAACAAATGTTGACTAATATGAAATTCATATACTCAGATTCTTTTGTTTCCCGACTGTCAATTGAAGGTTATGAATATTGGTCAAATAATGTTGATTTGAAAAGTGTTTGGGGAACAAAACATTGGCAGACAAAGGGTAGAGAAACATTGTTTAGAGCATGTCTCATTCCCGTCCAAATGATTTTTTTAAATGAAAGAGTACAACAGACTAGCTGTTTAGGCTTAGCAACAATCAGAGAATTGAACATGCCTAGTATACCTGTCCCTAATAACTGGCAGAAATACATAAATGCCACTTTTAGTGAGCTTACAGACTGGGTCCAGAATGGTACATTTAACACTTCATTGACACGTCTGGGCGGGTGGTTATTGTGGCCCATAGACACCAACGGGTGTCATCAACGTTTTGTCACCTCCTCGGGGGGTTTCCGGACGAGTAGGTCAGACCATCGCTATATATCACCAGAACATGCTGAAATAATTACTACATATAGTGTGGGAAAATTGTGCCAACAATTGTTAAAATCATCCTCGCTAGATGCAGTTAAGACACATCTCACTCTCCTGTCTAATAACACGGACTTACAAGATTTTTTGTCAGGCCCGAAGACACCACGTAGGAAGCGTTCCTTGTATGAAGTATACAATGAAATATGGATACTTTCCAAGCAGGAGGCTGCAGCCCGGATGCGCCAGATAGATCAGGAAAATTTGAAAAAGGCATTAGCTGTTGGGGATAATGGAATTCACACCTTGTCCGACCGAATATATATGCGATTAACAACATTGTTTCTTCTGCTATAGACATTATACGATCTGATATGTCTTCTTTATATCATGGACAAAGTCAGACCAGGTCCATTATGCAGTTGGGTTGGACACTTCAGACATTGAAGGCGGGTCGCGTTCCGTGGCAGCACATCAGTGCCAGGGAGATATTTTTTTCCTTTAATTTAATGCGACAACAACTAATGGCTAAGAAGGAGGCAACTTATGTCATGCTCAACATTGAAAAATTAGAGAGATTGCCTTTTACCGTGGCCGAGATCCCCTCTGCAGAGTGGTTACTATACGGGGTTATTAATCTGCCTATTTCTACGTTACAGTTCACTTCTTGTTTGAAACATGTTCCGGTAGGCAGATATGAGAAGTTGGGAGATAGTTATATCCATGAGGTGTGGGAGCTTCCCTTCTTGTACAAATGCCTCATTGGCATGAAAGAGGTCTTTCTTAGGGGTAGTGAATGCGAGACTTCAGTCAGCCATTCGATGATTTGTAAGCAGCTGTCCTTGCCTGGGGCATGTAATGCCTCGGTTGCGAACTTGGCTTGCTCTCTGAAGGGAGTTCCAGTCCCCTTGATTAAATGCACATTCCAGGTGCTTTCAAACGGCAGCTTCATCCTCCTCAATAGTGAAGACTGTTGTGGCATGCGGGCCGGAATAGTTTACGTTGTTTCGGTCACTAAGGTTGTTACTTGCTGCAGGAGTGTGTTGTTTCCCCCCACTAAATTGAGGGATGTAGCAGATATCTGGCCTCACATTGTTACTTCCAAGGTGAATTTCGACAAGTTAAGTAGACTAAAGGCTTTATTGTTTCAGAAGCATGTGGCCCTTACATCTGCACGCGAGACGTACGCACTTCAGGTGGCAAGGTCATCAGCGGAAATACAGTCCCTGTTAAGTACCAACTTTCCGAGCCACTTTGGCGAACACGTGGGACGTATATTTAATGCATCCAGCACGGCTGGATTCGCACATTTTTTCAAAGCCGTTGGTGTTGGTTTCGTTCACACCTTCTCTTCCATATTCGGTTTAATACCTTCGGCTAGTCATTCAATTTTCGGAAGCATTTTTGGCTTTATTAGCCGGCATTTTGCTGTTGCTGTTGTTTTTCCGCAATGGCTGTCCTGCCGCAACAAGGATGAATGTGGGCGCTCCCATCAGCGCAGCTGTGTTGTGAACGCATGATGCAGCACTTTGGAGCAACACTCCTGGAACATTTGGAGTGAGACTGGTCTCTGTCATTCAGACCGGTTTTGGATTGTGTGCAGCCCGTGTTTCGGTGCTATTGGTGCGATTTGGAACATGCACTAGACGTCTGTCTCTTACAGCAACGCCCCCCAGTGGTTGATGCTGATCTGTTGATGTTCCTGATGAGGGCTCATTACCAGACATGCGCGCTGCGGCTGCGTTTTCCTCGTGAATCTGATTACGAGATACCCTTCCTGGAGGAATTTGATATTAACTCGTTCACAGGCTCTGTACGGGATGCCGCCTTGGTTGACGCTGGGGCTTTGGACCACACCCGCTCCTTGATAGTCTTTGGCGTGGATTTTCCGGTTTTGTCATCTGCCGAAGTGGAGAACCTCCTGCTTTCCATGACCACTGTTTTAATTGAATATGGTCTAAATTGACACTGTCATATGAATTCGGCATTTAGCCGCATGCTTATTTTTAAATTGAGGATTAATGTGCTTTGGTATCCTCTTGACTTGTTGAAATTCTATAGGGTTTTAATCATTTTTTAGCTTAGGGCATTTTTAGCTTCGGCTTAAACCACTTTCAAGGGGAGGGTGTAGTGTAGCCATTTTTAATGTAGCTTTCTACGCGTTTGCTTAAAGTATTAGGCCTCTGTGCACTTTGCCCTAAATGTATTTTATTTAGCCTCGCACTGTATTTTACAATAACCAGTTTCACGGTCTTGTTTTATTTTATTTTATCACACTGTTTAGCTTACTTCAGCACTGAAGTTCTCAAACAATACATTCTTGCTCGCTCTGTGCTTCAGTCAAGGATGCAGTCTGGTACATTGCCGATAGACGTGGTAGAAGTTTAGTCTTTAGGGTTCGTAGAAAGTACACATTCTTACGTAGGGACATTTCTTAGAACACCGGCGTGTTAGTTATAAAAACACTTTCTAGTCCTGGTACATGTAAGAGGGTGATTCCGACCAGGAACCCACAACTAGATGCTGACTGCCCTGTTGCAGATGCTGATCCAGATCACAGGCCTTTGCTCAGGTATGAGGGTTGATGTCCTCCCGGGGAAACCAGAAAGGCAGGCTTAGAGCTTCACATGCTGTGCTCAAAATATAACTTAGAGAGAGAACGTAATCTAGTTGCACTATGATAGCATTATTCTTATGTTTCACTCTCCTCGTAACTATTTCAATCCTACTGTGTTGTATGGTTCTGGTTATTGCGGCTCACGCCTTGTTATCTAAAATGCAGTCATTTTATTAAACGAATCTTTAAAACTCAAACTGCCTTTGTCATTTATATATGAGACAGCACTGTGTATGAGAGAACTGGTTGTGACTTGAGTGACCGGGACTTCCCTGGGAAGCACTAAGATGTCTTGCGCTCGGCTGCCCAATTGTGTTTTCCCTTTTGGAGAGATAAGGTACTGTTAGTTAGCTGGAGCACAACCCGGATTTGGGGTGACAAGGGTCCTTCTCCGTGGGTCAGACTTAGTCCCCCACACTGTGAACGATCTTGCCGCCCAAAAATCCAGTAGTCTCATTAGGATAATGAGAGCCTACGCGACAGGGACAGTCGGTTCCCCTCACACTGGCACATGCCACCACAGAGCCACCCCCTCAGGAAACACCAGCACAGCACCCACCCAGCGGGCCCATACCTCTGTCTCCAGGACACGTCATGCAGCAGTGTGTCCACCACTACAGGAAACCCAGGCAAACCCACCAACCCAAGAAAATCAGGGACCTGGGGGCAGTGGCAGTGGGCACACGGTTCAGGGGACAGAGGAACAGGAAAACAGGGGAACTGTGCGACAGGGGGAGGACAGGCCAAGGGAACCCACTCTCCATGAGGCCCTCTCCAACATCATGGGAGCGTACCATCATTTCCAGGAGACGATGGCAACGGCACTGGCCAAGTTTCAGAAGACCCAGCGGCTGCAGGAGGAACAGTATTTGGGGATCAGGGAGGAACTCAAGTCCATCAACACCACCCTGGTCACCATTGTAGGGGTGCTGAAGGACCTTGTGAACACCAGGAGGGACACTCTGGCACAACAAGGGGCCGCTGACACTAGCCTGGATGATGAACAGCCCACAACCTCCGCCGGCGCTAGTGGACAGGAGGCACCGCCACAGGACCACGACACCAGCACCCCACCCCCTGCAGACGGAGAACCACCCCGCAAACAGTCCCTGTGATCCAGGACTAAGACAGAGAACAATGCCAAGACCCCCGCCAGGAAATGAGACCACCCTGAATGTCATCCTTCTGTCCCACTCCGTCACCCTGTCCATCCATCAACTGCCCTAGCTCCACTTCCTATTCCCCTTTGGACAATGCAACTGTGAAACAAATAGACTGGACTCTGCCATGGACATTCCTCCACCATCACCCCTGCCCATTTTTCAACCCCCTCCACTAATTTGCACTGAAATAAACACCCTTGAATCACAAAACAATCTGGAGTCAGTCTGTGCATTCACAAATTTGTATTTGCAATAACTAAGGAAAATAGCAATATCGATTGTATTGTCAACATACCTATGTCACACAGCTCTAGTCCATGAGGTAATATAGCAGAGGTCACACAGTGGCACCCACATCTGTGAAATGGAAAGGCAAAGTGACAAGTCAGCAAGTCAGGGTCCATACACTGGGTGAAAGTGACAGACAAATGATAGGTCTAAAAATTGTATGAGATGTGGGAGGTAGTGATATCTTCTTACCTGTGTCTCACTGGAAGTATTGCTGGATAACGTTGTTTCTGTTGTCGCTATCCTCTTCTTCTGCCTCCTCTTCTTCACTGTCCACAGACTCCACAGCTGCCTCAAGACCTCCTTCTGGCACATCCTCCTGCAGAAAAGGCACCTGTCATCACAAAACCAGGTTGTGCAGCATACAGCAGGCCACGATGATCTGGCACACCTTCTTTGGTGAGTAGTAGCGAGAACCACCTGTCATATGGAGGCACCCGAACTTGGCCTTCAGGAGGCCGAAGGTCCTTTCGATGACTCTCCAACTACGTCCCTTGTGCCTCATTGTAGCATTCCTCTGCCCTTGTCCTGGGATTTCTCACTGGGGTCAGTAGCCATGACAGGTTGGTGTACCCAGAGTCACCTGCAAATGTCGAGGGACAACTGTTAGACACACACTAACCCTTAGGGACAACCCCAGACAACCATTCACACAGTATAGGGTCCTTGTCCTCACCTATTAGCCACACACAGTGCCTCTGGAGTTGCCCCATCACATAAGGGATGCTGCTATTCCTCAAAATGTAAGCGTCATGCACTGAGCCTGGAAACTTGACATTCATATGGGAGATGTACTGGTCTGCCAAACACACCATCTGCACATGCTTTGAATGGTAGCTCTTCAGGTTTCTGTACACCTGTTCACTCCTGCGGGAGGGTGCCAAAGCCACATGTGTCCCATCAATGGCACCTATGATGTTGGGGATATGTCCCAGGGCATAGAAGTCACCTTTCACTGTGGGCAAATCCACCACCTGAGGGAAAACGATGTAGCTGCGCATGTGTTTCAGCAGGGCAGACAACACTATGGGCAACACGTTTGAAAACATAGGCTGGGACATCCCTGATGCAATGGCCACTGTTGTTTGAAAAGACCCACTTGCCAGGAAATGGAGTATTGACAGGACCTGCACTTGAGGGGGGATTCCTGTGGGATGGCGGATAGCTGACATCAGGTCTGGCTCCAACTGGGCACACAGTTCCTGGATTGTGGCACGATCAAGTCTGTAAGTGATAAGAATGTGTCTGTCTTCCATTGTCGACAGGCCCACCAGCGGTCTGTACACCGGAAGATGCCCCCATCTCCTCACCTGCCGCAGCGGACGTGCCCTATGGAAGAGAACAGCCAACACTGAGGTATAAAAAAAAATATTTATTGCACACATTTGTCAATCCGCAATGTGCCTGTCACTGTGTGTATGCAAGGCCTAGATAGGTGTGATGCATTTAAAATTAATGCCTGTAATGTGGGAAAAGGGGATATGAGGTAACTGCGCTGGTGTTGTACACCATTGCGGTAGGCGGTCGAAGACCGCGGGGCAAACCTGCATTGATTAACATTGGACCCTATGGGTCCCAGGAGCCAATGACGATGTACGCCGGCGGTGATGGTATTCACCGCCGCGGACGTGGCTGCCATTTTCTGGCTGTTCACTCACTTGATACCTGACCTTCGACAGGAGAGGACCTACACTGCAATTGCTGCTGTGACCTCAGTCTGGAAGCGACGATGGATCATGTGTCTGGGGAATGGGCCCCTTCCTTCACTTCGGAGGAGTTGGAGAAGTTAGTGGATGGGGTCCTCCCCAGTACACGCTACTCTACGTTCCTCCAGACAAACAGGTGAGTACACTGTGAGCATGCTGCATTCGCAATGCCTGTTTGGAGTGGTGTGAATGGAAGATACGGGGGGAATGAGGCCTGCATGAGTGGACGGTGAGTGTATGTGCGTCAGGGCAAGGGTGGGAACGTGGGTCAATGATTGTGATGGTCCGGACACTTAAAGATTATCCTTTTCCCCTATACTATTCGTCTAGGTCAGTGCCCGCCAGAAGAAGGATATTTTACATGCCATCGCCAAGGACGTCTGGACCCTGGGGGTCCACCATAGACAGAGCACCCACTGCTGGAAAAGATGGGAGGACATTCACCGCTGGAGCAAGAAGACGGCGGAGGCCCAGCTGGGGATGGCCTCCCAACGTGGGAGGGGTGCCCGTCGCACCATGACCCCCCTGATGTTCTGGATCCTGGCAGTGGCGTATCCAGAGTTGGATGGGCGCTTGAGGTCATCACAGCAGCCACAAGGGGGTGAATTCAGTCACATCTATCCGACTCTGCGCGCATTACGAGGTGTCTGGGTGGGGGAGGTGGGCTGTGGGTTCCCCTAGGCCAAGGCGAGTTTTGTAGGCAAGGTCCCTTCGTGAGGCAGGCTCAGTGGCACCCCAATCCCACCAGTGGTAAGAGCCAACTACACCTAGTCAGGCTCCTGTGACTTCCATGTGTGCAGCAATCGGGCATAGGCCTTGTACCCCATGTTCCTGTGATTAATAAGGGAACTCTAAGTGCATGGCAGAGTGCTGAGGGATGCTGTATCTGTAGTGTCCGCCAACGGTAGCGGTATTGCATGCACTGAACATGTCTTTCTACTTTCTTCCCCCCCTTTTTGTGGTCTCCCTGTTCTTGTGTGCAGTAGCATCATCAGACTTAGGAGCTGTGCCGCTGGAGCAGGAGGGAGCTGCATCCCACATGGCCCTGGAGGGCGAGACAACGGACTCCGAAGCCACCAGTGGGACGGAGGGTGAGGGGAGATCCACGGCAGGGACAGGAGGTGACAGCAGTGAAGCAACTCCTCCTCTGATGGGAGCTCCCTTGCGGTGGCGGGCCCCTCTGTGCCCCCCTCATGAACAGGTACAGCCGCCACCCCCACTACCAGCACCGCCCTCCCAGCAGTCCCTCAGCGTGTGTCCCGTGGCTGCTCACCCAGGAGGGTGGGTATCTCCTTCGCCCAAGGCACCTCAGGCCCTGCCCCAGTCAGCCCTGCTGCCCTCAGTGAGGAGGCTATTGACCTCCTGAGATCCCTTACTGTTGGACAGTCTATCATTCTGAATGCCATCCAGGGTATAGAGAGGCAGTTGCAACAAACAAATTCATACCTGGAGGGCATTCATTCTGGCCAGGCAGCCCAACAGAGAGCATTTCAGGCTCTGGCCTCAGCACTGATGGTAGCCATTGTCCCTGTGTCCAACCTCCCCCCTCCAACTTCCTCCACCCAGACCCAATTCCCTGTACCTCAGCCTATCCCGAGCACACCATCAGAGCAGCATGCACACACCTCAACACACAAGGGTGGCTCTGGCAAACATAAGCACCACACATCCCACAGGCACTCACACAAGCATCATACCTATGCACACATACCAACATCTACTGCCTCCAATGTATCCCCCTCGTCCACGTCTCCCTCCACCCTCCCTGTCTCATCTCCACTCACACCTGCATGCACTACATCTTCAGCCGCTACCTCCATCACCAGCACGCCCATCACCACACACCGCTTATGTGCACTCACCACCCCCACTACCATTTACACATCCCCTGTGTCCTCTACCAGTGTGACTGTGAGCCCTCCTCCCAAAGTACACAAACGCAGCCACACACCCACCCAACAGCCATCCACCTCACAACAGCCTCCAGCCCATGCACCTTCACCCAAAGTCAGCAAACGGACACCTCCTACAACCACTCCCTCTTTCTCCACTCCCAAACCCCCTCCATCTACCCATCTCAGTATGTCTAAAAAGCTTTTCCTATCTAATGTTGACCTCTTCCCTACACCTCCCCCGTCCGTCCCCTAGGGCCCACCTTTCCAGGTCCCAACCCAGCACCTCAGCCACCACATCACCGGGCACAGTGGTGCCAGCAATTGCGTGCTTTTGGGGTGCGCCAAGCAACAGGGCTGCCAGTGTTCCACAGAGCGAGGGCAAGGACATTCTGCCACCTCCAACAGTCAAAAGGTTGCCAACATCCCGAAGGGAGAAGGCGAAAACACCTGCCACCAAGGGCTCAGGCAAAACAAAAGTGGATAGAGGCAAGACAGTTGCGCCACCATCAAAGTTGGGGAAGGGCCAGAAAATCAAGGGCAGGTCCAATTCGACGCCAACCTGCACGGCAGACAAGACTGCCACCAGCACCGCCACCTGCACTGCCACCTGCACCGCCACCAGCACCGCAGTCACTGAGCCCGCCACCAGTACTGCCGCCAGCACTGCAGTCACTGCAGTCACTGTGCCCGCCACCAGCACCGCAGTCACTGAGCCCGCCACCAGCACCGCCGCCACAAAGACCACCACCAGCACCGATGCCACAAAGACCGCCACCAGCACCGATGCCACAGAGCCCGCCGCCGGCACCGATGCCACAGAGTCTGCCGCAAGCACCGCCGCTACTGACCCCGCCGCCATCCCCGATGCCACTGAGGCAGCCGCAAGCACCGCCGCTACTGACACCGCCGCCAGCACCGCCAGCGGCCCCGCGACATCCTGAGCCAGTGGCACCACTGCAGACATGGCTGCCATCCCCAGTGGTCATTCGTCCGAGCCGGGACAGCTTGCATATTGCACCACCGTCAGTGGAGTATCACATCCACTAGCTCAGTCCTTTGCAGGATGAAGCACTCTGGGCACAAAGCCCCCTCCAGAACCAGTGGAGTATCACATCCACTACCTTAGTCCTTTGGCAGGATGAAGCACTCTGGACACAAAGCCCCCTCCAGAACCAGTGGAGTATCACATCCACTACCTTAGTCCTTGGCAGGATGAAGCACTCTGGGCACAAATCCCCCTCCAGAACCAGTGGAGAAAGACATCCACTACCTCAGTCCTTGGCAGGATGAAGCACTCTGGCACAGAGCCCCCTCCAGAACCAGTGGAGTATCACATCCACTACCTCAGTCCTTGGCAGGATGAAGCACTCTGGGCACAAAGCCCCCTCCAGAACCGATGGTGTGTCACATCCACTACCTCAGTCCTTGGCAGGATGAAGCACTCTTGGAATATCACATCCACTACCTCAGTCCTTGGCAGGATGAAGCACTCTGGGCACAAAGCACCCTCCAGAACCAGTGGACTATCACATCCACTACCAAAGTCCTTGGCAGGATGAAGCACTCTGGGCACAAAGCCCCCTCCAGAACCAGTGGAGAAAGACATCCACTACCTCAGTCCTTGGCAGGATGAAGCACTCTGGGCACAAAGCCCCCTCCAGAACCAGTGGAGTATTACATCCACTATCTCAGTCCTTGGCAGGATGGAGCACTCTGGGCACAAAGCCTCCTCCGGAACAAGTCGAGACTGTTATCCACTTGAGAGACTGTGGCTTTGCACTCCCCAGGATAAAGCAGTGGGCAGACCACCCACTGGAGAGACTTGCGAGACTGTGGCTTTGCACTCCTCAGGATAGAGCAGTGGGCAAACCACCCACTTGATAGACTGCGGCTTTGCACTCCCCAGGATAAAGCAGTGGGCAAACCACCCACTGGAGAGATTTGAGAGACTGTGGCTTTGCACTCCCCAGGATAGAGCAGTGGGCAAACCACCCACTGGAGAGACTGAGAGGCTGTGGCTTTGCACTCCTCAGGATAGAGCAGTGGGCAAACCACCCACTGGAGAGACTTGAGAGACTGGCTTTGCAATCCCCAGGATAGAGCAGTGGGCAAACCACCCACTGGAGAGACTTGAGAGACTGTGGCTTTGCACTCCCCAGGATAAAGCAGTGGGCAAACCACCCACTGGGAGACTTGAGAGACTGTGGCTTTGCACTCCCCAGGATACATCAATGGGCATGGAGCCCCCTCGTGGAGCTCGCGTCCTGTTCTCGGCTGAGGTCCCCCCCCTGCCCTTCCCCCTGAGGTGCCTGTTTCATTTCGATCTGATGCCCCAGCAGTGTTCTTTCCGTTTGGAGTCTGGTATCGAGTGTGGGCCTCGCCCATGCATTTTGGGCCCAGTGGTCCACGGACTTTGAATGGTGCACTATCCGGACTTGTGTAGTTGGTGTACATAATTGTTTATATTGTATTTCAAGTTTTGACTAATAGATATTTATTTATTACAATCGTTCAACTCATTTCCATTTGTCCTTGCGTTCTTCCAAAGGGGGTTGGGGGAGTGTAACTGTAATGTTGCTGCATGTATTTGTGTGTATGGTGTTGTGGGTGAGGGTGGGGTTGGAGGGTTTTGCGTGTTGAGTGTGTGTGTGTCACTCTCTTTTCTCTCCCTCCTCCCCTGTGTTGTAGGTGCAGTACTCACCGTGGTCGTCGCCGTCGTCTTTCGTGCTCCTGGTAGAGGAGCAGGAATACTATCGCAGGGAGTATTTGGAGTTCTGGCTCCATGGCATCCTGGTTCCTCATAGAATGTGTAGAGGTGAGTGTTTTCCCTTCCAAGTCCTGTTTCTGCCGTGTTTTTTTTCACGTTGGTTCCGCCCCGGAAAAGGTGGCGGATTGGCCTCCCCTAATAGTGTGGGCAGTATTTTGTCTTCCGCCTGTCTGTTGGCGATGACCGCCAAGCTGTTTGTTTCTACCGCCGTGGCGTTCGGAGTGTTAAAGTTTCTGTCTATGTTGGAATTTTCCACCATGGTTGTGATTCCATTTTTTTTACCGCCGGCCTGTTGGCGATCTTACCGCCGCTTTAACACCGACCGCCAGGGTTGTAATGAGGGCCTGAATCAGACTGGAATTTTTATGAATTTGTAATTGTTAATCATAGTAAATTAAAACTAAACTGAGGGCTGTGGTTCTACCTTGATTATTCTTCTATATGTACCAGGTCTTGGACAATGCTGTATTTACAGCTGGTCTTCAATAAGCCCAAAATGAATTAATTACATAGGCTCTCCATTATCTCCTTCAAAATGCCTTGCTGTATTATTAACTCAATCATTGTAGTAACCCCAGAGATCGTTTCAGGGCTCAGATTATACTGTTCTTGGGTACCCAACATTGGGTTTACTTCAATGTGGACAGGTTCCACACCTTTAATAAGACCTATGTCATTTCCAAATAAGTCCCAGACCTCAGACTTCACTGTCTCTCTAAGATTTGGTGGCGTCACCAAATATCATCACAGGGAATATTGCAGTATAAAGGCCATCACTTGCCAGTTTAAAGGTAAGATCTTCATCATGAGTTTGTAGCTTCAAACCTAGGGGTGTACAGGAGATGATGCAATTACGTTTTCAGAAAAGATCTCTTCCCACAAGACTCAGCAGACTGGAATCACACACCACAAATTGGTGATACTCTTCAAAGTATCCTATTCTTACAGATACTTCTTCTGTTTCTGGGTTTGTCATTTGCTTATTTGTGACACCTACAACTTGGATTATCTTTCCTGAGAGGGGTAGGTAGAGCGGGTAGCACCAGAGTCAATCAAAAATGACATTGGTTGCTATTTACCTCACTATCTAAAAATGGGCCACTCTGGTCTACCTCCAAGACTGCATCAAGCATGTAATCTTTCTCCCCCTCAAGCACAGTCACGTGGACTGATAGGAGCCATAGTTCTGAAATGTATCAAACACAGGATACTGTTGAAAAGAATTGTTGTTCTGGATAAATTTTGATTCATATTTAGAATTTGATTAGAATTTTGTCTGGGGTCATTCGCATTTTGCTGTGGCATTGTGGCTGCAGAACTTTCATCACTGGAGCTTGAGGCACATTGAAATTCTATGCTCTTGGTCTCTGTATATTCTGTGACTGTATGAGGTTATTATTATGGGTCTGTGCAAACCCTGAATTTTGAACCTTGACTCAACTTTGAGCTTTCACTTTCACTTGAGGGAGCATTAAAAGCCTTCAACCGTTTATCTACTTCCTGAGCAGTAAGATTGCGTTATGCTACAGGGATATTAGACACAATCCCTTCTCTCGGGTAGTATGGTTAGCATTTAGAGGTGGTTCCCATACAGGCATAACAAGATTTGCTGGCCTCTGGGATAACCCCGTGGGGCCAAATCCTGTCTGACTCATAGTCAAATCATCACTTGCAGCACAAGGAGAACTTGCATTTGTTTGATTCAGAGGAATGAATTGTCCCATATCCCGACTCACATGACTATTGGCAGGGGTACTTACTCCAGAAGGGATGGTCAAATAATGGGTTATGTTCCCTGTCAAACCAGGCTTATATATAAGAACCACAGAACCAATTATAACTGGGTAAGAGTATTCAGAGCATTAAGGACTGTGGAGTTAATAGGGGCACAATGCCCTGAACTCCCTCCCCCAGGGTTGTAATTTCCAGTCGCTAGGGTTTTTACTGGTATGGTGGTCACTACAAGGCTCCCACAAACACTAGTGTAACTCCCTCCCTCCCTCCATTCGGGGCTCATTATACGGAGGCTGGCATTCTGACAACAATGCATCCAAGAGATTATCATTAGAATCAGTGACCTCTCATGTCATCTGGCTCCTATGACTTTCCCCCTTTCCGTTCCTTCTCTTCTCTTTCTCAAATTCTTCACTTGTTAAAGCATGGCACATTCTAACTCCCTTTATTCCCACTTCCAGTGGCCCAACATATTGCAATAGTGTCAAGGTTGGTTTTCTTAAAAGAAACTACATCAATCCCAGGACATAGATCACTTGGGACACCAGATCCTCTCCCTTGCATCATGGAATATCCCTGCTCAAACACTCCATGCACTGAAACAACATTCTGTACAAAAGGCTGATTCTGACTCCCTCTCTGAGCAGCTTTCATTTGTGCAACCATCAGTTTCACTTCTCATTTAGTTCCATTTCATCATTACAATACTTGCATACCTCAAAATCCCATCAATTGATTTATTCTGCCAACAAATCAAATGCTGCTGAATCATCATGCTCATTTCAGTTCTCAATCCTGTCACAAACCTTGTTAAAAAATGACTCATATCATTGGGCTCAATATTCTCCATTACACTGTACTGCTTACACATCTGTAACAGTCTCTCATAAGAGGTATGACTCAACTCTTTGGGTTCTTAGGTTGTTCTGTCAATCTTAAACCAATCACTGTCTTTGGGAGATACCTTTGATTTCAGAAATGTCACCCCCTGCTGACACTTTTTCATCAACAAGGGCAACCAAACTTTTATCACTGGATTTCTCATTGGCTTCTTCTCAGGTCATCCAATGGCTAATTTACATTCTATCACAAATCACTTGGGACCACAATATCCAACATATTCAAACCAACCCACCAGACCTTTGAAATTTTCACAAATTGCTCAATCTGCTCATACTCCTCAACTGCCTTTTCTCTTAATTTTGGAAAAACATTCGTAAATGATCACTACTACTCCAAGGCACATGAATGTAACCTCCACTGGACACTTTCCTCAAAAGAAAAGTTGAGACACCTGCTCCCTCATTGTTTTGCTTTCCTTATCTTATGACCGAGCTGACAAAACTTCTCTGGAATGCACTTCTTAGTTTAAAGAAGACATTTATTATTATTACTTCACCACGAGATTCCTGAGAGACGAGATTAGTAGGTTGGAAGCACACGTTTAAAAGTAGTCGCAGCAATGAAAGCAAAATGTATCAAAGTTCTTCTCAATTGCAATGTACACAGCAAATACATGTGATTGTATTATAGTACAACTTCAAAGCAAAGAATTAAAGTCAAATTCATCACCGTAGAGCCTATCACTGCTCGTCATCCTTCTCATGCCCGCAAGTTGAAGACTCCTTTTCAACTGCGAGAAAGAGATTTTCCACCCAAACGGGAGGTCAGGCAGCTGATATCCACTCCTGACTGAAGCCCTGGAAAATTCCCCCTCACTGCTGCGCAGGGACACCGTTAAAAAGCCTGCTAACAGGCCCCTTCCTCTCAGAGTTGGGAAATTACCAAGCCATTGGAGATTAGTCAGATCTCCTAAACCTCTCCTCTTCCCAAGGCTGAGTAGAAAGGAAAACACAAAATATACACTCTCTTATCATGTTAGGGTTTGTGTGAATTCAGTACGAAAAACACAGCTTGGTCTACCATGTGGAAAAACACAGCTCATCTGCAATGTCTCAACTGCAATGTCTAACTCCACGTTAAAGCCAATAGGCAGCTAAACTGAATACAAAATGTAATGTCTAATGCCAGGTTAAAGCCAATAGGCAGCTAAACTGAATACAGAATATAATGTCTAATGCCATGTTAAAGACAATAGGAAGCTAAACTGAATACAACATGTAATGTGCTACTGGTGAGCATTGAACAACTAATATGCGCAATGGTGAAACACAAAGTCATTGGTCAAACACAATTAATGGTATAACATCTCCACCCTATGACCAACGACTTTTGTTTACATTCCTCTTATTTCAATCAAAAAAAGCAAAAACATTATAAGCAAATCAGACTGAAACTTATGTACTCTGATTGGGATAACAACTGATTGAATAGTGTCTCTAAAACAGCAAGTTGATGTAGCATGAGTTCTACTCATGTAAAGGTACACGGTCCACCTGAAAGGTTTGCTGGAGTGTAAGTGAAAGTCAGAGTTCCACACGAAAAAACAAAGACAGTTAACTGGCAAAGTTGCTTTGTTCCAGTGGAAGAATGTAATCAAACAAGTTGACAAACTTTATATTGATCCCATGTAGAACTTGAACTGAAGGCGCCAGTTGTGCAAAATGGATCCATGGGGTTTGTACTTTAATCAATCAGGTTCAGGTTGGGGGTGCGGTCCCTCCCCGACCCCACACACAAACACCTGAAGGAAGACCACACAGCACACTCATGGTCAGTGGTGAGTCGTACTAGGATCTGAAAAAGAAAAAAGTATGACTTTTCTTGCAAATCACATTTGTCATCTGAAATGTGCCCTTCTTCTTCCTTTTTTCCTTGTTTTATAATCAGCAGGACGTTATTGGGGCCCATTGTCATGATTTCTGCAGGTTTTGGATGGTCACTGGGGGATTCAACCCACACCTTAGCACTGAGGTTTTTATCTGCTGCACCACAGCTTCCCTTTCCTTGCACTGTCAGAAGGGCTGGGGCTGACTCCTTCCTTACCAAACCTCCATTCACTGCACCTATGACAAGTTGGGCAATTCTGTCTCCAATCTGTATGAATTAATCAGATTCTCTTCTAGTTATCAGAATAATTTTGATTTCAACTTGGTAATCTGCAGCCATCATTCCCCCTAAAACCTGATCAATTTGCCATATCTGTCCTGGTAACTTTCCTCTCCCCAACTGATCTTTGACTGTGAGTGGGACAGATCTCTGTTGTGTGTGCTGACAAATAGGACATTGCAAAATCACTCTTTTTATCAATTCTAAGAGAATGTGCATCTCTCTAATCTCTGCCCACCTATAAGTGGCTTTTTCTCCCAGATGTCCACATTTCTGGTCCACCCACTTAGCCATCCCCACCAAGTCAGAATTCGGGGTTGACAATTCTGACTCTGAAATTTTCTCTTTAACATCTGCAAGGGAATTGAATCAGTTATTTAAAAGCCATGTGGAAAACCAAAAGGCTAATCCATTGGCAGTGAACCAAGAATCAGTGTAAAAATGACACGTCTAAAGCAGCTCTTGCTTTAAAGTCTGACATACATTGTACAACTCTTCATATTGGTTACTTTTTCCTTCTCCTGTGGCAGACAACAACTTTTCAGTAACTGGATTGTATAACACTGCTTTCCATTGTCTTTTAGTATCCATGCATTTCAATGAATCATTAGTCAAACAAACACGCTTTTTATCCTAAGGGGACAATAATTCAAATGGTGCACTCAATTTCACTGGTGACTGTTTTACATGTGGTACCTCCTGCACCCTCTGCTCATCCTGTACAGGGGCTTGTGACACCTGTTCATGTAGGGCTGCAGTGACTCGAGCCCTGTTTTGTATGTACCAGATCCAGTGTATGATACTAACCTCTTGTGCCTGTCCTATACTGTGAGATTTAGGTGAACTCATCACCCACTGCATGATTGGCAGTTTAGATTTCAGAATTACATTATATTAATGTCATTTGCTCAGTATTCACTAGAGCCCAATAACAAGTCAAAGGCTGTTTTTCAAAAGGAGTACAGCGCTCCACAAAGTCAGATAGTTTTCTAATCCAAAGTTCCAGGGGCACCCTTGTCCTCCCCTATTCCTGATTTACATGTAAATCAGTGTTTTCCGCTTGCACTGCGCACAAATCTAAAGTCTGTTGAATTATTTAATTTGCCAAATCAAAAGCACGCAGCCGCTTCTCACTCCCTTCAAACTCATGTTTTTTCCTAGTTACTTTGTTCCAAAGTGTTAAGATTTTACTCAGATGAGGGCTATACTGTTTCCAAAAATCAAACAAGCTCATGAAACTTGGTGTCTCTTGCTTAGTGCAAATAGTAAGAAACTGTAAAATCTTTTGTTTTACCTGTGACAATATCTGTCTATTTTCTGGATTCCACTGAATTCCCAGAAACTGCACATTTTGCGACAGTACCTCTGCCTTGTCTGAATTAATTTTACATATCGTACTTTGCAAAAGCTGTCTGAATATAACATTCTCAACTTTGTGTTCAGTCTAATCTTTTAAGGAATGCACTTCAGCTGCCAACAACTGTGGGCTGCTCTGCACGCAGAGATCTACGCTCTGCTCAAGAGGCTCACACTGGCCCCCACCTTTTTTAACCTCCTCATTACTGGAATGGGAAAAGCCAGATTCTCCTGCAACAGCTTTATAGATTTCCGCTTTATCTTGCAATAATTTGTTCTGGCTAATTTGCTCACATAAATTCTTATTTTCATGCTCTAACTGCCTACATCTCTCCTGCGTTTTTCTGTAAGCAGACAAAAGTATCCAAACCCTTCTGTCAAGAACAAAAGGGACATCATTTCTTTCAAAAAGCACATTTTCTAAATATGAAAACACTTTTGCTTTATCAAAGCACTCATCCCAAGACTCACAAAGTCCTGATAAACAAGAACACCTGTTTCTCACAGCAACATAAGGCAGTTTAACTTCACATGCATTTTCAAACATGGTCGGCCGTGCTTCTTTAATTCTCTAAACAAAGAAAACAATTACACCTTTAAATCGTGCACCTCCAATCTCCAATTCGACTCCCAGACTGATGACGCACGCCAAAATGTTTTGCTTTCCTTATCTTATGACCAAGCTGACAAAACTTCTCTGGAATGCACTTCTTAGTTTAAAGAAGACATTTATCATTATTACTTCACCACGAGGTTCCTGAGAGACGGGATTAGTAGGTTGGAAGCACACGTTTAAAAGTAGTCACAGCAATGAAAGCAAAATATATCAAAGTACTTCTCAATTGCAATGTACACTGCAAATACATGTGATTATATTACAGCATAACTTCAAAGCAAAGAATTAAAGTCAAATTCATCACCGTAGGGCCTATCACTGCTCGTCATCCTTCTCATGCCCGCAAGTTGATGACTCCTGTTCAACTGCGAGAAAGAGATTTTCCACCCAAACAGGAGGTCAGACAGCTGACGTCCGCTCCTGACTGAAGTCCTAGAAAATCCCCCCTCGCTGCTGCTTGGGACACCGTTAAAAAGCCTGCTAACAGGCCCCTTCCTCTCAGAGTTGGGAAATAAACAAGCCATTGGAGTTTGGCCAGATCTCCAAAACCTCTCCTCTTCCCAAGGCTGAGTAGAAAGGAAAACACAAAATATATGCTCTCTTATCACGTTAGGGTTCGTGTGAATTCAGTATGAAAAACACAGCTTGGTCTACCATGTGGAAAAACACAGCTCATCTGAAATGTCTCAACTGCAATGTCTAACTCCACGTTAAAGCCAATAGCACCTAAACTGAATACAGAATATAGGCCCTCATTACAACCCTGGCAGTAAATCCCACTTACCGCCGTGCAGAAGACCACCAACACACCGCTGCGGCGGCAGAATTCAGCTACAGCTATTACGACCCACAGCTCGGAATCAGCCATAATACACCCACACAAGTCCGCAACACCAAAGGTCAATGATAAACTGGCGATAAAAAAACTGACACCGTCACGCCAACAGGATAATGACCTCACTATCACGACCCACAAATCCACTCGGAGGACTTTCAACCGCGGTATTCCATTGGCGGTACACACTGCAGCGCTCAAAATACACACACATTTACAAAACACAACCACATTCGACAATTCGAAATACACACACCTGATACACATACACACACCACACCCACACACCGAATCCAATATAAAACACACACCCACATCACCCACAAACCCTTACTACCAACATTTTTAAAGAAGGCCAGAGAGAGACACCACCAGAAACAACACTAGCATCCACAGACACACAACATCATCACTCACACAACATCCACGCACCTCAAACAACACACAATACATCCCCTCACACATCACAACACACACCACCTCACATGTCATGCACACCACATCATGGCACCTCAGCGACACCCCAGGTTCTCTGAGGAGGAGGTCAGGGTCATGGTGGAGGAAATCATCCGGATAGAGCCACAGCTATTCGGATCACAGGTGCAGCACACCTCCATTGCTAGGAAGATAGAGCTATGGCACAGAATCGTCAACAGGGTCAACGCAGTGGGACAGCATCCAAGAACGAGGGATGACATCCGGAAGAGGTGGAACGACCTATGGGGGAAGGTGCGTTCCGTGGTCTCCAGACACCAGATTGCAGTACAGAGGACTGGCGGTGGAACCCCACCTCCTCCCCCACAACTAACAACATGGGAGGAGCAAGTCTTGGCAATACTGCATCCTGAGGGCCTCACAGGAGTAGCAGGAGGAATGGACTCTGCTAAGTCAACTCTTAACTATTATATCCCCCACACTACCTGCATGCCATCACATACTCCCACCCTCACCCTCACCCCATCACTCCAACACCTCACATAAGCCCCACTATCACAACCCACCCATCCCAACACCAAGCCCTGCATGCAACACCAAAGCATGGACACCCATCACCAAAGCATGTCCACCACAGATACCCACACAAACCCCAAACCAAATATCACACAAGGACCTAGACAAGAATGCAAGCACTGAAGTACAGGGTCACTCACCCATTGCACATGATGGCACACACAGATGCAATAATCATGTCTTTACACCCCTGCATGACCCCTACCCAACGTCACCGGACAGGAGGTACCAGACATATCCAGTCCCCCCACAGAAGAGGCCCACAATGATGACAGCAGCTCTGCACAACTGGATCAAGATGACCAGCCCGGCCCATCTGGGACCTCGGGACAGTCGGTTCCCCTGACACTGTCACAAGCCACCACAGAGCCTCCCCCCTCGGGAAACACCAGCACAGCACCCACCCAGAGGGCCCATCCCTCTGTCCCCAGGACACATCAATCAGCAGTGTGTCCACCACTACAGGGAACCCAGGCAAACCCAACACCTCAAGAAAATCAGGGACCTGGGGGCCACGGTTCAGGGGACAGAGGAACAGGAAAACAGGGGAACTGGGAGGACTGCTGTGCGACCGGGGGAGAACAGGCCCAGGGAACCCATTCTCCATGAGGCCCTCTCCAGCATCATGGGAGCGTACCATCATTCCCAGGAGACGATGGCAAAGGTACTGGCCAAGTTTCAGGACACCCAGCGGCTGCAGGAGGAACACTATCTGGGGATCAGGGAGGAACTGAAGTCCATTAACACCACCCTGGTCACCATTGCAGGGGTGCTGCAGGACCTTGTCAACACCAGGAGGGACACTGTGGAACAAAAAGGGGCCCCTGACACTAGCCTGGATGATGAACAGCCCTCCACCTCCGCCGGCGCTAGTGGACAGGAGGCACCGCCACAGGAACACGACACCAGCACCCCACCCCCTGCAGATGGAGAACCACCCCGCAAACGGTCCCCGAGATCCAGGAACAAGACAGAGAACATTGCTAAGACCCCCGCCAGGTAATGAGAACCCCCTGAATGTCACCCTTCTGTCCCACTTTGTCACCCTGTCCATCCTTCAACTGCCCTAGCTCCACTTCCTATGCCCCTTTGGCAATGCACCTGTGAAACAAATAGACTGGATTCTGCCATGGACATTCCTCCACCATCACCCCAGCCCATTTTACAACCCCCTCCACTTATGTGCACAGAAATAAACACACATCAGTCACAAAACAATCTGGAGTGCTTTCACAAATGTGTAATTGCAATAACTATGGAATATAGCAATGTCAATTTATTTGTTCACATACCGATGAAACACAGCTGTAGGGCTGGAGGAAATATAGCAGAGGTCACAAAGTGGGACCCACATCTGTGAAATGGAAAGGCAAAGTGACAAGTCAGGGTCCATACACTGAGTGAAAATGACAGACTTATGATAGCTCAAACAATAGTATGAGATGTGTGAGGCAGTGACATCTTCTCACCTGTGTCTCACTGGAAGTATTGCTGGATAACGTTGTTTCTGTTGCGGATATCCTCTTCTTCTGCCTCCTCTTCTTTACTGTCCACAGGCTCCACAGCTGCCACAAGACCTTCAGATGGACCATTCCCTGCAGAAAAGGCACCTGTCGTCGCAAAGCCAGGTTGTGCAGCATACAGCAGGCCACGATGATCTGGCACACCTTCTTTGGTGAGTAGTAGAGAGAACCACCTGTCATATGGAGGCACTGGAACCTGGTTTTTAGTACAATCGTTCAAATCATTTCCTTTTGTCCTTGTGTTATTCAAGGGGGGGAGTGAGGGGGGTATGTGTAATGTTGCAGCTTGTGTTTGTGTGTATGGTGTTGTGGGTGAGGGTGGGGGTGGGGGTGTTGCGTTTGTGTGTCACTCTCTTTTCCCTCCCCCCTCCCCTGTGATGTAGGTGCAGTACTCACCGTGGTTGTCACCGCCGTCGTTGGAGCTCCTGATAGAGGAGCATGAAGACCATCGGCGGCAGGATCTGCAGTTCGGGCTCCATGGCGTCCTGGTTCCTCGTGGGGTGAGGAGAGGTGAGTGTTTTCCCTTCTGTGTACTGTTTCCGCCGTGTTTTTATTCACGTTGGTTCCGCCCCGGAAAAGGTGGCGGATAGCCGTGTTGTGATAGGGTGTGGTGGTCGGAGTGTTGAAGTGGCTGTCTATGTTGGCGGATTCTGCCACGGTCGTAATCCCATTTTTTTCCGCAGGCCTGTTTGCGGTATTACCGCCGCTTTAACACCGACCGCCAGGGTTGTAATGAGGGCCATAATGTCTAATTCCATGTTAAAGCCAATAGGCAGCTAAACTGAATACAACATGTAATGTGCTACTGGTGATCATTGAACAACTAATATGCGCAGTGGTGAAACACAAAGTCATTGGTCAAACACAATTAATGGCATAACACCCGTCCATCGAAGGAGGCGGTAGTCCCATAGTCTCTTCAGGTCTTCTATTTCACCCATTTACTTTAACATTTATATATCTCATTCCACTTCTGGATGTTCTGAATCAATTCTCTAATTTGTATTTTCATTCATGGTGTTCTCACGCAGGCTATGTCCGCCACATTAAAACACACACTATAGCTGTTCTGTGAGTCTTTGGCCCTAATCAAATCTACCTCATATTTATCAGCTAACTCAGATAGGCTATCATAAACATGTCCTGCATGTTTGGTATCATCCTCACACATAAACACAAATTAATTTTCTTGGTAGAAATGTAATCGAGCCAAATTTTGTCCATTCCTAACTTTGATTTAGCCACATCTACTAACTGTACTCTCACTGGTGATGAATTGTTCCTTGACCCAGCTCTGAACTTTCACTTTATTTTCCATCAATAATTTGTGTTTACTGGTGTGGTAGCAACTCCAAAGCTCCCACAAACACCAGTGTCATTCCCTACCTCTTTTCTGGTCTCATTATAGGCGGGCGTTGTGACAACAATGCATCTACGAGATTATCATTAGAATCACTGTCACTAACCTCCCTCATGTCTTCTGTCTCCTTCCCCAGTTTCCCCTTCCTTCTCTTCTCCTTCTCCTTCTTAAATTCTTCACTTTTTGATACAGGGTAACGCCCTCTACCATGTCGGTTTTCCATGTCTTCACTTCTGCATCCCACCCAGCTTCAGCATAAGTATGCACTGCATTTCTGGCTCGTTCCTTATAATTTCAAACTGTGTGGGTCTAGTAGACGGTTTCAACTCATATAGGCCCTCATTCTGACCTTGGCGGTCTTTTCGCGAGACCGCCGAGTTACCGCCGCGGTGAAGACCGCCGACCGCGGCGGTATGCCGCTGTGCGCATTCCGATCGCTGGGAGCGTTCCGCCGGGAAACCGCCAGCAGCCACACTGGCGGTCGGCGGAAGAGTGGAGACTGGTCAACCTCCACCGCCACGCCAGCAGAACACCGCCCACAGAATTACGACCCACATATCTGTGTGGCGGTCTTCTGTTGGCGGTGTTCTGTTGGCGGTCACCTCCCCATGGCTCCCGTCGCCTCCCGGAGGACCAACGCACAAGGTAAGTTGACCGTCCGTGAGGGGGGGGGGGAGGGGGGTGTTGTGTGATGTGGGCGTGCATGGGGGTGTGCGTGTGAGTGTGTAGAGGGGGTGTGTGAGTGCGTGTATGCGGGCGGGGGGTGCTGCTGTGTCTATGGGTAATGTGTGCTGTTCGGCAGGTGCGCATGTCTGCATGTATGTGTGCGGTATGTGTCCCCGTTGTGTATGTGTGTGTAGGGGGTGTGTATATGTGCATGTTGGGGGTGTGTGCATGTCGGGGTGCATGTATGTGCATGTCGGGGTGGGGGTGGGGAGGGGGTTCGTACCACCTCTGGGGGGTGGCAGGGGGGTGGAGGGTGTGGGGGGGGGACTCGGGTGGGTAGTGGGGGGTGGGGGAGACCCCTATCAGTGCCAGGGAAGGAATTCCCTGGCCCCGATAGTGCTTACCGCCATGGTTCGCATGGCGGTTCCCGACCGCAAGAAACCGCGGCGGTAGGCAGGGTCATGATACCGTTGGCGGTCTTGGGACGACCGCCGGGCCGGAGTGCGCAAACTCCAGCCCGGCGGTCATGACCGCCGTGGTGGTCGGAGTGGGGAAGTGGCGGTCGATCGCGGCGGTGACCGCCGCGGTCAGAATGCCATTTTTCTGACCGCCGGTCTGTTCGCGGTCCGACCGCCGCCTCTCCGCCGACCGCCAAGGTCAGAATGAGGGCCATAGTATCTTCCTCAAAATTTCAATTAGTCTCAAATTATATATATATATATATATATATATAGTAACACATTCTAAAGATGCAGAATCCCCAACAGTAGACTGAAACATCAAATTAAATCTAGTCTTAGTAGGAATATAAGAATTTCAGTTGCAGCAATACAAAATATAAGAAATAGAACTTAATGGTCAGTGTACAAGTTTCCTCCATGTCTATGCATGAATACATCTTAAGTCGCCTAAACCAGTCCTAAACTAAAATTGGAAAACTAGGAAAACCCAGTTTTTGTGGGGAAAACTGGAACATTTCAGCATAGTGGAGACGTCTCCAAGTTGAGACAATGCATAGCATAAAGCAATACAAAGGGACCCCTCAGAGCCCAAAGAAAATATGCCTTCAGACTAACAGTGTGAACACCAATTAAACCCTCAGAACATTTGAGAATTCCACATCATTTACTCAAATAGTTTTCCAACCTTCTCACAGTAGAACCTGGCAACTCCATTTGATTTTCCTATCCTATGGTTTGATTGTCGGGATGACCTTGGATGTCTCCCTGCTCCTAATACCACTTGAATAGTAGTTTTGAATATTAGTTTTCTCTTACTTCATTAACACCTCTCATGCTTGCCAAAAGTTCTCCTCTTGGACCTCACAATTTTAATACACAATATGGCCCTCATTACAACTTTGGTGGGCGGCAACCGCTGCCCGCCAAGTTGCAACCGCTGCGTGTCCGCCAATTCGGGCGCACTCCTGCGGTGGCCATTACGACATCGCCGCTGGGCCGGCGGGCGGAAACCGAGCATTTGAGACATAAGGATTACTATGAGGTATAAGTTTTAATTGTATCGTTATGTACCTTTGAAGGCATATAGGGATACTTAATATATGGTTATATAACCAAACTTTATTTGGGGTGAGGTCCTAGCTATTGGCACCGCCAGATATTTACTATAGGGAAATATTGAGGTTGAGCGCCGGATACTCATACATTCACCCTTAGGAAGTTGGTACTAGGCAGGCTTAACTTAGTAGACAGGTGAGCAAAGCACCAATACATTAAATAAGTAAGACACAATAAAAATATAACACTAATTTATAAAAATAAGATTTTTTTTTCATGAAGGTTGTCAACTGGATTTGTCCTTGTCGTTGATGTTGCAGGAAGCCCTTCAAGCACTTTGCTACCTATTGCTGATCAGGGTGTCCACTCCTTGTCCTTTAAGACAAGCAAAGTCATTTTGTTGTGAATCCTTGTGTGTGCAGCAGGTGCAGTCCTAATAACTGTAGTCCTATTTTGTGCAGTTCAATTGTTCAGTAAGACAGTTCTTCTTTTCCAGTTGTTTCTTCTTGGTTTTTGGAGGTCCACAACACCAATCCAAGGTTTCAGGATCTCTGAGTTGCTCTTTGGGATGTTGGGACCACAATTTCCACAATGCACTAGGTCAAATCTTTAAAAGTCCACTGAACGCTGTCCAGCTCTTCCTTCAGGAGTTGATTCAGGTGACTTATGGGAGCTCCTTTATACCTGTCGCTTACAGGGAGTGCACTCCTGAATCTTTTAGAGTGTCCAGTAGGGGCTGTCTTTGCGAGTGCAGTCCTTCTTGGTGCAGACCAGGGGTTCAACAGGGTAGTCTTTCTTCTTCTTGTAGTTTCAAGGCAGGGATCTGAGTTGCTGAGCAACTCTTCTATACTTATCCATGTTCCTGGGAGACAAGCAGGGGCCACTGCTGACCAATGGGGTGCAAGGTGACACCTAGAAGTATGGCATCCTCCTTCAAAGCGTGACATATTTTTGTCCCAGAAAGCACTACTCCATCAACTCCAAAATGGAGAAACTCTCCTGGAGGTTACAATTTGGCTAAGCCATCCAACTAGTGTGGGTAAGATTCCCTAACACTCTGCTACAAGCCCCTCTGCTAATTTAATTACTGGGTGTTAGCCCTAACAGCCTTAGGGTGGTCGTCCCCCAACTTTTTGCCTGCCTCCCTCCAGTTTTCTGTCACTGTTTGGCTGATTTTAGGACTCTGCACATTTTACCTCTGCTGACCATTGCTAAAGTACATGTACTCTCTCTCCTAAACATGATAACATTGGTTCCTACCCAATTGGCAAATTTAATTTACCTGTAAGTCCCTGGTAAAGTGCACCAGATGTGCACAGGGCCTGTAAATTAAATGCTGTTAGTGAGCCTGCAGCACTGATTGTGCCACCCACATAAATAGTCCCTTAACCATGTCTCAAGCCTGCCATTGCAAGACCTGTGTGTGCAGTTTCACTGCTGCTTCGACCTGGCATTTAAAACTACTTGCCAAGCCTTAAACACCCCTTTTTCTTCATATATATCACTGCTAAGGTAGGCCCTAGGTGACCTATGGGCAGGATGCCATGTAAGTATAAGGCAAGACATGTACTTGTGTGTTTTACATGTCCTAGCAGTGGAAAACTCACAAATTCGTTCTTCACTACTGTGAGGCCCGCTTCACTAATAGACTAACATTAGAACTGCCCTCATATACTTTTAAGTGGTAGATTCTGATCTGGAAGGGTAGCCCTGTCATGTTTAGTATGGCCAGAATGGTAATTGAAAATCCTGCTTACTGGTGAAGTTGGATTTAATATGACTATTTTATAAATGCCACTTTTTGAAAGTGGCCATTTCTCTGCACTTACTGCCTTCTGTGCCTTAGAGCCTGTCCTCAATCCACGTCTGGTCTGTGCTGGTTGACAGCTCCCCTTGTGCATTCCACCCAGACAGCCATAAACACCGGACACTCAGTCACATCTGCATTCATCTACATACTAAATTAGTCTCCCTGGGCAGGAAGGGTGGAGGGGCTTGCTCTTACATTTCAAATGCCAGTGGCCTGCCCTTACACAAAGGACTGATATCCCCCCACAGGGATCATGGCAGACAGGACCTGGCTGAAAGGGGAACTTGTGCACTTCAAAACCACTCTTTGAAATTTTCCTCACTTTAAAAGCATTTTTGGGTGTATAAACTGAGTTACTGACCCAACCAAATCATTCACTTCTGGATCTACACCTGAACTCTGTCAGAGGGACTGCCTGGCTGCCCAAAGGACTCACCTGGATTGCTTTGCTGAGAAGGACTGCTGACCTGCCTGTTGCCCTGCCTACTGTCCTCTGACTGTGCTGGAAGGACTCTTCCTTCCCCAAAAAGTGCTCTCTAAGGGCTTGGATTGAGCTTGCCTCCTGTTCTGAAGTGTGAAGGCCAACAAAGACTTCACCTACTAACTTGTAGCTAGTTCACTGACTTCATTGATGCCAAGACTTACTTCAGAGACTCCAGCACTGCTGTCTCAGCCTGCTACGGCTCTGTGGTCCTCACTGCACACAATGACAACGTCCTGTAATGCAAGTCTGACATTGCCGCAACGCCACTGGGGTCCCGCAGTGTCATCGCAACACTGAAGTTGACACATCACATCTTGACCATCTGGATCCATCAACCCAGCTGGGTCCCCCGGAACTGACGCCTCGCCACTGATGCCACAGCAGCTCCCCTTGCAACTGGATGGAGCCAACACCTCGTCTCCTCTGCCTCACAGTACGGAACCAACGCCTTACCTCCCCAGATGCCATAAGGGACTGACGCCGCACAGGCCCCAGTGACACCTCACCTCGACAACTCCATGAGACATCTTTGGTTCTTAGTTTTCAAAGGTACTGTACCTGGGGGTCCTTGTGACTCTGTGACCGGTGCCTGCGGCATTGGGCTATTGGTAACAAATCCATCAATGATGCAGTGATAGCCCCAGTTGGAGCTATTGTGTTTCTAAGCGCCCTAGAGAGACACAAACTTAAAAAAGTCATGCCTTTGCTTGTGTACATTGGATTTTCATTGTTCCAACATTATTTTATTCAGATAAAGATCATCTATTTTTCTAAGCCTGTGTGATGTGTTTTTATGGTGTTTTCACTATGTTGTTGTATGAGTTATTACACAAATACTTTACACATTGCCTTCCAAGCTATGACTGCCTGCTCTGTGCGAATCTACCAGAGGGTGAGCACAGGATAATTTGGATTGTGTTGTGAATTACCCTGACTAACTTTGTGGTCCCTACTTGGACAAGGGTGTATACCTCTGCCAACTCAAGACCCAGTTTTTAAAACTGGGGCTCCTATCTGGTTGGTGGTGCAAGAAGTGGGGGTGAGCTTGTTACCTGTCCTAACTGTCATTCCCTCTTTTAAGACATGTTTGGCTACCCAGCCCCCTTTTTGCCTTTTGCTCTGCAGCATGCAGATCGCCACCCACCAGATGACCTTTTGTCTCAATGCAGGCCACTTCACTCCTCATTAAGACAGCTTGCTTCAGCCTGGCAGAAGATGGCCAATCAGATATGGGCTGCTGGATGCTGGATTCTTGCCTCATCAGAAAAGCAATTTATATAACTTATTTTCTTCGATAATTATAATAAGTCTCACAGTGACAAGTTGCTGGATTTATTCTATCAGTTTAAGTCTTTGAATGACATGTTTAGCTCATTCCTATCAAGAGCTATACTTTAACGAAGTATTCCTATGATACCCTTCGGAGCTAATGCTAATTAGGGAAAAGCAACATTGGTAGTTTTTTCCTCACCAGGGTTTATAAAACAACATTTATAATATCCCTGCTTATAGTTACAAGGCACCCTATCCCTGGGGCACCCAGGGGAGACTTTAGGGGTGACATAAATGTAAAAATAAGGTAGTTTAAATCTTTGGAAGTACCTTTAATTCCAACGTCTAATTTTCATATGCAAAGCAGGGCTGTCTGTAAAATGACAGCAGGCACCACAGCAGTGCCCACTTATGGGCCTTAAATATACTGGGCCTCTAAACCTAAATGCCATACTAGAGACCTACAGGTAGGTTGTCATGCCAGTTGTAATTGCACCTACTTACCATATACTTTTAATCAGAGCACAGGCTCTTGGTCTGGTTAGCAGATCCCAGGGCACACTTAGAGCCAGAAACCCAAAATCTAGTAGTCCAAAATGTGGGGTGGCACTCCAAAAAGTCCTGGTTTCTCACAGGACACCACAAAACATGTCACTAATATGACCACCACCAAAGTACACCAGGTGGCCACATGAGCATAACTGAGTGGTGGACGCAAAACAACCAAGTAAACATCAAAAGCATAGAAACAGGAATGTGATATATTTCAAATCAGACACTCATCCCCTAAAAGGGAATCTTATGTTTTAGCAATAAAAATATTTTTCCCCACACACTCATCCGCTGTATGGGCACCAAGTGTTTTAGCAGCAGGTATCTTCCAACCCACAAACTCATCCCACGTGAGAGCATCTAGTGTTTTTGTTAAAGGTATCTTTCAGCCCATATACTTATCCCCTGTAAGGGCATTCAGTGTTTTAGCAGCAAGTATCTTTCAAACCAGACACTCATCCCATGTAAGGGCATCTAATGCTTTTGTAATGGTATCTTCACTCTACACGCATCCCCTGTCAGGGCATCTTGTGCTTCAGCAGTGGGAATCTTTTCCCCCCACCACAGACATCTCCCGTGAGTGAATCTTGTGTTTTAGCAATGAGGTTCCATACCACTGAGGAAGAATCATGTGGAACAGGGTTCAGCACAACCTAATCACTACCCTGCCACCAAGGGGAATCATGTCAAGCAGGGCTATACACAATCCAAGCAGCACCCTGCTACTGAAGGAGAATCATGCCAAACAAAGTTCAACACACCTCAAACACCTCCTTGCCACCAAAAGAGAGTGATGCAAAACAGGGTTCAACACAACCTAAGCACCTCCTGGCCACTGAGGAAGAATCATACGAAACAGGGTTCAAAACAACCCTAGCTAACAGCTACACATCAACAATATTCTCACACACTGTGAACAAACAGCAAAAAGGGCATGCCACAGTACTTGCAACATACTAATAGAACAGGGTACTAACATCCAATGTGAAACAGGGAAGAGACCCCAAGCAAAACTGAATACTAGTAAAGTGAAATGTGTGTGCCTTATGCACACTCCTGCAAAACAATAAAAACATTCACTAAATTACTTCACAAATCATACACTAGTTGCACTGTTGAACAAACTATAAACATCAAGGAACCACATATATTATGAAATACGGTAGTAGTAAGTAGTCTGCATAGCAAATGTGTGTATGACTACTTCATGTTACCATTTTTTTTGTCACCTGCTAAAATTTGGATGATGTAACGTGAGTATAAATTAAGTTTCACACATTCCCCCAAATACGTGCCTTTAGTTTGTGAAAAATTTCAGACAAATAACATCAACATATTATCTTAAAATATGCAAAGGCCTGAGATATTACATTTTAAACCTCTTTAAAAATGCCTAGCACACATCAGCACTTCTGAAGAAAACACTGGACTTTAAATGGTTCACTACTACAAAGAACACTTGTTGTTATACTCCAAAGCAGGTTTTCTCTGTTTGCAGGGCTTCTTAATTATCATAGGGCTGACAGTTAGAAAGACACTGGTGGGGTCATAATTACAAAAGCAGCAGCCCTTTTTTAAATGAAGAGTATGTTCTTTTAACTTACCCTCCAAGTTCATGTGGATTATATCAGCTTTACACATTGCTGGGTCCTTTAAATCTTGTTGCCATTTTTCTGATGTAGGTTGGCATGTAGAAATACGCAGGTGCCAGTAGATTAAGAGAGGATTACATGTAAATTCAAGGGAAACATATACGCCCCCACTAGGAGCAGATGTATTTAGACACTAATCTGAGAAGCAAGGTCCAATGTTGGTAAATATAGCAAACATGTGTGTGACTACTATTTGCCACTGCACTGTGAATATAACATAGAATATGTAATGCATTAATCAGTTATTTTTAAACTTTGGAAGTCTTATGCTGATAATGGTAAATTTGCAATTTGCACGTAAGTACTATATATGTGAAAATATATCTTTGTTAGTAGCATTTCCCTGATAAAATGGGACATTGGGCACCTTTTAAGTGTAAATTTCTCTACCATACCTTGGCCTGTGTGAGTTCTGTATTTGTGACTTAATTATTAATTTTCTGTTTGTAATACTGATTTTTTTCTTGCAGAAAACACTTAAATGAGTAAACACTATCTTGAAAGTAAAACGTGACTTTTGGAATGAGACTAGAAATTTCCACACAAGAAGATTTACTCCATCGGCTAAAACATGGCAAATGAAACAAGCATTGAAAACTTCCTGCTCATGGGTCTGTCTCGAAACCCCAAGCTGCAAACCCTATTATTTTTCACATTTCTGCTGTTCTACCTTGCTACCCTGTTTGGGAATCTACTCATCATGGTCACGGTGAAGGCTGATTCCTCCCTCCAGTCCCCCATGTACTTCCTGCTGAGTAATTTGTCCTTCATTGACTTGTGCTACCCCTCCGTCACCACTCCTAAGATGCTTGTGAACCTGATCTCGAGGAATGAGTCCATCCCCTTCAGTGGCTGTATTTCCCAAATATTCTTCTTTCACCTATTTGCCTGTGCAGAAATCTTCCTGCTTACGGTCATGGCCTTTGACCGCTACATTGCCATATGTAACCCATTGCGTTACACCGCTATCATGAATAGGTCAGTGTGCAACCTCCTGGTTTTGGCTTGCTGGGTAGGTGGAGCGGTGCATTCCTCAGTGCAGACATACTTGATGATGGCGTTACCTTTTTGTGGGCCAAATGAGGTCGACCACTTCTTTTGTGATCTTCTGCCTTTGTTGAGTCTGGCTTGCAATGACTCTTACATTACGGGACTCTTGATTGTGTCCAACAGTGGCCTGATATCACTAGTGTGTTTTCTGCTCTTGCTTGTTTCCTACACTTCCATCCTACTCACCGTGAGGAAGCGTTCTGCTGAAGGGAAACAAAAAGCACTTTCCACATGTGCCGCCCATCTCACAGTCGTGACTATCTTTTTTGGGCCATGCATATTTATTTACACAAGACCCTCTACTACATTCCCTATGGATAAGATAATTTCTGTGTTTTATGCTGTGATAACTCCGATGTTGAATCCCCTTATTTACACTTTGAGAAATGCAGAGGTTAAAACAGCCATGAAAAAATTAATCAGCAGGAAAATAGCAATTGGGAAGGGGTAATCAGAAAAGAACTAATGTTGTATATGTAAATGAATGAAAGTGAATCAGTTCATTAAAGAGGGTTTGCTCACTCCTGTGTCAAAATTATAAAACAAAAACATGATTTCTGATTACTTAAACGTCTACCTCATTTAGCTTACTCCAGGAAAAGGAGGAGTCCTGTCTCCGTTTTTTGGTGAAATGCCACCAAAACTCGATATATGAGGATTGCCCTTACATCAATGCAGCTAAATACGAGATCAGAATTACACCTGAATTACCCCATGCAGGCTACTTTTCAGATTACCCTCTTCCCTAGAACTGTCCTTCCCATAATAACTTTATACCAGCTTGGATTTCTCTCTTATTTTAATCTCTGCTTCATACCATAACCATTTTAATCGTCCTTATCATCTAAGAGGATACACTACATATTGATGATTATCACAACTTTGCCCTCAGTTATGAAGTTGCAAAATCGGTTAACTCTCAACTTTGCCATGTTTTTACAGAAAATATTGCAATCTTGTGCAATCTTTGCAAAGATGAAATAAAAAATGAGAGTGTCTTCACTGCAGTAGGAAGCCATCCCCTCCACCACAAGTCATAGCGGGTGGACTGGCAGCACTTGTTTGTTGCCTTTATTTGAGTCCGCACTCTGGCGCATCTTGCACCACCCCTATCCGTTATCAACAAAGGTTCTTATGGCAATCCTCCACCACCGACTATACACCATCTGCGAGCTTCTGCCAAACATCCAAGTCCCAACCTCATGTCTTATGAGCTCTAATCCACCACACCTTATGGACCTGTTAGTTGTTTTCCCATTGTATGATAGCCTGCCAACCATAGGTGTAACATTTTGAGATCGGAAAGGGACCGGCTCTGCAGACCACTGTAAGGGACAACACACCTCAAGAAAGTTGGGCAAAATCAGAATACTTCAAATTACTTCATAAGGGCAAATTTTCCCAACTTCAGTCCACCAGACAAGTCCCCGGAGTGAGTTTTAAAGGGCCCTGAATTTTCAGGTTTGCACAATTGGAAGGCCTAAATGGCCTGGCCCTATTACCACTGTCACATTGTTGTTGGGTGTGAAAAATAAATCAGTAAATATCACTTTTCGTTATTCACAATGACCTCCACCACACAGCTCCAGTTACGTAAGCAAACGTTTTCTAACTTACCATCTGACAGATGCCCAAATTGACTAAGTTCAGGTTCTCACAGAATGCTGGCTGTTCATATGATGGAGTACATAAAGTTGGGCGGAATATCCGTTCACACCGAAAGCTCAAATGTCCAATCCTTCCATTTCAAACTCAAAAATGTCTTTTAATCTTTCTGTGGTTCAGAGAATGGATAAAACCTGTCTCTTACTATGATTCTATTGATACACAGTTGTCTAATAACAACAGCCCAAGACGCTATTTTCGCTCTTTCTTTCTCTCACTGTAAAAGATATGAGGAGTCTTTGAAATGGCCTACCATTATAAAAAAAAAAAGAAAAAAAAAATGAAAAGTCAATCTAAGGTTCAGACTTAATTGAATATCTCCCGATGCATTTCCAAAATTTCAAATGGAGAAATACTTTATCTCAAGGTTGATGCATCCCAAATCCTCTCACACGTTTAAAATATTTTCAGCTGTGTGGTGATTCTTTGTCCTTCCCAGAGAATTTTGAGTTGGTCTATTTCTCCTTCTAGAATACTATATTCTGGAGCATAAAGCGTAATTCTTTAATATTCGAAAATTTGACAGGAGTTCAGTCCAGGACTCTAAGGTATGGAAAAATTACAGAACACTGAGGTACCAAATGTTTTGATGGAAATAGCAGAAATTACGGCCCATATTTATAAGAAAATGATGCAGCGTGAGGCCACAAGCCGGCTTGCTGCGCTCGGCTGTGCCATTAGGAAAAGGCAGGGATGCGTCATATTTACAGTAATATGATGCATCCCTGTATTTTCCTCTGCGCTGGCGCACAATTGACTGTCTAATGCCAATGCAGACACCCTCGTACCATGGTGCAAGGGTGCCAGCATTGCAGTGATGATTGTTTATGTGCAGAAGGGGACACTTTCCTGCACATAAACAATCATAAATGCCATTTTCCACCTTCAAAGAAAGAGAAAAAACGAGGAGAAATGAAGATATTTCTTCTTGTTTCACCACTTTTACTCGGGGTGGCATTGGAATCTGACTCATTCCCAGGTTTATGAAACCTTGCAAATCTGGGAATGCATCAAATTCAATGGGTGTTGTGTGGGAACACTCACAGAAACACCCCTGGAACAGCCACTTTCATGCAGAGTTATGCCACCGAGAGCTACGCGTGAAAGGGGGCCATATTTACAAGGCTATGAAAATCCATGCAAGGTGGCTTTACGTGGCCTTGTAAATATGTGTTGGCACACTGCTCTGCCAAAGCATCAGAAAATTGACACTCCGTGGTGTTATTGTGCCACAGGGCCACTGTAAATAAGCCCCTACGTGTCTTGTTGGTCCTTTCTGCAGGTTCTGGGTGTGTCTACAATCAGCAGTTGTAAACAGCATGCAGCGGGTGCTTGGCAATTTCAGAAGAAAATGGCTAGTCCAAGTAAGAGGGGAAGTAGTAGATGGGTGTGAAGGTCGATTTCCCTCTACTGGGTAATAAATAGCATCATACTGCACTGCAGGTGCAACACTGAAGAGAGGGAAAATTGCAACATGCCCACTACAAAGAATAGTGGTTATTTCCCAAAACATATATTATGCACAAACTCAAGTCTGACACATTTTTGTGGGACAGAGTACCATTAAATCTTATTCTATCAACATTTTGATTTTAAAGAAAAATGTGGTTCCAGCTATTTGTTATTATTCTACTATACCTTCCTATTATACTTTTTAAAATGTACCTTTGTCAATTTAGCAATTACCTCTTGGTCCCCTACATTGCAACAGATTTGAAATTATACATGTTCCATTTTCTTTATTTTTATGTAATTACATTTTATTAGATGTACTGCAGGTTTTCAAGGGCCACTTCACTAATGGCGGTATGTATGTGCCTTCACGAAGCTGATGGAGTATAAATACCTCCAACAAGAAGGGACGCCTGCCTCACTCAAGTGCAAGTGTACCTTCAGGATGACATCTCCATCACCGCAATAGCCAAACCTCTCTGAAAGCCCAAAGGGGTAAGGGTCACCAGAGAAATGGCTAAATGTCCACCCACTCAATCAGGAATGGGTGGACATGTAGCCATTTTTTTAAGGTCAATCACAGCCAAGCAAACACTGCAGTGAGGGACAGTAAACACCAAACATTACTTTCCTCCCACAATAGGTAATGACTCCCATGTGGAGCATTACTTTTTCAATTTTTCTTTTTTTTTTCTGAATTCCACTTTCAGGATTTTCTTTTTCAAAATAAAAAAGAATATTGGTTGGTGCAGGGTTGCATCCACTGGCAGCTGCCGCAAATCTCAAGGGAGGAGGCGGGGTGACGGAGATGGAGGGGGAGTGAAAATTAATAAATAAATAAAATAAACTTATCTTCACAGAGCCATTGTGAAGGAGTAGCTCCTGGTTGCATAATGCTGACACTGCCCTGCACCAAACATAGTATTACATTGACAACGACCTCCGCGATGGCGGTTCCTGCTAAAGCTTTATAAATGAACTCCAGCTGGGCCGTTCAGCAGTTGGAACCTCCAGTAGGCTGATGGAGGTATTTACTCCATCACTCTGGAGGAACGATGGCCCGACCACTGAAAAAGTAATCAGGTCCTTTGTTCTTTAAAATAGAAGTGTTCTAACTACCAGACATGAAGCCATGTAGGTACTCATTTGAAGTGCACAGTTAAATTGTTCCAAGGAAATCTGTTACCTCACACCTGGCTCTATCACCTAAAGCGAGGTGTGGAAGTGCTAATTTACAACATTGTCTTTGACAAGGTTTTGGGCTGATTGGTGTCTTCAATAGTTGAACAACTGGATCAGGCAACTTTCCCTTCATAGACAACGCTAAATTGTTGTTTGTCTCTGGAACTTTAAAGTAGTGTGCTGCTTTTGAATGGGAATATAGCAGCATGTTAGCATCTCTAAAGCAATTACAATGCACAATAGAACACAATGCCATACTTCAAAGCTAAATAACACAACTAAAACATGACAGAGCACTCCACAATAAATCTCTTAAAACAGAATGCAATACAGCACCCACAGTAAAAAAATAACACAAAGCAGTACTACATCCCCAAAACACATTAAAAAAAATAACAACGTAACAAATGACTACCACAATAAAAGGCATTAAAGGAAATATGCACAAATATTCTTGTCACAAATTAGCACCTCAAAAAATCTGCTTTCATAATTCGGTGACAAAAGGTATTTGCACCAAGCGCTGACTTACCATCACATATTACAGCACCTGTCAAAAATGTTTTGTGGTATGGCACCTTGCAGGTTTTTTTTACCAAGTTTAACATCTTGCACATTTAAGCATGAGTTTCAATGGCAGAATAAGCTAGCACGTGCAGAATCTGATTTACCACACATTTGTCTTGGTTTTGAGCTATATTTTAGGAGACAATCATTCCAGATTATATATACATATGGAGGAATACAAAAATATGGGAATGTGTAATTTTGATTGTTAGACCTGGCCTCATTGGTGTGGTATCCCCTGCCTTTTAGCTACTGCTTCCTGTAGTTTTGACTGTGTGCTAGATGTCATTTTTGTTGGCTTTTGGTACTCTGTGCACTTTAGCACTGCTGACCAGTGCTAAAGTGCAATTGCTTCCTATGTAAATTGTGATTGTGAGTGGTTACCCATGATTGGAACATTTGATTTACTAGTAAGTGCCTAGTACACTGCACCATGTGTGCCCAGGGCCTGTAAATCAAATGCTACTAGTGGGCTTGCAGCACTGATTGGGCCACCCTCACTAGTAGCCCTATAAACGTGTCTCAGACCTGCCACTGCAGTGTCTGTGTGTGCAGTTTAAAGCTGCCATATCTGCCTGGTAAGTGCACCCACTTGCCCGCCTCAAACTACCAATTTACAACATGTAAGTCATCCCAAGGAAGCCCCATGGACAGGGTGCAGTGTATTTAAAAAGACGGGACATGTACTGATGTGTTTTACGTGCCATGATAGCGAAACACTGCCAAATTCGGTTCTCACTTTTTCAAATCCTATCTCTCCCATAGGTTAACATGGGGATTGACTTCAAACACCTTTTATGTGTAATTTCCCATTGGGAGCAGATGGAAATATGGCGTTTGGGGTCTCTGAACTCACAATTTAAAAATACATCTTTTGGTAAAGTTGGTTTTTACATTGTTAGTTTGAAAATGCCTCTTTTAGAAAGTGGGCATTTTCTTGCTTAACCATTCTGTGCCTCTGCTGGGCTGCTGAATACATGTCTGTCTGTCTGTCTGTCTGTCTGTCTGTCTGTCTGTCTGTCTGTCTGAATGAATGTCTGTCTGGGTCAGACTGACAGTTGGGCTGTGTGTGATTCACTCTAGAAGGCGACACAAAGGCAGCTGTGTCCTGCATATCCAGATGAGTCTTTCTGTGCATGAGTGGGAGGGAGGAGCTGACACCTGCACTTGAAAGGGCTGTGTCTGCTCTCACACAAAGCAGTGTACAAACCCCTAGAGTATGTCTGGGGCAGAGCAGGGAATTGAAGTTTGCCTACTTCAAAGGCAAAAATGATTATTAGTATTGGACTGCTGATCCCACAACTTCAGAACACTTCTGGATCAAGAGGAGATACTCCCAAGGAGAAGAGTTGTGCAGATGAGTACTGCCCCTTTGCTTTGTGTGCATTGCTGGGTTGACCTGCAGTTGCTGCTTCTGCAGACTGAACTTTGCTGTGCATCCTACTTGTGAAATTTCTCCAGGGATTGGACTGAGCTTTCCTCCTGTTACGAAGTCTCAGGGACATCAAATACTTAATCTGCCAGCATCTGGGCTCTCTTGCCTGCACCCCTGATTTGCCAAGTGGTGGCACTCCAGTTCCTGAGCCCTTGGAAGGAGAAGCTAGTAAAACTTCATGCACGGGAGCCGAGCCACAGAAGAATTGACGCATCAACTGCACAGTGGCTGTAAAATCAATGCATCACCTGCCTTGCAGCTGCAAAATCGATGCAGCACCTGCCTTGCGGCTGCAGAAATCAAATCACCACCAGCTCAGCCTGGCTTCATCATTACCGACCATCTGGATTTTCCACGCATCGTGCCTGGGTTCGAAAACTTCAACATCACTGCATGGACCCAAGGCTGCCTGTCTGGAAATCAACGCATCACTTCCCTGTGGGGAAAGAACCGACTATTTGCTTACCCGCCAGGGAAAGAATCGATGCACAGCCTCACTTGCATGTAAGGAATCAATGCATTGCTTGCTTTCCCGACGCACCTTCATCCCTGCAGCTTTATTTTTAGCGCTTACCAGGTACTTTATACTGAAACAGTGTGCCCATTGATTTCTAAGGACTAAGATTCTATTTTACTTTAAAAAGTTGCTATTTCTTTTTGAATATGTTGGATTTTTGTCACTTTGGTCTTGTTTGATTTAGATAAATATTGGCTATTTCTTCAAACTACTGTGGAGTCCTTTTGTGGTATTTACACTGTGTTACTATGTGTGTTTGTACAAATACTTTATATATTGCCTCTGAGATAAGCCTGACTGCTTGTGAAAGGATACCAAGGGGGTTATCAGAGCTGTGTATCTCCCTTACCCCGCCGAGAGAGAGGGTCCCTGCTTGGACAGGGTGTAAACTGACTACCAACTAGAGACCAATTTTCTAACATTGATCAAATCTGAATTTAACATGCTTGCACTTGATTTCCTACTTCACCAATCACTTTACGTTTTATACTTCTTGTCATTCATTATTATTAAAACATAATACAAACCTAAAAACATATTTTCACCACACCTCTGATCTTTAATGGTTTTCTGGCAAGCAATACCCTAACACACTCAGTTAGATGATTATGAGGAGACAACAGTACAATTGTTTCACCAGTAGGTGCTCTTTTATCAAATTAGATAACATTCATATGTACCAAAAGATCCAACCCTCATGATTTTTAAGTGACTTTCACATGTGAAAGAAAGAAAGCAGCTGTGCTGGAGCAACGTTCAGAGTTGGGTGCTACCATCAATGTTAAATCAGTGAAGTCATAGGGTTTGTGATGAATCCATGTGTCACATAAAGAACAAGTAGAGCAAGTGAGCCAAGCTAATTCAGCAGGAGAGTGATAAGAGTGTGGTATGAAGCCGTTGGTGCATTGTGCAGGGCACTGTTGCAAATATATTACTAAAGCATGATGTACAAGTGGACCGTCATTTACAAACTACTCATCTTTTGTTGAATTGGCCACAAGATTCACACTGACAGGTCATTTTACTGATAAAACTATGTAGCACATACATAATATATGGAAATCTGGTTTCTTGATTGGTTTTTATCTTACTAGTTTTTTTTCAACACACTTGAGATTTGCAGAAATGTGCTTCCTAGGTGCTTTCTTAACTGCTGGTATATTTCGAAATATTTGTATAGCTCATATACAGGAATTTTAAAGTTGTGTGTTAGAAAAGAACTGACTTCCTACCACTTTTCTTTTCACCCTCCCTGTACTCCAGCAAGATTGTCTATAGTTTACTTAACAAAATCCTCTAACTTTGAAACCTCTAACTTTACAGTCAGAGAAAGAAATCTATACACCAATCTCCATGATAAAACAATAGGAAACAATTTGTCAAAGGCAAAGCTTCCTGTGAAGGAATCTTTGTTGCTCATTCACCTTCTAAACTCCAGTCTTGTATTAGGGTGGAGGAGTTACAGCACACACCACTTCCCTAATTCCCATGTCTATGGAGGGGAGAGAGTGTGTGTCTCTCTGCATGTGTTCACGCAAGTGCATGGTAAAATATATACATCTGGTGGCAGCAATATTATATTTCTGGGGGGTTTCATGAACCCCAGTAATTACAACATACATAAAAGCTTTGGGTGCAAGTAGAGCTATGCACTCTATAATTCTTCTGTGCAAAATGATGTGAAGTATTATGTTTTCGCTCTTCGTGGAGCCGGCAAAGCTTCCTAGTTCACCTTTAGATCTTAAATATTTTTCATGGCTTTGCCAGATAAATGTATTTCTAACTGAACACAGAAAATCTGGAAAATGTATGTAGACATTGTTCTCTGTAAGTTCACCTTTTGCAGAGCTTTTTGTGCACATTGGGATACCATGGGCAGACCAAAGAGACATGAGAACATATGGAAAAATACACTATTTTACGGTCAGGATCTTTGGGAAATTTCCTAAAGATCTTAGAAAAGATTGCATAAACACATCACATAACTGAATGAAGGGTTTCATTTTCACACTTAAAACCAAATTCTAAAGTTGGCAACAGAGCAGACAGTACAAATTCCTCTGTATTTTGCATCTTTTTCTGATATTACTGAGATAGGTCCTACCGCCTCTCATGTATGAAAATATCTAGTAAGGCCAAGGTCATCAACAAGTACTGCACGTCCCGGATGGCTGCCCAAAGTCATATTGTCAAGGTACTACAACGTTCATATTGGATGGGTTTACTGCTGCCTACTGCATTGGCAGTGGAGGCCTAATTGTCTGTTCTACTGTCTTTGGACCAATTGCACATATATTGTCAGAGACTATTAATGCGTATGCTGTATGGCACTATTGATGTATATGTTGTATGAAACTATTAATATATAGGCCACATGGAATCACTGATACGTGATGGACCACTGATGTATACGACCCCTGAACCAAATGTAAATATACTGTCCAGAACCATTGATGCAAATGGTGCTTGAGCAAAATAATGAATTAACCCCCGGGGTCCAGTTCCATTAATAGTATACATGCTTCCTGAGACCATTATTGCATACATTCTCTGTTGGCGTATAATAGTCTCAGAGGACATTTATGCACATGCTGTCCACAGCAGTTTATATTCATGCTGCCTGGGGCCATTAATGCACATGCGACCTGGTGTCATTGCTACATGTATGATCTAAGGATATTGTTGTAGGAGGCTGGACTGGCTTGTAGTGAGTACCAAGGGGTACTTGCACCTTGCACCAGGCCCAGTTATCCCTTATTAGTGTATAGGGTGTCTAGCAGCTTAGGCTGATAGATAATGGTAGCTTAGCAGAGCAGCTTAGGCTGAACTAGGAGACGTGTGAAGCTACTACAGTACCACTTAGTGTCATATGCACAATATCATAAGAAAACACAATACACAGTTATACTAAAAATAAAGGTACTTTATTTTTATGACAATATGCCAAAGTATCTTAGAGTGTACCCTCAGTGAGAGGATAGGAAATATACACAAGATATATATACACAATAGCAAAAATATGCAGTATAGTCTTAGAAAACAGTGCAAACAATGTATAGTTACAATAGGATGCAATGGGGAAACATAGGGATAGGGGCAACACAAACCATATACTCCAAAAGTGGAATGTGAACCACGAATGGACCCCAAACCTATGTGACCTTGTAGAGGGTCGCTGGGACTATTAGAAAATAGTGAGAGTTAGAAAAATAACCCTCCCCAAGACCCTGAAAAGTGAGTGCAAAGTGCACTAAAGTTCCCCTAAGGACAAAAGAGTCGTGTTAGAGGAATAATGCAGGAAAGACACAAACCAGCAATGCAACAACTGTGGATTTCCAATCTAGGGTACCTGTGGAACAAGGGGACCAAGTCCAAAAGTCACAAGTAAGTCGTAGATGGGCAGATGCCCAGGAAATGCCAGCTGCGGGTGCAAAGAAGCTTCGACTGGACAGAAGAAGCTGAGGTTTCTGCAGGAACGAAAAGGGCTAGAGACTTCCCCTTTGGTGAACGGATCCGGCTCGCCTTGGAGAGTCGTGCAGAAGTGTTTACCCGCCGGAAGGATGCCAACAAACCTTGCTACACGCAAATCGTGCGTTTGGCGTTTTTGGACGCTGCTGGGGCCCAAGAGGGACCAGAAGGTCGCAAATTGGACCTGCAGAGAGAGGGGACGTCGAGCAAGACAAAGAGCCCTCACTGAAGCAGGTAGCACCCGGAGAAGTGCCAGAAACAGGCACTACGAGGATGCATGAAACGGTGCTCGCCGAAGTTGCACAAAGGAGTCCCACGTCGCCGGAGACCAACTTAGAAAGTCGTGCAATGCAGGGTAGAGTGCCGTGGACCCAGGCTTGGCTGTGCACAAAGGATTTCCGCCGGAAGTGCACAGGGGCCGGAGTAGCTGCAAAGTCGCGGTTCCCAGCAATGCAGCCCAGCGAGGTGAGGCAAGGACTTACCTCCACCAAACTTGGGCTGAAGAGTCACTGGACTGTGGGGGTCACTTGGACAGCATCGCTGGATTCGAGGGACCTCGCTCGTCGTGCTGAGAGGAGACCCAAGGGACCAGTAATGCAGCTTTTTGGTGCCTGCGGTTGCAGGGGGAAGATTCCGTCGACCCACGGGAGATTTCTTCGGAGCTTCTGGTGCAGAGAGGAGGCAGACTACCCCCACAGCATGCACAAGCAGGAAAACAGTCGAGAAGGCGGCAGGATCAGCGTTACAGAGTTGCAGTAGTCGTCTTTGCTACTATGTTGCAGGTTTGCAGGCTTCCAGCGCGGTCAGCGGTCGATTCCTTATCAGAAGGTGAAGAGGGAGATGCAGAGGAACTCGGCTGAGCTCATGCATTCGTTATCTAAAGTTTCCCCAGAGACAGAGACCCTAAATAGCCAGAAAAGAGGGTTTGGCTACCTAGGAGAGAGGAGAGGCTACTAACACCTGAAGGAGCCTATCACAAGGAGTCTCTGACGTCACCTGGTGGCACTGGCCACTCAGAGCAGTCCAGTGTGCCAGCAGCACCTCTGTTTCCAAGATGGCAGAGGTATGGAGCACACTGGAGGAGCTCTGGACACCTCCCAGGGGAGGTGCAGGTCAGGGGAGTGGTCACTCCCCTTTCCTTTGTCCAGTTTCGCGCCAGAGCAGGGGCTAAGGGGTCCCTGAACCGGTGTAGACTGGCTTATGCAGAATTGGGCACATCTGTGCCCAACAAAGCATTTCCAGAGGCTGGGGGAGGCTACTCCTCCCCTGCCTTCACACCATTTTCCAAAGGGAGAGGGTGTCACACCCTCTCTCAGAGGAAGTTCTTTGTTCTGCCATCCTGGGCCAGGCCTGTCTGGACCCCAGGAGGGCAGATGCCTGTCTGAGGGGTTGGCAGCAGCAGCAGCTGCAGTGAAACCCCAGGAAGGGCAGTTTGGCAGTACCAGGGTCTGTGCTACAGACCACTGGGATCATGGGATTGTGCCAACTATGCCAGGATGGCATAGAGGGGGTAATTCCATGATCATAGACATGTTACATGGCCATATTCGGAGTTACCATTGTGAAGCTACATATAGGTAGTGACCTATATGTAGTGCACGCGTGTAATGGTGTCCCCGCACTCACAAAGTTCAGGGAATTGGCTCTGAACAATGTGGGGGCACCTTGGCTAGTGCCAGGGTGCCCTCACACTAAGTAACTTTGCACCTAACCTTTACCAGGTAAAGGTTAGACATATAGTTGACTTATAAGTTACTTAAGTGCAGTGTAAAATGGCTGTGAAATAACGTGGACGTTATTTCACTCAGGCTGCAGTGGCAGGCCTGTGTAAGAATTGTCTGAGCTCCCTATGGGTGGCAAAAGAAATGCTGCAGCCCATAGGGATCTCCTGGAACCCCAATACCCTGGGTACCTCAGTACCATATACTAGGGAATTATCAGGGTGTTCCAGTAAGCCAATGTAAATTGGTAAAAATGGTCACTAGCCTGTTAGTGACAATTTGGAAAGAAATGAGAGAGCATAACCACTGAGGTTCTGATTAGCAGAGCCTCAGTGAGACAGTTAGTCACTACACAGGTAACACATTCAGGCACACTTATGAGCACTGGGGCCCTGGGTTACCAGGGTCCCAGTGACACATACAACTAAAACAACATATATACAGTGAAAAATGGGGGTAACATGCCAGGCAAGATGGTACTTTCCTACACAACCCCCCCCCCAAACGAAGGACAATAAGACTAGCCATTACCTGATGAGTCTTCATTGTCTAAGTGGAAATATCTGGAGAGTCCATCTGCATTGGAGTGGCTACTCCCAGGTCTATGTTCCACTGTATAGTCCATTCCCTGTAGGGATATGGACCACCTCAACAATTTAGGATTTTCACCTTTCATTTGTTTTAGCCAAAGTAGAGGTTTGTGGTCTGTCTGAACAATGAAGTGAGTGCCAAACAGGTATGGCCTCAACTTCTTCAGAGCCCAGACCACAGCAAAGGCCTCCCTCTCAATGGCAGACCAACGCTTTTCTCTAGGGGTCAACCTTCTACTAATAAAAGCAACAGGTTGATCCTGGCCCTCAGAATTAAGTTGTGATAGGACTGCCCCTACTCCTAATTCAGATGCATCAGTTTGGACATAGAATTTTTTAGAGTAACAAGGGCTTTTCAGGACAGGTGCAGAGCACATGGCCTGCTTCAGCTCCTCAAAAGCTTTCTGACAGTTTGCTGTCCATAATACCTTTTTAGGCATTTTCTTGGATGTGAGGTCATTAAGAGGGGCTGCAATGGAGCCATAGTTCTTAATGAACCTCCTGTAATACCCAGTGAGGCCTAGGAAGGCTCTCACCTGAGTCTGAGTGGTAGGGGGAACCCAATCAATAATTGTTTGGATTTTCCCCTGAAGTGGTGCACTCTGTTCCCCACCAACAAGGTGTCCCAGATAAACCACCTTACCCTGCCCTATCTGGCACTTTGAAGCCTTGATAGTGAGGCCTGCCTTTTGCAGAGCCTCCAAAACTTTCCATAGGTGGACCAGGTGATCATCCCAGCTGGAGCTAAAGACAGCTATATCGTCCAAATATGCTGCACTGAAAGCTTCCAGCCCTTGCAGGACTGTGTTCACCAACCTCTGAAAAGTGGCAGGTGCATTTTTCAAACCAAAAGGCATTACAGTAAACTGGTAATGTCCTCCAATGGTAGAAAATGCAGTCTTAGGTTTAGCATCTTCTGACAATTTGATCTGCCAATACCCTGCAGTCAAATCAAAAGTGCTTAGATACTTGGCAGATGCCAGTGTATCTATGAGCTCATCTGCCCTGGGTATAGGGTGAGCATCAGTTTTGGTTACCAAGTTGAGACCTCTATAGTCTACACAAAACCTCATTTCCTTCTTTCCATCTTTAGAATTGGGTTTTGGTACCAGTACCACAGGAGAAGCCCATGGACTGTCAGAGTGCTCAACCACTCCTAGTTCCAACATTTTCTGAACTTCTTGCTTTATGCAGTCCCTGACATGGTCAGGCTGCCTATAGATCTTACTTTTGACAGGTAAACTGTCTCCAGTATCTATAGTGTGCTCACACCAAGAAGTGGTGCCTGGCACAATGGAGAAGAGTTCTGAAAATTGTCCTAGGAGATTTATGCAATTATCTTTCTGCTCAGCAGTAAGACAATCAGCCAAAACTACACCTTCCACAAGAGCATCTTGTTCTGTGGAAGAGAAGAGATCAGGTAGAGGATCACTGTCTTCTTCCTGTCCCTCATCTGTTGCCATGAGCAGGGTGAGATCAGCCCTGTCATAGTAGGGTTTCAGGCGGTTGACATGGAGCACCCTAAGGGGACTCCTGGCAGTGCCTAAGTCAACCAAGTAGGTGACTTCACCCTTCTTTTCAACAATTGTGTGGGGTCCACTCCATTTATCTTGGAGTGCTCTTGGGGCCACAGGCTCCAAGACCCACACTTTCTGCCCTGGTTGGTACTGAACCAAAACAGCCTTCTGATCATGCCATTGCTTCTGGAGCTCTTGGCTGGCCTGAAGGTTTTTACTGGCCTTTTTCATGTACTCAGCCATCCTTGATCTGAGGCCAAGTACATAATCCACAATATCCTGCTTAGGAGCTTTTAAAGGTTGTTCCCAACCCTCCTTTACAAGTGTGAGTGGACCCCTAACAGGGTGTCCAAAAAGAAGTTCAAAGGGGCTGAAGCCCACTCCTTTTTGGGGTACCTCCCTGTAGGCAAAAAGGAGGCATGGTAGAAGGATATCCCATCTCCTGCGGAGTTTTTCAGGGAGACCCATAATCATGCCTTTGAGAGTTTTATTAAATCTCTCCACCAGTCCATTTGTTTGTGGATGATAGGGTGTTGTGAACTTGTACGTTACACCACACTCCTTCCACATGGCCTTTAAGTATGCAGACATGAAATTGCTTCCTCTGTCTGATACTACTTCCTTTGGGAAGCCCACCCTGGAAATTATTCCCAGGAGGGCCTTTGCCACTGCAGGAGCTGTAGTGGTCCTTAAAGGAATTGCTTCAGGATATCTTGTGGCATGGTCCACTACCACCAAGATAAACCTATTGCCTGAAGCAGTAGGAGGGTCAAGGGGGCCAACTATGTCAACCCCTACCCTTTCAAAGGGAACCCCAACCACAGGCAGTGGGATAAGGGGTGCCTTTGGAGTGCCACCTGTCTTGCCACTGGCTTGACAGGTTTCACAGGACTTACAAAATTCCTTTGTGTCCTCAGACATCCTAGGCCAATGAAACAATGGTACCAATCTGTCCCAAGTTTTCATTTGACCCAGGTGCCCAGCTAAGGGAATGTCATGTGCCAGTGTTAGGAGGAACTTTCTGTACTCCTGAGGAATCACTAATCTCCTGGCAGCTCCAGGTTTAGGATCCCTATGCTCAGTGTACAAGAGGTTGTCCTCCCAGTAAACTCTGTGAGAGTCACTGACATCCCCATTAGCCTGTTTGACAGCTTGCTGTCTGAGACCCTCTAATGTGGGACAGGTTTCCTGTGCCACACTCAGCTCCTCCCTGGCAGGCCCCCCTTCACCCAAAAGCTCAGCAGTGTCTGCTTCCAGCTCCTCTGGTGTAGGTTCTGCACAGGGAGGGAATTCTTCTTCCTCAGAAGTAGAATCCACTGTAGAGGGAGGGATAGTAGGAAGTGGTTTGCTTCTACTAGCCCTAGCTTTAGGGAGCACTTGGTCCATTGTTCCAGGATCCAAGCTTCCCTGTCCTTTTTGCTTTTTGGCCTGAGCCCTTGTCAAAGCAAAAATATGCCCTGGAATGCCCAGCATTGCTGCATGGGCCTCCAACTCCACATCTGACCAAGCTGATGTCTCCAAATCATTCCCTAATAGACAGTCTACAGGTAAATCTGAAGCTACCACAACTTTCTTTGGACCAGTTACCCCCCCCCAGTTGAGATTTACAACAGCCACGGGGTGGCTTTGTGTTATGTTGTGAGCATTGGTTACTTGGTACTGGTGTCCAAGTATGTGTTGTTCAGGGTGCACCAGTTTCTCAATCACCATTGTGACACTGGCACCTGTGTCCCTGTAGGCCTGGACCTCAACACCATTTATTAGGGTTAGTTGCTTGTACTTCTCCAAGTTATGGGGGCAAGCAACCAAAGTGGCTAAATCAATAGCCCCTTCAGAGACTAAAGTAGCCTCTGTGGTCTCCCTAATTAGACCAACCCCAACTAAATTACCAAAAGTGAGCCCAGCTACTCCCTTGGATTGGCTATTAGTAGGTTTGCTCCCACCACCACTGCTATTAGTAGGGACACTAGGGGTAGCAGTAGGGGTTGTAGTGGTAGGAGCTGTGGTGCCTTTCTTTGGACAACTGGGATCTGTTGTCCAATGGCCTTTTATTTTACATAAATAGCACCATGGTTTCTTTTCCTTGTTCTGATTAAAGGAGGATTTGGACCCACCACCCCCACCAGAGTGTTTTTGTGGGCCTGATGAAGACTCATTTTTAGATTTGTCCCCACCCTTGTCAGAAGACTTACCATCCTTCTTTTTGTTGCCATCTTTGTCACCCCCTGTATGAACTTTTCTGTTCACTCTTGTTCTGACCCATTTGTCTGCCTTCTTTCCCAATTCTTGGGGAGAGGTCAGATCAGAGTCCACCAAGTACTGGTGCAACAAATCTGACACACAATTATTAAGAATATGCTCTCTCAGGATTAAGTTATACAGGCTGTCATAATCAGTAACTTTACTGCCATGTAACCACCCCTCCAAGGCCTTCACTGCCTGGTCAATGAAATCAACCCAGTCTTGTGAAGACTCCTTTTTGGTCTCTCTGAACTTTATCCTGTACTGTTCAGTGGTTAAGCCATAACCATCCAGGAGTGCATTCTTAAGAACTTGGAAATTATTGGCATCATTTTCTTTTACAGTAAGGAGCCTATCCCTACCTTTTCCACTAAATGATAGCCATAGGATAGCAGCCCACTGCTTTTGAGGGACATCCTGTACAGCACAGGCCCTCTCAAGTGCAGCAAACCACTTGTTAATGTCATCCCCCTCCTTATAAGGGGGAACTATCTTGTGCAGATTCCTGGAATCATGCTCTTTTGCAGGATGACTATGGGGAATACTGCTGCTGTCACCATGGGTATCTAAACCCAACTTCTGTCTTTCCCTCTCTATTTCTAAAGACTGTCTATCCAAATCCAGCTGTTGCTTCTTGAGCTTCAGTCTGGTTTGTTCCACTCTCAATCTATTGAGCTCCCTTCCTAACAATCTGTCATCAGGGTGGGTGGGAGGGACATTTCTAGATACAGAGGTATGATGGGAATGAACAGAAGGAGACCTGTCCCTTACAGAGGGCACCCTAACAGCTTGGCTACCAGCATAATGTGAGAGCACATCATCAGTATGATGTGATTCAACCTCTGTACCAACTATGCTAGACTGTCTAGTAATGGGCAGGCTGAGAAGTTTCTTTCCTGAACCTTTTCCTGGGGGAGTCCCTGGATCAGATTGAGAACCATTAGCTACTTTTTCTACAGATTGGGCACTTATGGCCTTATCCTGTACTCTAAGCATATTAATTAACAGTTCTAAAGAAGGATTCTTCCCTACACTCAAACCTCTCTCTATGCAGAGACTCCTTGCTCCTTTCCAGCTAAGGTGATCATATGCAAGTTTGGACAGTTCAACATTTTTTCCTGTGCCAGACATTTTTTAGAGAGAGTTAAAGTGATAGAAAAAGAGAAAAAAGTTTTCAGAACTTTTTGGAAAGACAGAAAAAAACTTTTTAAACTTTTAAGAACTTTTTTGAAAGTTTAGAAGTACTTTTCAGCACTTAGAAAAGAGTGAAAAGAGGAAATGCAAAACTTTTTGGCTATGTGTATATACACTGACCTTGTTTTGTATATTTTTCTCTTATGAAAAGTACAATGACAAGAGTGGTAAGTAGTCTCAAGCACTTATCCCACCACTGCACAACCAATGTAGGAGGCTGGACTGGCTTGTAGTGAGTACCAAGGGGTACTTGCACCTTGCACCAGGCCCAGTTATCCCTTATTAGTGTATAGGGTGTCTAGCAGCTTAGGCTGATAGATAATGGTAGCTTAGCAGAGCAGCTTAGGCTGAACTAGGAGACGTGTGAAGCTACTACAGTACTACTTAGTGTCATATGCACAATATCATAAGAAAACACAATACACAGTTATACTAAAAATAAAGGTACTTTATTTTTATGACAATATGCCAAAGTATCTTAGAGTGTACCCTCAGTGAGAGGATAGGAAATATACACAAGATATATATACACAATAGCAAAAATATGCATTATAGTCTTAGAAAACAGTGCAAACAATGTATAGTTACAATAGGATGCAATGGGGAAACATAGGGATAGGGGCAACACAAACCATATACTCCAAAAGTGGAATGTGAACCACGAATGGACCCCAAACCTATGTGACCTTGTAGAGGGTCGCTGGGACTATTAGAAAATAGTGAGAGTTAGAAAAATAACCCTCCCCAAGACCCTGAAAAGTGAGTGCAAAGTGCACTAAAGTTCCCCTAAGGACAAAAGAGTCGTGTTAGAGGAATAATGCAGGAAAGACACAAACCAGCAATGCAACAACTGTGGATTTCCAATCTAGGGTACCTGTGGAACAAGGGGACCAAGTCCAAAAGTCACAAGTAAGTCGTAGATGGGCAGATGCCCAGGAAATGCCAGCTGCGGGTGCAAAGAAGCTTCGACTGGACAGAAGAAGCTGAGGTTTCTGCAGGAACGAAAAGGGCTAGAGACTTCCCCTTTTGTGGACGGATCCCTCTTGCCTTGGAAAGTCGTGCAGAAGTGTTTTCCCGCCGGAAGGACGCCAACAAGCCTTGCTACACGCAAATCGTGCTTTTGGCGTTTTTGGACGCTGCTGGGGCCCAGGAGGGACCAGGAGGTCGCAAATTGGACCTGCAGAGAGAGTGGACGTCGAGCAAGACAAAGAGCCCTCACTAAAGCAGGTAGCACCCGGAGAAGTGCCAGAAACAGGCACTACAAGGATGCGTGAAACGGTGTTCGCTGAAGTTGCACAAAGGAGTCCCACGTCGCCGGAGACCAACTTAGAAAGTCGTGCAATGCAGGGTAGAGTGCCGTGGACCCAGGCTTGGCTGTGCACAAAGGATTTCCGCCGGAAGTGCACAGGGGCCGGAGTAGCTGCAAAGTCGCGGTTCCCAGCAATGCAGCCCAGCAAGGTGAGGCAAGGACTTACCTCCACCAAACTTGGGCTGAAGAGTCACTGGACTGTGGGGGTCACTTGGACAGCATCGCTGGATTCGAGGGACCTCGCTCGTCGTGCTGAGAGGAGACCCAAGGGACCGGTAATGCAGCTTTTTGGTGCCTGCGGTTGCAGGGGGAAGATTCCGTCGACCCACGGGAGATTTCTTCGGAGCTTCTGGTGCAGAGAGGAGGCAGACTACCCCCACAGCATGCACAAGCAGGAAAACAGTCGAGAAGGCGGCAGGATCAGCGTTACAGAGTTGCAGTAGTCGTCTTTGCTACTATGTTGCAGGTTTGCAGGCTTCCAGCGCGGTCAGCGGTCGATTCCTTATCAGAAGGTGAAGAGGGAGATGCAGAGGAACTCGGCTGAGCTCATGCATTCGTTATCTAAAGTTTCCCCAGAGACAGAGACCCTAAATAGCCAGAAAAGAGGGTTTGGCTACCTAGGAGAGAGGAGAGGCTACTAACACCTGAAGGAGCCTATCACAAGGAGTCTCTGACGTCACCTGGTGGCACTGGCCACTCAGAGCAGTCCAGTGTGCCAGCAGCACCTCTGTTTCCAAGATGGCAGAGGTATGGAGCACACTGGAGGAGCTCTGGACACCTCCCAGGGGAGGTGCAGGTCAGGGGAGTGGTCACTCCCCTTTCCTTTGTCCAGTTTCGCGCCAGAGCAGGGGCTAAGGGGTCCCTGAACCGGTGTAGACTGGCTTACACAGAATTGGGCACATCTGTGCCCAACAAAGCATTTCCAGAGGCTGGGGGAGGCTACTCCTCCCCTGCCTTCACACCATTTTCCAAAGGGAGAGGGTGTCACACCCTCTCTCAGAGGAAGTTCTTTGTTCTGCCATCCTGGGCCAGGCCTGGCTGGACCCCAGGAGGGCAGATGCCTGTCTGAGGGGTTGGCAGCAGCAGCAGCTGCAGTGAAACCCCAGGAAGGGCAGTTTGGCAGTACCAGGGTCTGTGCTACAGACCACTGGGATCATGGGATTGTGCCAACTATGCCAGGATGGCATAGAGGGGGTAATTCCATGATCATAGACATGTTACATGGCCATATTCGGAGTTACCATTGTGAAGCTACATATAGGTAGTGACCTATATGTAGTGCACGCGTGTAATGGTGTCCCCGCACTCACAAAGTTCAGGGAATTGGCTCTGAACAATGTGGGGGCACCTTGGCTAGTGCCAGGGTGCCCTCACACTAAGTAACTTTGCACCTAACCTTTACCAGGTAAAGGTTAGACATATAGGTGACTTATAAGTTACTTAAGTGCAGTGTAAAATGGCTGTGAAATAACGTGGACGTTATTTCACTCAGGCTGCAGTGGCAGGCCTGTGTAAGAATTGTCTGAGCTCCCTATGGGTGGCAAAAGAAATGCTGCAGCCCATAGGGATCTCCTGGAACCCCAATACCCTGGGTACCTCAGTACCATATACTAGGGAATTATCAGGGTGTTCCAGTAAGCCAATGTAAATTGGTAAAAATGGTCACTAGCCTGTTAGTGACAATTTGGAAAGAAATGAGAGAGCATAACCACTGAGGTTCTGATTAGCAGAGCCTCAGTGAGACAGTTAGTCACTACACAGGTAACACATTCAGGCACACTTATGAGCACTGGGGCCCTGGGTTACCAGGGTCCCAGTGACACATACAACTAAAACAACATATATACAGTGAAAAATGGGGGTAACATGCCAGGCAAGATGGTACTTTCCTACACAACCCCCCCCCAAACGAAGGACAATAAGACTAGCCATTACCTGATGAGTCTTCATTGTCTAAGTGGAAATATCTGGAGAGTCCATCTGCATTGGAGTGGCTACTCCCAGGTCTATGTTCCACTGTATAGTCCATTCCCTGTAGGGATATGGACCACCTCAACAATTTAGGATTTTCACCTTTCATTTGTTTTAGCCAAAGTAGAGGTTTGTGGTCTGTCTGAACAATGAAGTGAGTGCCAAACAGGTATGGCCTCAACTTCTTCAGAGCCCAGACCACAGCAAAGGCCTCCCTCTCAATGGCAGACCAACGCTTTTCTCTAGGGGTCAACCTTCTACTAATAAAAGCAACAGGTTGATCCTGGCCCTCAGAATTAAGTTGTGATAGGACTGCCCCTACTCCTAATTCAGATGCATCAGTTTGGACATAGAATTTTTTAGAGTAACAAGGGCTTTTCAGGACAGGTGCAGAGCACATGGCCTGCTTCAGCTCCTCAAAAGCTTTCTGACAGTTTGCTGTCCATAATACCTTTTTAGGCATTTTCTTGGATGTGAGGTCATTAAGAGGGGCTGCAATGGAGCCATAGATCTTAATGAACCTCCTGTAATACCCAGTGAGGCCTAGGAAGGCTCTCACCTGAGTCTGAGTGGTAGGGGGAACCCAATCAATAATTGTTTGGATTTTCCCCTGAAGTGGTGCACTCTGTTCCCCACCAACAAGGTGTCCCAGATAAACCACCTTACCCTGCCCTATCTGGCACTTTGAAGCCTTGATAGTGAGGCCTGCCTTTTGCAGAGCCTCCAAAACTTTCCATAGGTGGACCAGGTGATCATCCCAGCTGGAGCTAAAGACAGCTATATCGTCCAAATATGCTGCACTGAAAGCTTCCAGCCCTTGCAGGACTGTGTTCACCAACCTCTGAAAAGTGGCAGGTGCATTTTTCAAACCAAAAGGCATTACAGTAAACTGGTAATGTCCTCCAATGGTAGAAAATGCAGTCTTAGGTTTAGCATCTTCTGACAATTTGATCTGCCAATACCCTGCAGTCAAATCAAAAGTGCTTAGATACTTGGCAGATGCCAGTGTATCTATGAGCTCATCTGCCCTGGGTATAGGGTGAGCATCAGTTTTGGTTACCAAGTTGAGACCTCTATAGTCTACACAAAACCTCATTTCCTTCTTTCCATCTTTAGAATTGGGTTTTGGTACCAGTACCACAGGAGAAGCCCATGGACTGTCAGAGTGCTCAACCACTCCTAGTTCCAACATTTTCTGAACTTCTTGCTTTATGCAGTCCCTGACATGGTCAGGCTGCCTATAGATCTTACTTTTGACAGGTAAACTGTCTCCAGTATCTATAGTGTGCTCACACCAAGAAGTGGTGCCTGGCACAATGGAGAAGAGTTCTGAAAATTGTCCTAGGAGATTTATGCAATTATCTTTCTGCTCAGCAGTAAGACAATCAGCCAAAACTACACCTTCCACAAGAGCATCTTGTTCTGTGGAAGAGAAGAGATCAGGTAGAGGATCACTGTCTTCTTCCTGTCCCTCATCTGTTGCCATGAGCAGGGTGAGATCAGCCCTGTCATAGTAGGGATTCAGGCGGTTGACATGGAGCACCCTAAGGGGACTCCTGGCAGTGCCTAAGTCAACCAAGTAGGTGACTTCACCCTTCTTTTCAACAATTGTGTGGGGTCCACTCCATTTATCTTGGAGTGCTCTTGGGGCCACAGGCTCCAAGACCCACACTTTCTGCCCTGGTTGGTACTGAACCAAAACAGCCTTCTGATCATGCCATTGCTTCTGGAGCTCTTGGCTGGCCTGAAGGTTTTTACTGGCCTTTTTCATGTACTCAGCCATCCTTGATCTGAGGCCAAGTACATAATCCACAATATCCTGCTTAGGAGCTTTTAAAGGTTGTTCCCAACCCTCCTTTACAAGTGTGAGTGGACCCCTAACAGGGTGTCCAAAAAGAAGTTCAAAGGGGCTGAAGCCCACTCCTTTTGGGGGTACCTCCCTGTAGGCAAAAAGGAGGCATGGTAGAAGGATATCCCATCTCCTGCGGAGTTTTTCAGGGAGACCCATAATCATGCCTTTGAGAGTTTTATTAAATCTCTCCACCAGTCCATTTGTTTGTGGATGATAGGGTGTTGTGAACTTGTACGTTACACCACACTCCTTCCACATGGCCTTTAAGTATGCAGACATGAAATTGCTTCCTCTGTCTGATACTACTTCCTTTGGGAAGCCCACCCTGGAAATTATTCCCAGGAGGGCCTTTGCCACTGCAGGAGCTGTAGTGGTCCTTAAAGGAATTGCTTCAGGATATCTTGTGGCATGGTCCACTACCACCAAGATAAACCTATTGCCTGAAGCAGTAGGAGGGTCAAGGGGGCCAACTATGTCAACCCCTACCCTTTCAAAGGGAACCCCAACCACAGGCAGTGGGATAAGGGGTGCCTTTGGAGTGCCACCTGTCTTGCCACTGGCTTGACAGGTTTCACAGGACTTACAAAATTCCTTTGTGTCCTCAGACATCCTAGGCCAATGAAACAATGGTACCAATCTGTCCCAAGTTTTCATTTGACCCAGGTGCCCAGCTAAGGGAATGTCATGTGCCAGTGTTAGGAGGAACTTTCTGTACTCCTGAGGAATCACTAATCTCCTAGCAGCTCCAGGTTTAGGATCCCTATGCTCAGTGTACAAGAGGTTGTCCTCCCAGTAAACTCTGTGAGAGTCACTGACATCCCCATTAGCCTGTTTGACAGCTTGCTGTCTGAGACCCTCTAATGTGGGACAGGTTTGCTGTGCCACACTCAGCTCCTCCCTGGCAGGCCCCCCTTCACCCAAAAGCTCAGCAGTGTCTGCTTCCAGCTCCTCTGGTGTAGGTTCTGCACAGGGAGGGAATTCTTCTTCCTCAGAAGTAGAATCCACTGTAGAGGGAGGGATAGTAGGAAGTGGTTTGCTTCTACTAGCCCTAGCTTTAGGGAGCACTTGGTCCATTGTTCCAGGATCCAAGCTTCCCTGTCCTTTTTGCTTTTTGGCCTGAGCCCTTGTCAAAGCAAAAATATGCCCTGGAATGCCCAGCATTGCTGCATGGGCCTCCAACTCCACATCTGACCAAGCTGATGTCTCCAAATCATTCCCTAATAGACAGTCTACAGGTAAATCTGAAGCTACCACAACTTTCTTTGGACCAGTTACCCCCCCCCAGTTGAGATTTACAACAGCCACGGGGTGGCTTTGTGTTATGTTGTGAGCATCGGTTACTTGGTACTGGTGTCCAAGTATGTGTTGTTCAGGGTGCACCAGTTTCTCAATCACCATTGTGACACTGGCACCTGTGTCCCTGTAGGCCTGGACCTCAACACCATTTATTAGGGTTAGTTGCTTGTACTTCTCCAAGTTATGGGGGCAAGCAACCAAAGTGGCTAAATCAATAGCCCCTTCAGAGACTAAAGTAGCCTCTGTGGTCTCCCTAATTAGACCAACCCCAACTAAATTACCAAAAGTGAGCCCAGCTACTCCCTTGGATTGGCTATTAGTAGGTTTGCTCCCACCACCACTGCTATTAGTAGGGACACTAGGGGTAGCAGTAGGGGTTGTAGTGGTAGGAGCTGTGGTGCCTTTCTTTGGACAACTGGGATCTGTTGTCCAATGGCCTTTTATTTTACATAAATAGCACCATGGTTTCTTTTCCTTGTTCTGATTAAAGGAGGATTTGGACCCACCACCCCCACCAGAGTGTTTTTGTGGGCCTGATGAAGACTCATTTTTAGATTTGTCCCCACCCTTGTCAGAAGACTTACCATCCTTCTTTTTGTTGCCATCTTTGTCACCCCCTGTATGAACTTTTCTGTTCACTCTTGTTCTGACCCATTTGTCTGCCTTCTTTCCCAATTCTTGGGGAGAGGTCAGATCAGAGTCCACCAAGTACTGGTGCAACAAATCTGACACACAATTATTAAGAATATGCTCTCTCAGGATTAAGTTATACAGGCTGTCATAATCAGTAACTTTACTGCCATGTAACCACCCCTCCAAGGCCTTCACTGCCTGGTCAATGAAATCAACCCAGTCTTGTGAAGACTCCTTTTTGGTCTCTCTGAACTTTATCCTGTACTGTTCAGTGGTTAAGCCATAACCATCCAGGAGTGCATTCTTAAGAACTTGGAAATTATTGGCATCATTTTCTTTTACAGTAAGGAGCCTATCCCTACCTTTTCCACTAAATGATAGCCATAGGATAGCAGCCCACTGCTTTTGAGGGACATCCTGTACAGCACAGGCCCTCTCAAGTGCAGCAAACCACTTGTTAATGTCATCCCCCTCCTTATAAGGGGGAACTATCTTGTGCAGATTCCTGGAATCATGCTCTTTTGCAGGATGACTATGGGGAATACTGCTGCTGCCACCATGGGTATCTAAACCCAACTTCTGTCTTTCCCTCTCTATTTCTAAAGACTGTCTATCCAAATCCAGCTGTTGCTTCTTGAGCTTCAGTCTGGTTTGTTCCACTCTCAATCTATTGAGCTCCCTTTCTAACAATCTGTCATCAGGGTGGGTGGGAGGGACATTTCTAGATACAGAGGTATGATGGGAATGAACAGAAGGAGACCTGTCCCTTACAGAGGGCACCCTAACAGCTTGGCTACCAGCATAATGTGAGAGCACATCATCAGTATGATGTGATTCAACCTCTGTACCAACTATGCTAGACTGTCTAGTAATGGGCAGGCTGAGAAGTTTCTTTCCTGAACCTTTTCCTGGGGGAGTCCCTGGATCAGATTGAGAACCATTAGCTACTTTTTCTACAGATTGGGCACTTATGGCCTTATCCTGTACTCTAAGCATATTAATTAACAGTTCTAAAGAAGGATTCTTCCCTACACTCAAACCTCTCTCTATGCAGAGACTCCTTGCTCCTTTCCAGCTAAGGTGATCATATGCAAGTTTGGACAGTTCAACATTTTTTCCTGTGCCAGACATTTTTTAGAGAGAGTTAAAGTGATAGAAAAAGAGAAAAAAGTTTTCAGAACTTTTTGGAAAGACAGAAAAAAACTTTTTAAACTTTTAAGAACTTTTTTGAAAGTTTAGAAGTACTTTTCAGCACTTAGAAAAGAGTGAAAAGAGGAAATGCAAAACTTTTTGGCTATGTGTATATACACTGACCTTGTTTTGTATATTTTTCTCTTATGAAAAGTACAATGACAAGAGTGGTAAGTAGTCTCAAGCACTTATCCCACCACTGCACAACCAATGTAGGAGGCTGGACTGGCTTGTAGTGAGTACCAAGGGGTACTTGCACCTTGCACCAGGCCCAGTTATCCCTTATTAGTGTATAGGGTGTCTAGCAGCTTAGGCTGATAGATAATGGTAGCTTAGCAGAGCAGCTTAGGCTGAACTAGGAGACGTGTGAAGCTACTACAGTACTACTTAGTGTCATATGCACAATATCATAAGAAAACACAATACACAGTTATACTAAAAATAAAGGTACTTTATTTTTATGACAATATGCCAAAGTATCTTAGAGTGTACCCTCAGTGAGAGGATAGGAAATATACACAAGATATATATACACAATAGCAAAAATATGCATTATAGTCTTAGAAAACAGTGCAAACAATGTATAGTTACAATAGGATGCAATGGGGAAACATAGGGATAGGGGCAACACAAACCATATACTCCAAAAGTGGAATGTGAACCACGAATGGACCCCAAACCTATGTGACCTTGTAGAGGGTCGCTGGGACTATTAGAAAATAGTGAGAGTTAGAAAAATAACCCTCCCCAAGACCCTGAAAAGTGAGTGCAAAGTGCACTAAAGTTCCCCTAAGGACAAAAGAGTCGTGTTAGAGGAATAATGCAGGAAAGACACAAACCAGCAATGCAACAACTGTGGTTTTCCAATCTAGGGTACCTGTGGAACAAGGGGACCAAGTCCAAAAGTCACAAGTAAGTCGTAGATGGGCAGATGCCCAGGAAATGCCAGCTGCGGGTGCAAAGAAGCTTCGACTGGACAGAAGAAGCTGAGGTTTCTGCAGGAACGAAAAGGGCTAGAGACTTCCCCTTTTGTGGACGGATCCCTCTCGCCTTGGAAAGTTGTGCAGAAGTGTTTTCCCGCCAGAAGGACGCCAACAAGCCTTGCTACACGCAAATTGTGCGTTTGGCGTTTTTGGACGCTGCTGGGGCCCAGGAGGGACCAGGAGGTCGCAAATTGGACCTGCAGAGAGAGGGGACGTCGATCAAGACAAAGAGCCCTCACTGAAGCAGGTAGCACCCGGAGAAGTGCCAGAAACAGGCACTACAAGGATGCGTGAAACGGTGCTTGCCGAAGTTGCACAAAGGAGTCCCACGTCGCCGGAGACCAACTTAGAAAGTCGTGCAATGCAGGGTAGAGTGCCGTGGACCCAGGCTTGGCTGTGCACAAAGGATTTCCGCCAGAAGTGCACAGGGGCCGGAGTAGCTGCAAAGTCGCGGTTCCCAGCAATGCAGCCCAGCGAGGTGAGGCAAGGACTTACCTCCACCAAACTTGGGCTGAAGAGTCACTGGACTGTGGGGGTCACTTGGCCAGCATCGCTGGATTCGAGGGACCTCGCTCGTCGTGCTGAGAGGAGACCCAAGGGACCGGTAATGCAGCTTTTTGGTGCCTGCGGTTGCAGGGGGAAGATTCCGTCGACCCACGGGAGATTTCTTCGGAGCTTCTGGTGCAGAGAGGAGGCAGACTACCCCCACAGCATGCACAAGCAGGAAAACAGTCGAGAAGGCGGCAGGATCAGCGTTACAGAGTTGCAGTAGTCGTCTTTGCTACTATGTTGCAGGTTTGCAGGCTTCCAGCGCGGTCAGCGGTCGATTCCTTATCAGAAGGTGAAGAGGGAGATGCAGAGGAACTCGGCTGAGCTCATGCATTCGTTATCTAAAGTTTCCCCAGAGACAGAGACCCTAAATAGCCAGAAAAGAGGGTTTGGCTACCTAGGAGAGAGGAGAGGCTACTAACACCTGAAGGAGCCTATCACAAGGAGTCTCTGACGTCACCTGGTGGCACTGGCCACTCAGAGCAGTCCAGTGTGCCAGCAGCACCTCTGTTTCCAAGATGGCAGAGGTATGGAGCACACTGGAGGAGCTCTGGACACCTCCCAGGGGAGGTGCAGGTCAGGGGAGTGGTCACTCCCCTTTCCTTTGTCCAGTTTCGCGCCAGAGCAGGGGCTAAGGGGTCCCTGAACCGGTGTAGACTGGCTTATGCAGAATTGGGCACATCTGTGCCCAACAAAGCATTTCCAGAGGCTGGGGGAGGCTACTCCTCCCCTGCCTTCACACCATTTTCCAAAGGGAGAGGGTGTCACACCCTCTCTCAGAGGAAGTTCTTTGTTCTGCCATCCTGGGCCAGGCCTGGCTGGACCCCAGGAGGGCAGATGCCTGTCTGAGGGGTTGGCAGCAGCAGCAGCTGCAGTGAAACCCCAGGAAGGGCAGTTTGGCAGTACCAGGGTCTGTGCTACAGACCACTGGGATCATGGGATTGTGCCAACTATGCCAGGATGGCATAGAGGGGGTAATTCCATGATCATAGACATGTTACATGGCCATATTCGGAGTTACCATTGTGAAGCTACATATAGGTAGTGACCTATATGTAGTGCACGCGTGTAATGGTGTCCCCGCACTCACAAAGTTCAGGGAATTGGCTCTGAACAATGTGGGGGCACCTTGGCTAGTGCCAGGGTGCCCTCACACTAAGTAACTTTGCACCTAACCTTTACCAGGTAAAGGTTAGACATATAGGTGACTTATAAGTTACTTAAGTGCAGTGTAAAATGGCTGTGAAATAACGTGGACGTTATTTCACTCAGGCTGCAGTGGCAGGCCTGTGTAAGAATTGTCTGAGCTCCCTATGGGTGGCAAAAGAAATGCTGCAGCCCATAGGGATCTCCTGGAACCCCAATACCCTGGGTACCTCAGTACCATATACTAGGGAATTATCAGGGTGTTCCAGTAAGCCAATGTAAATTGGTAAAAATGGTCACTAGCCTGTTAGTGACAATTTGGAAAGAAATGAGAGAGCATAACCACTGAGGTTCTGATTAGCAGAGCCTCAGTGAGACAGTTAGTCACTACACAGGTAACACATTCAGGCACACTTATGAGCACTGGGGCCCTGGGTTACCAGGGTCCCAGTGACACATACAACTAAAACAACATATATACAGTGAAAAATGGGGGTAACATGCCAGGCAAGATGGTACTTTCCTACAATTGTCCATATAGCATCTTGCATCAATGTTGCATGTAGGTACTTGCCCTAGTGATGCACATACTGCCAGAGGAAATCGGTATGCGTATTGTCAGGGGCCAGTATTGAATTGATGAATGTACTTTCCAGGATGGCTGATGCATATACTACCATACACAATTATTATAAATTATGTTTGGTAACACCAGTGTACTGTTTGAGGCCTTTGGTACAGATACTGTTTAAAAATATGGTTGCATATACTACATGGGGCCATTAATGGTAATATTGTCTGTGGACACTGACACCTATGTTGTCAGCCGGGTACAATTGATGCAGAATCTGGACGGGAAAAATAATGCATATATTGCCTCACACTTTTAGTTCATATCCTTCCTAACACCACTGCTGTGCATTCTGGCTGTGGCCACTGGTGCGTAATTATAGTATCCGTTTATATGTTTACTTATTTACGGCCAAGGGTCAAAAATGCATGTACAATCCGGCGGTAATGATACATTGAACTGCAAATACTTCAATGGATGGTCAGCACCCATCCTGGCCCCAAAGTGACTTATGTCTCGTATGTGCTGATATTGTGCACAAATTATATCATCACTTTCAAAGAAGTGACAGTATAGGTAATTAATTGGGTTAGGTAATTAGTATATTACAGTCAGATATATTGTTCTTTTAGTAATTTTTCCACGAATAGTTGCACTTATTTTACTATGTTAATTATATTGTGTTCTCTAAGGTAGGTAGGTATGTAAAGATCATGGGCAGTAGCAGGAGCACCAAAGGACAAAGCAAGATGGTTGTAACAGCTGCTGCTCTGGTTATCTATAATAGATAACTATGTACAATGTGAGTTAACTTTGTATGCCTTTTAAAACTGTGATTGGCGTATACCTAATTGACACATTTAATTTACTTGTAAGACCCTTGTACAGTGGTACTCCTATACCCAGGACCTGTAAATTAAATGCTACTAGGGAGCCTGCAGAGCAGCTTGCACCACCCATAGAAGTAGCCTTTGAAACCTGTCTCAGGCCTGCTACCACAAGGCCTGCATGTGCAGTTTACTGCCACAGGGAACTGGCATCTAAATTTACTTGCCGGACTGGGAACTCCACTTTCAATACGTATGTCACCCCTAAGGTTGGCCCTAGCTAGCACTATAGGCAGGGTGCTGTGTGGGTAAAAGCCAGGACGTGCCTGGTTGTTTGGCCTCTCCTAGTAGTGACAAACAACCTATTTGGTTTCTCACTACTGTGAGTGCTGCCTCTCTCATAGAATTGCATTAGAAATGCCCTAACATATTCCTAGGTGGTATTGTCTAATCTATGAGGTGTCGCGTAGGCATGTTTGGTATGGTTGTATTGGTAGTTAGAAATGCTGCTTACTGGTGTAGGTGGGTTTTTATTACCATTATAGAAATGAAACTTTTAGAAAGTGGGGATTTCTCTGTGCTTATGACTCTGATGTTTTGCAGCTTGGCATTCTCTTCAGACAGCCATACACAGGGCTTGGTGAGAGAGAGAGGCGGGGAACAACCTAATTTGTAAACACTGTGCCCTGGCCTCACACAAATGGCTTATTTACCCCCCACTGATGTCTGGAGCCAGTGCTGGAAGAGAGAGGGGACGCTCCTGGAACTGGTAAACACTGACTGGAACCCCTTCTCCCCATTTTGTGGAGGCTGCACAAAATGAATATAAGTACAGGGGGTTCTCTTCCACATTTTTTAGACACTACGTAGAACGGGAACCACTCGCTGCTGGAGGGGGCTGTTATGCTGCAGGGAACTGCCATCTGGACTGCTGGACTTGTGGCCCTGGACTGCTGCCTGAATTTGTTGGGCTGCAGAAGGTACTACAACCTTTCCTGGATTCTGTTGTGTCTTCTGCTTATGGTGCTCCCCAATTGTCTCCAGGGGCTTGATAGAGTGCCCCCTTACCCCCGCCTTCAACATTCCTGCACCGAGTAAAGTGCTTGGTCAGTGCTGGAGATTGCCTGGGGACGGTGGGGGGCAAGCAGCACTCTTCCCCAGAAAGCTGAACAGCATGTGCTGGGTGTACTCGCCAGTTTGACCAATGTGGGGCCAGTAGTCCAGGAAGCGCATCCAGAGTGCTGCGCTCTGGTGCCTTAGTGTAGGGCAAGTGCTGTGACTCCTGTGCGGCCCCTCTGCCGGTGAAGTGGAATCAAGAAGGAATAAACCTGTGGTGGCGGCTGCAAACAGTTTCAAATGAGCATGGACGAGGTGCGCTCCATCTAGTGGCCCCTGGAATGCCAGCATGCAACCATTCCTGGTGTGGGGCCCATTTCCTGGAGCAACATAGCTGCAATTGGGAATCAGTTGTGGGAGGATTGGTTGGAATCCCTCGAGTGGCCTGGAGTGGTATGCCCCTCCATGCCTCAGAGCACAGGGAGTAAACCTGTGGAGCTGGGGGAAGGGTCGGGCTGTGCCAGTAGTGGCCGTGTTGCACACTTGCAGACAGCCACACTGCCATGTTGCACTTGGGGACATTGAGAGAAGTCTCCCCGCCAGTGCTAACAGGGTGGAGGTCTCCCCCCCACTTTATTACCACATACCTGTTGTGGGGGGCATAGTTTTTTGGAGACTATCAGACAGGACAGGGAGGATACCTCATTGGAGACTCTGATCCTGTCATTTCTCTACTGGCAATTACTGTCTGATCTCTGTTAGGAGTGCAGAGGCTCCAGAGCTGGAGGTAGTGGGCTCTGCTACCTACCATATAATCACTAAAATAAATGCTGCAGGAGGTGCTGTGACCTTAAGGCAGAGGGAGTTCTGGGATGATCACTGTATACTCTGAATGTCCGTTCGTGTTTTGCTGTCATGCTTTTCATAACCTGATCCAGACTACCTGCCCTGCTTGCCCCATTGGGGGAGAATATGCATGCTTTCAGGGCCTATTTGGTATACATTGGGAGAGTTTACCTGTGATCTGCCATTTGGAAAATGGTTTTCTTTTAGGTGCCTTCAGGATGATATTATGGCCATGGTGCTACTGTGTTTATACTGATATGTACCTGGTGGGAATGGTTCCTCTTATGTGCTTCCATAATGATGTCTAGGCATTCATGATAGTATGTTAATTCTGACGTGCATTTTTTGGTGGTAATGACAACCTGACTACTGCCTGTGTTGCAGAATGCCAGTAACCTCTATGTTTATCTGACTACTGCTTGCTTTTGAGGAGTACTAGTAACCTGTGTTATGTTCTGACAACTGCTTCGGTAGCAGGGTATTACTGACATGTGGTTTTTAATCTACTTATGTTTTACGTAATACACTTTATTTTTATATGAATTGTTGTTGTGTTTCCTTTGAGGTGTATTTATTGTGTCACATGTGCTGTGTGAGCTGTGCAACCGCTTTACACATTGCCTCTGGGATAAGTCAGACTGCTTGTGCCAAGCTAACAAGGGGCTGAGCAGGGGTTATCTTGGGTGTGTAACTCCCTCGTCCTGACTAGAGTGAGTGGGTGTAGGAGGCTGGCCTGGTTTGTAGTCGGTACCTTGGGTACTTACACCTTATACCAGGTCCAGTTATCCCTTAGCAGTGAAATGTAGTAGCGTTCTAGCAGCTTAGGCTGATAGAGGTAGCTATAGCAGAGCAGCTTAGGCTGAACTAGGAGACATGCAAAGCTCCTGCAATACCACTATAGTTACAAAGTACTTATCCACAAGTAAAGCCAATACTCAGTGTTACCAAAAATAAAGGTAGTTTGTTTGGGTGACACAAGGCCAAAAATATCTTAGAGGTAATACTCCTTCTGGAGGTAAGTATTGTACACAATATATACACTAGACACCAAAACAAGGTAAGTTATTAGGCATAGGATAGTGCAAACAATAGAAAAATGCTATAGAATGCAATAGGAGAAAATAGATCTAGGGGCAACACAAACCATATGCTAAGAAAGTGGAATGCGAATCACAAATTCCCCCCTAGACAATTGTAGTGTGTAGAGAATCGCTGGGAGAGTAAGAACACCAGAGCCGAGGAAAGTAGGAGTAAAGTACTGCATGTTTCCTTAGGACACACTACAAGTCGTGATTAGAGTTATTGCAAGAACCAAGCAAGACAGCAAGCAACAAATGGTGGATTCCTGGACCTGAAGACCTGAAAAGGAAGGAGACCAAGTCCAAAAGTTTCAGAAGATTCCAGGAAAAACAAGAGCCCCTGCCAACCTAGAAGATGGTGCAAAAGAGGATTCTCCGGTTGGAAGAAGTCTGCAGAAAAGCACCAAAGAAGATGGCTGCGGGTTCCTACATGATGCAGGAGATGTCCCACGTCATGAAGATGGATGCAAGCAGTTTGCGTCGCTGGAGTCGTCCAACAAGCCTTGCTTCCGGCAAGGTCGCGTTTCCATCAAAATGGCTCTGCCTGAACCCAGGAGGGATCTGGGGGCCTCAACAGAGACTGAAGAGGCAGAGGGGGTGCTCAACACTGGAGAGAGCCCAAAGATGCCCAGGCAGCACCCACAGGAGTCCCAGCACACAGGGACAAAGAAGGTGCAAAATGCAGTTGGTGCAGCACAACAAAAGAAGGTCCCACGCCGCCAGAGAACAACTCAGCAAGATGAGCGTCGCAGGATGGAGTGCTGGGGACCTGGGCCACACTGTGCACAGAGGCCTCAGGAGGAAGAGATGACGTGGTGCACAGGGCTACTGTCGCAAACCGGGAAGGCAAGCTCTTACCTCCGCCAAAATGGACAGCTTGACCTTAGGGCAGTCTGTGTCGAAGGGGTCCACCACCTGTGTTCCAAGGAGCACGCTTGTCGCCAGGAGAGGAGTCCAAGAGAACCAGTTGTCGTCTTAGAAGGTGCATGCGGGTGCAGGGAAGTTACTCCGTCACTCCACTGGAGATTTCTTCAGTCCTTCTGGTGCAAGATAAAGACAGGGAGTCCCCAGAGCATGAACACCATGGAAACTGTTGCAGTTGCTGGCGGAAGCTGAAGTTGCAGAAAAAAAGTAGCCCTTCTGGATACTTTGTTGCTGTTACTTCGGTTCCTGGAGCAGTCTGCGGTCAATCCGAGGTCGGAGGATGAAGCAGTGGTTGCAGAGGATTCCCGATGGAAACTTGCAAGCAGAATCTGAAGAGGAACCCACAGGAGAGACCCTAAATAGCCCTGAGAGGGGGTTTGGCTGCCTAACCAGGTATGCACCTATCAGTAAGGGTCTCTGACATCACCTGCTGGCACTGGCACTCAGAGGCCTCCAGAGTGTCCCCACACCTTGGAAAACAAGATGGCTGAAGTCTGGGACACACTGGAGGAGCTCTTGGCACCACCCCTGGGGTAGTGATGGACAGGGGAGTGGTCACTCCCCTTTCCTTTGTCCAGTTGTGCGCCAGAGAAGGGCCAGGGGGTCTCTGAACCGGTGTAGACTGGCGTATGCAAGGAGGGCACCATCCTTCAAAGCAATTCCAGGGGCTCCGGGAGGTTACCTCTCCCAAGCCTGTAACACCTATTTCCAAAGGTAGAGGATGTAACACCCTCCTCCCAGAGGAAATGCTTTGTTCTGCCTTCCTGAGACTGTGCTGCTCAGACCCCAGGAGGTCAGAGCCCTGTCTGTGAGGTGGCAGCAGCTGTAGCTGCATTGCAAGCCTCAGAGAGCTGGTTTGGCAGTACTGGGGGTCCATGGTGGACCCCCCAGGATGCATGAGATTGCCCCCCCAATACCAGATTTGGAATGGGGGACAATTTCATGATCTTAGTCACCTTACATGACCATATTCAGAGTTACCATTGTGAAGCTACATATAGGTATTGACCTATATGTAATGCACATGTGTAATGACATCCCTGTATTCACAAAGTCCGGGGAATTGGCCATGAACAATGTGGGAGTACCTTTGCTAGTGCAAGGGTGCCCTCACACTTAGTAACTCTGCACCTAGCCTTCAGTAAATGAAGGTTAGACATATATGTGACTTATAAGTTACTTAAGTGCAGTGAAAATGGCTGTGAAATTGTGTGTACACGATTTCACGCAGGCTGCAATGGCAGTCCTATGAAAGGGTTTGCCTGAGCTCCTTATGGGTGGCAAAAGAGATGCTGCAGTCCGTAAGGATCTCCTGGAACCCCAATGCCCTGGGTACCTAGGTACCATATACTAGGGACTTATAAGGGGGGTCCAGTATGCCAATTGGAACTGGTAAATGAAGTCAGTAGCCTATAATTACACATTTAAAAGCAGAGAGAGCATAAGCACTGAGGTTCTGGTTAGCAGAGCCTCAGTGACACAGTTGAGCACTACTGACAACACACACATTAGGCCATTATGAGCACTGGGGTCCTGGCTAGCAGGATCCCAGTGAGACAGGCAAAACACACTGACATATAGGGTTTTCACTGTGAGCACTGGGGTCCTAACTAGCAGGATCCCAGTGACACAGTAAAAACATACTGACACACACTCCCAAACAGGCCAAAAGTGGGGGTAACCATGCTAGAAAGAAGCTACTTTTTCACATTGGGATCTGCCTGGCTTTGGTGCATACCCTAGCCAACCAGATCCTCCATTTATAACACATGTTGAGAGTAGTAGTGAAGTGCTAAGTGAAACATGCTGACCTTGACTTTAAATAATGTAAGAGCCACTGAGCAAGTCACAAGCTCATCTGAAGAATGGTGTTGATTCTGAAAATCATTCTATCATATGCATGTTTGTGGTAATCCTTGGGCAGGGTCCGACAGGCCTAGAGAGCAATCAGGCAGTGCTCTAAGGTCTGATCTGACACATTAGTGTGGGGGCCTTTTTTGCTGATTGTGGGCCTATTTTATAGTATGGTTTTATTGGTAATTTTCCTATTATTACCACAAGCATTGCTTGCAGCACGCACAAATGCATGCAGTCTCCCATCTCCTGCAAACCAACTAAGCAGTGTGTCTTTACAAAAGCAAAGCTGACACAGTTTTCAACTGCAGGGCGCTTTTTAGCTATCTGATTTGCTAAAAGGGGGCACTTTTATTTTGGTGCCCCAGCCTATTTTCTGTCCCTATGCGACCCTGTACTTGGGCTAATTATTATAGGGAATATCACTGCCATCAAACGTACCTCTACCTACAAAGCTGGAGGAGCTTTTATTTTTGTGCCATCGTAAATGAATTTACTCCTGCACGGGGTACAATAAGTAGCTAGAGGTAGTTAGAGGTATTGGTGCAAAGCTGGAAGAAAGGAAGGTAGTTTTAAGAAGAGCAAAGAAAGTGCAAATCCATGAGGAAAACGTATAAATGTTGGAGGCTCAATTATAAAGCAAAGATACTCATAAAACTAAGAAAGCAGGGATGATCTATATTTACTTTAATTGTATAATATCTATATTATAAGGTAGGGAAACAGTCTCTTGCCCAGGTTATGACACCTAATGTAGATTGTTTACCATCTTAATGGTGCTCATTTAATGTACTTAAGAAAAATGAACTGTTCAGTGCAATGATTAAAATCTGTGGAAAATACTACTACAACTACTACTACTACTAAACAACCACCACAGCAATATTAATCTGTTTTCATTCATCAGTTCATTTCACACCTGCTATTTTTAGGAACTGTGAATATCAGGTGCTACGTTTACCCAGATCAATGGAACTGAGGCTGTGTGAGCCCTAGTGAGATTCAAGGTCATGACCTGCAGTTTACTACATAATGTCTGTGTTGAGGGTTCAACTCAGTAAGACATCCCAGTGGCGGTACTGCTGCCCTTCCTGGATAGTTAAATAGAGGGTCCTGCAGTGCAGGTATGTAATATGCTAAACATACCACACCCATAGGAACCAACAGTATTATTCTAAACAAACCTGCTCATTTGTGAAAGTTGAAAGACATAATGATTTTGTTCACTCCATATTTAGATAGAAGGGTTTGAAAGCTTATTTTGACGGAAGTAAATACGTGAGTAAAAAAAAAAAAACATAGGCCCTCATTATGAGTTTGACGGGCTATTTGTAAGACCGCTGAAGTGGCAGCCGCCAAAAAACCACCAGTGTTAGAGGTATCCCGCCCACCGTATTAATAGTCTACAAAGTATCCCACCGAAAAACTGCCACCGACACTGCCAGAACAAAAGAGGGTTGGAAAGAGGCGGTTGCACCACCAGCACCGCCACACCGACAACCTTCTAACCATCAGATTACGAGCAACATATCAGCACAGCGGTCATTCCATAGCGGAAAACCATTGGCGGCCTGAACTGTTGTGCTCAGAACTCACTCCTGTCAGAACACAACACCACATTGGACAGTTTGAATACCCCACACCTGATATATATACACACACCAAGCACACCTACTCACTGCACTATATAACACACCCCCACACACACACACAATCCTTTGCAACTAGAAAAATGCACACTGACATCGAGGAGTGCACAAACGGAGGACACAGCATTGTTATACCATAGCCACCATTACACATCACATGCATCACACACCATACAACTGCATCAGCAACACAATACACACATCACCACTGCACACAAACACAACATACAACCAGCACACATAACAAAACACCCCCCACTAAACATCCCACACTGTACCCTTTCACAAAACACACACCAGCACCCACAACACAACTACAATGCCACGTCAAAAGCACCCACGCTTCACAGATGATGAGCTGAGGGTCGTGGTCAATTAAATCCTCGGGTAGAGCCACAACTGTTTGGTGAACAGGTCCAGCAAACGTCCATTGCCAGGAAATTGGAGTAATGGCAGAGAACTGTTGAAAGGGTCAACTGAGTGGGCAACCATCCACGTACAAGGGAGGACATCAGGAAGAGGTGGAATGACCTACACAGGAAGGTGCATTCCATGGTATCACAATACCAGATCGCCGTTCACAAGACTGGCGGTGGATCCACACCCTCTGAGTTCACATTGTGGGTGGAGAAAGTCTTGGCAATACTGCATCCTGAGGTCCTGTCTAGAATATCAGGAGGACTCTAAGTACACCTCCCTAGCATACCCCTCACTGCCCTATCACTCCCCAAGTCACCTCATCTACCACTTTACCTCACACCCAATCACATAATACCCCTCCCCCGCATGCCACACCATAACCCTGCCACAATGCCCACACAGTTCCACCCAGATGCATGGATAGCACTGCCAAGAACAATCACTACAACTCCCACAAAACACTTGTCCATCCACATCAAAACTTGCTAACAGCACTGCACATTACAACTCCTGCATTTACAACCATTACACCCCCCCCCCACTAACTGGATGCTTAGAATGGGGACCAACTCATGGAAATGATAGCAATGCAATTCCCATGCCCCAACATACAATGTGACATGTCATCTCGCTCGCAGTCCACTATCCACAAACAAGGCCTGCAGTGCTTTATCCGTCATTGCCATAACTGGGAATCAAGTTAAGCCACTGTATGCACCACACAAATAGACAACCAATCACAACTTCACCACATAACTATCTTCCACTCCTTTCACAGGTACCCCAGCCACTGGCACCGTGGAGATGATACCAGAGACTACCAGCCCTCCCCAGGATGAAAGCCCCAGTGATAAGTACGCCTCAGGATGCCTTGACAGTGATGACTTACCTGGCCCATTGGGCACATCTGGTCAGCCCACCACTCCCAGCCTCACCCTGCCACATCCAACCCTTTCCACCCCCCAAAGTGGCAATTGCAGCACAGCCAACCCTTTATCCCAAGCCTGTTTCACAAGGACTTGTCAATCATTTGTGTGTCCACCTGTGGGCAGAGGATGGGGCAGGCATGGGACCCGACTGACCAAGAGGCATTCACCCAAGTCCTGGGAGCATGCCAGCAATCCCAGGACAAGAGGGGCCAAATGCTGAAACATCTTGGGGGAAGCCAAAGACTGCAGAGGGAATACCATCAGGAGGCCATCGCAGGCACTCAATGCTTCCATAGCCACCATTGCAGAGGTGATCAGTGACGTCCCCAACATCCTGTGTCCCACTTCCATCCTCCAGAAGGGTCCTTCCACTGGAACCCCCTTATCGGAACCATCTATATCAGCGGCAGCTGGTAGACTGGAGGCTCTACCAGGGGACCCATAGGCCTCTGACACTCCTCCCTCTGTACCTGAGGAACCCCCTCAAATGTGGTCATCCACCCAGGCATCCAGCTGGAGCAGAAGCCAAGACCAATACCATTGCCTGGAAGTGAACATTCTCCCTTGTGTGCCACTGACACACCCTATTGACTGTTCAGTGTCATCACTCACGTTTTCTGATGGCCCTTGGACACTGGAACAGTACTACCTATCTACCTACATCCAACCTTCCACTATGACCACACTCATTAACTGTAGCACAATATTTGCACAATAAACACTGTAGAGCACAGCATAAGCATTTGTGGCTTAATTGTGTGATGTGGAAACTGAAATGTCATGTGTTGTAACACCCATCAACATACAGCCAGTGCAAATCACAGTAGAGAGAGGCATCCCCCTCAGAGAACATAGGACACCAGAGATGTCACATTAGACTTCTCAAGGAGAGTTAGCAGTCCAGCCAAACACTGGAGTAGATACAGTTATTCAATCTGTATAAAGGACAATGCAGAAGCACAAATCAGGATGTGAGCAATGGTGTCACCCTATGAACATAAGCATTAATCTTTTAGCAGAGCCCCATGTGCTTTGTCAAGGAAATGGGCTATAACCCATTACACATCAACATCAAGAAACACAAGAATTACATAACCAAAAACCTGTAGCTGACATCTTTAATGGGCTCAATACAACACCTCCAATGGTTACCAGACCCACCTTGCTATGAAAGGCTCAGGCAACAGCTAGGATATGAAAGGGAATGCTGTACATATCCCAGAGCTTGACTCACATCTAGACAGGAGATTACTTTAAACATAGCACACTACAGGACAGTCCACAGTAGATGTCATCCTAGCAACCTGCATATGGTACAAATTGCAGTGTTTAAACCACTGACAATGCTCTTGTCATAAACTTAGTTGTCTATCACCACCCACTGTGACATTTCCACTGATATACCTGGCCGGGGGGGGCTGTTTATTGAATCCAAGTGCAAATACCTCACCTGCTACATTACACACACAACATACCTGTATGCCTTTGGAAGTATTGATTGATCAGCTCCATCCTAGCCTCTGCTGCACAATCATAATCTGCCTCCTCATCACTATCCATGTGTCCATCACCACCCACTGGTCCAGCGGCAATCTTCTCATGTGCCATTAATGAGATTTGATGTCTGAGGGCCAGATTGTGGAGCATACAGCAGGCAACAATGATCTGGCAAAGCTTTTGGGTACTGTAGAGGAGGGCACCTCCTCGAGACGTGAAGGCACTAGAACCTTGCCTTGAGTAGGCCAAAAGTCATTTGTATCACATATCTCATCCTGCCATGGGCCTCATTGTAACGTGTCTCGGCATCCGTGGTTGGGTACCTCTCTGGAGTCAACAGCCAGGGAAGGTTAGGATAACCTGAGTCTTCGTTATGAATAAAGGCAGGACCATTTAGAAAACAAGAGGAGGGAAGGTAGTGTTGACAGGTGAAACTACAGAGACACTTATCCACACTGATACCTACCAATGAGCCAAGCCCCCTCTCTTTGTAGACGTGCAATCATGTGTGGGACATTGCTGTTCCTCAATATGTAGGTGTCATGGACAGATCCCAGGAACTTGGCAGTCACTTGGGATATGTACTGGTCTGCCAAACACACCACCTGCATGTTAATGGAGTGAAAGTTTTTCCGGTTACGATCGATCTGTTCACAGACTTTTGGAAGAACCAAAGCAATATGGGTGCCATCAACTGCACCAATCACGTGAGGGATGTGTTCCAGCTCATAGAAGTCAGCCTTCACAGTGGGCAAATCCACAAGTTGGGGGAAACTGATGTAACTGTCCAGGTGATTAATTCCATACGTGCTGCCCATTGCTGGTCCTGTACATTGTTTGTGCCACCCAAAACCTATGTTGTGTTCCATGTGGTGTGCACATATGTGCCCCGTGTGGAACATGCATGTAGTTGTGACAGTGATCTAGGGTTCAACACCAACTACAGGGCAGCATGTAGGGGAAAATGCACTTCAGGTGACATTCGTGTTGAATGTCACATGTATGTGCCCATACATGATGTTAATTCATGGGCCAGTGATGAAATATGGACATTTCACTCTCATGATGCACTTACATTAAATGGAAAATCCCATTACCTGCAAGTAAAATGGCAGCCACCTGTCCTGCAGCACACTGGCGTATGCTGTAATGGCAGTAGGCGGTCGCAAATGCCGTGCAACTTCTCATTGGTTAACATTGCTGCCTCTAGAGGATTGGGGCCAATGACCGGCAGTCGTAACGGTCCTGTACGCAGCGGCCAAAACTGCAATTATTCTGGCACCTAGCTCACTTGACTCCTGGCACTTGTGCAAGCAAGACCTCCACTATGTGAGCTGCTGTGTACTGTCTCTGGGAGCCATCATGCCACGTCCTGCAGGTGATAAGGCCCCTGCCTTCACTCAGAAGGAGTTGGAAAAACTTGTGGACGAGGAGCTTCCCCTGTATGGACAGCTGTATGGGGCACCAGAGGAGCAGGTGAGGCCACATCCATTGTCCTGTGTGATTGGGGTGTGTGTGAGGCCTTTATGCATTGCCACAACACACTGGAAGAGGATGCATGCAAGGGGCATGGAGTAAATGTGATTGTGTCGTATAGACATGTTAGTATGGGCAGGTGATGTATATGATGTGTGTAGTCCACTGCTGCTGATGTGGTGCCACTCTACATGACTTTTTCCTGCTGTCTGTGTCACCCATGCAAGTCAGCACAAATCAGAAAAAGGGGATCTGGCGTGCCATCAGCAAGCAAGTGCGGACCCTGTGGGTCCATAGCCAGTGGAAAGCAGTGGGAGGACCTGAGATGCTGGGCCTGGAAGACTGCAGAGGCCCAGCTGGGGACGTCCTCCCAATGAGGGAGGGGTGCCCATCAGACCCTGACCCCCCCTAATGGACTGCATATTGGCAGTGGGCTACCCTGAGGTGGATACGCACTTCAGGGCAGCACAGCAGCCACAAGGGGTTAAGTACAGGCTCTCACCTCGCACATGGCAGGCCTTGTTTGGGATTGCATGGCTGACTTCTCGGCAGATGTGCATGTGATCAGTGGTAGATGCACATTGACTATAGGTATCAGTCACCCTGGCAAGCTCTGAATTCATTATGTGTGCAAATACAATGCTATCAGTGTGTATCCAATTGACATATTCAATGATTGGGTGAGTGTGGACACCCTACACATTGTGTCAGACAAGCTTCTTCCATCTGTATCAGTGTACCTGTGGTGTAAGTGCTATCACATCAGTATTTGTCTCCCACAATGACTGGGGCAATCTCTATTTTGTACTGTCGCTGGCATGGACTGATTGTAGTGGTGGCATCAGGGGTCTACTACATATGTGGCCTCAATGGCACAGTATTTTGGACATTTTAGCTTAGCGTATTGAGATATATTGCCTTAAGCAAGTAGGAAATGTATAGGGAAACAACCATGGCATTCTGCTACAAGTGAATTCATGCGGACAGATAGCACAGAAATATATCTTATTGAAGCTATAGTTCTGTGGACTTGCATTCCAACAATGGCATGTTACTAGTGGTCGGTCGTCTGGGAGGTCCATGGAGCATAATCATGATGTTTACATGTCTTGCATGACATCTCCTTGGCAATTACTATGCTGCTATGCAGTGTTTCAGCCTTGACCAATTCACTTAGATGATAACATTATATCAGGTTTATTAGCACTGCATCTTGATTTACCCACTGTGTTTTTGCAGAAATGGTGTGTCATTGCATTGCATGTCCTGCTATGATATATGTGATGAGATGTACATGTTGATCAGTGTAAATGGTAGGCAGGTATTGACCTTTTTGCATCCTATCTTTCTCTCCCTCCCTCCCTCCCTTTCCTCCTCTGTCTTTGTGTGCATCAGCATCACCAGGTGAAAGAGTAGGGGAACTGGTGAGTGGGTAAGCAGCAGCCCCGGGACACAGGAGGCAGATACCAGTGGAGCAGAGGGGACCAGTGGGGAGGCCGGGGAGACTGGATCATCTACATCATCTTTGGATTCCTCCTCCAATGGACACTCCCTGACAGTGGTGGACCCATCTGGGACCAGCCCAGCAACATCCTTGTCCACAACCCCCTTACCAGCACAGCCCTCCCTGTTGCTCCCCACCGAGTTGCCCGTGCCCGCTCACCCAAGAGGTTGGGCATCTCCTTCACCGCAGACACCGCTGCCCCAGCCCAAGCCAGCCCTGTTACCCTCAGTGAGGAGGCTATTGACCTCATGTGATCCAATGGGTCAGACAACCATCATGAATGCCATCCAGGGACTGGCTGCGCAGGTACAGTAGAGCAATACCTACCTGGAAGGCATTCATGGTGTGCTGTCTGGCCTGCAGAAATCCTTTCGGGTGCTGGCCTCCTCGCTGACTGCAGCCAGTGTCCCTTTGTCTTCTGTGCCCCCTCCAGCTACCTCAGCCAATCCCATACCCCTCTCACCACACCCACCTAGAGCACACAGTCAGACCGCTATTATCCACCTCAACAGACACGGGTCACAGTGACAAACACAAGCACCACAAAACCCACCACTGGCATGCACACAGACAATACCCATCTGCATACACAATACTCCCTACACTGACCCCCACACCACCCTCTCCTTCACAGACACTGCACCACTCACACATGCTGGCACGACACCAACACTCCCTGATCTAGCCACAAGTCCCATCATACTGACAGTCACCACACTTCCAGACCCACATTCATCCACTCCATTCACCACATGCGCACTCACCACAACTACCAACACCCCCACATGAGGAACATCCACCTTACCTGCAGGAAAAACCCCAACAGACAGTCATCCATCCACCATGGGACTCCCTGCACCTCCTCCCCTCTCGTCCCAAAACACCTATATGCGGGCAGTCAACCACCCAACCACCCAACAGACACCCAGCACACATATGCCTTCATCCCACGCTCTTGCACCTAAAATGCCTACAAGGACACACCTCACAACCACTCCCTCTCCCTCCACTCCCAAATGCTTTTCCCATGACCATCCTTGTGCCCCAAAGAAAAGATTCCTATAAGAGTTTTCCTTCTTCCATCCCACCCTGTAATTCCCCGAAGCACCCTGTGTTCCTCCACAAGCCCAGTCCTTCCACCTCCCAGTCCTCACCTGACACATTTGGAGTTGCTTACTCCCCTCCCCCTTCTAAAAAAAACAACCCTCCCCCCAAACCTAAGGTCACCTCTCCCAAGTCCAAAGTGAAGGAGCTGGCCCCAAAAACAAAACAGAAAGCAAAGCCCCCACCTAAACCAACACCCAAGCCCAAAGACCCCCTCCCAAGCCATAACCCTCACCTCCACCACCCCCCCTCACTGTGGTTGCAGTTGTGTTATCATTGTGTGACTCAGTGGTGTTGTATATGATTGTGTTAGACAGTGTCGGTGATGTGTGTTTGTGGGGTGGTGTGTGTATGGCACGTGTATGTTGGATGTGGTGTGTATAGTTTGTGTGTGTATGTGTGTTGGTACAAGTGTTTACGTGTGTGTGGCAACCCCTAGCTGTTCCGGCTGTGTGTGCTGTGTGTGTGTACTAATCGCCATCCTTCCAGTGTGTGCTAGGTGGGTATACTTACAGTTGTTGTCTTCGCTGCCATTGCTGGTTCTGGAGTCATAGTGCCATCAGGAGCAGTGAGAAAAGTTCAAGTTCAGGTTCCATGGTGGCTCCTGACATGTCTGTGTTCCTGAAGGTGAGTGTATCCTTTCATACTGTTCGATTCTGACAGGGTTTTGGTGGTGGTCCGATCGCCCCGAAATCCTGGCTGTGTGCAACCTCGTAATGTGCTCAGCGCTAACAGGGTCTCCTCCGTCTGGAGATGCCTGCTTCGGTCAGTCCATTCTGGCAGTACTGGCGGTTAATTGGGAGTGTTCCGTTGGGAACACTGCAATGGTCATAATAGGGCGGTCTTCAATACCGGGCCGGTGCGACTACCACCTCCACCATGCCGGTCCTCAGACCGCCAAACCCGTAATGAGGGCTAATTTGTAATTATTTGAAGAACCTATAGTGCTTCTGCACTCATATACTGGAAAATCAAATGGCACCGAAGAGATTTTTTCAATAGACTTCAGAGTACCGCCAGTCTGGAGAGTATATGTTTAAGTCAAAATGAAGAAAAGAACAACCTTTATTCTCGGCCTAATTTTGGAGAGTTGAACACACACTCTTTTAGAGCCTACATGTCTATATACTAAAAATACATTACAGTTAGGGGCGGACCCAACTCCTGTTATTTGCCTGAGCATAATTGCATGAAATTACTGCAACATTACTAGAGATTAAGTGGAATTAAATGAGGAGCATAACCTAGCATTTAGTTCTATTTTCTTATCTCAATATCCACCCTCACATGCAAAATGGATTAGATAAAACAGAACATGAAGAGCAGCAGCCAGCATCCGTTCACATTTGCTAAGTCCATTCTTGCTGTGTTCCTGCAATCTGATTTTTGTGCAAAATTACTCATAATTACACAAACTGCAGAAAATGTGTAATTTTTGGTAATTTCAAGTCAGGACTGTAACAGAAAATTACATAAACTGCTCAAATTATTCTGGTTTAATTAAAGGTTTGCCCTGGCTTAATTATAATACTTGCTAACTCTGCATAATAAGAAGGGATGGGTGGTAAACTCAACTCCACTGGTGGAGTGTGTGGAGTTTTGCTGCTCCATGTTCCATTTGGAGTGCTGAGTTCAGCAAAAACTCTGCTATCTTATGCATGGTGGAGTTTAGAGGTGCCCACCCCTGTTTACAGTTCTGGTCAGGCTGGGAGCAACACACTTATATTACCCTTTTTTAGGTCGAGCCTAGGCAGTGCACATGCGCTGTCTCTCGACAAGCTGTAATCAGCCTGTGGGCTTTATGCCAGCCAATAGGCTTGTGATTATCTAGTTCTTTTGTCACTCTTGTGAGCTTTGTTTCTGTTTGTTTCTGGCAGACATTTGTCATGCCTCCTTTTGTGCGTATCCCTCTCCGAGCGTACTGACCAAGTAAAATCTTGTCTTACTGGTTATCTTTATTATGTGTCTTGTAGAACGTTGTCTTTGCTTTCGCAGTCACACTGCAGCGACCACCGATGATTACCTTCCTATGGTTGCAAACACATCCTACAACGTTTGAGCTTTAAAATAATTTTTTTAATGTTTTTAGTTGTACTGAAGTGCCATGCCACTGTTTATTGCTTGTATTATTTTGTTTCTGAACATGTTTTCGACTCCTGTAAGTGGTCATTCACCCGATCCTGTACGCATTCACCCATTGGAGCTGCATTTTACTTTTTGTTTCCATTTGTCATTGTATTATTTTTTCCCGATCTGCATTGTTCAATTTGACTTTTTCGATTGGCATGTTTTTGTACGTACCTGGAAAGCAATGCTGAGCCTCAAACCTGGTTCCCCATTCTCAAAGTCGGCAGCTCAGTAAATTATGCCACACCCTCTCAGAAGATAACTTCTTTCTACAATGGTTTGAATTTCTAAATGGCGCACTGGTGAAAGGGCCACGTGCTGCTGCTGTGGAAGAGCGTCTCTTGTGCCCATGATGATCCCACCGCACAGAGCCCAGCTCCCGCTCATCCACGCTCTCAGCTTGTAACAGCCCCGCACTCAGAGGAGGCACTCTCTTTCTGAGCAGTCATCCGTTCTCTGGTATGCCCCTTCCTGGGACAGTTCTATATGTCTCAGCCATGACAACTGAGGAAGCAAACAGCAGGGCTGGTGGGTTAGGAGACTCATCAATAGGTGAGGAGAAATGTGCAGCTGCGATAAGGGAGCGCGAGGTGCAGAGTGTTTTTATTAAAGTTTGTTGCTGTTTTATTTTTATTCACTCTCCGTTTCTGTTTTTTTTTTATGACCGAGGCTCCGGCTGAGCATCCGGCTCCATTAGTTCTCCATGCCTTTGAGACTGCAGCCCATGTTTGTTTGTGCTTCGACCACCTTTTTATTGTAATGTTTGCACTTAGTTGTCTTTTTTTCTGTTCCATCCTCACTGTTTAAGAGTCCGTCCGTAACAGGGAGCTTCAGTCTCTCTGATTCTGATGGTGCAGATTTTGCTCGACCCTCACTGCCTTCACTTTAATTTGTCATGTACAAAGATACAAGTCCCCCATGGACTCCTGTGTCATTTCACCTCAAGGCCAGGGGGCACTAACACCAGCATCTCCGGCAGTTTTAAAATTGTGTGTTCTTTTTCATTGTATAAATATGCCTCTTACTGAAGCCTTACAGCACTGTCCTTCTCTAGCCGTCTTCTCATGCCTTTCTGTATGTAATTGATGAAGCAGATATGCTAATGAAAGAAATTTCTAATGATTAATGTGTGTTTATTAATGAGAAAAATGCATAGAGAAATTAATATTAGAAAATAATGTGTGTAATTGTAAATGTGCCCTCGGAGAGAGGTCGCCATGTGTATTAACAGATGCTAAGTAATGGAAAGATGAATAAGAAAATGTATTAATATATCATAACTGAATGTGTAACCTATGTTTTATGTTAATTCATATTCTTCAATTAGCCGGACTAAAGGCCTGGTTTCACTGGGCCTTGTTTGCTCTGAACATGCAGAACTCGAGTGTCTCGCACAGGACTGGTAACAGGGGATAGCAACCTTGAACCACTCAGAGTTCAAGCCGCTCAGCTAGAACATTCTGCAAATGTACCAACGGACAGGAGATGATTAAGACTATTTGATACAATTATGTGTAGTGTAGACTAAATGTACTTTCCCAGGACTTGAACAATAGAGGCACTGACTAAAGACTCATATGCAACTATTTCATTACCTAAGGAGCAGGATGATGTTCTCATCGCAAGAAAAATCAATCGGTTTTATGGGACATAAAACAAATTCAAAATTGAAGATTTGGTAAACAAAAACTATAGGTTAGAGTCATAACTTACGACGGACTGACCAATTAGCAATTAATGGGATGGACTGGGAGACCTTAATTAAAAGTCATGACAAGGGGAGCGAAATCAGAACTGTGAGGATAAAATTGATGATGTCAGGTTGTCCTGATAATTGGGCTCATACCCTGTGAGCCTGATACGTGGCTGACCATTGATGACCTGGGGATGAAGACTGACTCGTTGCTGATCCATCTTGGATAGGTAGCTATGAAAATGTGACTGACTAATTTGTGCCTTTTCTTCTAGGTGCCAACTGTGCTGTTTCTGATTAGATTTTCTCTCTTAGATAGATTTTTTCAAATTAATGGTTTTATCTTAATTGTTTACGCATGAAGCCCCACATGCTGATGCTAATCTTGGTTAGGCAGGCTGACAGGGGAGACGTTGACGGGGACAAATGACTAATTGATTTGCTGAATTGCTTCATTAATGCTGGTATTCACTGACTTATGATTTGAATTGTTGCTCATGTTTTCTGAGGAGAAAAATGTTTTCCTTGATGAACTAATAAAGATTGTTTAGTAAAAAACAAAAAATAAAATTTGATTAGAATTGTAATCAATAGGGAATAAAAATTATGAAACTTTTACATGAGTAATGGTTGTTTCTGATTAGGGTGTTTTTTCTTGTCGTTTCATAAGGTTGTATATTTTGACTTACTGATGTTGATGATTGATTCAGTGGTCACTGCATTAACTAGGATACTCCATGCGATTCAAAAGATTCATCGACCTATATGTGTCCCCTTGTAAGTTCAATTACTAAGGACCGGGCGCGCTATCATAATCTACTCAGATTCATCAGGCTTGTGCTTTTACTGTGCACGGAGATTTCTTTAATCTGTCCACACACTAAGCCTCTAGCTATTGATGTCTGCTAAAAACCTCCCATGCTTTACTGTACAATGCTGGTTTCTTTTGTTTCTTTAGCTATTCCACCATATGCTGCCTCACACTTGCAGGAAAAAACCTTCCCGCTGTACTCAAATTTAAAACCAGGCATTACACTTTCCTTGAGGTTAAATATTTTGTCCTCCCACACTTGGGTAATGGTCTTTTTTTTCAAAGTATACGCTTTGAATTAGAGCACGTTTTTGTTTACTTAAAGGGTCTAGTCAAAGGGTCCGCAATGTCCATTTGCAGTCTAACCCTTAAATTTAGGGCAGATACGATTGTAGTTTTAAAGTGGCATCTTTGCTTGACATGTGAAAATTTCCTATAATTTGTTAGTCCTGCAGAGCATTGAGTCAATTCAGGATTCTTTACATAAGCCTTATTCCCTTCCTTTTATGGCACCCACTTTTCAATTCCCCACCAGCTTTTCAATTTCCCAATGCCCCACTTCCCCTCACCCCGCCAGCATGCCACCATCCTACACCACTGTACCAAAGCGTTTTAAAAAAAAACAACTCAGCAACAAATGCGTGGTCCAGCTATAGTGATCAGAATTAATGCTAATTATATTGTGATGTTACAGTTAGGCTCACTGTTCTCCTGGCAGCCTAACTGTAACATCACAATGCAATTATCATTTCCAACTCACACAAAAACCTGAGTGCTTTAAGTTTTAAGAACCTTGCCCTTTCGCATGCACTGGGAGATGAACAGAAGCTCGGTGTTATGCATGCACAAGCGTTTCTTTTTGCATGAACTGCATAATAGGCATATTAATGTTAAGATCCTAACAGTCTGAATTTTTATTTCAACATTTTTGTAATATTCATATAAAAGATATTGGGGTTTAGAGTCTTATTTAAGATGTGTTCATGTTTGAGACTCATAGTATCATCCGTATTACAGCTTATTTCCTGGGCTCTCCACTTCATCCCAGGTTTGCTGCACAAGGTCACAGGCATTCAGATGCAACCTTAGTGGGCCCCTAAAATCCTTTGCCCCAGCCGACTGTGGAAGATGAGCAACATTGTTGGCATTCATGTTAGTGCAGCATGTAAGACCCTTGGATCTTTGGGGATGGGTTCCTACTTCAGCTCATGGCATTGAGTCATTGTGCACCAAAGAGCAAGTGCTGTTTGTGTATCACCAGTGGTATGTCCCGCACATAGACTAATGATGCAAACTATGGGTTTGGATGGGGTGTAGCCTCCATCTTACGAGATGGAGTTTAAAATATATCAGCTCAATATTTCACTTCCCCAGGTGGTAGAACACTGCTTTAGATATGAGACAGGGCCAGCATTCAGTCATCGTCTTGACTTCCTTCAGCTAAGCCTTCTGGAGTCTTATAGGCTCTGTATACAATTATAACGTATAAGACGGTGCCTGTTATAGAAGGAAATCCCTTGGTATGAGAGCAACAGTATGGTCCTAGCTCCCCTGTGATTGATGTGCCAATAGCCATTTCCTATATATCCTTGAGTAACTGTGTGGCCGGATTGATTTTGCTTTGCATGTACTGGAGGTGTGGATCCCTATGCTTCAAATAATGCATGTCATTGGATCTTTGAAAGAAGCTGCCCTGCCCGTTATATTGCAGTAGGTCAGTTTCTAATCTAAATTAAAGAGTGTAAGGAAGGTGAAACTAAACAGTTATCTTTTCCATGAAGCAAGAATCTTTATTTTTTTCACATGCACCTTACAGAATTACTAATAGAACACTTTTGTTTCTTTTTAATTGTGCATCTTACTTGTTACTCTGTGACACATAGTACAATATTAGTATCTGTTTGTAAGCACATTACTCTGTGCTCCAGCTACTTACATTATGGCGTAGCAGTACTTCACTCCTTTCTTAGTTTTTAAAAAAATGCGTACGTTATTCCATTGTTTAATTTTTGGCCATGGCTTCTTTGCTTTGTTGCAGGAAAGTCTTTATTCACAGTAAGGAAACATAATACTTTAATATGTTCCAAATGGACCACACTGTTTGAGTTTTACATTTCTTACTTTACATAGCATCTGTCGTACAGGCAGTGTGATTTATCTATTATTGTGGCATGTTGGTCAGGTGTATTTAATTTGGCCAAAGGATCAATTATTTTTCCAAAAGGCCTACTCCAGGATATGTTATTTGCCGAGTGCCTTCTTTTGAAGAAGGGTAATATTTTTATTTGAAAGGAATAACCCATAGAAGCAACTTTTTAATTATACTATGGCCCTCATTATGAACACAGCGGTAAAAACCGCTGTGTTTATGCTGGCGGTCAAACACTGACCGCAGGGCGTCCCCGGATCCCCGCCGGCTGTATTAGGAACATTTCTTTGGGCACAGGAAGACCTGGCCGGGACATGTGGAGCCGCCGCCAATGCCTCTGTGCCGCGGGTGCAGCTGCACCGGTCACGCAGATCACTGCCTGAAAATCAGGCAGTGACCTGCGCGAAGGGGCACTGCACCGGGGCCCCTGCACTGCCCATGGCAAGTGCATAGGCAGTGCAGGGGCCCCCTGGGGTGCCAGGATGCACCCCTTCCACCAGCTTTTCCCTGGTGGGTGAACCCACCAGGGAAAGGCTGGTGGCTAAGGAAACATTATCCAAGGGGCAGCACCGCTGCCCTGTTGGATAATGTTTCTGACCGCCACCAGGCTGGCTGATGGAGGCAGCCTGGTGGTGAGTGAGGGCTGCCGATGGTGGCCCTCATGGGGTTCATTATGTGGTGATGTGGCCCGCCATGCCGGCTGGCGGTTTTACCCGCCACGGCCGGCATGGCGGGCCACACCGCCATGTTCATAATGACCGGCTATGTAGCCTTGAAGCTTTGAGGTAACTATGCTGGGAGTGGTGCCGTAGTGCTGAAGAGGCTTCTCATACAGTTTACGTTATTATGAAACAACGCATCACCAGCAGTACCACCTGCTATTTTATTTACAATTAAAGCCAATTACTAGCCTCAAAGACATGTTTAAAAAGTTCAAAAAGCTAGCTAACAGACTGACCTGTCAAACCAGCCCATCTGGCAGTACCTAAACACAACAAATGTAAACATTAGGCAAAAAAAATTAACAGCACACCACAAAATTCAGCTTTAAACATGCCATTTCCCAACAAATAATACCATTCCACATAATTAACTCCATAACACACAATCTCACTCTACATAATTCCACTACAGTTAATATCATTTAATTACTATCAACATGATTCCAAAGCCCATTATGTCACATATTTCCACTATACAGCTGCACACCACACAATTCAACACCACACAATTCCAATACAACCCATTTCTACCTCGCACTTCCACCATCGTCACCTCCCCCCACACACCGACTGTGGTCTCCCATCCCTCCCTCACACTCCCTGTCTCCTCACTATACTGCCTGCTCACACATGCTACCTTCCAGTTCCTCCCTGCACTGTGCACTGGTCCACCTCTCCCTTTCCCCCTCACCTTCAGGTGCCCCTCCAACTTGTGTGTCTCTCTCTTACACCCCTCTCTCAATCTCTCACACACTCTTCCCACCTCTCTGATATTGTATCACTTCATGTCTTTGCGCACAGTTTCTCTCTTGTGCCTTTTCAACATTTTGGCCACTCAATCCCATACTCTCCTCATTTTAGGGTGTCTTCCAAAGACGTAGCTTTGGGGGGAAAGGGTTTGGGGTGGTACACCCCCCATATGAATTAATTTTATGTTAAATAGTTGGGTAGAGATGCTTTCAGCTGGGTATGAGGAGGATTTCACCAGGAATTTTTACATTCATTCAGACAAAAACACTCACAAGCTTTCTCCCTATCAGTTTTCAGAGTCATCAAAAATACTGGTAATTTTACAAAATGTTGTGTTTTCCCTCTCTTATTAACCCTACGAATCTGTATTGCTCCTCTTTTCACTGCCCTTTAGGCCTCTCCCATGCACCATGCTTGTCGTATAATATATTTTTACAAATTATGCTGGTCTGATTGTCAGAAAATCTGAAGCTCACCCCTCCCCCAACCTTACTGACCAAGCTACACCCCTGGTGTCTTCTGCATATATGTGCTCATTCTTTAAGTCTATGTGGCTTGCTCTCCCCTTCCTTCTCTTTCTCACACAATCTTTTTGCTTCTCTGCCTGACTTCATTCATCACTTCGTACACAAACTACCTATCCCTCTCTATCTTCCTTTCTCGAGGAGGCTGGCCCACTATGTAGTGTACAGAAATAGCTACACTATGTAGGGAGTCCAGGCAACCACACGTTGGTTTCCAGAGGCAAAAAACAGATCACCTAATGCTCCAATTTCTGGGGTAGCTGGTCGAGCATTTAGACTAATCCAGGAGATGTGTTAAGCATTTGTTGTACTCACAATATTAATCATGCACCACACACTCAATGAATAACTCAAGACCAGCTTTTAAAAAAGAATCTTTATTATAAATCAGGAGGCATTATAGAGAAAGGCTATACTGCCTGTACACATTGTTACAAGTGTAACAATTACAACTTTACAACTTTAAGGGCAGCATTTGGAATGCTGTTGCCATCCAGAGGAATGTATCATAAATAAAGCCAGGGGAGAACAGGGAATAAACGTAAGGGAGAAGGAGACAGAGAAAGAACGATAAAGCGAAAAACGGGGGGGAGATAAAGAGGGGAGAGGAGGGGAGTTGTGAGGCTGAGTTGGGTGAGAGGAAACAATGGTAATATTCCTGATATATTGCAAAATGTCCAGGGAATTTGGGGAGGACCGTACAGTCATTCAGAGCAGGGTGTTCTTAATCAATCAGGTGCTCAAAAGGGTCCGAAATAATTAAGCGCAGAAGAGTGCGTATCACAGGGTGTAGGGAGCATGGATTTCCATAGTGTGGCGACTATTGCCAGCCATAGATGTTATCTAACATAACGGTTGCGCCCTGCCCCATTCTGTTGCTGCCCATAATGGCGGTGGAGGGAAAAACAGGAGGGGTGGTTCTGTTATGGAACGGTAGCATATAAAATGCATTATGATCGGGTTATCCACTATTGGCAGTGCCTAAGCTCTAGAACCTGCTCCCCCATCGACTGAGGGAGAGGGGGATTGACTATAAGTGAGATGGATCTCTCCCTGAGAGTTTGTCCCCTTTAGAACAGATCCAGTAGTCATGCACTAGGTGGACACGGAGTGCTAAGTGAGAGAGAATGAATAGTTGGAAGGATAAGGAGAGAAGGAGAGAATGGAGGAAGAAGGAGCGATTGACAGATAGGTCTGACCAGTATCTACACGAGGGCCAAGAGAATAAGTAAAGAAATTAAGGCAGCCATGACCTGAAGAGTATGGAGCGAGGCTAGGTTGGTGAAAAAGGGTATAGGACTATAGGATTCCGCAGGAAGTAGATGGTCTGGGAGCTGGGATAGAAGGAAGGATGTATGGGTACAGAGAATGAACATGTAAGCGGGGAGTCCAAAGAAGGTGAGGGGAGAGGGCAGGGATGGGAGGAAGGGCAGGGTGCAGACTATCCACCAGCAGAAGAGGGGGGAGGGGGAAGGGAAATGGGCCACGAGGGAGAGAATATTTATGGTGGGTACGGTCCTATTAGGAAAGGGCTCCAGACTTTGGTGAACAGGGCCGCCTGGTCCTGTAGGTTGTAAATTACCCGTTCATGCACAGCAGTTTGGATCATAGCAGTCAGCCATTCTGCCGGAGTTGGAGCAGTGCTCCAGTGTCTAAGGATACAAATTTTAGCTGTAGCAAGAGCCATATAGAGCAATCTCTGTTGCGGTCGCGGTAGTGGAGGGGATAGTTGTGTATCGTGGAGAAGGATGAGTGATGGTGAGAGCGGGTGTTGTAAAGGTAGGGAGTCCGCAAGGGTATGGTGCACCGCATCCCATAGAGGTCAAAGCGATGGACAGTGGCACAAGACGTGTAGTAGTAGGATGCAGCGAGGTTCTGCGCAGCGCCATCAGTTCGCATGTGGCAGAAGGCCTGCCCTGTAGAGTTTCAACGGAGTCTAGTACCAGTCATGAAGGACTTTAAAAAGGCAGAACTTCAGTCGGGCCTCTCGGGTGACTCTATCAAGGGCATCCAGGATATCAGACCAATCAGCCTCAGTGTAGGTGATCCCCAATCGGGTTTGCCACTTGTACGGTAGTTTCCCAAGAAGAGGTTGCGAGTAAAGATGGCTCACTTACACCTCATAAATGGTGGCCATTACACCTTTGTGTCGGCCCCATGTTTGAGGGTTGCAGATAGGCAACGATTTGTGAGGCCTTGATCACCCATGGGAGGGTTCCCAAAACTCTGTGCAGACAATGCTCAAGTTGGAGGTAAGGCCGTTCTTGGTTGTGGTGGAGACCAAACCCCTCCCTTAGTTTAGCAAACGACTGGAGATGACCCCCTTCCAAGATCTGGGCTGGACAACCAACACCAGCCATACCCAATTGAGGCCATCTCAGAGCAGATCCCCCTATTATGATGCATTTATTTCCCTCTATAAGGGCTTGGGCGTGCAAGAGGAGATGCACCCCTAGTAGACGGTGAGCCCTTTGCCACGCCTCACTCTTTGCCCTAAGGATCGGGTTGGCCGGGTTGGGCAGCGAAGAACCCACACTGTACAAGCCTCCTAGTCCTTTGTGATGGGCCCGCAAAAGCTTCTCTGTGGACACCCACTGTGGAGGGTCTAGTGTTCCGGGGAGCATATAGGCCATTTGGACACCTGCAGGGCAAGGGAGTAGGGTTCCACTGAGGGGAGTCCTAGACCCCCACAAAATCGACACGCAAGTGACACGTGGAGAGGGGCACTGGCAGAGGAACCATACCCAAGATGTATGTGAAGCGCAGGAGTGTGACCATTCTAATCGCCTGCACTCTTCCCCGCATGGAGAGGCCCAGAAGCGACCACTTTGCGAAGTCCAGCTTCATGCAAGGCACGAGAGGGTCCAAGATGTCCCCGAACATGTGCTCCAAACCCCGATTAACAAGAGTTCCTAGGTACTTAAGGCGGGTCGGGGTCCAACGAAATGGGAGGCCATGGATTGCAGCCCTCGTCGTTATTCGTGAGTGGGGCAGCGCTTCACACTTATCCCAATTCACCCGATAGCCAGACAAGTTCGCGAAGCCGTCTGTGATTGCCAGTAACGATGGGAGAGATCCCTCCAGGTCGGTTAAGGTTAACAAGATGTCATGGGCATAGAGATACATTTTCGAGATGCCGCCTGTGAGGGGGATGCATGATATCTGCTGGAAGTGTCAAATGGTGGCCGCCAGAGGTTCCATAGCCAGTAGGAACAAGAGCGGCAACAGGGGACAGCCCTGCCTCATGCCCCTTCCGATGGGGAACAGATCCAAAAGAAAGCCCTTACAGTTGACCTGTACCATGGGATGGTCATATAGTAAGCGGACTTTGGAAATGAATTGTTCTCCAAAGCCGAAGTGTGGCGAACAAGAAGGGCCATTCAATGCGGTCGAACGCCTTCTCTGCGTCAGGGGATAGGGCTAGGGCCTCCTCCGGCATGTTTAAGGATTCAGGTAAGGTGTGGCAGAGACTACAGAAGAGAGAGCTGAGTTGGAGAGGGTAAGAAGTGATGGCGGTACAAGAGGGGGCCCAGTGGAGCAAGAAGAGCCATGTAGTGAGGGGACGTCAGGCGGCTATGGCGCCTCGGTATCAGGCACAAGACGAGGGGCAAGGCTGATCGCACTCCTCAGCATTGAGCAGCAGTAGGGGAGAAGCCTGTGAATGCAGGGCCTCAAAGGGATGAAGATCGCAGGCAGAGACCCCTTATATCTTATCTGATACTGCGGGCCAAATATTAGTAATGCTGGGCTCCCGATCGTTGAGGGAGGGGCGGGGTTCCGTGCATCAGCGCCACTCTCCCGTCATTATGGCTGGTCTGCAAGGGCCCCTTGTGATTCCTCCTGTGGACCCTCTTCTCGGTCAGAGGCCCTGCGTGCCCCGGTGCACTTATGAGCACTCCAGTAGCAGAGCAGGGAAGAGTAGGCCCCGTTTCTTGTGTTTCCGAGGGCGTTGGCTGCCCCCCACTGGAGATACAGGCAGCGTGATTGCAGGGCATAGATAGCTGAAGGAAGGGTGGTGGAGGGAGTGTGGAAGAAGGTAGGTATTGAAGTGAGACAGCGCTGCAAATCCTCCACCGACGCCGCAGTCTGTCTCTGCAGTTGCGCCTATGCTCACAACTACAGGACGCGACTTCGCCCCGTTTCCTACGCCCTCTTCGTCGGAGAATGAATTGGCTTTCACTGCTGCCTCTCCTCACTCCCTCCAGCATGGGCGGGTGCACAAGGATGAGGGAAAGTCTCCGTGGCTCATGGGGAGAAGTTTGCAGCAGCTGCGGCGCCCCCGCCGCCGGCCAGAGCCCATTGCTGTGCAGAGCTCCCAATTCAGGCGGCCATCTTCCGCCATGGCCTGACAACGCACCCAAGACAAGAATTTATAAAAATACTTCAGATTTTTATATAATTTTTAAGACCAAAATGGTTATGATACGTTATGATTTTTCAAAGTTTTAATAAAGTTAGTCTTTCTGTGCGTAAATATCCACCATAGGAACAAATGGAAGACCACCAATAAAAATGCATATAAAATCACACAGGTGAGTCACCATTCTTTTGCAGTATGGTCGATGAGGTTGGTGAGCACACTGTGGCAGCTGTAGAGTCTTGAGCGGTTCTGGGTTCCGGCGGGAGCAGTGCATGGGAGGGTGCAGTGCCACCGAAGTTGGCACACCTGTAGGTCTTGTCTGGGCTGTTGTTGGTGTGTCACTGGGTCTTGTTGCATCTTACGGTTTTGGAGATATTGGCTGGTCAGTGAAGTGACCCTTACCGGTTTGCTGGATCTTTTCAGATTTCTTTGTTTTCTTGAGTGGTGCCTCCACTCAGGAGGGAGATCTTGGGCTATTTTTGAAGCTTGGAGGTCCTCTGGGTCTTTTGAGGTTGTCCAGTGGTCAGCTCCTCCGCATCAGCGATTGTTGAGACTCTGGTGCAGCAAGCAGGGGTCTTGGAGCTTCTCCTGGTGCAGCAAGTCCTCTGTTCTTGTGCTGTTGGGTTCTTTGCTGCTGTTCTCTTTTTTTCCTGATGAATCTTATTTCTTGGGCTAAGGCAGCACACTAAATACTGAATTTAGTGGGCATTTTAGCTGGAACCTGGTAGTGTCAAATGGGACACACCCTTGGGTGGTACACCCACAACAGGGACCACTTCCTGTGGGAAGGGTCACTATCCTAAACCTCATTTGCTATTTTTCTGCCATCCAACATGGAGGAAAATTAAATGGAGGGTCCACTTCGCCTGCAAGCCCCTAGGGGTGGTGCATGCTCAGTGAGACCCCTCCTCCTACCCATTGTGTGGTTTCCCACCTTTGCCCCCACCAAAAGTAGGGATTGACAAAGGGGAAAGCCATCTGCTACTAGCAGCAGGCCTGAGAGTTTGAGTTTCAAGGACAGTAGCCCTTTAAAACTTACCACCAGGGGAGTGCGCATTCCTGAGAGAGGGCGTGTTAGCCCCTCCACCCAGGAAAGGCATTGTCTTACAAACCAGAGAGACAGGGCTCTCCCTCAAGGTTTGTGTATTGGCTGTCTCGATGTTGTAGGCTGGCTGAAAACAGTCAGCATCCATGCCAGGGTAGTTAACTTTTGCAGTGGGCACCTCTAAGATGACCCCTGGGTACATTTTATATTAAATCCAGTACTGGTACCAGTTTTGATTCATCATTCTGAGTTGCTTGATACCAAACAACCCAGGGAGTAGCCATTATGTAGCTGGGAAACTCCTGCTGACCAGTGTCCAGCACATATATTAAAATGACTGCTCTGTTCACTCACTATGTCCCAGGTTTAGCAAGGACACAGTGGGGTCATATTGCTCATGAAGCTACGCCCTATTTGTCGTTGCGGGCTGTAGGCCTACCCACACAAGTCAGGTAGCATTTTCATCTGGAGACTTGGGAGAACAGAGAATAGAAGAACAAGTGTTATTGCCCCTTGTCTTTCTCTACATTTTTCCTTCCAAAGGCAAGACAATTTGTAAAAAAGAAGTCTATTTGAGAAGTGCCATGCAATTCACATGCTGGTATGGGGACCCTGGAAATCAGAGATGTGCAAATAACCAATGATTCTCAATACCTTATCTTGTGCCTATTTTGGAGATACCTATTTTTGACTCTTTATATTTCACCAAATAAATTGCTGTATGTTAGACCTGACAGCCTTAGGGTGGTTAGCCCTAACTTTTTGCCTGCCTCCCTCCACTTTTTGGACACTGTTTTTGCTGGCTTTTAGACTCTGCACACTTTACCACTGCTAACCAGTGCTAAAGTGCATATGCTCTCTCCCTTTAAACATGGTAACCTTGTATCATACCTGATTGGACTATTTAATTTACTCATAAGTCCCTAGTAATGTGCACTATATGTGCCTAGGGCCTGTAGATTAAATGCTATTAGTGGGCCTGCAGCACTGGTTGTGCCACCCACTTAAGTAGCCCCTTTATCTTGTCTCAGGCCTGCCATTGCAAGGCCTGTGTGTGCAGGTTCACTGTCACCTCGACTTGGCATTTAAAAGTACTTGCCAAGCCTAAACCTCCCTTTTCTCCATATATAAGTCACCTCTAATGTGTGCCCTAGGTAATCCCTAGAGCAGGGTGCTGTGTGGGTGAAAGGCAGGACATGTACCTGTGTAGTTTACATGTCCTGGTAGTGTAACACTCCTAAATTCGTTTTTGCACTACTGTGAGGTCTGCTCCCTTCATAGGCTAACATTGGGGCTGCCCTCATACAGCATTGAAGTGGTAGCTGCTGATCTGAAAGGAGTAGGAAGGTCATATTTAGTATGGCCAGAATGGTAATACCAAGTCCAGCTGACTGGTGAAGATGGATTCAATATTATTATTCTAGAAATGCCACTTTTAGAAAGTGAGCATTTCTTTGCACTTAAATCTTTCTGTGCCTTACAATCCACGTCTGGCTGGGCTTGGTTGACAGCTCCTTGTGCATTCACTCAGACACACCCCAAACACAGGGTACTCAGCCTCACTTGCATACATCTGCATTTTGAATGGGTCTTCCTGGGCTGGGAGGGAGGAGGACTTGCTCTCACACAAAGGACTGCCACACCCCCTACTGGGACCCTGGCTGACAGGATTGAACTGAAAGGGGACCTGGTGCACTTCTTAGCCATTCTTTGAAGTCTCCCCCACTTCAAAGGCACATTTGGGTATAAAACAGGGCCTCTGCCCTACCTCATCAGACATTTGCTGGAGAAGAAACCTGAACCAGAACCTGCATCCTGCCAAGAAGAACTGCCTGGCTGCCTAAAGGACTCACCTGACTGCTTTCTACAAAGGACTGCTGCCTTTCTGTTGCCCTGCTTCCTTGCTGAACTCTTGTCTAGCTGTAAAAGTGCTCTCCAAGGGCTTAGATAGAGCTTGCCTCCTGTTCCCTGAAGTCTCAGGACCAAAAAGACTTCTCTTTTTCATTTGGACTCTTCGTGCGACGAAAATTTTGACGCACAACTTGCTCCGCGGCGAGAAAATTGCCACACACCAACGCTGATTGACGCAACACCTTCGGGGCGACCGGAACTTCGACACACAGCCTCGCAAGGACAATGACTTTCAGAGGGGAAATCGACGCGACGCCTGCCGTGAGACCGAGAATTCCACGCACAGCCTCCCGGAACGACGCACAGCCGGAAAACAAGCCGAAGTATCCACGCACAGACCCCGGGACATCTGGTAATCTCGCGACCCACAGAAAGAGACTGTCCGCATGCCGGAAAACGGCGCACGACTTCCCAGCGTGAAAAATAACGACGCAAGTAAATGTGTGCAGGGGAGAAATCGACGCACACACCATTTTTCCACGTAACTCTTCTTCTGCGGCCTTTGCGGAGATTTTCTACTTTAAACCAGGTACTTTGTGCTTGAAAGAGACTTTGTTTGCTTTTTAAAGACTTAAGACACTTTATATCACTTTTCAGTGACATCTCTACAATTTCACATTGCATCTTTATTTGTTTTGACCTACAATCATCTTGATAAATATTATATATTTTTCTAAACACTGTATGGTGTATTTTTGTGGTGCTATATTGTGTTATTGTATGATTTATTGCACAAATACTTTACACATTGCCTTCTAAGTTAAGCCTGACTGCTCATGCCAAGCTATCAGAGGGTGGGCACAGGATCATTTTGGATTGTGTGTGACTTACCCTGACTAGAGTGAGGGTTCTTGCTTGGACAGAGGGTAACCTGACTACCAACCAAGAACCCCATTTCTAACAATGTATACCTGGTACAGAATTAAAAACCCATTGCAAGGTGCAGCTCATTTATTGGCTCTGGGTACCTAGAGAACCTACAAGCCCTATATATCCCCACAACCAGAAGAGTCCAGCAAATGCAACAATACATTGCTTTCAAAAATCTGCTATAGCTGGAAAAAGTTATAGAAGAAAACGTGGACAGAAATGGATCATTTTTTTCACCTCAATTTCAACATTTATTTTTATTTAGCTGTTACTTTCAGTAGGAAAACCTTAAAGGATCTACACAAATGACCCCTTTCTGAATTCAGAATGTTGTCTACTTTTCAGAAATATTTAGCTGTAGGGATCCAGCATTGGTTTTATACCCATTTCGGTCACTAACTGGAAGGAGGATGAAAGAACAAAAAATATAAAAAATGGGTATGTCCCAGTGAAATGCCAAAATTGTGTTGCAAAAATGTGGTTTTCTGATTCAAGTCTGTCTGTTCCTGAAAGCTGGGAAGATGGTGATTTTAGCACCTCAAACCCTTTGTTGATGCCATTTGTCAGGGAAAAAACACATGCTTTCTTCTGCCGCCCTTTATTCCCATTTTTCTGAAAAAAAAAACATTTTAGCTGTATTTTGGCCACTTTCTTGGTCTCCTCCAGGGAGACCCACAAACTCTGGGTACCTTTAGAATCCCTTGGATGTTGGGAAAAAAGGATGCAAATTTGACTTGGATAGCTTATGTGGACAAAAAGTTATAATGGCCTAAACGCAATCTAACTTAAATAATCAAAATAGGGCACAGCACTGGGGGGGGAAGGCTCTGCACCTAAGGGGTTAATGCCCACTCCTTACAGTTGCACATACCACTGATCTTTCTTTTAGCTTTTCATCAACAGTTCTTAGCAAACCATAGTCAGAATGGACATCAGTGTCTTGCATATAAATAGTGACACGTTTTTACAGTGTTCAGAAAGCTTAGAGGCCACAGAAATGTTCAAAATATTGAGGCAGACGTCATATGTACCAAGGCTGCCTCACGCCGGCTGTTGTGTGCAGAGTGCAAAAGAGGGTTTTACATTCAGCTATTCATAGTGGCTCAGACCGTGTTATAAAACCCCTAAATAAATAGATTCATAAATGAATAAAGGCATCCCTCCAAACGTTGCTCTTTTAATTCGAAAACATCACCTAGTCAAGGTCACCATATTTCGTGCATGCGTGGCTCTCAAACAAGACAGAGCTTCACTTCTGATCCGAGATCATGTAACCGTGGCTTCAGCCAAATCAGAAGGCCTGTGAACTACAATTGTCCATGGTCTTTGTTTACATGAAATATAATTCTATGTCAGGACCGGAGGCTCCGATTATGCTATCTCTTTCTTTACTGTCTTAAAATAGCAGCCAATCAAAAACAAGTAAACAGAAAAACTATACATCCCATGATGCTTAAAATAATGTTAAATGGACCAATCATCAAGCATGACCTCTGTCCATAATACTGTTGACCCTCGACGTCACTTCCTCTTTCTTTGCTGCTTCTCGGCAGATAAGTAACCCACTACTTCTAGACCCCCACAAAATCGACACGCAAGTGACACGTGGAGAGGGGCACTGGCAGAGGAACCATACCCAAGATGTATGTGAAGCGCAGGAGTGTGACCATTCTAATCGCCTGCACTCTTCCCCGCATGGAGAGGCCCAGAAGCGGCCACTTTGCGAAGTCCAGCTTCATGCAAGGCACGAGAGGGTCCAAGATGTCCCCGAACATGTGCTCCAAACCCCGATTAACAAGAGTTCCTAGGTACTTAAGGCGGGTCGGGGTCCAACGGAATGGGAGGCCGTGGATTGCAGCCCTCGTCGTTATTCGTGAGTGGGGCAGCGCTTCACACTTATCCCAATTCACCCGGTACCCAGACAAGTTTGCGAAGCCGTCTGTGATTGCCAGTAACGATGGGAGAGATCTCTCCAGGTCGGTTAAGGTTAACAAGATGTCATGGGCATAGAGATACATTTTCGAGATGCCGCCTGTGAGGGGGATGCATGATATCTGCTGGAAGTGTCAAATGGTGGCCGCCAGAGGTTCCATAGCCAGTAGGAACAAGAGCGGCAACAGGGGACAGCCCTGCCTCATGCCCCTTCCGATGGGGAACAGATCCAAAAGAAAGCCCTTACAGTTGACCTGTACCATGGGATGGTCATATAGTTAGCGGACTTTGGAAATGAATTGGTCTCCAAAGCCGAAGTGTGGCGAACAAGAAGGGCCATTCAATGCGGTCGAATGCCTTCTCTGCGTCAGGGGATAGGGCTAGGGCCTCCTCCGGCATGTTTAAGGATTCAGGTAAGGTGTGGCAGAGACTACAGAAGAGAGAGCTGAGTTGGAGAGGGTAAGAAGTGATGGCGGTACAAGAGGGGGCCCAGTGGAGCAAGAAGAGCCATGTAGTGAGGGGACGTCAGGCGGCTATGGCGCCTCGGTATCAGGCACAAGACGAGGGGCAAGGCTGATCGCACTCCTCAGCATTGAGCAGCAGTAGGGGAGAAGCCTGTGAATGCAGGGCCTCAAAGGGATGAAGACCGCAGGCAGAGACCCCTTATATCTTATCTGATACTGCGGGCCAAATATTAGTAATGCTGGGCTCCCGATCGTTGATGGAGGGGCGGGGTTCCGTGCATCAGCGCCACTCTCCCGTCATTATGGCTGGTCTGCAAGGGCCCCTTGTGATTCCTCCTGTGGACCCTCTTCTCGGTCAGAGGCCCTGCGTGCCCCGGTGCACTTATGAGCACTCCAGTAGCAGAGCAGGGAAGAGTAGGCCCCGTTTCTTGTGTTTCCGAGGGCGTTGGCTGCCCCCCACTGGAGATACAGGCAGCGTGATTGCAGGGCATAGATAGCTGAAGGAAGGGTGGTGGAGGGAGTGTGGAAGAAGGTAGGTATTGAAGTGAGACAGCGCTGCAAATCCTCCACCGACGCCGCAGTCTGTCTCTGCAGTTGCGCCTCTGCTCACAACTACAGGATGCGACTTCGCCCCGTTTCCTAGGCCCTCTTCGTCGGAGAATGAATTGGCTTTCACTGCTGCCTCTCCTCACTCCCTCCAGCATGGGCGGGTGCACAAGGATGAGGGAAAGTCTCCGTGGCTCATGGGGAGAAGTTTGCAGCAGCTGCGGCGCCCCCGCCGCCGGCCAGAGCCCATTGCTGTGCAGAGCTCCCAGTTCAGGCGGCCATCTTCCGCCATGGCCTGACAACGCACCCAAGACAAGAATTTATAAAAATACTTCAGATTTTTATATAATTTTTAAGACCAAAATGGTTATGATACGTTATGATTTTTCAAAGTTTTAATAAAGTTAGTCTTTCTGTGCGTAAATATCCACCATAGGAACAAATGGAAGACCACCAATAAAAATGCATATAAAATCACAAAGGTGAGTCACCATTCTTTTGCAGTATGGTCGATGAGGTTGGTGAGCACACTGTGGCAGCAGTAGAGTCTTGAGCGGTTCTGGGTTCCGGCGGGAGCAGTGCATGGGAGGGTGCAGTGCCACCGAAGTTGGCACACCTGTAGGTCTTGTCTGGGCTGTTGTTGGTGTGTCACTGGGTCTTGTTGCATCTTACGGTTTTGGAGATATTGGCTGGTCAGTGAAGTGACCCTTACCGGTTTGCTGGATCTTTTCAGGTTTCTTTGTTTTCTTGAGTGGTGCCTCCACTCAGGAGGGAGATCTTGGGCTATTTTTGAAGCTTGGATGTCCTCTGGGTCTTTTGAGGTTGTCCAGTGGTCAGCTCCTCCGCAGCAGCGATTGTTGAGACTCTGGTGCAGCAAGCAGGGGTCTTGGAGCTTCTCCTGGTGCAGCAAGTCCTCTGTTCTTGTGCTGTTGGGTTCTTTGCTGCTGTTCTCTTTTTTTCCTGATGAATCTGATTTCTTGGGCTAAGGCAGCACACTAAATACTGAATTTAGTGGGCATTTTAGCTGGAACCTGTTAGTGTCAAATGGGACACACCCTTGGGTGGTACACCCACAACAGGGACCACTTCCTGTGGGAAGGGTCACTATCCTAAACCTCATTTGCTATTTTTCTGCCATCCAACATGGAGGAAAATGAAATGGAGGGTCCACTTCGCCTGCAAGCCCCTAGGGGTGGTGCATGCTCAGTGAGACTCCTCCTCCTACCCATTGTGTGGTTTCCCACCTTTGCCCCCACCAAAAGTAGGGATTGACAAAGGGGGAAGCCATCTGCTACTAGCAGCAGGCCTGAGAGTTTGAGTTTCAAGGACAGTAGCCCTTTAAAACTTACCACCAGGGGAGTGCGCATTCCTGAGAGAGGGCGTGTTAGCCCCTCCACCCAGGAAAGGCATTGTCTTACAAACCAGAGAGACAGGGCTCTCCCTCAAGGTTTGTGTATTGGCTGTCTCGATATTGTAGGCTGGCTGAAAACAGTCAGCATCCATGCCAGGGTAGTTAACTTTTGCAGTGGGCACCTCTAAGATGACCCCTGGGTACATTTTATATTAAATCCAGTACTGGTACCAGTTTTGATTCATCATTCTGAGTTGCTTGATACCAAACAACCCAGGGAGTAGCCATTATGTAGCTGGGAAACTCCTGCTGACCAGTGTCCAGCACATATATTAAAATGACTGCTCTGTTCACTCACTATGTCCCAGGTTTAGCAAGGACACAGTGGGGTCATATTGCTCATGAAGCTACGCCCTATTTGTCGTCGCGGGCTGTAGGCCTACCCACACAAGTCAGGTAGCATTTTCATCTGGAGACTTGGGAGAACAGAGAATAGAAGAACAAGTGTTATTGCCCCTTGTCTTTCTGTACATTTTTCCTTCCAAAGGCAAGACAATTTGTAAAAAAGAAGTCTATTTGAGAAGTGCCATGCAATTCACATGCTGGTATGGGGACCCTGGAAATCAGAGATGTGCAAATAACCAATGATTCTCAATACCTTATCTTGTGCCTATTTTGGAGATACCTATTTTTGACTCTTTATATTTCACCAAATAAATTGCTGTATGTTAGACCTGACAGCCTTAGGGTGGTTAGCCCTAACTTTTTGCCTGCCTCCCTCCACTTTTTGGACACTGTTTTTGCTGGCTTTTAGACTCTGCACACTTTACCACTGCTAACCAGTGCTAAAGTGCATATGCTCTCTCCCTTTAAACATGGTAACCTTGTATCATACCTGATTGGACCATTTAATTTACTCATAAGTCCCTAGTAATGTGCACTATATGTGCCTAGGGCCTGTAGATTAAATGCTATTAGTGGGCCTGCAGCACTGGTTGTGCCACCCACTTAAGTAGCCCCTTTACCTTGTCTCAGGCCTGCCATTGCAAGGCCTGTGTGTGCAGGTTCACTGTCACCTCGACTTGGCATTTAAAAGTACTTGCCAAGCCTAAACCTCCCTTTTCTCCACATATAAGTCACCTCTAATGTGTGCCCTAGGTAACCCCTAGAGCAGGGTGCTGTGTGGGTGAAAGGCAGGACATGTATCTGTGTAGTTTACATGTCCTGGTAGTGTAAAACTCCTAAACTCGTTTTTGCACTACTGTGAGGCCTGCTCCCTTCATAGGCTAACATTGGGGCTGCCCTCATACAGTATTGAAGTGGTAGCTGCTGATCTGAAAGGAGTAGGAAGGTCATATTTAGTATGGCCAGAATGGTAATACCAAGTCCAGATGACTGGTGAAGATGGATTTAATATTATTATTCTAGAAATGCCACTTTTAGAAAGTGAGCATTTCTTTGCACTTAAATCTTTCTGTGCCTTACAATCCACGTCTGGCTGGGCTTGGTTGACAGCTCCTTGTGCATTCACTCAGACACACCCCAAACACAGGGTACTCAGCCTCACTTGCATACATCTGCATTTTGAATGGGTCTTCCTGGGCTGGGAGGGTGGAGGACTTGCTCTCACACAAAGGACTGCCACACCCCCTACTGGGACCCTGGCAGACAGGATTGAACTGAAAGGGACGTGGTGCACTTCTTAGCCATTCTTTGAAGTCTCCCCCACTTCAAAGGCACATTTGGGTATAAAACAGGGCCTCTGCCCTACCTCATCAGACATTTGCTGGAGAAGAAACCTGAACCAGAACCTGCATCCTGCCAAGAAGAACTGCCTGGCTGCCTAAAGGACTCACCTGACTGATTTCTACAAAGGACTGCTGACTTGCTGTTACCCTGCTGCCTTGCTGAACTCTTGTCTGGCTGTAAAAGTGAAGTCTCAGGCCCAAAAAGACTTCTCTTTTTCATTTGGACTCTTCGTGCGTCGAAAATCTCTTTGCACAGCATGCTCCGCGGCGAGAAAATCGCCGCACACCAACGCTGATCGACGCAACACCTTCGGGGTGACCGGAACTTCGATGCACAGCCTCGCAAGGACAACGCCCCTGACTTCCAGAGGAGAAATCGATACGATCCCTGCCGTGAGACCGAGAATTCCACGTACAGCCTCCCGGAACGACGCGCAGCCAGAAAACAAGCCGAAGAATCCACGCACAGACCCCGGGACATCTGGTAATCCCTTGACCCACAGAAAGAGACTGTCCGCGTGCCGGAAAACGGCACACGACTTCCCCGCGTGAAAAATAATGATGCAAGTCTGTGTGTGCAGGGGAGAAATCGACACACACACCATTTTTCCACGTAACTCTTCTGCGGCCTTTTGCGGAGATTTTCCACTTTAAACCAGGTACTTTGTGCTTGAAAGAGACTTTGGGGGTCATTCTGACCCTGGCGGTCCAAGACCGCCAGGGCCACGAATGACGGAAGCACCGCCAACAGGCTGGCGGTGCTTCCCATTCCATTCCGACCGCGGCGGTAAAGCCGCGGTCGGATTGCCGGGGCCGGCGGTCATCTGCCGTTTTAGCCCCGGCTTGGAGAATCCGCCAGGGCAGCGCTGCAAGCAGCGCTGCCCTGGGGATTCTGACCCCCGTACCGCCAGCCTGTTTCTGGCGGTTTTCACTGCCAGGAAGAGGCTGGCGATAAAGGGTGTCCTGGGGCCCCTGGGGGCCCCTGCAATGCCCATGCCGCTGGCATGGGCAGTGCAGGGGCCCCCTAACAGGGCCCCATGAAGCTTTTCACTGTCTGCCTAGCAGACAGTGGAAAGCGCGACGGGTGCAACTGCACCCGTTGCACCGCCGCAACACCGCAACATTCGGAGCCGGCTCCTGTGTTGCGGCCCCCATTCCCGCTGGGCCGGCGGGCGCTATCATGGTTAGCGCCCGCCGGCCCAGCGGGAATGTCAGAATGGGGGCAGCGCTATTTTGGCCGCCAGACTTGGAATGACCCCCTTTGTTTGCTTTTTAAAGACTTAAGACACTTTATATCACTTTTCAGTGATATCTCTACAATTTCACATTGCATCTTTATTCGTTTTGACCTACAATTATCCTGATAAATATTATATATTTTTCTAAACACTGTGTGGTGTATTTTTGTGGTGCTATATTGTGTTCTGGTATGATTTATTGCACAAATACTTTACACATTGCCTTCTAAGTTAAGCCTGACTGCTCATGCCAAGCTACCAGAGGGTGGGCACAGGATAATTTTGGAGTGTGTGTGACTTACCCTGACTGGAGTGAGGTTTCTTGCTTGGACAGAGGGTAACCTGACTGCCAACCAAGAACCCCATTTCTAACATTGGTGATCAGCGGTGAGGATAGGACTTGTATTTGTGCAGTGACATACAGTAGCTAAGTATTTCACTACCTACCCACAGTTGAAGGTCAACTTGATTTTTATCTCTTGTTTTGCAAATTCGTTTTCCTGACAATTTTCAAAAACTAAATCCTCACTCAACATGTCTCTGACTGGGTCTCAAGTAGAAGACTTTGACCTAGCCCTGTTGGATACATATACGGTCAAACAGCTAAGAGGGTTCTGCAGGGTGATGAGAGTACCCACCCAAGGGGCCTCCAAAAAGGAGGACTTTCAAGTGGCGCTGAGGGCCTGGGCAGAAGCCCATTTAGAGGAGGATGATGAGGAAGAAGAGCCAGAAAATGGCCCCTCAGAGGATTTGTTGCTATCAGTGGATGATGTTTCCACTGCAATTGTGCCCCCTTCCAGACCAGGGAGCAGTGTCTGTGTGCAAAGCCTGACCGCAGAGGAAAGGAGAGAAGAAAGGGAGTTCCAATTGCAAATGGAAAAACTGAAAATTGAGGCCCAACAGGAAGATAAGAGGGCAGAGAGAGAAGCCAAACAAGCTGAGACTGAAAGAGCAGCCAAACAGGTGGAAGCTGAAAGAGCTTTGGCTGAAAAGAAACTATTGTTGGCTCATGAACTGAGTCTCAAGGAGCTGAAGATCAAGGTGAGACAGTCTGAATCCAGCAATAATGGTGGCAGCATACAGACATGACCTGCTGGAGAAAAGAAGGTTCGTATACCCAAAAATGTGGTGCCCAGTTTTGTGGTGGGAGATGACATAGATAAATGGTTAGCTGCTTATGAAGTTGCACTAAGGGCTCATGAGGTTCCTCAAGGGCAATGGGGGGTAGCTATGTGGGGTTATGTGCCACCATTGGGGAGGGACACACTTCTCACATTGGATGAACCTGATCAAAACACATACCCTCTTCAGAAAGCCATTTTACTGGCCAAGTGTGGGCTGACCCCTGAGGGATACCATCAGAGGTTCAGGGACAGCACTAAACAAACCACACAAACATGGGTAGATTTCTTTGACTTTTCCAGTAAGGCACTGAATGGATGGGTGCGGGGCAACAAAGTAGATAATTATAAAGGGTTATATGACTTGATTCTGAGAGATCATATGCTCAATACTACTTTTCCAGAGTTGCGCCAGCACTTGGTAAGCTGACTGATCCCAGGAAGCTTGCTGAGGAGGTGGACCTCTGGGTTAGCACCAGAGTGTCCAAAAAAGTACCTGGGGGGACACCCACAAAGGTGGTCAGGGTTCCCAACAGAAGAAAGAGGGGGGAGATAAACTTACAGATAAGGAACTCTCTAAAGGCCCCCAAAAGAATTCCCAGGGAGTGGGTGGCAACCATTCCTTTTCCAGATTTGGGAAAAAGCCAGGGACTTATGATAAATCAGGGCGATCCAACCCCAAATGCTTAGAGTGCTACCAGTATGGTCACTATAAAGGCGACCCCCAGTGCTCCAAGAGGGCACCGTCCACTACTGGACAGACCCCTGGGTTGACTAGTGTAGCGCTCGGGGGGAGATGGACCCAGATAGCTTTGGGGAGCAGGTAGAGATTTCCCTAGTAACCCTGGGAGAAAGAGAAATGGTGCCCAAAGCCCACATGCCCCAAAATACTTCCAAGTACAGGCAGTGGGTCACCATTGATGGGCAAAAGGTGGAGGCTCTGCGTGATACAGGAGCCAGCATGACTACTATCAAGAGTCAGCTGGTGTCAACAGAGCAGATAGTCCCTAATACATTCCACAGGTCATAGTCGCTGACAATCGTGAGAGTCACCTACCGGTGGCTCTGGTTCCCTTTGAGTGGGGGGGGGTCACTGGTAATTTAAAAGTAGCTGTGAGTCCTGCCATGCCTGTAGATTGTCTGTTAGGCAATAATCTTGAGCATACTGCTTGGAAAGAAGTAGAGCTCAGATCTCACCTGGAGATGTTAGGGTTACCTGAGTGGGTCTGCATGACCACATGGTCCATGGCTGCCCGGGACGGGAGTCAAGGGCGTCTGGAGCCTGGAAAAATGGCCCAGACAGCTGCAAAAAGGAAGGGCAAGAGGTGCGGGAAACCTGCCTCGAGTGTGCCCACGGTGGTGGACGAGGCCCCTGAGGAGGAGGAGGCCCCTGAGCCCACTGGGGAGGACATAGCTGACATGGGTAACCTACCTGAACTTGCTGGCTGGCAAGTAGAGGGGGGGGCCAACCAGAGCAGAATTCTGCAAGGCGCAGAAGGAATGCCTCGCCCTTGAGGGTCTGAGGCAACAAGCCACAGCCCAAGCAGCAGGTGACGCCTCTGGCACTCACCATATTTACTGGGAGAATGATCTCCTTTACAGTGAGCGTAAGGTTCCAGGTCCTGGGGCAGCCCGTGTGCTGGTGGTCCCCCAGTGTTACTGGAACTTCCTACTGGGTGTAGCTCACGACATCCCCTGGCAGGACACCTGGGCCAAGACAAGACCTTTAACAGGCTTGACACCCACTTCCATTGGCCCAGAATGAGGACAGCCTCAGATAACTTCTGCAGAGCTTGCCCCACCTGCCAGGCTAGTGGGAAGACAGGGAAACGGCCTAAGGCTCCCCTGCTCCCGCTCCCAGTCGTTGGCACCCCCTTTGAAAGGGTGGGCATCGACATTGTTGGTCCCTTGGACCCCAAAACGGCCTTGGGCAACAGGTTTATCCTGGTTTTGGTGGACCATGCCACCCGCTATCCAGAGGCAATCCCTCTGAGAACAGTGACTGCATCGGTGGTAATCAGAGCCCTGTTGGGAATATTTACCCGTGTGGGATTCCCGAAGGAGGTTGTGTCTGACAGGGGCACAAACTTCATGTCTGCATACATGAAGTCCATGTGGGATGAGTGTGGGGTGACCTACCGGTTTACCACCCCTTACCATCCTGAATCCAATGGGCTTGTTGAGAGATTCAACAAGACCGTGAAAGGCATGATTAGTGGCCTGACTGAGACCATGAGGCGTAAGTGGGACGTCCTCCTACCCTGCCTGTTGTTTGCTTACAGAGAGGTGCCCCAGAAAGGGGTGGCTTTCAGCCCCTTTGAGCTTCTCTATGGTCACCCTTTCAGGGGACCCCTATGCATTGTGAAGGAGGGCTGGGAGAAAGCTCCCAAGTCACCTCCCCAGGATGTGGTCAGCTACATGCTGGCCCTCCGCAACCAAACCCAACGCTTCTGGAAGCAGGCCCAGAGTAACCTCGAGGCCAGTCAAGAGGTGATGAAGGAGTGGTATGACCGGAAGACCACTCTGGTTGAGTTCTCACCTGGAGACAAAGTTTGGGTGATGGAGCCAGTAGAGCCCAAGGCTCTCCAGGACCGCTGGACTGGCCCCTTTGAGATCAAGGAGCATAAAGGGGAGGCCACTTACCTAGTGGACCTCAAGACCCATAGGCACCCCCTAAGGCTCCTCCATCACAACTGGCTCAAACCTCACTTTGAGAGGTCTGAGGTCAGTATGCTCCTGGTCACAGATGAGGGCATGAAAGAGGAGAGTGAACCTCTCCGGACCTCCTCTCTGTCAAAGAAGGGGATGGGTCAGTGGGGGGTGTCCTTCTCTCTGACTCCCTGACTCTAACCCAGAGAGGAGACTGCTATGAGCTGTTAAAGCAGTTCTCCCCCCTGTTCTCCCTTACTCCTGGACTGACCCACCTCTGTGTTCATGACATTGACACAGGTGACAGTCCCCCTGTGAAGAACAAAATTTACAGGTTATTGGATAAGGTGAAGGCCAGCATCAAGGAGGAGGTCTCCAAGATGTTGACTTTAGGGGTTATTGAGAAAGCCAGTAGTCCCTGGGCCAGCCCGGTGGTATTGGTTCCTAAGGCTACTGCCCCAGGTGCGAAGCCAGAACTCCGGTTCAGTGTGGACTACGGGGTCTCAACTCAGTTACCTGGACTGATCCTCACCCCATCCCCGAGAGCTGATGAGCTCGTTGACGGACTCGGTGCTGCCAAGTTCCTGAGTATGTTTGATCTTACTTCAGGGTACTGGCAGATCGGCCTGACTGAGGGGGCTAAAGAAAGATCAGCATTTTCCACCCCTGAAAGCCATTACCAATTCCAGGTGATGCCATTTGGACTGAAAAATGCCCCGCCACCTTCCAACGGTTGGTTAACGGGGTCCTAGCTGGTAAAGATGCCTACTGTGCAGCTTACCTGGACGACATAGCTGTCTACAGTTCCAGCTGGGAGGAACACCTGCTCCACCTCGAGGAGGTGCTTCAGGCTCTGCAACAGGCAGGCCTGAGTATCAAGGCTAGTAAGTGCCAGATTGGGCAGGGTTCCGTGGTGTACTTGGGACACCTAGTAGGTGGTGGCAAGGTGCAGCTACTCCAGGCCAAGATTGAAACTATCAAGGGCTGGCAACCACCTAGAACACAGACTGAGGTGTGAGCCTTTTTGGGCCTCACTGGATACTACCGCAGATTCGTCAAGGGCTATGGTACCATTGTGTCCCCCTTGACAGAACTCACTTCCAAGAAACAACCTAGGTTGGTGAATTGGACAGAGGCTTGTCAGAAAGCCTTTGATTCTCTAAAGGAAGCCATGTGCACGGCCCCCGTGCACAAGGCCCCTGACTACTCCCAGGATTTTATTGTGCAGACAGACGCTTCAGAGCATGGCATAGGGGCTGTTCTAGCACAGCTAAATGAGGAGGGCTCAGACCAACCAGTGGTCTTTATTAGCAGAAGACTGTTACCACAGGAACAAAGGTGGAGTGCTATTGAAAGAGAAGCATTTGCTGTGGTCTGGGCACTAAAGAAGCTAAGACCCTACCTGTTTGGGATTCACTTCCGGGTTCAGACAGACCACAGGCCCCTCAGATGGCTCATGCAGATGAGGGGTGAGGATCCTAAACTCTTGAGGTGATCCATTTCCCTACAGGGGATGGACTTTTCAGTGGAGCATCGCCAAGGGGTTGACCACGCCAATGCTGATGGTCTCTCCAGATAGATCTGCCTTAGCGATGAGAGCTCCCAGGAGGTCGGGTAGCTCTCCCCACTTTCAGCTGGGGGGGGACACATGTTAGACCTGACAGCCTTAGGGTGGTCACCCCAAACTTTTTGCTTGCCTCCCTCCACTTTTTGGACACTGTTTTTGCTGGCTTTTAGACTCTGCACACTTTACCACTGCTAACCAGTGCTAAAGTGCATATGCTCTCTCCCTTTAAACATGGTAACCTTGGATCATACCTGACTGGACTATTTAATTTACTTATAAGTCCCTAGTAATGTGTACTTTATGTGCCTAGGGCCTGTAGATTAAATGCTACTAGTGGGCCTGCAGCACTGGTTGTGCCACCCACTTAAGTAGCCCCTTTACCTTGTCTCAGGCCTGCCATTGCAAGGCCTGTGTGTGGAGTTTCACTATCACCTCAACTTGGCATTTAAAAGTACTTGCCAAGCCTAAGCCTCCCCTTTCTCCACATATAAGTCACCTCTAATGTGTGCCCTAGGTAATCCCTAGAGCAGGGTGCTGTGTGGGTGAAAGGCAGGACATGTACCTGTGTAGTTTACATGTCCTGGTAGTGTAACACTCCTAAATTCGTTTTTGCACTACTGTGAGGCCTGCTCCCTTCATAGGCTAACATTGGGGCTGCCCTCATACAGCATTGAAGTGGTAGCTGCTGATCTGAAAGGAGTAGGAAGGTCATATTTAGTATGGCCAGAATGGTAATACCAAGTCCTGCTGACTGGTGAAGATGGATTTAATATTATTATTCTAGAAATGCCCCTTTTAGAAAGTGAGCATTTCTTTGCACTTAAAGCTTTCTGTGCCTTACAATCCACGTCTGGCTGGGCTTGGTTGACAGCTCCTTGTGCATTCACTCAGACACACCCCAAACACAGGGTACTCAGCCTCACTTGCATACATCTGCATTTTGAATGGGTCTTCCTGGGCTGGGAGGGTGGAGGGCCTGCTCTCACACAAAGGACTGCCACACCCCCTACTGGGACCCTGGCTGACAGGATTGAACTGAAAGGGGACCTGGTGCACTTCTTAGCCATTCTTTGAAGTCTCCCCCACTTCAAAGGCACATTTGGGTATAAAACAGGGCCTCTGCCCTACCTCATCAGACACTTGCTGGAGAAGAAACCTGAACCACAACCTGCATCCTGCCAAGAATAACTGCCTGGCTGCCTAAAGGACTCACCTGACTGCTTTCTACAAAGGACTGCTGCCTTTCTGTTGCCCTGCTTCCTTGCTGAACTCTTGTCTAGCTGTAAAAGTGCTCTCCAAGGGCTTAGATAGAGCTTGCCTCCTGTTCCCTGAAGTCTCAGGACCAAAAAGACTTCTCTTTTTCATTTGGACTCTTCGTGCGGCGAAAATTTCGACGCACAACTTGCTCCGCGGCGAGAAAATCGCCACACACCAACGCTGATTGACGCAACACCTTCGGGGTGACCGGAACTTCGACACACAGCCTCGCAAGGACAATGACTTCCAGAGGGGAAATCGACGCGACGCCTGCCGTGAGACCGAGAATTCCACACACAGCCTCCCGGAACGACGCACAGCCGGAAAACAAGCCGAAGAATCCACGCAAAGACCCCAGGACATCTGGTAATCTCGCGACCCACAGAAAGAGACTGTCCGCATGCCGGAAAACGGCGCACGACTTCCCAGCGTGAAAAATAACGACGCAAGTAAATGTGTGCAGGGGAGAAATCGACGCACACACCATTTTTCCACGTAACTCTTCTTCTGCGGCCCTTTGCGGAGATTTTCTACTTTAAACCAGGTACTTTGTGCTTGAAAGAGACTTTGTTTGCTTTTTAAAGACTTAAGACACTTTATATCACTTTTCAGTGACATCTCTACAATTTCACATTGCATCTTTATTTGTTTTGACCTACAATCATCCTGATAAATATTATATATTTTTCTAAACACTGTATGGTGTATTTTTGTGGTGCTATATTGTGTTATTGTATGATTTATTGCACAAATACTTTACACATTGCCTTCTAAGTTAAGCCTGACTGCTCATGCCAAGCTACCAGAGGGTGGGCACAGGATCATTTTGGATTGTGTGTGACTTACCCTGACTAGAGTGAGGGTTCTTGCTTGGACAGAGGGTAACCTGACTACCAACCAAGAACCCCATTTCTAACAATGTATACCTGGTACAGAATTAAAAACCCATTGCAAGGTGCAGCTCATTTATTGGCTCTGGGTACCTAGAGAACCTACAAGCCCTATATATCCCCACAACCAGAAGAGTCCAGAAAATGCAACAATACATTGCTTTCAAAAATCTCCTATAGCTGGAAAAAGTTATAGAAGAAAACGTGGACAGAAATTGATCTTTTTTTTCACCTCAATTTCAACATTTATTTTTATTTAGCTGTTACTTTCTGTAGGAAAACCTTAAAGGATCTACACAAATGACCCCTTTCTGAATTCAGAATGTTGTCTACTTTTCAGAAATATTTAGCTGTAGGGATCCAGCATTGGTTTTATACCCATTTCGGTCACTAACTGGAAGGATGAAAGAACAAAAAATATAAAAAATGGGTATGTCCCAGTGAAATGCCAAAATTGTGTTGCAAAAATGTGGTTTTCTGATTCAAGTCTGTCTGTTCCTGAAAGCTGGGAAGATGGTGATTTTAGCACCTCAAACCCTTTGTTGATGCCATTTGTCAGGGAAAAAACACATGCTTTCTTCTGCCGCCCTTTATTCCAATTTTTCTGAAAAAAACAACATTTTAGCTGTATTTTGGCCACTTTCTTGGTCTCCTCCAGGGAGACCCACAAACTCTGGGTACCTTTAGAATCCCTTGGATGTTGGGAAAAAAGGATGCAAATTTGACTTGGATAGCTTATGTGGACAAAAAGTTATAATGGCCTAAACGCAATCTAACTTAAATAATCAAAATAGGGCACAGCACTGGGGGGGGAAGGCTCTGCATCTAAGGGGTTAATGCCCACTCCTTACAGTTGCACATACCACTGATCTTTCTTTTAGCTTTTCATTAACAGTTCTTAGCAAACCATAGTCAGAATGGACATCAGTGTCTTGCATATAAATAGTGACACGTTTTTACAGTGTTCAGAAAGCTTAGAGGCCACAGAAATGTTCAAAATATTGAGGCAGACGTCATATGTACCAAGGCTGCCTCACGCCGGCTGTTGAATAAAGGCATCCCTCCAAACGTTGCTCTTTTAATTCTAAAACATCACCTAGTCAAGGTCACCATATTTTGTGCATGCGTGGCTCTCAAACAAGACAGAGCTTCACTTCTGATCCGAGATCATGTAACCGTGGCTTCAGCCAAATCAGAAGGCCTGTGAACTACAATTGTCCATGGTCTTTGTTTACATGAAATATAATTCTATGTCAGGACCGGAGGCTCCGATTATGCTATCTCTTTCTTTACTGTCTTAAAATAGCAGCCAATCAAAAACAAGTAAACAGAAAAACTATACATCCCATGATGCTTAAAATAATGTCAAATGGACCAATCATCAAGCATGACCTCTGTCCATAATACTGTTGACCCTCGACGTCACTTCCTCTTTCTTTGCTGCTTCTTAGCAGATAAGTAACCCACTTTTATTCTCTTCAATATTGTATGTTTCTATTGTAAGTGTAAATTGCATTTTATTGTATATTAGCATCGCGATTGTGCACGCTTTATGTATGCTTATAACGCGTTCCGTGTTATTTGATGTTCGGATCTTCTTTATCCGACTTTAGCCCGTTTTTGCAGGTGGTGTGGGAGCCGGGGCAGAGCTGCGTGTGCTTAACGCAGTCTCTTTTCCTTTAGGACACGCGCGCGTGCGCGCACGCCCAGTAACGAGCTGAACTTCATGTAAGCGGGCTCGTTTTGGATTGTGACGCGCGTGTTTGCCCTTCCTTTCTCTTCATTCCTTTGTTGATGCCCCTGAACGCCCCACTATCTATAAATAGTGAGGGTTGTAAAATCTATACAAGGCTTCTGCCTAGAGTGCTTTTTCAGGCAGCTCCCTCCACACTTTAATTGGGCTTTAATTATTTTGCCTGTTTAGGGGTTTTTGCACTCCCCCTTGTGAATTAAGTTACCAAACCAGTCAAAAGTATACATATATATTTTTCTTCAATACTTGGTTACTTTACTCCATGACAGTTTACATAATGGCTCAGTGGGATGACCAAAATGCAGAATATTACACTGAAGAGCTGGTAAACCAACTCGAGGTTAACTTAGAAGCCCTTGATACTAGGGCTCAGCAGTCAGTTAATGATTCCCTAGTGAGGGCCTTCGGTCCTTTTTCTGGACAGCTTTTTGATTACGCTCGCTCCCAAGGTTGGGTGCAAGGCCAACAACCTCAACCTGAAGGAAAAAAGGCAAAAGCTTAGGCAAAAAATTTAGAGGAGTCTCATGCTGACGTTAGTGATCCTCACGCCGATGCCTTCGAGAACCTTCACAAGAAGCGTAGTGGGGAACATAATTATAGTTCTAAGGATGTATCCCTTCCCCCTTCTTCCTCTGATAAAGATTCTTCCCAAGAGGATTCGGATGACTCAGATACCGGGATTCCCAGTAAGAAAACAAAAAAGACTGTTCCTCCCTGCTAGGTTTTGGACTCCATGGAAATTATGCACCCAAGAGCTTCCAATTGGGTTCCTCCTCCTGAAGTAGCCCAGTATGTTCAGTCTAACCTTAGGAATAGCTTCGACAAAGAAGTACGCTCTCAGTTGAGAGCAGGATGCCCCAGACCTGATCTTGAGGGTAAAGTTGCTGATACCCCGGATATAGACCCCACTATAGTTACTTTCATGAGAAAATTTGCTAAGGATCCTAAAGAAGGGTTAGATAGGTCATGGCTTAATTGCCAGGACAAACTTTTATACCTTTCTGGTCCCCTGACTAAGATCCTCGAGATGGCTTTTATGGCTAAAGAGTCAGGGTCTTCTGTTAACACTGATGTCCTTATTGGTTGGGCTCAACGAGCCATTTGTCAACGAGGAAATACTAATTGCGCTATTTCCTCTGAGCGTAGAAAATCTATCTTGATGTGCATCTATCCTAAACTGTCAGATCTAGTATCTTCGGAAGCAGGTCCTTCCGCCGAGGGACTCCTATTTGGCTCCTCCTTTATTAAGGATTTGGCCAAGTTTTGCTCCACTTTTTCCTCACTAGACAAAGCACAGATGTCTCTCAAAAAAGTTTTTAGACAAGGCCTTTTTGTCAGGGCCGGTCGTTACGGAGGACGCATGGCCGGCAGAGGAACTTTCAATAGTCCCCAGAACTATTACCCTAGAGGCAGGGGAGGATGGTACGGTGAACAAGATTCCACCTTCTATCCCACTCGTCACAGAGGAGGACGCCCCCACTATCACAGAGGCTCTCGCAGAGGACAACAAGGAGCCATTCACGACGCAAAGTTTACAGGTGAGCATTATTCACTTTTCTCACGTTGTATTTGGGGGCAGGGTGGCTTTGTTTCTAGAAAATTGGAAAAAGATCACAGGAGATCCTTGGATCCTTCTAACAGTCTTGGGTTTTCGCCTAGAGTTCATCAGTACCCCCATAAAGCACTCTCCTCCTCCTCAGATGTGTTTTTCCCTAGAAAATCAAGTTTTTATAGGCAAAGAGGTGCAGGCGCTATTAGACAAAGGTGCCGTTCGATTTTCCTCCCCTCACCCTTATGGTTTTCTCAGTCCAATTTCAACTATAGATATTTCAAGATAGAGGGCATCCACATGCTGAGAGATATTATTTTAGAAGGAGATTGGATGCTTCGCTTGGACCTAAAAGATGCTTATCTGTCAGTTCCAATTTTTCCCCCTCACAGGAGATTTCTCCAATTTCAGTGGAAAGGCCAGTGTCTGGAGTTTCTGGGTCTCCCATTCGGCCTGTCATCAGCCCCTTGGTGCTTCACGAAGTTACTGAGACCTGTGATGGAATGGTTGAGATCCAAAGGAGTCCGTCTGATAATTTATCTAGACGATATTCTTCTGATGGCTCAATCCCCCCAGGTACTTCTGGCTCATTTGAACTGGACCATCAGTCTTCTGCAAGATTTAAGTTTCCTCATCAATGTGCAGAAGTCATTATTGACTCTGACTCAGGTGATAGACTTCCTGGGTTTTCAGATAAACTCAGTCCTTTGTCAGCTTATCCTGCATTCTCAGAAGATTCGCAATATCAAGAGAGAGTTGAGATCGATATTTGTCCGTCTGACTGTTTCTCTGAGAATCATATCCCGGGTTGTGGGATTGTTAGCCTCGTCTATTCAGGCAATCTTCCTAGCCCCGTTACACTACCGAGCTTTACAGAGACTCAAAATCAGACATCTGGGACAAGGACAAGGTCTGAGCTATTCAGAGCAGATTCCTCTGACTCTAGAGGTAAAATCGGAAATACAATGGTGGCTCCCTCATATGGAAGCCTGGAACGGCAGAGCGATTTTCGGATCTCACTCGGAAGTATTGATCGAATCCAATGCCAGTCGTTGGAGATGAGGAGCATGTTGCAACTCTCTGGTGACAGGAGGCAGATGGTCGGAATGGGAACAAACCTTACGTATCAACTGCCTGGAACTTCTTGCGGGTTCCTTCGCAATAAAGATTCTTTCCCCTCAGAAGACAGATTGTTGCATACTTTTATGGATGGACAATGTCTCAGCAGTGAGATATGTCAACAAACTGGGGGTGACAAAATCCAGGATTTTGGCTGAGATTGTTAAGGATTTTTGGCATTATTGTCTCAACTAGTGGTTATAGCGGAGTACCTTCCGGGAGATCAGAACACTATAGCAGACTGGAACTCCAGATATCTGACAGATTCCAGTGATTGGAAACTAGATCCAATGATTTTCTCTCGGATAATCAAGGAATGGGGCAGCTGCGAGGTGGACCTTTTTTCCTCTCGTCTCAACTGCCAGATTCAGAAAGTTGGCACCCAGATCCTTGTGCTTTGATGACAGATGCGTTTCTCCAGGACTGGTCTCAGTTTCAGGGTTACGATTTCCCCCCGTTTTCTGATGATTGCCAGGGTTCTGTCTCAGGTTCGGAGACAGAAAACAGAGATTATTCTGGTGACACCTTTCTGGAGAGCACAACCTTGGTTCCCTATAGCTCTGCATTTAGCTTGTGCCTCTCCTCTTCTCATCCCTCCTCGTCAGAATCTTCTTCTGAACCCGGAGGGTCTTCAACAGCCAATGATCTCGTCAGTGAAGTTGACTCTGCTAGCTTGGTTGATTTTAGGTCAAGATGGAGCACCCCAGGTATTTCGCAACAAGCAGCGGATTACATTAAACAGTCCTGGGCAGGTAGTCCCATAAAAGATATGAATCAGCCTGGCGCAGATGGAATAGTTGGTGTGATGGAAGAGGTGCCAATCCGGTGGAAGCACATATTGAGTTGATCATTAACTTCCTAGCGGAATTAGCAAGTTCGGGTTTAGCATACCGGACGATCAATAATTTCAGATCAGCCATTTTAGCGGGATATATACATTTGGAAGGTAAACCAGTAGGAGAACATCCTTTAATTTGTAAATTACTGAGGGGCATACGTCTCTAAACCTCCTCAACCGAAATATATGTGTTGTTAATTGTTTAAAAGAATATGAAGTTGTTACGGAAGAGTTTAGACTAGATGTTAAAGGTCAATTGTTGATTTCTTTGCAAAAGCCTTTTAAACCAGTCACTTCAGCTACTTTAGCTAGATGGATGAGATGGTTAATGAATGAAGCAGGTATTGATACCAATATATTTGGAGCTCATTCTACTAGGGGAGCTAAGGCTTCTAAATCTTTTGCTCTGGGTTCCCGTTTGGAAAACATTATGAAGGCTGCAGATTGGTCTCGTGAGAATACTTTTCGTAAGTTTTACCACAAACCTGTATTGGATGTAGCCTCTGTAGTAATAGAACAGCTTTAAACTAGCATAATCGGAGCCTCCGGTCCTGACATAGAATAAAAAGAATTTCTAGCTTACGCGTCAAGAATTTTCAATTCTGTTAAGGACACGGAGGCGAGGATTATCCCACCCATAGAATATTTGTTATTAAATAAATACTTAATCTATTAAAGTTATTGAATTATTATTAATTTTTACCCTCCCGTTTTTTATATAGATGTCAATTTTATAGAAATGTATTCAAATTATTTTGGATATTACCTATCTGTTTTATTATTTATAGGTTCTGATCAGAAGAACTCCTGAATTCTTACAACTTAATGACAAGTTTCGGACCTAAGTTTCTTCAGGGACTGTTTTCCCTTCAAGTTGGAATCTTCGAGTTCCGTTATCTGATGGGAGTGGATGTTCCTGACTCCTGAAATACTAATCTGATGTAAGAAGTTTTGTTTTCAATCTGAACTGTATCTGACTTGATCAAAGAAAGAGGAAGTAACGTTGAGGGTCAACAGTATTATGGACAGAGGTCATACTTGGTGATTGGTCCATGTGACATTATGTTAATCATCATGGGATGTGTAGTTTTTCTGTTTACTTGTTTTTGATTGGCTGCTATTTTAAGACAGTAAAGAAAGAGTTAGCATAATCCTCGCCTCCGTGTCCTTAATAGAATTGAAAATTCTTGACGTATAAGCTAGAAAGATTTTTATCCCCGCGAATCCCGTTACAGGCATTGGTGAGCTCTGATATAAATTGAATGAAAGGAATAGAATTTAGCAGCTTAAAAAAAGTTCTTTTACATGGGTTTATGGCTTCCGTTATTAACAAAATGCTACTTTCACATGTTTCGATGACTATCGTTAGTGGCATTAGAGATGCTTTGTGCACTGGCAGAGGCTCAGAGAGAAGTGGCACACATACTCAGGTATGTGTTTCATTTCACTACACGATTGTGATTCCTTCAAATTTAGCCTTGATGAGACGTGCCCGCTTGAGAACATTCAGGAAGTCGGAGAACAGAGACACAAGCCAGTATTTATTGGCTGTTTATGTAGTGCGCTCAGTTGTGCAATGGGGATGGGGTCAACCACATTTACCAACAGTGCAATCCTCTCCCCTCCTACAAAGGCAACAGACTCAACTTCTTGGGATAGGACGTAGCAAATTTACTTCACATGAAACAAGGTGGTAAAACCACCTCCATCAATAACATTACACAATAGAAAATATAGCGCAATGCACAGCAAACATGTACACAGAATTGCACATATCCTATTTACATTCCCATTTGGGGGCAGCATAATGCAGAAAGACCTTTTGAGATAAAGTGACCCATCAAACATTTCTGACAGCTCCAGAGACCGCATAGCGCATTGGTCCCTGCCGGGGCATCCCGTGACTCTTGGTCACACCCCACATACCATTATATATGCTCCTGGGGACCCGAGTTAGGGCCAGAAGTGTAAGGCCACCACCAGGTCAGCCCCCCTTCCAACCTGCCTCACCCCTGCAAAGCTTCTCCCGAAGGAGGCAGCCAACTGGGAAACTTAGTGCCCTCAAGAATCAGTGCCGTTATTCTGCTACAATGGGCTCTGTTGTAGACCTGTTTGGGTAGGTGGGTGGTAAGACTAAGTAAGCAACCTCCGTGTTTCAGCACATCAGGGGACAAAGAGGGGGCCATCTGGCGCTTGGCCACATTTAAGGGGGGGATAATACTTTACCCCCTCCATCGCATACCCCCTGACCAATTCCGGTCACAGCCCATATCAGGCCCCCCCCTTGCAACGGTGGAGTGACTAATGACACCCGCCAGCAAAAGGCGATGTGCTCTTAGCCATTTACGCTTTCCGTTCCTATAGCGCTGCCACGTTTTCCAGCAGGACACCCGCTCCATTCCTTATGGTAGTGTTCACTTTCCAAATGCTTTCTGCTGATGTGCCCCCACTTTAAACAAGCTTTTTTGGAAACTCAATTTGCTTATTCTCTATAAGAGACCGCTGAAAGATTCCTTTCCCACCAGTCATTGGGGGGGAATTGCTGTCCGGGTTTCCCTCACCTTTCTGTAGGTGATTGATTGCCCCGCAAGTGCGTATGTATCCCCCTTTGTGAAGCGCGCACAGCAGTTATTCCGATGCTTGCAGATTTATCACACAGGCACCAGGAGATTTTCTGCTAATAAAAATTCTAACGGGGACAATGTTGCAAAACAAATGTGGCGCGAGAATTAACTTACTGCTGCTTATTAAGGAGGGCATGTAATAATAGAAAATTTGAGCAGAACTAAAAGGAAATAGGCGTTTCTGCCTTAAATCATAGGGGTGAGCGGAACTCCGCAGAAAGTCTCTGAGCTTTTATGTAAATCTGCGGAACCTCGTGGAGTAAAACTTCGCAAGTTCAGCCAACCTTAAATAATGAGTTAGTAACCTGCTTCTTTTTCTGTTGTCTGTATCCGATGTACTTGATTCATCCTTCTACTTTTGGATACATTGCAGATTAAACCTGTTAAAGCCAGCTTCCATTAAGGGAACAATGATCCAAAAGGAATCTAGAACAAACACATTCACAGGTAAACTTGTATCGAGGTAGGGAGAAAGCTGACTCACATTTTGGTATGAGGACAATTTAGTTTCCTTGTCCAGTCCCTGCTGGTCTTGGGGAAGGATGTATGTAAGAATGAATAACAACATTTGTGCAACAGCAGGGGCGTAGGAGACACTAACTTTCTGGGGGGGACAGGGACAGCCTTGGGGAATTTTCACTGACCCTATGGAAGGTTCCCGTTGTCTAGGAGTCGCAGTCTTCGATAAATGTATATAGTTGCGTAGCTCTGAAGTGCAATAGCAAGAAAGGAGGATATGTAATTACAGTTTTGAAGTATGCTTTATTGTTAATTACATTCTGGAAAACAGTTAGATATATATGAAAAAAACATGATCCTTGCTTCTTTATGGACTGATCAACAAGGATGGGAGAGAAAAAAGTAAGAATAAACAAAATTTTCTTAGCAAGCTTTATAAACCTCAAAATGCTACTGGATTAATCAGAAACCATTCTTTCTGCTGCAGGCGGTTATAATAAAATCCTGAACTAATATTTGAAAAAACACATATTTTCTAGGACAAATTCTTTTGTTGTTATCTGTGTGTCAAATGATTCCATCATCTCTTTATATATGTTGCATATGGCATGATTAAGTATTTTCTGGGACATAATTGACCTTAATCACGTTTTCAGTTGGTAAAGCCCAATGAAGTTGATACAGCTCTCTCTGTTAAAATATTTTTTCAGAGTATAACTGCAAGTTCTGGCTTTGAAGAGCACTTAAACATACATGATAATATAGGTAACTGAGGTGAAGGCAGAAAATGGTCAATTTCTTGGTATTGAGCAATGGTATCTTGTGTGTCTCTGTGCCCATTTTTGAGGTTTCAGTCCACACTGTCATTCTCTACAATAAGCCATCAGTCTTTTAAAAGACAAAGCTTTATTCACTTACTGAATTGTATGTGTCTGACTAATGTATCATGTAGTTAGGAAGTCACCACCCCTCCATAACCTCAACTAAACTTCGACAGCCCATAGTTGCTCCCCTTCAAGAGTGAGTTGTATAAAGGCTTAGTAAATTGGAAATTAAGAATATTGTTGGCCATGGGACACCAATAAGTATCTGTTGTACTTGGCCCTGTATTTAGGGTCACTTCCAAACGCGTTGCCTTTGGCCCTCCTGATTTCCAAACCTGTTTTTGTTGGATTTTAGAACTCTGTGCACTTTACCACTGCAAACCAATGATAAAGTGATTGTGCTCTCTTCTTTGCACATGGTAAAACAGGCTTATATCCAATTGGCTCAATTGATTTACTTATATGTCCCTAGTAAAGTGGTACTGCATTTCCCAAGGGCCTTTAAATTAAGGTGGTAATTCCGACCTCGGCGGTCTTTTCTCCAGACCGCTGAGGCCGGGGGAGACAGAATACCGCCATTGCCGGCGGTATTCATGCCTCCCTATTCCGACATTTCCGCTGGGCCCAGCGGAAATGGCACATCAACATTGCCGCCGGCTCGTAATAGAGCCCGCTGCTGTTGATGTGCAGCAGGTGCAGTAGCACCCGTCGCACATTTCACTAAATGCGAGACGGGGCTACGCCTGGGGGCCCCTGCACTGCCCATGCCAAGTGCATGGGCAGTGCAGGGGCCCCCAGGGGCCCCGTGCGTCCCCTTCCCGCCAGCCTTTCCATGGCGGTGTCTACCGCCACGGACAGGCACCGCTGCCCTGGGGATTATGCCCGCCAGGCGGAAGACTGGCGGGAAAGGGGAGGGGCCGGCGGTATGACCATGGCTTTTCCGCCACGGTCATAATTGCTGGCAGAACACCGCCAGCCTGTTGGCGGTGTTACCGCCAACATACCGCCGGCCGCCAGGGTCAGAATGACCCCCTAAATGCCGCTGGTGGACCTGCAGCAGTTATTGTGCCACCTACTTAGGCAGCCCTTTCAAACACGCCAGCCACGCCAGCCACTGCATACTATAGTGTAGTTTTAAACTGACATTTCAACCTGGTGAAATAAACCTTTTGTCAAGCCTAAACCGTCATTTTTAATTCATATGTCACCCCTTGTGTAGGCCCTAAACAGCCAATATGGCTGGGTGGAGCATATTTAAAATGCCATGTGGTTTTAATATTTACAGATCCTGGTAGTGAAAACCTCTGAAATTCATTTTTCAGTACCTGCTCTCCCATAGGTTAACATTGGGTTACCTTATTACATTTAAAAAGGGATAACTTTAATTGGGAACAGGTAAGAAGGTTGAGTTTGGCATCTAACGAATTGTCATTCAAATCCCTCTTTAATGTTAAGTTGGATTTTTAAGCTGCAATTCTGAAAATACCACTTCTAGAATATTGTAACCATTGGGTGCCTGCAGCCTGTGCCCCGGGTCAAACGACTAGATTTAGTTGGCAGATGGCCTTTGAGTATTCTTCCCAGGCAGTAAGACAAGGGGGGATTAGGTGCTGGCAGGATGGGATGAACGGAGCTGTTCCCTGGCCCAATTATATTTAGAATGGGTTGTCTCATCAGACTCGCAAAGAAGTTGACACCAGCCTAGTGTCACCCCAGATCCCTTGGAATCTGGCAGGGGAAGGAAGGAAAGTCCAGAACTAGATGTGGGGGAAGTCTAGAAGGTTCTCCCACTTCAAAGGCGGGCACCAGCTATAAATATTGGACCCTCAAATCAACTCTACAATACACTCCTGGAACTGTGGAAGACTGCTTTAGGTGTGCCTTGTTTCTCAGAGAACTGTGCTGCTGCTTGAGGCCTGCCTTGTTCTTGAGAAGACTGCTCTGCTTATTGGGACCTGCCCCGTTTCTTGAAAGAGAGAGGACCATCTCTTTGAACTGAGGACTCACTGAGTGACTCTAATGGTCAGGTGGCTGCCCTCCTTTTATGGGCTTCAGGGCTCAAGGCTCCAGGGGCCTCATTGCACCTGTCCGGCTGACCTGCTGCAACTGGTTCTTCTTGGACCTGCAGCTGAACCTGCCTGAGGCCTGCTGATCTCTGCTGGAATGAGTTCCTGATCCCCGTGAGGTGCCCACACTAAGTCCTGGACCGCTGGCTGGCATTAGTTGAGCTCCTGTGAAATCCTGATTCTTTGAACTCTGCGCATATGACTTTGAGGAGGTAACCTTTTTTAGTGGGAGTAACCTGGTCCATGTATCTGGCCCACACTCCACTGTGTTGATTCTGAATGTGTGACTTTGTCCCAGTCTACTGACCAGATAGCCACAGGTAGAGCTTTCTTCTTCTTGGTGCTATTTTACTTAGATCTTTAAAATTGCATATATTTCAGTGCTACTGATTGGATTTTTGTCATTTTTGTCTCATTTTATTTGTTACATTTTACTCTGTTTTCTAAATAGGTGTGGGGTTTTTCTTGTACTGCAGTTTGAGTGCCACATAAATACTTAACACAGTGCCTATGAGTTAAGCCTGAAAGCTTTTGCACCAAGCTACCATAGAATTAAGCACAGGTTAATTTAGTGACTTCTGTGGTTCTCCCTAACCAAGATTGTGTTTGTTGCTTGAAAAGGATTTTCACCCAACTAAATCAAAAACCCTATTCCTACAGTATCCATTTTTCAATAACCACCTACTAACTCAGGCCTCTATAAGAGGCTTGTCAAAGAATAAAAGCACTCACAAACAATGCTATTAAAATAATTCTTGACTAGACCTCCAGTTGGTAATTCACTAACATTAGCAGACAGCTCCACACCATTAAACATGGGCCTGTGTGTATGTTTTAGCCAAACTATAAAATGTATAATCCCAGCTTCTCCTTTTTAAATAAAAATATGATGTAATAAGCACTACATTAAAAAGTGCACAATCCTCCCAACAGCGGCATTTGTCCACAAGGGTAATCTCTTGGCATTTTCATCAGAACCTATGACACGTTAACTACAGTGCTGTGGGGGATTTGGAATCAGGAAAAATTATTATTCTCAGCCTCCCCACTAACAAATTGTGTACTCATGGTTAATAATATTTTCAGCAGATAACTTTGCTGCCATTTGCTTAACCATTACACAGGAGGTGCAGTGAGGATACTACCACAGGCAGTTGAACTGTATTGCTTCCTCTCCTGTGGCTGCAAGGTGGCGATCCTGGCACCGTATGCACTCAGTGCAGCACAAAAAATAAAACACAATAAAAAAAAAAGTTACACTTTTCTCTCCAGTCTGCTCGAAAAATTTGTGCAGATGGATGCCATGAGTGAAGAGTGATCACAAACTAAAAAGCTGAAGATATAGATAAACGTGACATGAAATGTGCCTTGTGAATGAGATGGGCAGTGTGTGTGTATTGGAGATAGCTGCTTTATAAATGTGAAAAGCCTGATGTGATAGAAAGAGATACATAAAACTTAGTATGTGAGATGCCTTCAAAACAAGATGCTGTGTGTGTTTGTGTGTATATATGTGTAATATGTTCACAAAAACGAGATGCAGTGTGTGCAGAGACCAGTCATACAAACACAGAACACTTGCTGTGTGAAACACAGAGTACCATATGTCGTCATATCCTTTAAAACAATGAGAAATGTGGCACCGGCTTGTAAGATGCTCACAGAAGTTCAGTAGAGTAAAATATGTCAAATGAGATGAGTGAGGGTGATGCTTGGTTCAGAAGCAAATCTAAGGTCTTCTTTGGAGTCAGTACAGGCTTTAATTCATAGAATCATTTGAAGGTTCATGGTGTCAAAGAGTTATTCTTTTTAGAAAGGTACTCTAAGATTATTACCAGTCCAGGAAAGGTGTGCACTAGGTACAATCTGAATGTGTTGTGCTAAAAAATATTTTAAAGCACTGTGAGCAATTAAACAATGAGTGGCAAATTTGCAACTTTTGATAGAGCATAGCACAGTAACCAAAGTTGCTTTCCTGCATCACTAGGAGAGAGTAGAACTGCACCACATCTACTAACATATAAAAACAGTTTTGTCTCTCCCTGTGCTGGTGCACATTTGTCTTCCTTGCGCCAATGCAGAGCCATGCACTTTGGTCCATGGGAGTGTGTGTTTGAAGTCAAGTCAAGGTTTTTGTAGTGGAAGGGTACCCTTCTGTACAAAAACTATGCTCTAACAGTTTAATATTTTGACCACTTTGTGTTTGATGTAAAGTGTTGTACATGTATCAAGTTTCAAAAGTTTAGAAAAAAGAAAACTTTACTTATCCTTTATGACTTCCTTGAGGAGGTGAAAAGTTTTGGCACAAGGTCCCATCTACCTCAGGCTTTACATAAAAAACCATGGATGGTTATATGGCAAAGCTTTGCACCATTATTTAGCCCCTCCTCCCACCCGTGCGTCATTTTAGCAAGGGGAATAAATATGGGGCTATGGGATTAGCACCATTTTTTAGATGGGGACGCCTCCCTTGCATCTCATTGACGCAAGGTAGGTTCACACATCTAAAAAATGATGCAAACTCCAATATTTTGACATTAGGCATGTCTAGCGTCGAAATATAAATATGGAGTTAGTTTTACACTGAATTTGCATTAAAAAAATGATGCAAATTCAGTACAAATAGAATATATATATGTCCCCAAGTCTTTAAATGACACCTTGCAAGTTTATCTGAAAATAGTGTGATACTGCTGGGAGTATTAGAAGCAATAAAAAAAACAAAGCCTCTTCTACATTTGAAACGCCTATGAATGACCTGTGAAGTACTAGAGTGCGGCACACAGATCAGATAATCCTCTGTGTCATGGAAGCTGCAGCAGCCCGGGCAGTGGACTTTACGAGTTTGGTTTGGGAAAATAGTCAGCAGCCCGGTTTAAACTTCATTCATATTAAGTTCTATTGCTTTTAATGCACTGAAAAACGAATTAAGTTTAAACAGGGACTGCATCACTGTCTCTTTTTAAACTTCAAGATCATTTGTCCCCCATGTCCCTCCCACCCTTGTCCCCCTACTTCCAAAATGGGGGACAGGGATAAATCCCCTGCGTCCCCCACAGTTCCCATGACCATGTGCAACAGTATGCCTGAAAATCAATTACCTCTGACATGAAGGGTGAGTTTAGCCTTGTTACACATTCAACCATAGGCCTCTCATTACAGATATTACTACTGGTGAGTGCAGTCCCCCTGCTTGTTTAGTATTTGGCCTCTTGTTACATTATTAATCTCTATGAAGAAGGAAATTCAATCTCTTAATTGTTTCAGCCATCGGGGTCAACTAAAGGAGCTTCAATGGCTCCCAACCCACAAATGAACACTCTTCAAACTTCTTATTTATACATAAAAAGCCTTACACAACATTGTTCTCACGTACCACTACAACTGCATGAACGTCCACATACCTAAAGCCTGGAAAAGTCTGCCCTTGTGTATCAGAGTCTCCTCCCCACTTCTTGAATTCTGCAAAAACAGAAGACCTGACTCTTCACCTAACCCTGACGATTCGACAGCCCATACAGCTCCTTCTACAGTGCAAGAATCTATCTGGTACCTCATTAAAGGTATTATCCCTGTGGGGAGAAGATTCCTGACTCCATGCCATTCCAATTCACTGTCACACTGTATACAGATATCACCACTGGGAGAGAAGAGGTCTGTCTCCATGCTGATTCACACTTTGCCCTCTCCTTACAGGGATTATCCCTGGAGGGAAAGAAGTTAAATGTTTTGTTAATTCAACTTGTGGATCCTTTTTACAGCTATTACCAGTAAGATGTCCGGAGCAGCATGTGAGGAGTCCTAGCTCCACACCCTTTGAAAGCATTTAACTTGCTGCACAGGAGGAGCACTCAGGTTAGGCTCCCTAAATCAAAGATAGGGCTGCATCTATGAGACTGACTAATCACATTTTGTTGACAGTGTATTTTAAGTAGACACAAAGGTAACTGTGTGAAGTTGCAATGTTTGTCATCTTAGCAAGAGTTCTCTTGCTGGTGAACATTCCTACAAAAAAGGGAAACAGGTTTTGCTGGACATTTTATGAGCAAAACATATGTTTGAGAGGCAATTGTGCTGGAAAAGTACACTTTCTCTTTTATCATAGCAAAGCTGCTTTTCAAATTCTTTCACCAACTTTTTTAGAATAGCTGTTTGCCCTTACATATGGTAACTAAATATTACTTTATGTTACAGAAACTAGAAATTCACTGAAAAAAAATGAAGGTTAAAGTGATGCTATAGGTTGGTATGTCAATAATATGTGATTTACATTAAGAATACCCTCAGAAGAGTCAAAGACAAATGTTAAAATGATGGTATATTTAGGTGGCATCTTATATGTAATATTTTAAACTAAAAAAAATACTTAAATGCAACAGGTATTTTTATTTCAGGTAACTATAACTTGCACCCACTCCATGCATTGCTTATGACCTCACATATTAGAGCAATCATGACATGTTGTATGACATCATTGATAACATTTCTGCTAACAACTGAACTGACATAATTGACAACAATACTGTGCAATAGGGAAGTGTCATATGTCAAGAAATATATTTCTTTGATGTATATAATATTTTTTTCTACAAAATAATGTTAATGTATTATTTTAATTGTAATCTTTTACAATATCAAATATTACTTCATTATAATTTACTGTATAAATAATTGTTATTTGACTTATTGCATTTGTTTTTCTATATACTGTAGTTGGGATTGAAATTCTGATCTATTTAATATTTGACGAATCCCCAAATTGACTGACGTGGAAGTGCAAGTAATAGATCTGATCCCTTTATTGTGCAATACATCAATCAAAGTGGTTTAGTGGAGAGGCAATAGTAATTCTGAGTTCCTCAGGGTCCAACACCATTCCCACAATGATTTGGATTGGATTGGGAATAGTAAATATGAACCATTCAGAGTCCAACAACTTCCCCAAAATAGTGTATATCGGACTGGGAATAGTATTGTTGACCCGTTTAGTGTCCAACGCATTGTTGAAAGTGGGTTAGATTGGAGTGGGAACAGTGAACTTGACCCCTTTAGTGTCCAGCACTTCCGCCATAATGATGTGGGTTGGAGTGGGACTACTAATTTCAACTCTTTCAGTGATCAACACTTTCCTCAAAAGAGGGTTACCTTTGCATCGTAACAGTGAATCTAACCTCTTCAGTGTCCAACATACTGCCCAAAATGGTTTAGATTGACTGGGAATAGTAATTCTGACCCATTCTGTGCTCAATACCTTCCCAAAAATGGTTTAAATAGGAGTGGGAATAGTAATTGCGAACCCTTCAGTGTTCAACACATTCTCTAAAGTAGCTAAGATTGGAGTGGGAATATTAAAGGTGACCCATTACAAATGTAACTTATTCCAGAATATGCTACATATTGGAGTGGAAAATAATTTATATTGTATTTATACATCTTAAAACATAACTGTATTTTTAAACAATCAGAAAAATAGTCTTTCACATACTTTTATTGTACAGTACATTACATATATGTATTTTTAATGTTAATACATTTGTAATGTAATTTGTAATGTTACACATACCTCTATCATTCACAACGCTACGTGTAGTTTAATTCGGTTTGTTTTAATTTTTGTAACTGTACATAATTTATATAAAATAGTCGTTAACATACTTATGTTGTACAGTACATTTTATATATTTTTTTTAATGTTAATACATTTTGTAATGTAATTTGTAATGTTACACATACCTCTATAATTCACAACGCTACATGTAGTTTAATTCGGTTGTTTTCAATTTTGTATTTGTTTATAATTTATATAATGTATATATATTTGTACTATTAGATTATCATACTTTTACGATTTCATGTATATTTTACAAATAATGTTTAACATTTACAATTCATTTCAAAATTTTGAAAATAGTTTTACATTGTTTTTTGACACATACATTATATATTTTTAATACTTCTAAAGTTTCCATTCATTTCTAGCATAACATTATTTTTTAATTTTCATTTAGTATGCCTGAATACCTATACTTTTTTACTCCATTACGACCACTGTTTTTGGTTCCTGTCAATCACATTTCACTGTTGCTGCTCTACAGGTAGGGGGCGTGTAGTGTTAAGTTTTTTTTGTAGTTTGAAGTTGGGGGCAAGAGTAGGGGTAGTAGTTTAGAATACAGTATTGGTTTGTTCTAGTGGTTTAGTTTTATGTTAAATTGTCTTTTGCAGTTTCTTAGTTAATAAAGGTAGGCCTAGTGTGGTGTGTGTAGTGTTGTTAGTTTAGATATTTATTTGTGTGTTAATACAGTTGGTATATGTGATTTGTATTGTTTGTTATGTGTTTGGGGTATATGTTATGTGTGGGTGGGTACAATGTTTTTTGGTTGGACTGGAAGGATTCCTTCTTTTTGGACTCATTTTTGTTTTCAAAAAGGAAATGCATTTGGTTGTATTTTAACCAAAATTAGTTGTTAATTTCCTTTTATTTTTCAGCTTTCCAGGAGTGGTTGTATTTAATTGTTTTGAGTTTTTATGGTTTTATAGAACTTTGAAATAGTTGGGAACATTTTGATTTGACTATTTCATTTTTTTATTTGTATTACATTACTTTTTCCAACTTGTTGTATATTTGTTTGTGATGGATTGTAGACATATCATGGACATTAGCTACAGATCCATAAGCTCATTTTATTCATTTTTTGGGGTGGAAATGTTTGCTATTGTTTTTGCTTTATAATATTTTTTATTTGTGTTTGCCATTTTTTAGAATATATTTGCTGCTTTACATTTTTGAAAACATGTGTTAATGTGTATTATTTTATAGGTTGATTAATTTCTTAATTTTATTGTAGAATATTTCTATTTTGCAGTGTTAATGGTTATGCTGAAATTATCATTTTTATTTACACCCATTAGTAAAAATCTTTTAAATAATATTTTTTATATTATTTTTTATTTGTGTTTGTCACTTTTTTAATTGTTTGCTGCTGACTATTTTTGAAAATATATGTTAATGGTGTATTATCGTATAGGTTGATTCATTTCTTAATTTTATTGTATAATATTTCTATTTAGCAGTGTTATTGGTTTTGCTAAAATTATCATTTTTATTTACACCCATTAGTAAAACTCTTTTAAATAATGTTTCTAAATAAATATACAGTGTTGTTTTTGGTGAAGTTATGTTGGATGTGAATTTATTTTCGATTCTTAGGTGGTGTATAGTAGTGTTCCTGCAATGCTTTATAGGTAATGGTGGCCTTTTTTATTATGAATAGTTTTACTTTGTATTGTCGCATTTCGTATATTTCTTTGGCTTATGTCAGTATTTTAGATTTAATTTAGGTTGAAGAATATTCTATTCTTAGCTCTTGGTAGCTTTAGATTCCTCTTAAGACTGCAAGGGATTGCTATAGGCTAGGGTGTTTACGGCCTATTGTGGCTTGGAAGTCATTATGTTGTTGTTCTATTACCTTGTATGTTTTAGATTCTTGAGCTATGGTGCTGTCAGAAACGTTTCACAATAGTATTTGGAACTTTGCCCAGATTTGTGCAGTCTGAGCCAAGAGCCTTTGAATATAATCCACTCATAGTAGAGAGGGCAGGATGTCTAAACTCTAAATCAGGCCCTTAGGTTTTGCTCAAGGGTTGAGAAATAGGGGGATTCTATGAGGCGGCTGTAGTGGTCAGCTACGTCTGTGAGGTGCTACATATGCTTTAGTTATTCATCTTTATGTTTAATTTTGTGAGGATATAAGCTGCTTAATGCATATTTTGCACATTTGTTTGAAAATGCCTCCATAAGCTTTGATTGAAATGGTGATTTTAGCCTTGCATATTGACGTAGGGATTTCTAAAAGTATTTGTATCATTGCTTGCTCAAAGTCTGCTATGAATTTGTTGGTAATAATAATTGTTAGCCTTTATTTTAATGTATTTCAGTGGTTTATAGTATGTAGCAAATTGCTTGTTAGAAAGAAGAGTGTAAATTAGGGGTCTGTTACCATTATGATATATACAGTGTATGGTGTATATCTGTGTGATTGGTGGAGGCCACATTTTAGTAGTGCCATGCATTTCAGTTTGGCTTACTCTGAGAACATGATTTTCTGTGGCATACGTTGTTATCCGCCTGTCCTTATTTTTATTGTTGTACAGGAAGAATAGTTCTTCTGAATGTATAGTGGTTAGATTTGACTTTCAGGAATGTCTTTATACTGATGTTTTCTGATGGCAGCAGGGTTTCTCTTGTGTAATTATAAGTGCCTTCTATTTTTTTGTATTTTTGCTGTGGGTTCCTGGGAACTACTGATTGCTTCCCTCAGATCTGACAAAACAATTCTAATGTTTATCTTTCTTATATTAGGGAGGGGGTGGTTGTACACCCTGACTATAATTTTGACATAATTTCTAGTTGTATCCCTCCCATAACAAGCATTGGCATACTGTTTAATACATTACCAATGTATATTTTCAGTGCTTGTGTTCTCCTCGATGTATGGATATCCAATCTGCAATAATATTTTAGTCTTTCTAGGTGGTGATAGGCGTGGTACTTCTGACATTGTATCTGCTAACGTTACCTACATATAGATATATATATATGTAGATATAGACACACACACACATATAAAATGTAACAACAAGGAGCACTTTGTGGTTTCAAGTCCCACAGTGCACAAGCCTCATTACTAAAGTGGATGGCATGAGTTATGAAAACCTATGCCAACAGAAATGGAATGTCTGATGTTGCACAAAGGTGACTGAACGAGGATATAAAATGACAATTGTTTTCACATGCAAAACCGTTCCCCTATAGTTTAAAGGCTAACCTAGTGTATATGGATGTTCTACAAAGGTGCACTGTGGGATTTGTACCCATGATGGGAGACAACAACTACTCAAGACGTGATTAGCCCACAGGCAATGTGTTCAATTATAATCAACAATGAATTGATGGGAGGGATTTTAAACACAAACAACGTGTGAGAAAGATTCACTATGCACCAGCATTGATAAAGGCATCTCGCACTGAAACATGTCTGCTTAGATGTGTTTAAGAGAATAAATACTGCTCTTTGAAACCCTAGAGTGATCCTTGTTGTTCCTTTTGGAGCATAATGCTGGAAAAATAATATGTGCAGCCACCAGCACAAGATGTGAGCACCCGTTCTGAAAAGAGTTTGGCAGGCATTTGGTTACCTGTATGTATGTATGTATATATATAACTTTAAGATTAAAATCCGTTTTAAATACTTCTATTATATAAGTTCATGAGGGCTGTCTTGTTAACCTGCTGTTTTGTTTGCTATGTTTCAATGAGGTGTGGTTCAAGTGGTGTGTTTTCTCTGTTAAATAGAGGTTTGTTTTAGTTTTGAAACAATAGTTATTTTAGTTTTAGGAGTAATCGTTGTTAGTTTATTTTTAGTGTTTAAGGGATTTGAGTTATTAGATTGTAACAATATCTTTTAGAGTGTTTGCCCACTTTGTTGTTTGGAAGTTAGTGTGTTTGATGATCAGGATGTTTTTTTTTCTTCTAAACCTGTAAAAGTACCTAAAGTTTGGCGAAATAAAGAAAAAGATTTATCTATGTAAGTTATTTTAAGTTAAGAGTTAGGGACCTAAGCCTAATTACGAGTTTTGCAGATAGGAACACCAGTCTGCCAAAGTCCCACAGGGTGGCCGGCCCTGTAGTGGCGAACTCCCCACTGGCCCCATTGTGACTTTCTGCTGGGGGACAGGCAGAAACCAAGGTTTCCACCCATCATCACAGTGGGAAAGTGGCAGCAGCATTGTTGCCAGCTCGTAATCAAACTAGCTGCAAAGCTGCCACCCTCAGTGGACACAAGTACAGCAGACAATGCACAATACAAGGGTGCTGGGCAGTGCAGAGGACTCTCTGTGGCCCCCTGCACCTGTTCTCTGCCAGCCTTTTAATAGCAGTGAAATGGTCATGAAAAGGCAGGCGGAGAACCAGGTTGTAATCAGCAAGGTAGTGCAGCATGCAGCTGTGCCCTGGTTTATTTTAGCCTGCACCCGCTGTCAGCCCGTCGGGATCACTGATGCTGGCAGAGATGGCAGGGGTCATAATGTGGTTGTCGGACCACGACAGCAGTGGCAGTCCAGACTGCCACTGTGAGTCTGGCTGTCTAGTGACCACCAGACTCGTAATTAGGCCCATGATCTGTTTTAACTTTAAGTGAATGGGTTCATTTGACTTACTTTCTGATGTAGGTAGTCTGTTTTGCATAGGCTGCTCCTCCAATTTCATTGGAGAAACCAGTGTTGGTGTCTCTTACATGCAGTAGTTTTTGCAGCTAGGTTATCATGACTTTTGTTTTCCTCTTTATAATATTTTTTTATTTAGTTCCTGAGTTCCTTTGGTTATTTGTTTTATATTTCTTTTTTTGGTTGATTTATTGTTTTTGTGTTTGTAGTTATTTGAAATTGTTGAATATATATTTAATTTCTTTATTTATAAATGTGTTTCTTCTTTAGTGTTTAGAATGTGTAAAATGTTTTATTTACATTTGATTAATTTAATTTTAAGTTTTTAATGTAATTATTAGTTGGAAAATAATTGTTTTTGGTACATGATCATCTGGCTACAACTTTCTCCCATAGACATTTGAGTCTTAGGCCCTCATTACAACCTTGGTGGTAAAGTCCGCTGACCACCGTGCTGACGGCCGCCAACATACCGTGTCCGTGGCAGAAATCCGCTATGGGCATTGTGACCCACACTTAGAAATCCTTCACAATACAGACACCCACACAAGTCCGCCAGACCAAAGGTCAGTGATAAACTGGCGGTACCAAAACCCACAGCGTCACGCCAACAGGAATACGCCCACACTATCACAACCCACGAATCAACACGGCGGTCTTTCAACTGTGGTAAACCATTGGTGGTACACACCGCTGCGCTCAAAATACACACACACTTACAAAACACAACCACATTGGACAATTCAAACTACACACACCTGACACACATACACACACCACACACTCACACCACTATAAAACACACACCCACATTACCCACAACCCCTTACAATGAAATTTTTGGAAGAAGCAGAGAGACAGAAAAGCAAAGACAACACCAGCATCCAGAGGCACACAACATCATCACTCATACACAATCCACGCACAACACACCACACACCACAAAACATCACTCCACATATCACATAACTTCACACATGACTCACACCACTTCATGGCACCTCAGACACCCCAGGTTTTCTGAGGAGGAGCTCGGGGTCATGGTGGAGGAAATCATCTGGGTAGAGCCGCAGCCATTCAGATCACAGGTGCAGCAGACATCCATTGCAAGGAAGATGGGGCTATGGGGCAGAATTGTTGACAGGGTCAATACAGTGGGACAGCATCCAAGAACACGGGATGACATCAGGAAGAGATGGAACGACCTAAGGGGGAAGGTGCGTTCTGTGGTATCCAGACACCAGGTAGCCGTACAGAGGACTGGCGGTGGACCCCCATCTCCTCCCCCACAACTAACAACATGGGAGGAGCAAGTCTTGGCGATCATGAACCTGAGGGCCTCGCAGGAGTAGCAGGAGGATTGGACTCTGGTAAGTCATGTCTTTACTATGATATCCCCCCCACCTGCATGCCACCACAAACTCCAACCCCTACCCTCACACCCATCACCCCAACACCCCACATATACCCCACTATCACAACCCACACATCCCAAAACCAAGCCCTGCATGTGACAACAATGCATGGACACCCATCACAGACCTGCATGGACACCCATCTCCAAAGCATGTCCAAGGGAGAGACTCACCCAGGGCACACAATCACCACTCACACAAGGACCAAGGCGATATTGCAAGCACAGTAGTAGAGGGAAACACACCCATTGCACAAGATGGCACACACAGATACAATAACAATGCATTTACACCCCAACAGGACCCTTACACAATGTCACCGGACAGGAGGTGCCAGCCATATCCAGTCGCCACACAAAAAAGGCCCACAGTGATGACAGCAGCTCTGCATGCCTGGATCAAGATGACCAACCCGGCCCATCAGAGACCTCTGGACAGTTGGTTCCCCTGCCACAGTCCCAAACCACCACTTAACCTCCCCCTCAGGAAACACCACCACAGCACCCACCCAGCGGGCCCATGCCACTGTCCCCAGGACACGTCAGTCAGCAGTGTGTCCACCACTACAGGGACCCCAGGCAACCCCACTTACACAGGACGATCAGGGACCTTGAGTCAGTGGCAGTGGGCACACAGTTCAGGATACAGAGGCACAGGACAACAGGGAAGCTGGGAGGACTGCTGTGCGACAGGGGGAGGACAGGCCCAGGGAACCCATTCTCCACGATGCACTCTCCAACATCATAGGAGCATACCACCATTCCCAGGAGACCATGGGCACGGTACTGGCCAAGTTTCAGGAGACCCAGCGGCTGCAGGAGGAACAGTACCTGGGGATCAGGGAGGACTTGAAGTCCATTAATACCACCCTGGTCACCTTTGCAGGGGTGCTGGCAGACATGGCCAACACCATGAGGGAGACAGTGGCATACCACCTGGCCCCTGACACCAGCCCGAACGATGAACAGCCTTCCATGTCCGCCGGCGCTAGTGGACAGGAGGTTCCTCCACAGGACCAACAGGCCACCAGCCCCCCACCCCCTGCAGAAGGAGAACCACCCCGCAAATGGTCCCTGCGATCCAGGCACAAGACAGAGAACATTGCCAAGACCCCCGCCAGGAAATAAGACTCTCCTGATTGTCACCCTTCTGTCCCACTTTGTCACCCTGTCCACCTTGAACTGACAATGTTCCACTTCCTATGCCCCCTTGGACAATGCACCTGTGATACCAAGAGACTGGACTCTACCATGGACATTCCTCCAACATCACCTCAGTCCATTGCACATCCCCCCCTACTTATTAGCACTAGAATAAACACCTTTAAATCACAAAACAATCTGGAGTCAGTCTGTACTTTCACAAATGTATTATTACAACTTCTTCGACAAATATCAATGTTAATGTTCATTTGCACATACCAATGTATGACAGTTGTTGGGCAGCAGTAAACATAGCAGAAGGCAGAAGGCAGAATGAGGTACCCAGTTCTGTGAAATGGAAAGGCAAAGTGAACTATTAGGGTCCATACACAGAGGTTAAGAGGCTGACTTATACAATGTCCAACAGTAGTCAGATATGAGATGAGCAGTTTCAGTCTCTAACCTGTTTCTCACTGGAAGTACTGCATGATGATGTTGTTTTTGTTGTCAATATCTTCTTCCTCTGCCTCACTGTCCACAGGCTCCACAGCTGCCACAATACCATCATCAGGCCCATCCTCATGCAGAAAAGGCACCTGGCGTTGCAAAGCCAGGTTGTGCAACATGCAGCATGCCATGATTATTTGGCACACCTTTTTCGGTGAGTAGTATAGGGAGCCAACTGTTAGATGGAGGCACCGGAATCTGGCCTTCAGGAGCCGAAAGTCCACTCAATAATGCGCCTAGTACACCCATGTGCCTCATTGTAGCATTCCTCTGCCCTTGTCCTGGCATTCCTCACTGGGGTCAGTAGCCATGAGAGGCTGGGGTAACCTGAGTCACCTGCAAATGTCAATGGATATCTGTTACACACACACTAACCCGTAGGGACTACCCCATACCCAGACACCTATTCATACTGTGTGGGGACCTTGGACTCATCTATTAGCGACACCCAGTGCCTCTGGAGTTGGCCCATCACATAAGGGATGCTGCTATTCCTCAAAATGTAAGCGTCATGCACAAAGCCAGGATACTTGGCATTCACATGAGAGATGTACTGATGTGCCAAATACACTATCTGCATATTCATTGAATGGTAGTTTTTTCGATTTCTGTACACCTGTTCATTCCTGCGGGGGGACAAATGCCACATGTGTACCATCAATGGCACCAATTGTGTTGGGGATATGTCCCAGGGCATAGAAGTCAGCTTTCACTGTGGGCAACTTCTCCACCTGGGGGAAAACGATGTAGTTGTGCATGTGTTTCAGCAGGGCAGATAACACTCTGGTCAACACGAGAACACTGGCTGAGACATCCTTGATGCCATGGCCACTGTTTTTTGGAAGGAACCACTTGCCACGAAATGGAGCACTGACAGGACCTGCACTAGAGGGGGGATACCTGTGGGATGGTGAATAGAATCAGGTCAGGCTCCAATTGGGCACACAGTTCTTGGATTGTAGCACAATCAAGTCTGTAGGTGATAATGATGTGTCTGTCTTCCATTGTCGGCAGGTCCACCAGGGGTCTGTACACCGGAGGATGATGCCATCTCATCATATGCCATAGCGGATGTGCCCTATGGAGGAGAATGGTGACCAGAGGGTCATGTACCACGTAGGTTGCACAAGTGTTTTTGCTGTAATGTGAGTAAATCCATGTGTGTCGTTGTCTGGCCGTATTTCTGCCCAAATGTGCTGTGACGCAGTTAGGTGCCATGCCATGTGCCACCCTGAAATGGCGGCTGCCTGACCTGTAAGGAGGGACAAGGGGAAATGAGATAACTGCGCTGGTGTTGTGCAGACTGCCACGCAATTCAGCATTGGTTATCATTGGGCCCTACGGGTTCCAGGAGCCAATGACGATACGCACCACCGCGGACGTGACTGCCATTTTCTATCTGTTCATTCACTTGATACCTGACCTTCAACATGAGAGGACCTACACTGCATGTGCTGCTGTGACCTGAGCCTGGAAGCGACAATGGCTCGAGTGTTTGGGGAAAGGGCCCATGCCTTCACTTCGGAGGAGTTGGAGAGATAAGTGGATGCGGTCTTCCCCCAGTACACGCTACTCTACTGTCCTCCAGACAAACAGGTCTGTACACTGTGAGCATGATGCGTGGGCTATGCCTGTTTGGAGTGGTGTGGATGTAAGCCACATGTTGGGGGGTGCTAAGGCGCCCTGGCCTGACTGCCGCATGAGAGGTGGTCATTGATGTGCATCAGGGCATGGGTGGGAAGTGGTGGGCAATGAGTATGATGAACCGGACGGGGGAGTAATTTCCTTTCGTCCTATACCTTTCCTATAGGAGAAGAAGGGTATTTTGTGTGCCATCACCAAGGAAGTGCGGACCATGGGGGTCTATCACAGACGGAGCACCACCTGCCGCAAGAGATGGGAGGGCCTGTGCCGCTGGAGCAAGAAGACGGCGGAGGCCCAGCTGGGGATGGCCTCCCAACGTGGAAGGGGTGCCCGTCGCACCATTACCCCCTGATGTTTCGGATCCTGGCGGTGGCATATCTGGAGTTGGATTGGCACTTGAGGGCATCACAGCAGCCACAAGGGGGTGAGAACAGTCTCATTCTGCTGACTCAGCTCGCTTTACGAAATTACTGGATGGGGGTTGTGGGCTGTGGATTCTCCTAGGCCAGGGCGAACTTGGTAGGGTAGGTCCCTTGTTAGGCAGGCTCTGTGGCACTCAAACCCCAATAGTGGTAGTGGCCATCTACAACTAGTCAGCCTCCTGTGGGTTCCCGGTGTGCAGCAAATGGGGTTAGGCATAGTCCCCCATGGGCAGGTGTTTTTCCTACTAACTGCTAGTGCATGGCCTAGTGCATAGGGCTGCTCTCTGTGTGGTGTGTCCGCCAATGGTAGTGGTGTTGTTGGCATTTACCATGTTTCTCTTCTGTCTTTCCCCCCATCTTGTTTTGTCACCCAGGCCTTGTGTGCATTAGCATCATCTGGCGGAGGAGCAGAGGCACCAGAGACGGAGGGAGCTGCATCCCACATGGCCCTGGAAGGTGAATCTACGGAGTCTGAAGGCACCAGTGGGACGGAGGATGAGGGGAGCTCCACAACGGGGACAGGAGGGGACACCAGCGACAGCGACTCCTCTTCTGATGGGAGCTCCCTTGCGGTGGTGGGCACCTCTGTGCCCACCACAACAACAGGTACAGCTGCCACCCCCCTACCAGCACCGCCCTCCCAGCAGCCCCTCAGCATGTTTCCCGTACCAGCTCACCCAGGAGGGTGGGCATCTCCTTCACCCCAGGCACCTCAGGCCCTGCCCCAGTCAGCCCTGCTGCCCTCAGTGAGGAGGCTATTGACCTCCTGAGATCCCTCACTGTTGGGCAGTCAACCATTCTGAATGTCATCCAGGGTGTCGAGAGGCATTTGCAGCAAACAAATGCATACCTGGAGGGCATTCATTCTGTCGTGGCGGCCCAACAGAGAGCATTTCAGGCTCTGGCCTCAGCACTGATGGCAGCCATTGTCTCTGTGTCCAGCCTCCCCCCTCCAACTTCCACTACCCAGACCCAATCCCCTCTATTTCTGCCTATCCCAAGCACACCATCAGACCAGCATGCACACACATCAACACACAGAAGTGGCTCAGGCAAACATAAGCACCACACATCCCACTGGCACTCACACAAGCACCATCCCCATGCATACACACCAACATCCACTTCCTCCACTGTGTCCCCCTCCTCCACATCCTCCACCTCCCTCCCAGTCTTGTCTCCACTCACACCTGCTTGCACTACATCATCAGCCACTGCCTCCATCACCAGCACGCCCATCACAACACACCTCTCACGAGCAATCACCAACCCCACAACCATGCACACGTCCCCTGTGTCCTCTCCCAGTGTGTCTGTGAGCCCTCCTCCCAAAGTACACAAACGCAGGCACACACCCACCCAACAGCCATCCACCTCACAATAGCCTCCAACCCATGCACCTTCACCCAAACTCAGCAGACGTACACCTCCTACAACCACTACCTCTTCCTCCACTCCCCCTCCATCTTCCCATCCCAGTGTGTCAAAGAAACTTTTCCTGGCTAACATTGACCTCTTCCCTACACCTCCCCCGCCTTCCCCTAGGGCCAGGATGTCTAGAGCCCAGACAAGCACCTCAGCCACCAAATTGGCGTCCACTATGGTTCCTGCAAGTCCAGGAGGATCGAAGGGGGGAACCCATCAGGGCTGCCAGTGTGCCAACTACCGAAGATAAGGAAAACCTGAATCCGCCACCTGCCAAGGTAAAGAAGGGGTCAGCATGCAGAAGGGAAAAGACGCACCACCCACCCAGCAATGCCTCATCTAGAACCAAAGAGGACAGTGCCAAGGTCCCAGCAGTGACTACCATGGTGGGTAAGGGACACAGAAGCAAAGGAAAGTCACCTCAGGGCACGGAGCCTCCTGGTGAGGGACTTGTGACCCCCATTTCTCATGACAGGCCAGCAACCTGTTTCACGGTGAGCACCGCCGCAAAGACGGCCACCTGCACCGCCACCTGCATGGCAGCTGCCACAACTACAGTCACCAGCATCATCCCCAGTGGGCAGCGGTCCGAGGCTGCTGGAGACAGCCTGGTGTCTCCCTCCACTACTACATACACCTGCACCACGGGCAGCACCGGCAGCATCTCCGCCGCAGACACCGCCATAGACACCGCCACCTTCCCCGCCACGTGGTGGAGTGTGGCTCTGCCTCCATGGAGTATCATGCTACCTTTTCCCTGAAAATCTCATGGCTCAGACACCCAGGTGAGGGAATGGGAACTGACACACCCCAGGTGCAGCATCACTGGGCACAAAGACCCCTTCAGCACTAGTGGAGAAAAGCATCCACTAACCCAGTCCTTGGCAGGATGAAGCACTCTGGACACAAAGCCCCCTCGAGAACCAGTGGAGAAAAGCATCCACTAACCCAGTCCTTGGCAGGATGAAGCACTCTGGGCACAAAGCCCCCTCCAGACCCAGTGGAGAGATATATCCACTAGCCCAGTCCTTGGCAGGATGAAGCACTCTGGGCACAAAGCCACCTCCAGAACCAGTGGAGAAAAGCATCCACTAACCCAGTCCTTGGCAAGATGAAGCACTCTGGGCACAAAGCCCCCTCCAGTACGTGTGGAACATGTCACCGACTTGAGAGATTGTGGCTTTGCACTCCCCAGGAGCAAGCAGTGGCCAGTGGACCCACTTGAGAGACTGGAAAGACTGTGGCCTTGCACTCCCCAGGAGAAAGCAGTGGGCAAACCACCCACTTAAAGAGACTGTGGCCTTGCACTCCCCAGGAGAAAGCAGTGGGCAAACCACCCACTTGAAAAACTTGAGAGACTGTGGCTTTGCACTCCCCAGGACCAAGCAGTGGGCATACCACCCACTTGAGACACTGTGGCTTTGCACTCCCAGGACCAGGCAGTGAGCATGGAGCCCCCTCGAGGAGCAGCGGCATCGTCCCATCATCCGGGTGAGGTGCCCCCCCCTTCCCTCTGAGGTGCCTGTTTTTTTTTCGACCTGATGCCCTGCAGTGTTCTCTCCGTTTTGAGGCAGGTGTCATGTGTGGGCTTTGCCCATGATTTTTGGGACCACTGGTCCACGGACATTTCATGGGACAGTGTAGGACTTGTGTACTTGCTGTACATATTTGTATATAATGATTTTTTGAATATCTCTTGCTATAGCTTAATGTCTGAATATTAAATTAGTTCAACTCATTTCGTTTTGTCCTTGCGTTCTTCCAGGGGGTGACGGGTGTCTCTGTGATGTTTTTGGATATGTGTGTGTGTGTGTTGTTGTAGGTGGAGATGGGGGTGTTGCATTTTGCGTGTGTGTGTCACTCTCTTTTCCCTCCTCCCCTACCCTGTGTGCTAGATGCAGTACTCACCGTGGTCGCCTTCTTTCCACTTTGTTAAGTATTAATATATACAACAACATGGGCAGGACCTGTAACTCGGGCTCCATGGCGTCCTGGTTCTTCGTTTAGTGTCGAGAGGTGAGTGCTGTCCCTTCCAAACACTGTTTCCGCCGTGCTTTTCATGGTGTTGGTACCGCCCTGGAAAAGCTGGCGGATTGGTGCCTTGTAGTAGTGTGGGAGGTACATTGTGTTCTGCCTGTCTGTTGGCGGTTACTGCCACGGTGTTTGTTTCTATCACCGTGGCGGTCGGAGTGTTAAAGTGGCTGTCTGTGTTGGTGGTTTCCGCCATGGTGGTAATTCTATTTATTACCGCCGCTTTATCACCGACCGCCAGGGTTGTAATGAGGGCCTTAGTGATTAACCCTTAACAACTAATACTGATGGATGTCTTTTCGTCGTAGCAACACTTACTTTAGCAATTGACCTGAAGTAAGACTGTGGTCTTATGGCTTTTAAATTAATCTTTGTGCTACCAGTTGTGACTACAAAAGACACTGTCCCCTTCCCAGATCAGGAGACGGTATCCCCTATAATTTAGGTAGGAGAAAGGCCTATTGGCTTATTCGTTTGACTATGTGATGTTCATTTGATATATGAATAATATTGCCGCAATGGAGGTTATGAATTACATACCTTCACATAAAATGTTTTGCACCAGTAGTAATATAGGTTAGCTGTAGATAGTAATGCATGACTATATCTGCACACAGTTTTCACCTTAATACGTAATAGTTTACAATGATTTGTAGTGACTTTTTCACTTGCATGTTCAAAGAAAATTTGACACATCGCCTACCAGATCATCGCAACGCCTGTGATGCCGTCTCACACACCTGGGATTTCCATGCATCACCCCTAGGCATCGAAAAGATCCCCACATCGCAGTGAGGAACCGACACTGCGTGCCGGAAATCGACCCAAAGCCCCTTACAGCATGGAAAAAATCAACACATCATCCTTGCCATGCCGCAAATTCCGCTTCTCCATGCATCTCCTTCTCTGCGGCCTCCGTGTGTTGTTTTTTTTTTTAATGTAAACCAGGCACTTTGTGCAAACAAGAGACAAATGTTGATTTCTAAGATTTAAGATTCTTTCTAGTCTTGCAAAAGTGATATCTCAATTAGTGCTTATTAATTCTTTATGGTTTTAACCTTAATTTAACCAAATAAACATCTTATAGTTTTTCTAAACTTGGGTGGTGTATTCTTGTGGTGTTTTCACTGTGTTACTGTATGATTTTTTGTGCAAATACTTTACACATTGCCCAGGATAATTTGGATTCTGTGTGACTTACCCTGACTAGGATTGCTGTCCCTATTTGGACAAGGGTATATTCCTCTGCCAACTAGAGATCCCATTTCCAAACCTGGTGGCAGCAGTGGGATAGGACTTGTGTTTGTGTAGTGATATACAACAGCTATGTGTGCACTACCTGTGAAAGGTTGATTTGATTTTTTCTCTTTTTGATGCAATTTTTCCTGCTTGACATTTTAATCTAATCCTAAACAATATGCCTCTGGCTGGGTTTCAAAGAGGAGCTGGAGAGTTTGACCTAGCTAAGCTGGAGACATACACTGTCCGTCAGCTGAAAGGGTTCAGTAAGGGGATTGGAGTTCCTATATGGGGTGCCTCCAGGATGGAGGAGTACCAAAAGGCGCTGAGGGCCTGGGTAGAAGCCAGTTGCATAAGAGGATGTTGAGGTGGAGGAGTCAGAGAATGGCTTCCCAGAGGATTTTCCAATAGCAGTAAGGGGTGACACCTCTGGATTTATGCCATCTGCTACACCAGGGAGAAGTGCTTCAAGTCATGGCCTGACCATAGAAGAAAGGAGAGAGGAGAAAGAGTTTCTACTGCAATTGGCCAGATTAAACATGGAGGCTTAGGAGAGGAGAGCAGAAAGAACAGCTGAGGGGGCCTTGGCTGAAAGGAAACTACTTCTGGCTCATGAACTGAGTCTAAAAGAGCTGGACCTCAAATCTAAACAGTCTGAGTCAAGCAGTGATGGTGGTAGCATGCATACAGGACCTGCTGGAGACAAAAAGGTTTGTATACCCACAGATGTGGTGCCAATTTATGCGGTGGGAGATGACATTGACAAATGGTTTGATGCCTATGAAGTTGCACTAAGGGCTTATGGGGTTCCTGAAGAGCAATGGCGGGGCGGTCTTGGGGAAACATGTACCAGTAATTGGGAGGGACACACTTCTCAAATAGAACCAGAGGACCGTAACACATACCCGCTCACAAAAACTGTTTTAATTGCCAAGTTTGGACTGACTCCTGAAAAGTATTCAGGGACAGTGCCAAACGTTCCCACCAATCTTGGATAGCCTATTATGATTATTCTAGCAAGGCACTTAGTGGATGGATACGGGCAGTATAGTAAATGATTATGTGGATGTAAATAATTTGATCCAGAGAGAGCATATGCTCAGTATTTGCTTTACAGATTGACAGTAAGCTGACAGATCCCAGGAAGCTTGCTGAGGAGGCGGACCTTTGGGCTGGCACCAGAGTGTACAAAAAGGTATCTGGGGGGGGACACCCACAAAGGGGGTCAGGTTTCCCACCAGAAGAAAGAAGGGGGAGAAAAACTTAAAAATAAGGAGTACTCAAAAGGCCCCCCAAATAATTCCCAATGGGATAGTGGTAACCAGTCCCAACCTGATTCTAAAAAGAAACCAGGGATCTGTGATCAAAAGAAAGGGAGGTTTGTACCCCGATGCACAGAGTGCACTAAGTATGGTCACTCTAAGGGTGATTCCATGTGTCCCAAGAGGGCACAGCCCCCCACTCGAGGGCAGACACCAGGGTTGGCTAGTGTAGCGCTCAAGAAGGAGATAGTCCCAGATAGCTTTGGGGAACAGATAGAGGTAACCCTAGTGTCAGTGGGTGATGCAGATATGATTCCAAAAGCTTGCATGCCTGCATATACTTCCAAGTATAGGCAGTGGGTCACCATCAATGGGCCACGGGTAGAGGCTCTGCTTAGCACGGGAGCCAGCATGACTACTGTCAGGGGTCAGCTGGTGTCAGCAGAGCAGGTCTTCCAGAATACATTCCACCAAGTCTTCATCACTGACAATCGCAAGAGCCACCTACCGGCAGCTCAGGCTCCCTTTGAGTGTGTGGGGGGGTCCCTGGTACTCTAAAAGTAGCTGTGAGTCCTGCCATGCCTGTGGATTGTATGTTAGGCAATGACCTTGAGCACACTACCTGGAAGAAGGAAGAACTAAGGTCTCACTTGGAAATGTTGGGATTGCTTGAGTGGGTTTGCAGGACCACAAGGTCCATAGCTGCCCGGGAGGGGAGTCAAGGGCGTCTGGAGCATGGAAGAATGGCCCAGACAGCTGCCAAGGAGACGGGCAAGGGGTGGGGGAAACTGGTCCCAGAAGTTCCCGCAGTGGTTGATGGGGATCCTGAGGAGGAGGCCCCTGATCCAACCGGGGAGGACATTGCTGCCCTAGGTGACCTGCCTGAGTTTGCTGGCTGGCAAGTTGAGGGTGGGCCCACCAGGGAAAAATGCTGCTAAGCGCAGAAAGAGTGCCCCTCTTTTGAGGGTTTGAGGCAACAGGCCTCAGCTTAAGCACTTTATATGTTGGGAGAATGATCTCCTTTACAGTGAGTCTAAGGTACCAGAGGCTGGGCAGCATGTGTGATGGTGGTCCCCCAGTGTTACTGGGACTTCCTACTGGGCCTGGCTCATGATATTCCACTGGCAGGACATTTAGGGCAAGACAGGACCTTTGCCAGGCTTGTAACCCACTTTTATTGGCCCTGAATGCGGACGGCCTCAGATGCACTCTGTAGGACATGTCCCACCTGCCAGGCCAGTGGGAAGACAGGGAAAAGGCTCAAGGATCCCCTGATCCAACTCTCCCTCATTGGCACCCCCCTAAAAAGGGTGGACATCGACATCATTGGTCAATTGGACCCCAAAACTGCTCTCAGCATCCTGTTTATCCTGGTTTTGGTGGACCATGCCACCAGCTACACAGAGGCAATCCCTCTGAGAACGGTGACTGTTCCAGTGATGACCAGAACTCTGATGGGAATATTTACCTGTGTGAGATTCCGAAAGGAGACAGTGTCTAACAGAGGCACAAACTTCATGTCTGCATACATGAAGTCCATGTGGGAGGCATGTGGGGTGACCTACAAGTTCACCACGCCCTATCATCCTCAACCCAATGGTCTTGTGGAGAGATTTAACAAGATCTTGAAAGGCATGATCACAGGCCTCCCTGAGGCCATGAGACGTAGATGGGACATCCTCTTGCTATGCCTTCTCTTTGCTTCCAGAGAGGCACACCAGAAGGGGTAGGGTTCAGTCCCTTTGAGCTTCTCTATGGGTACCCTATCAGGGGACCCTTAAGCATTCTAAAAGAGGGGTGGGAGAAGGCTCCCAAGGCACCCCCTCAGGATGTGTGTAGCTACATGCTAGCCCTCCGCAACCAGATGCAATACTTCTGGAAGAAGACCAAGAGCAGCTTTGAGGCTAGTCAAGAGGTCATGAAACGCGGGTATGACTAGAAGGCCACCCTGGTGGAGTTTCAGCCTGGCAACAAAGTGTGGGTAATGGAGCCAGTAGAGCCTAGGTCTCTCCAGAACTGCTAGGATGGCCCATTTAAGATAAAGTAGTGTAAAGGGGAGGCCACTTACTTAGTCTACATCCAGTCCCCTAGGAAACCCCTAAGGGTACTCCATGTAAACAGACAAAAGCCTCATTTTGAAAGGATTAAGGCCAACATGCTTCTGGTGACAGATGAAGGTGTGGAGGAGGAGAGTGAACCTCTCCCCGACCACCTCTCTGCCAAGGAAGGTGATGGGTCAGTGGAGGGTCTCAATCTGTCTGACTCCGTGACCCTGGAACAGCGAGGGGACTGTTGCCAGTTACTGGAGCAGTACTCATGCCTGTTTTCCCCCACCCCTTGACTCACACACTTGTGTGTCCATGATGTTGACACAAGAGACATTCCCCCTACAAAGAACAACATTTACAGGTTGTCAGAAAAGGTGAATGGCAGCATCAAGGAGGAGGTTGCCAAGATGCTGGCTCTTGTGGTGATTGAGAAGTCCAGCAGTCCCTTCTCCAGCCCTGTGGTGCTGGTTCCCAGGGCTGTTGCACCCGGTGCTAAGCCAGAGCTTAGGTTCTGCGTGGACTACCAGGGTCTTAATTCTGTCACAAAAACAGATGGTCACCCCATCCCCCAAGCTGGTGAGCTCATAGACCTTCTTGCCATTGCCAAATTCCTCAGTATCTTTGATCCCACATCAGGGTAATGGCAGATCACCTTGACTGAGGGGGCTAAAGAGAGATCTGCTTTTTCTACTCCTTAGGGCCATTACCAGTTCAGAACGATGCTCTTTGGATTGAAAAATGCCCCCACTACCTTCCAACGTTTGTTTAACGGGGTAAGGACACTTTCTGCACTGCCTATCTTGACGACATTGTGTATACAGTTCCAGCTGGGAGGGACACCTGCTGCACCTCCAAGAGGTGCTCCAGGCCCTGCAACAGGCAAGCCTGACAATCGGGCCAGCAGGTGCCAGATTGGGCAGGGTTCTGTGGTGTACTTGGGACACCTAGTAGGTGGTAGCAAGGTGCAGCCCCTCCATGTCAAGATTGAGATAATCACGACCTAGCAAACACCTAGAACCCAAACAGAAGTGAGAGCCTTTTCAGGCCTCACTGGATACTACCATAGGCTTGAAAAGGGTTATGGCACCATAGTGGCCCCTTACGTCCAAAGAACAACCTAGGTTGGTGAATTAGACAGAGGCTTGTCAGAAAGCCTTTGACTCTCAAAAGGAAGGCATGTGCATGGCACCCGTGCTCAGGGACCCTGACTACTCTAAGGAGTTTATCGCGCAGACAGATGCTTCAGAGCATGGCATAGGGGCAGTTTTAGCACAGCTGAATGAGGAGGGCCTAGACAACCAGTAGTCTTTATTAGCAGAAGACTATTACCATGAAAACAGAGGTGGAGTGCCATAGAAAGAGAAGCATTTGCTGTGGTCTGGACACTGAAGAAGCTGAGACCCCACCTGTTTGGGACTCACTTCCGGGTTCAGACAGACCACCGACCCCTCAGATGGCTCATGCAGATGAGGGGTGAAAATCCTAAACTCTTGAGGTGGTCCATTTCCATACAGGGGATGGACTTTATGGTGGAGCATTGCTCGGGGACTGACCATGCCAATGCCAATGCTGATGGTCTCTCCAGATATTTCTGCCCTAGCGATGAGAGCTCCCAAGGGGGTCATCCCTCAACTTTTTGCCTGTCTTCCTCTACTTTTTTACACTGTTTTTTCTGGTTTAGGACTCTTTACCACTGCTAACCAGAGCTAAAGTGCATATGCTCTCTCCCTTAACCATCATAACATTGGTTCATTCCCAACTGGCGTATTTGATGTACTTGTAAGTCACTAGTAAAGTGTACTACATGTGCCCAGGGCCTGTAAATTGTATGCTACTAGTGGGCCAACAGCAATGGTTGTGCCACATAAGTAGCCTCTTAACCATGTCTCAGGCCTGCCATTGCAAGGCCTGTGTCTGCAGTTTCACTGCCACTTCAACTTGGCATTTAAAAGTACTAGCAAAGCCTTAAACTCCACTTTTTCTATTTATAAGTCACCCCTAAGGTAGGCCCTTGGTAACCCATATGCAGGGTGCTATGTAGGTAAAAGGCACATGTGTGTTTTATCTGTTCTGGTCGTGGAAAACTCCTAAATTCATTTTCCACTTCTGTGAGACCTGCTCCTATCATAGGTTAGCATTAGGGCTACCCTCATATACTGTTTGAGGGGTAGATTCTGATCAGAAAGGGGTAACCAGGTCATATTTAGTATGGCCAGAATAGTAATAGAAAATCCTGCTAATTGGTGAGCTTGGATTTTATATTACTACTTTAGAAATGCCACTTTTAGAAAGTGAGCATTTCTCTGCACTTAAAATCCATCTGTGCCTTACAGCTAGTCTCCAGTCAAGGTCTGGGCTAGGCTAGTTGAGAGCTTCTTTGTGCATTTCACACAGACAAACTCAAACACAGGATACTCAGTCACACCTGCACTCATCTGTATACTATATGGATCTTCCTGGGCTGGAAGGCTGGAGGGCCTAACACTTAAAGTTCAAAGGCTAGTGGCCTGCCCTCACACAATGGACTGCCAAACCTTCTACTGGGACCCTGGCAAACAGACCTGCACTGAAAGGGGAGCTTGTGCACTTCAAAACCACTCTTTGAAGTCTCCCCCACTTCAAAGGCATTTTTGGGTATATACACTGGGTCCCTGACCCCACCAAATCAGACACTTCTGGACCTGAACCTAGTATGTGAAGCATGTGATATATATGATTGAATGCCCATGTAATCTGATGGACACTGGAATGACAAAGAGATGGATACGAACTCGCATTTCTGGACCTGAACCTGCAACCTCGCAAGAGGAACTGTCTGGCTTCCCAAAGCACTCATCTGGACTGCTTTGCTGAGAAGAACTGCTGCCATGCTGCCCTCTGACGTTGCTGAGAAGTGCTTTCCAAGGGCTTGGATTGAGCTTGCCTCCTGTTTTCTGAAGTCTCAGGGCCAAAAAGACGTCATCTCTTCAAGGAACTCCTTGTGCACTGATAATAGATAAACAGCCATGGTGCGACCAAGACATCGCCACACAACCAAACCGGAACAACGCAGCCCAACTTCCAGAGTGAAGAATCAATGCAGTGCCTGCCTTGTGACCAGAATTTCAACACACAGCGCTACAGGATTGACGCACAGCCAAACAGGAACGACGCAGCCAAGGTACTTGGTGTAATCAAGAGCCAACTGTTGATTTCTAAGATTTAAGACTCTTTTTAATCTTGTAAAGTTGATATCTAAACATTTGCTTATTGAATCTTCATCATTTTGACTTTAATTTAACCACATAAATATCTTATATTTTTCTGAACCTGTGTGGTGTATTCTTGTGGTTTTTCACTTTGTTACTGTATGATTTTTTGCAAAAATACTTTACACGTTGCCTTCTAAGTTAAGCCTGACTGCTCAGTGCCGAGCTACCAGAGGGTGTGCAAAGGATAATTTGGATTGTGTGTGACTTACCCTGACTAGGATTGTGTCCCTATTTGGACATGTGTGTATACCACTGGCAACTAGAGACCCCATTTCTAACAACCAGCTTCTCCTTTCAAGGGCCCAGGGACTGGGTTAGGAACCACTTGGCAGGGTAGCAGTCCAGTTGCTGTCAGAGGAAGTCTTTGATGATCCTAAGACTTCAAAACATGGGAGAAGCTCAGTCCAAGCCCTTAGAGGAATTTCATAAGCAGGATACACAGCAAAGTCCAGTCTTTGTCCTCCCTAAGGCAGAAGCAGCAACTGCAGGCCAACCCAACTTATACCCCTTTCTGCCTTTGAATTAGGCAAGCTTCAAAGGAAAGTCTTTGTTGTTCACAAGATCCTGCCTTGGCCAGGCCTGGCCCCAGACACACCCTAGGGGGTTGGAGACTGAATTGTGTGAGGACAGGCACAGCCCATTCAGGTCTACATGTCAGCTCCATCCTCCCCACTCTAGCCCAGGAGACTCATCAGGATATGCAGGTTGCAGCCCAGCTCCCTTTGTGTAATTGTAGAGCGGGAATTCACAGTAGCCCAACTGAAAGTCTGATCCAGACACGGCATACACAGGCAGGCAGAGGGGCAGAATGGTTTAAGCAAGAAACTTCCCACTTTTTAAAAGTGACATTTTCAAACTGACAATCTAAAAAAACAACTTTACAAAAAGGTGTATTTTTTAATTGTGAGTTCAGAGACTCCAAACTCCAAATCTCTATCTGGTCCCAATGGGAAACTGCACTTAAAAGATATTTAAAGGCAGTCTCCATGTTAACGTATGAGAGGGATAAGCCTTGCAACAGTGAAAAACAAATTTGGCAGTATTTCATCGTCAGGACATGTAAAACACATTAGTACATATCCTACATTTAACATACATTGCATCCTTTCTATAGGGCTACCTAGGCCCTACTATACATAGGGCCTTACATGTGCAACAAAGGAAGGTTTGGGCCCGGCAAATGGGTGCACTTGCCAGGTTGAATTGGCAGTTTAAAACTGCCCACACAGACACTGCAGTAGCAGGTCTGAGCCATGTTTACAGGGCTACTCATGTGGGTGGCACTATCAGTGCTGCAGGCCCACTAGTAGCATTTGCTTTACATGCCCTGGTCACCTCTACTGCACTTTAGTAGGGACTTACTAGTAAAATCAAATATGCCAATCATGGAAAAGCCAATTAACCATACAGTTTGCACAGAGAGCACTTGCGCTTTAGCACTGGTCAGCAGTGGTAAAATGCACAGAGTACAAAATAACAGCAAAAACAGAGTCCACCACACAGGCAAAAACACAGAAAATAGAGGCAAAAAGACAGGTAGTACTATGCCAAGAATGCCAGGTCTACCAGGTCCACTCTTGAGCCTCTGACACAATTTTGTGATGTGTTCCTCTGGCCCCTGGTAAGGAAAATGCCCACCTTTCTTCAAGACACTTAAGATGTCTTTAGCTTACTAAAAGAAATGGCTTTTGACAGTGAGAAAGAACTTTTGGTCAGCCGAGTCATTGAATCATTGTATACCAGCGTTCCCCAAAAGGCGACCCTGGAGGTAATAGAAACAATCTTGAAGGAAGCTGATTGGGAGTCCATCAACTCCTGGGAGTTAGTACCTGATTTAGCATATTTAGCACTGACACAGAACTGATTTGGGTTTGAAGGCGAGTATTTTCTCCAGGTACACAGTGCATTGATGGGGAGCACCTTTGCTCCTAATCCAGCATGCCTCTCTATTTATTCCTTTGAAACTGAGTATGTCCCTACATCCCTCAAACCTCTTTTGGGATAAAATAAGATTTTGGACATTTTACACTGATGATGTACTGTCTGTCTGGACCGGCACGAGAAATGAGGCACTAGAACTTGAGAATTGGTTGAACACATTGAACCCCTACCTGTAAGAGACTATAATATACATCTAAGAATGCTTACCATGAAACTGAAAGAGAAGAATTACCCTTCCCATCTGATACAAAGGTGCAACAAAAGATACCTCAACAATAACGGAGAACAATTACTAGCAACCTTTAAGAAGGCAGAAACAAATAAGCTCATTTGTGTTACCACCTTTAGCCCCCTATCAAATGCCCTTCAGAAAATCACCAAGAAGAATTGGAGAATCCTACAGTCATGTGGCTTACCCCTAGCGAGACTGATGCACTCTTTCAAGAGAGTAAGGGGCATTAAGGATATTGTGGTGCACATGTGTCATAAAAGAACTGTTGATAAGACCGATCAGATGACACTTTGGGACCTATCACCACCGGTGGGGAACACTCCATGAGAGACGTGCAGTGTGTGTCCCCTCACAAAGAAGACAAAAGACCTAGATCTCGGCCTAAAGACAACATGGAAACTGAAAAGCGTAACTAATTGTAATAGCAAGTATGTGATATATATGATTGAATGCCCATGTAATCTGATGGACATTGGAATGACAAAGAGATGGACACAAACTTGCATTTGTGAACATAGGAGCACTATCAGGTGAAGATGGGATTCAGCCAGACTACTCAACCACTATATTGAGAAAGGACACAGTGCAGACATTATGGAGTGGTTTGTGTTTAAGAAGTTATCACAGACACATAGAGACATGACACAACCACTCTTGAGTTTTTAACAAAGATGGATAAGGAGGCTTTAGACAGACCTACATGGTCTGAATGATGAGATACTGTAGGGAGCAATGAACAGATGATCATGAATATATGATTGTCATTCATTGAGTGGGATACCTGATCCCCCCTTCATTTCTTGAATATACATTCTCACATCTGTTGTTATGAAGATCACACTGCACTATGAACAGAGTTTATTCAACAGGCCACTGGGCCATTTTTAGTCGTTATCATCCATGTTGGGTCATAAAGTATTGATATGAGAACTGCTTTTCTCAGTACCTCTAAGCTTGGTGTTTTTTCATACTTAACCATAGGTACCCAAATGTGTTGGCTTCCTGAGATCATCCTGTATTAAATGTAAAAGACTGCAGTTCATACTACATCCCCACTGCAGGGAGGCAAATTATGTTGCTATGTGCTGTCTTGGGCATTTTCTCCCTGTACATTTTTTAAGGAACCACAGTTCCCAGGACACCCTGGGATTTCCAGGTTGATGATGCGCTTACGCACCATTGAGATTCTCTTGTGTGGATTTGTTAGAATTGGAAATCTAAGTCGTGGCTCTTATGGCTCCTTCTGAACAAGCACTTACTTTGCTCCTCAAATGACTATTAATCTAAGGAGTGCTATGAAATTTTGAACTAAGAGACTATGATATGGGATTATACCGCAAATAACTAACATGAATAATTGCCGAGGAATGGCGGTATTAATCACTACTACCTCAGTTTGGAAGTCTGCTTGCTTGAAAAAAGGTGCAGCTGCCCATATATATAAAAAATCCTGTTGGAAGCTTTTAGTGCAAGAGACTTTTTGAGCACTTTGTGATGTGTGGTACGTATCAAGTTATTATGCACTTTGTGATGAGATGCGTATATATATTTTACATGTAGATGTTTTGTGTATTTTATGTGTTAAGTGTATGTTTGTTGACAAATTTGTGAGCCAGTAAATTGGCTATATTCTTCTGAAATAGTAGAGCGAGGCAAAGGGAGACAAAGATAATTTATATTATGTATTATGATTAAAATTATTAAATCTTGTTCAGTGATCAATTAATGTTTTCACTTGGAGATATAACGTATATGTATTTATCCCTACTGTATATCGACATTTTGTAAATGATACTTTGCATATAGCACCATATTTTAAAAAAAGGTGATGCCAATGTTATTTCTGTGTGTTATTCTGTGCCATTATCCTTCAATTTATCTTCTTACGCCACAAACACCAGTATGTGTGTATTGCATATGTGCATATACAGGGAGTGCAGAATTATTAGGCAAATGAGTATTTTGACCACATCATCCTCTTTATGCATGTTGTCTTACTCCAAGCTGTATAGGCTCGAAAGCCTACTACCAATTAAGCATATTAGGTGATGTGCATCTCTGTAATGAGAAGGGGTGTGGTCTAATGACATCAACACCCTATATCAGGTGTGCATAATTATTAGGCAACTTCCTTTCCTTTGGCAAAATGGGTCAAAAGAAGGATTTGACAGGCTCAGAAAAGTCAAAAATAGTGAGATATCTTGCAGAGGGATGCAGCACTCTTAAAATTGCAAAGCTTCTGAAGCGTGATCATCGAACAATCAAGCGTTTCATTCAAAATAGTCAACAGGGTCGCAAGAAGCGTGTGGAAAAACCAAGGCGCAAAATAACTGCCCATGAACTGAGAAAAGTCAAGCGTGCAGCTGCCACGATGCCACTTGCCACCAGTTTGGCCATATTTCAGAGCTGCAACATCACTGGAGTGCCCAAAAGCACAAGGTGTGCAATACTCAGAGACATGGCCAAGGTAAGAAAGGCTGAAAGACGACCACCACTGAACAAGACACACAAGCTGAAACGTCAAGACTGGGCCAAGAAATATCTCAAGACTGATTTTTCTAAGGTTTTATGGACTGATGAAATGAGAGTGAGTCTTGATGGGCCAGATGGGTGGGCCCGTGGCTGGATTGGTAAAGGGCAGAGAGCTCCAGTCCGACTCAGACGCCAGCAAGGTGGAGGTGGAGTACTGGTTTGGGCTGGTATCATCAAAGATGAGCTTGTGGGGCCTTTTTGGGTTGAGGATGGAGTCAAGCTCAACTCCCAGTCCTACTGCCAGTTCCTGGAAGACACCTTCTTCAAGCAGTGATACAGGAAGAAGTCTGCATCCTTCAAGAAAAACATGATTTTCATGCAGGACAATGCTCCATCACACGCGTCCAAGTACTCCACAGCGTGGCTGGCAAGAAAGGGTATAAAAGAAGGAAATCTAATGACATGGCCTCCTTGTTCACCTGATCTGAACCCCATTGAGAATCTGTGGTCCATCATCAAATGTGAGATTTACAAGGAGGGAAAACAGTACACCTCTCTGAACAGTGTCTGGGAGGCTGTGGTTGCTGCTGCACGCAATGTTGATGGTGAACAGATCAAAACACTGACAGAATCCATGGATGGCAGGCTTTTGAGTGTCCTTGCAAAGAAAGGTGGCTATATTGGTCACTGATTTGTTTTTGTTTTGTTTTTGAATGTCAGAAATGTATATTTGTGAATGTTGAGATGTTATATTGGTTTCACTGGTAATAATAAATAATTGAAATGGGTATATATTTTTTTTTGTTAAGTTGCCTAATAATTATGCACAGTAATAGTCACCTGCACACACAGATATCCCCCTAACATAGCTAAAACTAAAAACAAACTAAAAACTACTTCCAAAAATATTCAGCTTTGATATTAATGAGTTTTTTGGGTTCATTGAGAACATGGTTGTTGTTCAATAATAGAATTAATCCTCAAAAATACAACTTGCCTAATAATTCTGCACTCCCTGTATGTTCGGTGAGTTTACCTCTATATACGATGGAAGTGGGAAATTCTCACATGTAGGTACTCTTTCTACTATGACAAACATTACGCACAATTTATGAAGTCTCCTCTCATTATACTTTTAATAGGGCCATGACTCAGCTAGTGGCTCCTCTCCTTTCAGTGATATGGGTACATGATTATCTGGCTGTAACATTTTCCTATATAAATTTGAGCACTGCATGATTAACCCTTAACAACTAATACTGATGGATGTCTTTTAGTCATGGCACCACTTATTTAGCAATTGACCTGAACTAAGACTGTGGTCTGATGGCTTTTGAATTCATCTTTGTGCGACCAGTGTGTGACTACAAAGGACACGTCCCCGTCCCAGACCAGGAGCCAGTGTCCCCTATAATCTAAGGTAAGGGATAGGCCTATTTGCTTATTAATTTGACTTTGTGTTGTTCATCTGATAGATGAGTGATACACCATGATGAAAGTTGTGAAAGATTTTGGCTAGTGTTAATATGGATTTGCTGTAGCTAGTATTTTACTCAGAGGAATGAATGCTTTTGCTTGGTTTGGTGAAAGACCATCCAGTAGTGTGTATATACATGAATGAGATTTGACGAGGCAGCATTTTCTCCAGTCATCCATTTTGCGTTTTTTGAGAAAGACATTCCTGAATTCCTGCTTCAGTAACCCTACTAGAAGAACAAAAGGACTAACAGCGGGCGACCAGTCACAGGAAAAAAACTGAAAAAACTATCTTGACTCACACAGGACCGGAACCGGAAAGAAGTTGAGAAAGCTACTGCCATTATTACAGAGACTGGTGCATAGCACAGACCCCATGCAGAATGCCGACCGAGGCCTGAGTATGGAAAAGTCATAATGGGGAACCAGAGGACACAACTAGGCACATACGAAGATGAGAAAGGGGAAGATGAAGATGTCTTACCTCACAACATTCTGTTCTTTCACAGCCGATAAGAAGGTCGTGGCTACCAAGGTGTGTAGCAGGATGGGCCTGTGAGATATACAAAATAAAGGTTGGGGGGTTTGAAGAGCGAAACTCGACCAACAATTGACCCCAACATCTAAGTGGAGTGGAACAGTGACTTGTAAAACGAAAATGAAGGGAGCCAAGAAGAAGGTAGGAACTACTTCAGTCACACAAAATAAAGAGCGAGACAACAAGGAAAAAAGAAGAACATACAAAAGACTTGTAATTGATACACTGAAGTAGATTAAATCAAGTACGTTCTGCCCATCTCTCTAAAAACATGAAAGTCAGAAAATTAAATAGAACAGCATTTTTCTCTTACAATAGTTTACACTTGCCCTAGCCTTTGTCCTTAGGGACATGATATCGGAGGATGGAGGTAACGGGGTGACGTGGATCTGAGCAGGAACTCTAGAGAAAAAGCGAAAAAAAGAACATTACTTGCTTGTCTGCGGCAAGGGTCCTGCTTGACAGAGACACTCAGTAAATTTGATTTGCGCTATGTTAGTAAGCAGCAAAAACTCCAAATAAACTCTGTTAAAACAAAACAAAAACAATCTGAGAACGTCTACGGAGTCACAGATCCAACATCAGGTCGGTGAACAGAAGGGTCTTATTGACGTGTCGCAAACAAAATGAGGAGGAGCATGGTCCCTGGCTTCATGCGAAAAGACCCGAAAGGCCACATTAGGTGACAGTGGATGTTCCTTTTAAAAGCTCCTATTGTTTTCTGGCCCATTTGTTTTTGTTATGCCAAGAGTGAATATTGATCTATTACTTACTCTTGGTACAAAAAAAAATAAAAAATTGCCGAGCTCCTTCTGAATAACAACCGATTCTGTATGAGGGCTGGCACCGGTGCCTTTCTGGTGCTGGTGCACAAAAGCACCGGCAACAGCCTTCAGAGAGAGATCACCAGGGCTGGAGAAATTCCATCCCTGGCCTTGAAGCCCTTGCATTTCTCTGTGCCTTCCCTATATGAGACGTACTGAAGTGTCACAGATAAAGGTAGCCCTGGTCACTGGAGCTTTAAGCTTCACATCAGGCTACACACCAATGAGCTCGTCACAGAGTTTGGAAAGGGAGGGTGAACAAGCAGACTGTAGCTTGGTACCTGCGAATGACTGTGTATGTGCGAGGTTTCACTCCGTCGCCCCCCACCAAAAAAAAAGCAAGAAGGCGCAGAAGTCCAAACGCAACCTGTGCAGGAAATAAGCTAAGCAAAAGAAAACTTATATGTTGTCTGGGTATGGATGAGAGTGTTCGTCTGTGGGTGAGAGTGTGTATGAGTGTGTCTGTGAAATAGAGCGCATGTATGTGTGATCTGTCTGTGCGTGCCAGTGAAAGTGCGAGTCTGTGAAAGAGGAAGTAAGAGTGCATGAGAATGAATGAATAACAGAGTGAGTAGGACTGAGAATCAAAGCCATTCATAGCTTTGATTGCTGTTCATACTCTATCATTCATTCATTCATTTAGACACTAGACACAGGAAGTGAGTTGATAACTCTTATAAAACTAATTAAAAAGGCTGAATTGTCATATGCATTATGGAATAGCAAACACGTCTATGGAATGGAAATTATTCAAACTGAAGCACAATATTGGCTGACAGTTATGACTATTCGCCCTCTTGTAAATGGACTGTTCAAAGGAGATTTGCAATCCTTGTGTAATTGGCAGAAGGCATGTTGGATTTTCATGTATGGTTTCGGAATGTGAATTGTATTAATTATTTAAAAAATAGTTGGTGACTGGGTAAAAATACATTGTTAATAATGGAATTTATTATTCGGGTCCTGGTGAAGGCTTGTTTTTTTAATCCAAAATGAATCTAGGAAAGGATATTCGACCTAATATTAGAATGTGCTTTAAAAGCCTCGGAATATTAAATGGATAAAAGGTTGAAGAAAAACTTACTTGCGGTCTGTAAAGTAAACATGATTAGATAAAACAAATGAAATCTGAAATTTAAATACAATATGTAACTGCCAGGCAAAATGCTTGCATAAGTGTGTGCTCCTTTGATCTATGGAGAAAATCCCCCTAAACGTGTGTGGGAGGCTTACTTATTTAAATCTGACAGCAGCTGGATGCCAGATCTGCGAGGCAGCAGCAGGTGAGAGTGGCAGGCTGCAGTGCCTTCTGAATTTGCATACCAGCTCCTTCTCTGCCCAAATGATAATTCAGCGATTAATGCTAATGATGACTGGGGTACATGCTCCTGAACACAAACTTAGAATTCCCAACTGTTGTCTCTTCTTATCATCCACCTGAAGTCGATGAAAGAGGACCTCTGAAGTGAGTGACAGTAACTTTTATTTTCTTTACAGCTCTACCAGACTGTACGATTGTAGCGGCAATACCTTCACAAAAACAGTTAAGGTGTATGTCTTGCAACAATATCCAGTTTATAGAGCTGGGGTGAACACTTTGCCACTTTCTGTGGGCACTTTTATATTCCCCTAACTTTACAGCACTGTCTGCTGTGTTCATTGTTCTTCAAGAGTGGGTGTATATAGTGAGTCCCCCACAGAATTCTTTCTCCCAGAGACTGTCCATGGAGTCCTTGCCTACCTTTGGCCATAACCCTCTCATCTTTGCTCACCCTTGTGCACCCTTGATGGTTCCCTCCAAATGTCAGGCTCATCTCTCATCAGATCCGAATAACCTCGCCATTTTCAGATGGGGCAAGGGGATCTCTTTACTATAGCACTCTCACAACATTTGACTATTTGCTAATTCCAAAACGTTAGACCAGGGCTCATACTATAGATTCTACACTACCAAATGCACATGTTCAGTGCTGTAGTATCTACCAGTGTTAAGTTATGCTGCCTGCATTAGGTTACGTTGCATTATGTGCTTTGCAGAAAGCGTTCATTCACTGCTTGGGAGTCGTCTATGACCGTGTATGGAAGTGTCACTGTACAGAGTGAATGAGTACACACATGGAATCACCAGGCCACTGATGTGCACATCATTATTATGAAGGGTGTGTGTGACATTGATGCATATCCCTTGTTTGCACTCATGGACCACGTCCTTGAGGTGCATGTCATTGTGAAGAAGGGTGAGTGCAGAGAGAGACTAATTACGTGAAAATGAGTTGGGCTAAGTTAGGCTAATTCATAGGTTGTATGTGTACTTTTACGTGTTACATGTCCTGGTAGTGAAAAAACCCTCAATTTCTTTTCTACTACAGTGAGGCCTACATGTCACATAGGATAGCATTGGATTGCCTTATTACATTTAATAAGTGCTGACGTTTGGTTGGAAACAGGAAAACATTTTACATTTAGTGTCTGAGAAATTTTAAATAAAAATCCTCTTTAATGGTAAGGTCACATTTTAAGTTACAGACAACGAGGGATTAGGTGTGCTGTGACCTGCTGTATACTCCACAATACTGCTTTGCTGCACCTGGAAGGACTGTTTTGCTGCTCTGTGCCTGTCTTGTACCTTCAGAGGCCTGCCCTGCTGCTTGAGGCCTGTTTCATCACTTGAAACCAGGAACGCCATAGCAACTCCAGGGGGTAATTGTCTGGCCTCCTGATCATGGCCTCAGGGACAGAAAATGCTTCAACCATCTTGAACCAGCATCTGGACCCAGCCTGAGTGAGTCTTAACCGCCAAAGTTTTTCTCCTCCAGTCCTGGACCCTTGGTGGTAATGCTAAAGATGCGTAGCCAGCCAAAAGACAAAACCTGGGAATTAGACATTTTGGGGCATAAAACGTCTCTGAGAACAGAGGGAAGAGCAGGACAAACCTGCTTGCCTATCTGCCCACAGTGCATAGCCGTTCAGCCCGACTTTGCACTAGCTCCCGCTGACATCTTCTCCACAGTAGCAAATCTTGCCTCATGAACAATCATTGGCTATAACCTCCTGCCTCATCCCACTGGAGATTTTTGACTTCAAAAAAAGAGACTAAGGGCCTGTTGTAGAGTTTGGCGGAGGGCTTATTCTGTCACAAACATGACAGATATCCCATCCACCATATCATAATTTCCAAATCAGCCCCTAAATCTGAATTTAGAAATCTTCACTGCAACTTTGTCCAGTGTCTCCCTGACAATGTTTCTTTCTCCTCATACATCACCTGCAGCCTTGCCCTGCTGAACTTTACCTGCTTAGAACATTTTACACAACATATCTTCCAAGTCCAAAGTTAAGCACCACCCGGGCCCAATCGACTTCTTCCATCCCACACACTCCATTGTGGTCAGCCATATTTTTCGACTTAGACACAGTGTGGGGTCACTAGATGTTCTCGGTTGACAATTTTAATTTTAGGCACAGTTTATACCTTAAATTTTAAAAATTCATTTTTGGCATTTTGGGGTCACAAAATGTTTTAAAGTATCCTCTATTTTTCTTGTGTTGTGTTTTCACTTTATTAATGTGTGCTGCATAAATACTTTATACAGTGCCGCTAAGTTAAGCCATACTGCTTTGTGCCAAGTTAACAGAGGGTTAAGCACAGGTTAATTTAGTTACTTTTTGTGATTTACCAGGACAAGGATTGTGGCTGTTGCTTGAGTAGTGTTTCACCCCCCTGAACCAACAACCCAATTTCGCACATTGGTGCTCAGTCATTCAATCTAGTATCTGTTTGTGCATTACTATAAAGCCATTAGTCTAACACTCACATCCCATCTGATACTAGATTCAAACACTTTTTAAATTCTGCTGCATTGGACACTTTTGCATTTTCCAAGTTTGCTCCTACTATGCGATTGCTACATTGGTAATAGGACTCGGTGTTTAGGATGGCAGCACCACCGATCATGGGGGACTGAGTGCAACCCACACTACTTGGCAGCTGTCAGCCTAACTCCTGGCTAGCTCACAGTGCCTCACCCAAACCTGTCTGGATGAAAGTTGATTACGGCAACCTCAACATGCCGCTCTGACTCCTCAGGAAAGCCAAAGAAACAGATCATACTCCTTCCACTAAGTTAATCACAGATGCTAAGGTGAAACACAAGATGCCAAATGGATTTCAATGCATTTATTGAAGCAATCACATTCTAGTATAAAAAACATGCACTGCGATAATTAGGCAGATGAAACAAAGCAAGGTGACCAACATTGCAGTCAAAGTGAAGAACATGAACAACCGTACCATGTTGTGTGTTTCTAGATAGTCTAGAGCAGTGGTACCCAACCTTTTGACTCTCGAGGACTCCCACTGAATCACTACTGGAAGCTGAGGACCCTCAAGCAATTTATGATTTAAATTTCAAACATTAAAACAGTAATTCACAAAAAATACACAAACAAGTTCACACCAAACAAATACTCGAATTACAATTTTTTTTTTATTTGATATTGAAAAAATGTGCAAAAATAGAAATATTTAAATGAAAGGTTGGCGCTGCACCTCGGTGACTAACATTTCTATGTTTGATTTTCTTTCAGAAAGCTGAATACATAGGCCAGATTCTACATTTCCCAAGCAATTTTTGTTTTCCTTTTTTATGTCCATAACATCTGAGAAAGCATTTTCACATAAATATGTAGTGAGGACAGGAAGTAAAACCGTAAGGGCCTCTCATCGTTCCATAGCCTCTCTGTCACATGCAATTAATTTGTTTTATATCACTTCTCATACCAGTGTAGGGTGTCATAGCACTTTACAGGGAACTATAAGGTGTAGGATTCACATGTCATCCATATCGGCATTTTCTAAGAGTTCTTGAACTGGAGAAGCACAAACTCAGGATTCAGAACATAACACAGTGTTTAAAGTTGACTTTAATAATAGGAATGCATTTCGATGCAAACAAACCTTTTTTTAGCAGCATGAGGGAAATTAATGATTGGGGGGAAAAAACATAACTTTGTAAATTGTGCCAAGCAGTTTGCATGCAGCTCTTTGATGGTAGTTCATAGCTCACTGTGCTAAATTATGATTGTAACTTATGAACTGCACAGTAACTAAAAAATCCCTGTAACAAAAGCAGTAACCTTCTGTACTAGGCACAAAAAATACTGTTTTTTGCATTGTACACATTCTTTGCAGCAGGCATACTAACTATCTGCAACATCTGCGCAACCTTAGATGAGTCAAAACTGCCACTAGACAAAACTACCATCTCTCTCCAGCAGGTACATTAGTCATCAGAGATGCCTTGACACTTTTATTTTTCCCCGAAAGCTGCTGGATGTACATGGAACTTTGCCTTTCAAACTCCTGCACAAATGGAGTAATAAATATAAAAACAGGCAGCGAAAGGCCCCTGCTGGAGATGTGCCTTTCTGCCGGTCCAGGCCTGTGGACCCCCCTGGGAATGTGTAACGGACTGCTGGGGGTCTGACAACCATAGGTTGGGAACCACTGGTCTAGATGTTCCTACTAAACCTTATGTCTAGATTTCAGAGCATAGCGGTTGTGACCATCTGCCTGTCCGGTCCTAAGAGGTTAGCCCGGCACCCATGCCTGAATCAAATAGCAGGGTCTGCCTGTTGGATGGATAGCAATCCTTTCAGTAAGCTGAGATGTCAGCGTCAGTAAAGCTATCTGTTGTGTTCTATGCAACCTAGGATGTCCATGACTGTGTTGCTTGAATGTGAACTTAACTTGCAAAAACAAAAGACAAGTGGTGCTAAACAAAACAGGAACAGTTTGCTAAATTAAACACTTTGGTCAGGAGAACAGTTACAGAAATGGGGTCTGAGGACTGTCTCTAAGTACAGTTGATCTGAGTGGTGATCTGAGTGGTGTTTTAAACATTTCCCTGGGAACCATAAAAAAATTTCAACATTACTTTTTAAGTAAAGAATGTGGGTCATTGCCTAGGAGTTGCAAATAAGGTCCCTGATAACAAATTCAGGTGGGCCTCTACTTTGCGTGGAAACAATGAGGGTCAGTGGTTAACATGTCCAGATGTCTGGCCTGAGGGGTGCGTTATCATTGCAAGTTACTGTGCGTGCTGTGTTCTGGTTGGCTGGGTCTTCCTAACTTCATGTGGCATCTAACTTTATGGTGTTATGGGTATGCACTGACCCCTCAACCATATGTGCTTTATTGGGGCAATCTCCTGGGACCATTGTGGTGTTGCTGCGCCTATCTGTGGGATAGATCTGAGTTTCCTGTTCTCACATGTGTCTGCCGGCTACGAGATGCCCCACCTGTGACCTATCGATCAATAATTCGATAATAGTGATGCAATTTTGTTTTTAGATGTGAATGTATCATGGTGTCCATCAACATAGACTTTTTCAATATAAACAATCTCCTAGCTAGTTGAGTTTTCAGCTACACTAACTAGCCCATACTTCATGACAGTCACATTATTGGGGGCTTGTGTTTCTTCAGTTTTGACTATACTGCTTCCCTAGTTATTTGCATTCTACCCAATTTGACAAATGCCTTTTTACTGCAGGAAACCCCCACTTGCAGGACATCACAAAAACACAATAATAATATGAAAATGGCCAACAGTGATGTCCACAGACCAGTCAGCCACAGGGGGAGTGAGGAGAACCATTTTGTTAACTATCCCCCTCAATGGCACCTCCATCTTCATGCATGTCTCTTTGTAAATGGTGCAATGCTTGGATGGCAATAGTCAGAGTCCTGTTGTCTATGACAGTGCCTTTGATAAATGTGCAGCAGGATGCTTGTCACACACCCCTCCCTACATTGGGGTCATTAAGTCCAACACAATATCAATATTGCATCACCATGAGGTAGATGGCTCTCAGTTCTTGATTGATTTAAAGCTGAGCTCAGTGCAGATCTTTTTCCTGAGCATTTCCTACCTGGTTATTTGTAACCAGCAGGTGTTCCCTTTTGTCTGCATGGTGAATAAGGATATGGACGTTCCCACTGATATTTGTGTGTCAGAGAATAGTCTGAACTCTTCTGGAATGTCCTTGTATTGAGCCCAGCCAAAATAATGAGCAGTTCTTTTCTCTCAAGCCTGATGCAACAGAGTCGTCTTCTTCAATAGATGGTGTTGGTACAACTCTGACAGATCTTCTTCAGGAAAGACCAGTGTCGGGTGTGTGTGGTGACAAGGGTGCAGAGGCCACAGCATCTGGGGACGAGCTGAGTGTAGCCAAACTTGTCGCATTTCCAGTAAGTATTCATCAGCATGGAGGTGCCCCACTGCATGACAGGAATGTGCAGGGTTGTGCCACAGTTTTCATTTGTTCCAGGAGTAATTGTTCCTTTACCTCTAAAACAAAAGGAATACAGTGTGAGTTACTGTACAATTAGGGGTTGCCCTTTCCCTTCTATACACGTATATCTATCCACCTCAGTATCCCAGATTTTCTAACATGTTGTATCTATGCTGTTATTCAACTCTCCTCCCTGGGACTCATTTCCCTTTGTTTCATTGAAGTGGATGGCATTACACTGGAACTTCATGTCTGAGGTCCATTTGTTATTTAAGAAGACAGCTCCTGATAGGCTAAGGTCCACCCTGGGACCACAAATGGAAGAGGAGGCAGATGTTTTTATCCAGTGATGTTGATTTTGTACCCCAAAGAATCTCTTTTCTGGAAAGCCTTAGGGCCAAACAGTGTCCTTCCCTCTGGTGCCCTACCTTTGCATACTATCAAGCCCAGATTGAATATCGCTTAGTTCGGTGAAAAGGTACATGACAGATATCCCATCCGACATCTTCATCACTACTCTATGGGGTTTTACTCTGTTGGGTTGTATCTTGGCTTTAATCCTACCTAGGTATAGGTGAATAAGACATTTTGCTTTTTCAGGAGCTACCTCTTGGGACAAGTAAAGGTTGTCTGCACCTATTGCATACACTATAAGGGAACAGATGTAGCATGATCTGGCTGATGTCTTGCAACCTACAGTGGACATGTGCTGATACCAAGTGCTGTGTAAGAAGCTCTGTGTAGAGCTTGTTGAATGCTAGTGTTGGGTGCAGTGTAATTGTAGGCGGCATGGGAGAGGTCCCTACTCAGCACTGTGACAATTTCTGAATGGACTCCATTAGACTAGGCAGTTCTTTTATCAATGCATGGATGCAGCAGCAAACAGTAAACAGAGGGCATACACATGTGCAACAATACATAACTTTGTGAACATTGCAGGTCTTGAGATGAATACGGGGAGATGTGTGTAGTCCTCTGGTGATGGTCGTTTCTTTAGTATTAACAGTTCATAAAACTTCACAGTGCAGTTCACCGTTCTTGCTTGGAGTATTGACGCGGCCGCTGAAAAAGTGATGGGCCTCTGTAAAGGTGGTGCACTTGGATGATTGATTGCAGACCTGTTGGATAAGAGCTAGGTTTGTTTTGTTATTTTATAAAACATTGCATACTTGCATGGGTCATCGCCAATTTTATCTTTGGTGTTCCTGTGCTTTTTGCAGTTTCATTGAAGCACTGGAAGGTGGCCCCACTTAGGGAATCTAGGGCCAGATGTATCAAGCGATTTTGCATTTGCAAACGGTGCGAATCACAAAATTCGTCCGTTTGCAAATGCAAAAATGCCTTTCAGAATGTATGAAAGGCATTCACAGTGCAATTTTAAGGAATTGCTAAAATAGTGATTCCTTAAAATTGCGACCCAATTTAGAGGATCGCAAATTGCGATTCTCTAAATAGGAAATTGCAAATAAGGAGTCCTTATTTGAGATTTCTTAAGCACATGTATCAATAATTTCCTAAATGAGAATTGGGCATTTAGGAAATGCAATTACGACAAACTAAAGTTTGGTGGTAACCATGTGCAATTTTAAAAAATGCATAAAAAATGCATTTTTAAAATTGACATGCAGTGCACACATGCCCCTAAGGCATGTGTGTACTTCACATGTCCGTAAAAATATTTTTGGTGTGCAGCATAGGGGTCCCTAGGGCCCCAGCACCCTGGGATTTGCATTTCCTAATTTGCGAATTCCTAAGTGGAATTTGCAATTTGGGAAATGCAAAAATATTCGCAACAGGCCCATAGGTGCGAATGGGGTCGGATTCTGTATTTGCGATTCGGTAATAGCATTTGCGAATTTTAAGAAATCGCTATTGCCGAATCGCAAAAACCATACATACAGTTTTGCATTTCTTAAATAGCGATTTCTTAAAATTTGCTACTTAAGAAATGCAAATCGGTATCTTGATACATCTGGCCCCTAATTTTAAAAAAATGGGTTATTGTTCATGGATGTATACATTTTCTGGGTTGTTGGGCCTCCCCCCTCTCTACGTGCCTTACTTTGTGTACAGCAGTAAAGCTTTTTTTTTTTACGGGGTGATCTCATGAGCATGTGGTTAATTTTAGTTACTAACTTGCACTCTGCAGGCATCACCAGCTCTCCAGTATCCTAGTGTGTGCATGGGGGTGCATCGGTGTGGGCGGTGTTATCGACCTACATGTGCACGGGCAATGTCTAAAGTGGAGGTGTGTCACAATGAATGTTGTTTGGTGAGCGGAACATGCCCTGAGGTGACATATTTACCATTCTAGCCCCGACATGTGGTGTGTAACGTGACCCTCCCTACTGGTGCCAGGTGTCTTGACTATGCCCTTTTCTAGAAGCTTCTTATGGGCTAGCTTTGGTCTTCTTGGGTGCTTCACATGATCTATTATCTTAGTGGTCGGAAAGTTGTTCCACAGCTACCATGTCCCTCTGATCTTGTCATGTCCGGGACTGGGATTATTGCTTCCTCCAGGCAGTGTGTGTAAGGTTTAGACCTTGTTGACTAATCAACAAAACACATACAGCAGCCCTGAGCTTCCTGAATGCAAGAAAAGGCTTGAATCCCTAATGTTGTCTCATTGGTCCTACTTTTGAGTTTTGGTGCAGCAAATTTTGAGGTGTACATGAAATAGATGCTTCACATTAAGGATTTGAGTTTGTGTAAAGGCATTGCTTCCTAGACATTCCTGTTGTGGTTGGGGTCCCAGTCCGTGTTGGGCTGGGTTCCCTCTCTGTGGTTGCTGTTGCTACCTGTTTGTCCAACTACCTGACACCTATTGTGGTGGTGCAGGGGTGGACTGACTTCTTTGCGGCTGAGTGTAAGGTGCATTCAGATTGCCCTGGGCTTAGTTTTGTGAATGGAGCCTTTGCAGGGACTGGCCCAGGCTCATTGACCTCTGTTCGTGGTATGCCATTAGCCAGTAATTGTCGGCCACGTGGCCCAATTTGTGGCAATAGTAATATTCTCTCAGGGGTGGCTGCTGCCAACCCCCCTCTCTTCTGCCATTGTAGCTAGGTGGAAACCCTCTGGGGTTTGCCGTGGAGCTCCCCTCTGGACTGGTGTCATTGGCACAATAGCAGCCAACGTGGCTTCCTCAAGGGAAGTCTTTTTCAATTTGTGTTGCACCAACTTAGCAGTGTCTCTCTGGTCTTGCTCCTGTCTTTCTCTGTACTTTTTTGTTTCTTTTTGTGTAATATGTGAGTTTGTATCTGTCACCAGGGTTTGGTGTCTAGCCTCACTATGCTGACCAACCTGCTTTGTATTTCAGTGTGCATCCCCCTTTTGAGGATATTGTAGAAGATTGTGGCCTGGGGGCACATATTGGTCCATGGCTGTCCTGTATCTTGGCCCCACCATTCTCTCATCCTATCCAGAAAATTGGTTATGGTCTCCTCAGGTTTCATACTTTCTGCCATTAACCCTCCTGCATCTGGGCAGTCAGCAAACATTTGCTTCAGGCCCATCCATATATGGCGCCTGTACGAGTTGAATGTGGCCCTGTCATGCTCTGTGTTTGTCGGCGTGATTTCTGGGAAGCGAACTTGGACAATCACTGTGTTAGTCTGGTCTCCCATAAAACTACTTAACAGACTTTTGACATCGCCTATCCCAAGGCTTTTTCCTTCGGTGTTCTTCTCAAAACATGAGATACATTTCCCCTCCCCATCCAACAATGGTGGCAATTTTATCCTTAGCGCTTCTTCATCCATTTAAGCTCATAGCACATAGATGGACACTGATGTGCCCACCTGCAGTAGTGGGTACATTTTGCTTGTGGGTATCTCCACTGGTTTCTCCCTAACATAGCGTTCCCATCTTCTTAGATAATCCTGTCATATAGAGGAAGCTCCACTTGGGATCTTTCCCTCTGTTTTGGATGCAGCCTTCTTCAATGGCCATGTCCTCTAGTTGGAAGAATCCCTCCTCCGGCCAGGGTCTATCATACTAGTCTCTTCCCTCGGTCCAGCAGGTTAGCAGGTGACAAACTGGTCGTGCAAGGATCTTCCTTACTCTCAGGCAACTATCTCTCTTGGCATCAGTTTGTCTGTCGTGAGCGTTTGGGAGGAGTAGAGGACATTTTAGTCGCTATTCCCCTCATGCAAGCACAAATATTGTCTCTCCTGCATCATAATTGAGTTTGCACCAGGCTAACTTGGTCTCTTATTTCCTGGCCAGCCCCTCCCCTGTGTTGATGATCTGATGAGGCTCGCGTCCCAATCATAAGCTTCTCCTCTAGCTCTACCTAAAACTATTCCCCGAACAGTGCTCAGTACACCGCCTTGCTTTCCTCAAATGGAGGGTGTGCCGCTGTACTTTCTTGATGTGCTTCCAGGGTTCGAGCTTTCTCTCTCTCCTTAGTTCATATCTTTCCTCTAAATCCCACCTAGATTGCCTCCTTTGATCTGAGCAATGCGCTGTTATTGTTGGTCAGGACATCCCCTCAAACTTGCTTTCTGTTGTTTCTTCGGCTACCTGAGAAAACCCTTTAGCTCACCCATCATCATCAGATCCCAGTGGACTGGGACCCCTTTCCTCACCTCCACTAGTTGTGTCATTATCCAGAACCACTACGAATCTCCCTGTCACTCGAGTATGTTCACCAGAACCTGGGGAAATGTATGTCACTGAGGTCGGATGAAATGAATGTGATGGACAGGGGTTCGAACTTTGGGGAGTTCTAGCACTAGACAAAGGTGGTGCTGGGATTGCCTGGGCGTGTTGGCCTATTAGTCTGTCATGCCTGGACCTAATAGTTTGTTGTTCAGTAAGGGACCCTATAGCTCCCTCGACCAGTGGATTGGTAAAACTTAATGCTGGGATAGCAGGCATCATGGAGAGGAGCTCCATTCTCGTGTATGCAGGTGGAGGTGTGGATGCCTTGCTTGCTGATTGTGGGATAGGATTATCGGTCTGGGCCTACTCATACATGGCCTATATTTCTAATAGTGCTTCTCTGCTGTCCTTCTTTTGCCCTACGTACTTGGTCCATATGTGTGTCCTCATGTGTTTGATTACGTTAGTGTCAAAAGTTCCCTCCTTTGGCCAGGGAAATGCGTGTGCCTTAGTGTGTGTGTGCCATTTGTGGCAAAATTTGTTAAGTTTTTAGCCTGTGGGGGAACCTGGTTTGCATGTGTTTTAGTGGCGACTCTATGTTGGGCAGTTTTTTAGGGGAAATGTATACTTCTAGTTTTCCTGCTTTTAGGGAATCTCAAGTTCTACTCTGGTCATGGGGAAATATAGACACAGGATTGCTAGTCTGAACTACTTTATTATGAGCTCAGCTTTATTTACAGGTGCACCAACATGAACATTTCACAAGCAGAAATAGCAATGCATTAGAAGGGTCACAATCTAGAAGAAAGTGCAATGGTTAATTCAAACGTCATGAAATTTGGTATCAAATAGCAAACGTTTACTTTGGTATCACATAGAGATAGTGAGAAATAGCAACACCTTCATATAGCTCATTAACCCCTTCGCTGCCAGCCCTTCTCCCCTCCTGTGCCAAGCCGTGTTTTGGCAATTTGGGGCAGTTTGCGCTTAGGCCCTCATAACTTTTTCTCCACATAAGCTACCCATGCCAAATTAGTGTCCTTTTTTTCCAATATCCTAGGGATTCTAGAGGCACCCAGACTTTGTGGGTTCCCCTGAAGGAGACCAAGAAATTAGCCAAAATACAGCAAACATTTTTTTTCTTTCTGAAAAATGGGAAAAAGGGCTGCAGAAGAAGGCTTGTGTGTTTTTCCCTAAAAATGGCATCAACAAAGGGTTTGGCTAAAGAAGCGCTAAGGAATCACCATCTTCCCAGCTTTCAGGAACAGGCAGACTTGAATTAGAAAACCCAATTTTTCAACACAATTTTGACATTTTACTGGGACATACCCCATTTTTACTATTTTTTTTGCTTTTAGCATCCTTCCAGTTAGTGACAGAAATGGGTGGGAATTCAGCAGGGGGTCATTTGTGTAGATCCTACAAGTGTTTCCTACAGAAAATAACAGCTGAAATAAAAGAATATTGAAATTGAGGTGAAAAATACAGACATTTCACTGTAACTTTTTCCTGCGATGTCAGATTTTTGAAAGCAATATACCGTTACGTTTGCTGGTCTCTTCTGGTTGCGGGGATATATAGGGTTTGTAGGTTCATCATGAACCCTAGGTACCCAGAGCCAATAAATGAACTGAATCTTGCAATGGGTTTTCATTCTATACCGGGTATACAGGAATTAATTTGCTGAAATATAAAAAGTGAAAAATAGGTATCAAGAAAACCTTTGTATTTACGAAATGGCCAAAAGATAAGGTATTGATAAGCAGTGGTTATTTGCACATCTCTGAATTCCGGGGTGCCCATACTTGAATGTAGAGAAAGACAAGGGGCAATAACACTTGTTTTGCTATTCTGTGTTCCCCTAAGTCTCCCGATAAAAATGGTACCTCACTTGCGTGGGTAGGCCTAGCGCCCGCAACAGGAAATGCCCCAAAACACAACGTGGACACATCACATTTTCCTAAAGAAAACAGAGCTGTTTTTTTGCAAAGTGCCTAGCTGTCGATTTTGGCCTCTAGCTCAGCCGGCACCTAGGGAAACCTTGCAAACCTGTGCAGTTTTGAAAACTAGACCCCTAGGAAAAACCAAGATATGGTCACGTGTGGGGCTCTGACCAGGTTCTGTTACCCAGAATCCTTTTCAAACCTCAAAATTTGGCCCAAAAAACCTTTTTCTTCTCATTTCGGTGACAGAAAGTTCTGGAATCTGAGAGGAGCACAAATTTCCTTCCACCCAGCGTTCCTCCAAGTCTCCCAATAAAAATGGTACCCCACTTGTGGGGGTAGGCCTAGCGCCTGCGACAGCATATGCCCCAAAACACAATGTGGACACATTACATTTTCACAAAGAAAACAGAGCTGTTTTTCACAAAGTGCCTAGCTGTGGATTTTGGCCTCTAGCTCAGCCGCCCCTGGGGAAACCTAGCAAACCTGCACATTTTTAAAAACTAGACACCTAGGGGATTCCAAGATGGGGTGACATGTGGGGCTCTGACCAGGTTCTGTTACCCAGAATCCTTTGCAAACCTCAAAATTTGTCCAAAAAACACTTTTTCCTCTCATTTCGGTGACACAAAGTTCTGGAATCTGAGAGGAGCCACAAATTTCCTTCCAACCAGCGTTTCCCCAATTCTCTTGATATAAATGGTACCTCACTTATGTGAGTAGGCCTAGCGCCCTTGAAAGGAAATGCCCAAAATCACAATGTGGACACATCACATTTTCACAAAGAAAACAGAACAGTTTTTTACAAAGTGCCTAGCTGTGGATTTTGGCCTCTAGCTCAGCCGGCACCTGGGGAAACCTTCCAACCCTGAGCATGTTTGAAAACTAGACAGCTAGGGGAATCCAAGATGGGGTGACTTGTGGGGCTCCGACCAGGTTCCATTACCCAGAATCCTTTGCAAACTCAAATTTGGACCACCAAAAATCTTTTTCCTCTCATTTCTCACCAACCGCTTTACAGTCCATTCACACGGCTTTCATACATGACATGCACAAGATCATTCACGCCGCCAGCCACGTGCCCAGCACATTACAACACTCGCATCGACAGACAGAGCCACTCAAGGGCAATCACACCAGCTGATGGGAGTGTGTGGACTGGCGTTTGGCTGGCAGTGTGTTGCAGTAGCCAACAGCAAGTCAATATGTACTCCGTCAGCCAAGCGCCACTCCACACACAATGGCATCACTTTTTTTTTGTTTTAAAAACAAAGGGCCAGATGTATGAAAAAAACCCTTAGCTAATCAGTAAATCACTTTTTCTGAGTCGCAAAATGCAGTGTAACAAAAATCACTAATGCAAATTGCGAGGTCCAAATACCGAATCACAAAAATATTTGCAATTCAGTATTTGAAAATCGCAATTTGCGAAAACGGTCACCTGGCACAGCCTGAGGACATCACAAGCAGGAAGTGAGTCAGCCCATGCTGTTTGCAGGTACCACACCCACAGGAGCAGCAGAGAGTCACAGAGCAGCCCCAGGGAGCAAGTATGTGAGCAAGCCAGGACCTGACATCAACATGGCCAATGCTGCTAATGGGAAGGAGAAGGGAGAGAGGAAGAGGAAGCTGAAGTTCAGTGAGTAAGAATTAGAGGTGCTCACTGAGGAGGTGGTGAGGAGCCACGACCGGCTATTTGGGAAGAGCTCACTCCAGGTACCAGAGAGTGAGAAGCGAAAACTCTGGGCTGACATCCAGACCAAAATCTGTGCAGTGGGGGTTACACAGCGCTCAGTGGAGGAGATACGAAAGAGGTGGTATGACCTGCGTTCCCGTGCCAAGGAGAGGGTGGCCAGCATGCTAAAGGAGGCAAGGAGCACAGGAGGTGGACCAGACACCCTCCACCCCCATGGAAGACCTGGTGGACTCCACACTGCTTCCAGAAGCTGTCAGTGGGGTCACTGACATTGACACGTCCGGCACACCCAGCACCAGTAAAGGTAAGTCCAATATTGATATGTAACCCCATATGTGTATGTACAAATGCCCCTTCGGAAATAGCAAGTAGTGCAAACCATTGTGATAAGTATTCCATTCCACATCTTAGATGCGGCACAACAATGCCTTATGGGAGTGGTAGTCCACAACCCAGAGCTGAAATCAGCACAAAGAATGCAATTAAGTAGAGCGACACCCAGAAGAACACAACACCCAGTACATAGTGATACGATGTAAGTGTACATTTATTACCATTGTGCCACATTTGGTGATACATGCATAAATGACATGCTGCACATTGTCGTTGCAGATGGCCCAGCAGCAGCAGAATGTGCCATTGTGGGGGATGCAGAAACACAGCCTCTGTCCGACTCCAACACCAGCGAGTCATTGTGTATTGCACCAATCAGACGCAGGGCAAGGGTGTTACCCTTCCCCGATTTGAACCTAGACTCCGATGACATGCGGGATGAAGGGCACACTCCATCCCCAGAAGCCAGATCCACCGGAAGGCAGCAGTCCCTGCCCCAGCGTCACTCAAATCCCCACAGGAGGCCTCACGATGCAGGCACACAGCACACAGATGTCAGTGAGGGCCCATCATTCTTCGGTGGCCTGGAAGCATCAATTTTCAAAGTGCAGCGCCTGCAAAAAAAAACATGAGGGCAATGCACAGTCAGATGCAGGCACACAATGCCAATATGGGGGGGCTGAACAAGCAGTTGGAGTGTCTGAATACAAACATCTGCAAGCTACATGAGGGACAGCAAACAACTGCGGAGAACACCAGGGGACTGACCAAAGCCATAAAGGAACTCTGTACTGAGATCAGGCATGAGCAAGTTAGCCACCGCAGGCATGAAAGGCGATTCATGGGAATGTTCAGTGGCTTTTGTAGATCAGTAAATTATCTAGCTACATCTACTGCCCTGATATCACAGCGTGCTGTGGCCGCACAGGTGGAGGCAGCACAGAACAGTCGGGATGTTGCCCAGGGATTGGTCCAAATTACTAACGTTCTGGATGCTATGCTGGCAACACGCAGTGCTACACCCAGTGAACTGGGAGTTGGGGATACTGAGGAGTCATCTAGCATCAGCAGCCTTGTAGTGTCCATGATGGATCCTAGGCGTCGCAGTGCCAGGCACAGTAGTGCCTGTGAGCCTGATACAAGAGGTGCCGGCGAGGCCACTGCGCACTCAAGTGGAATGCGTGGTCGTAAAAACTGACATTGATGGCCACAGGGGACTAACTTCACATGTAGAATTACAGTAAACTATGATGACAATAGTGCAACACTGTTAAAGGCTCATGTATGACTCATGTGTATTGCTTTGTCCTAGTGACACGTATGTTACCTGAAGTCAAGGTAATAAAGGTGCTAACTACCAGAATACATGTCAGTGAGGTTGTGTTGTCATAAATTACATCTAAAATGGTTGTGCGTGATGTCAGCACACCTTTGCCTGCCCTCTGATGCACTGGTCCTGTCTGCTGGCTGTAGGGGTGGTATGGGATCATCATCCTCATCTTAGTCTGGCTCCGATATTTGCACAGCTATGCCCCTGGTGGTAGCTATATTGTGGAAGATCACACATGTCGCCACTATTCTACAGGTCGTGTCCGGGCTGTACTGTAGTGCCCTTCCACTTTTGTGGATGCATCTGAAGCGACTCTTCAGCAGGCCAAAGGTGCGTTCCACAACATTGCGGGTTGCGTTGTGTGCCGAATTGTATCTCCGCGCTGCTGGTGTTGCTGGGTTTAGGTAGGGCGTCATCATGTAGGTGCGCACTGCGTAGGCACTGTCTCCTGGAAGGAACAGAGGGTTTAATGAGTAGCTGAGCCATCTGACGTCAAACTGCCATCAATGCACCATTGTACAGAGGGAAAATACCTAATAGATATCCTTCACCAATTTCACCAGCTAGCAGTATTGGTTGAATCCTGCTGTGGCGAAAGATGTACGAATCATGTGTGCTCCCTGGGTACCTGGCCACGAGATCAGTTATGATATAGGAGGCATTGCATATCACCTGTATGTTCATTGAATGTTGGTATTTACGGTTGCGGTACACATACTCTGTAGCCGATGGTGTACAGATTGCAAGATGTGTCTCATCTATGGCACCTAGGACGTGGGGGAACTGTGCCATCTGGTAGAAATCTATTTTTGTCTGCTGTAATTCCTATGGGGTGTTGGGGAATCTGATGTACTGGTGTATCCTGCTCAGCATGGCGTTTAGAAATGTATAGAGCAATCTAGAGAGGACACTCTGTGATACCCCTCCAGCTGCTGCTATGACCCTTTGATAGCTCCCTGAGGCAAGTAGGTGCAGGGAGCATAATACCTGCACATGGGTAGGTATGCTATTAGTCCTGTATGTTGTGCGCTGCAGTATGGGTTGTAGCTCAGCTATCAGGTCAAGTATCATGGCTAAACTCAACCTTTACTTTACTCAAAAATGTACTCCTCAGTCTGGTCAAAAAGGGTAATGCGCACTCTGAAAATTCGCTCCTGTCTCCTCCTCCCTCTCCTCAAACCTGCCAAGATCTTCATTCTCCTCGCCATGATGTAGAGTGCAGCCATTGTAGATAAGAGTGTGAGGCATTCTGGGCCTCTTTATATAGGTTGCACCTGGTTACCACCTGGTTTCAATCCGTGGTAAATTGAATGTGCAAAAGGCCATTCTGCAAAAATTCACAATTTGCAAATTTTTGATGCATTGAATTGGGACATGGTTTTGCGTGTCGCATTTTGCGTCTCGCAATTTGCGACGTGAAATACCAAATCTGTATTTGCGAGTTGCTATTCGGACTCGCAATTTGCGATATGCTAATAGCGATTCTGTATTTCATGTCGCAAATTGCGAGATGCAAAATGCGAGAAGCAAAACCATGTCGCTTCGCTAACAATCGCAAATTTTGCAGTTCCTTGTTTTTGGTATGCGAATGCCTTTTATGCATCGCAAACCACTTTTTTGCATTCGCAAACGGACGATTTCTGTGAATGCAAATTCGTTTGATACATCTGGCCCAAAGAAACCACTAACTAATTAGAAATAATTACAAAACTACAAACACAAAAGCTATAACTAAGTACATGACTGAAATGCCAACCATGAAACTGAACACATGAAAATATAAAACAGGCAGTTTACACTCATGGTAGTTCCCAGTAATTCTTCTGGGTGTGGTAATTCATGAAAAAAACACCCATACACAGCCCAGGCTTTGAAGGACAATCTGGACAGTACATTCGAGTCTACCTCCGGATACCTTTTTGAGCACAGACTCTACATTTCTTAGCTGGAAAGTCTTTTTTGGACGTGGGAGGAAAGTGCTCAGCAAAGTGGCGATCTTTCAATCTAACCACATCCTCCACCACTGCTTCTCTAGGAACTCTTGCCGGTTCCACCAAAATAAGGCTCTATCACTGACTCCTGAAATTTCACAAATGTCATCTTTGACTCTGGAGACCTATCCTTAAACACAATAAAAGCATGAAAAGTTGCCAAGTGGAAGGGGTGAATTGCTAACTTATACTAACTGTAAGAATTATGAATAATAGTATAAGGTTCTAACCTCTGATCAACTCTATTTACACCTCCCATGTGCTTATTATAATCTAAAATGTACATAACTTTGCGCAGTTCAGCAACCTGGCCCCAAACAGTCACGGGGGAAGTACTCTCATCATGGATGGTACTTAGCATGTAGACATCCCTCCTGTCTGAAAATTTCAAAATTCAAAGCTAGCAGCTCATCATTTCGCAAGGCATTGCACTGTCCCCTATCAAGTTTTTTACAGACAAGCTCCCTTGGATAGCCTTTCCGGTTACAACAAATTGTGCCACAAGCAACAGTGTCCACTCTAAACAATTCCTTGAACAACTGCACTCCAGTGTAAAAGTTATCTACATACAAATGGTGAACTTTGTTGAACAGTCGTCTACCAAGTTCTCACACAATTTTCTCAGTAACTCCAAAAGTAGGAGGACAAGCAGGGGGGGTCAATACTGGAATCCCTTGAAGTGTAGACACGGAAACTATACACATATCCTGTAGTACTTTCAGACAGCATATACAATTTAATTCCATATCGTGCCCTCTTGCTAGGAATGTACTGCCTAAAAACCAAACGACCCTTCAAGAGGACCAAAGACTCGTCCACAGCTATTTCTTTGTCTGGAACATAGACCTCTGAAAAACAATCCACAAAATGATCAAGGACAGGCCTAATCTCAAAAAGACGGTCAGAATCAGGGTGATCTTGTGGCAAGGCTAATGCATTGTCAACAAAATGCAATATCCTAAGAAGAAGCAAATACCGATTACGACTCATGATTGCAGGAAATATAGCTGTTGCCATCAAGGGACTAGTAGACCAAGAAGAAGCCAGTGACAGCTTCCTTATCAACCCCATCAAAAGAGTAAAACCCGCAAACCTTTTCATCTCCTCCAAATTTGTGGGGATCCACTGGGTAGCTTTAGAGTGTAGCCTAAGTCTAGCAACGTTGTCCCTCAATACTGCTCCACATACAAATTAGTCTGCTCAACAATCTCTTCCAAAAACTCATCATCCACAAATAACTCAAAGAAATTGACAGGCAAAAAGTTCTCTGTATTGACTCTACAAACCCGGGAGACCAGGAAAGGCAGGCAACCCTGGCTGTTCCATGTTTGGGGCAACCCAGTGTTCAGGTCTTCTAACAGGAAACCTTTCAGCCCCAGGTTGCTGCACTAATGGCACATCAGTGTCCTCCTCTAAAACAGGCCCTTCATCTGCACTGAGAGTGGCTTCCTCATCAGAAGATTCCTCTTCGACAGAAACTTCACTGCCAGAATTTCACACTTCCTCCTCTGCCTCAGATGCAGAGTCGGACACATAATCATGATCAGACAATAACTCAAAAAGCAGACCAACCACCTGCTGAGCGGTCATCCTGCGGCTAGCCATGATCTTTCCTACGAAAAGTAAATGAACAAATGCACCACCAACAACCAGCACTGTGTAAGATAAGTAATAAAGTGTAGCTTTAACAGTAAGATTTATAAACTTAAAAACTATACCGTTCGTTTGCCTGAAAAAGCTTGACTCACCAGCAACTACTTTGCACAGACACAGCAATCACCAATGATATCCTACTAAAAAGAAAGAAAGAAAAGCAAATTAGAAATAAGACAACACAACTATCATTGTGCACAAATCTAAGGACAATTTTACACACAATCCTGCATTTAGTACACCACCTACAAACATGTCATTCATGCATGGCAATAATACTCCTTTGGAGTTAATTGTTTTTACTTACCTAAAACATGCAACTATGCAAACCGCAGGTCAACCACCACCAAAACTGCAAGGAGCCACAGCAAAGAAAGCAAAAGCTTTGAGCTAGAACAAAAAGGATATATCAGTTGGCAAACACCCTGCCATCAAGCATCTAGAAATAGTGCCTAAGTGGATTCTGCCCCCATAGGGGCAGGGGGCCTACTAAAAATTAGGCCTATCTGCCCCAAGGGGGGGTGCAGAAAATACCTTTGGTAGTGTGTCCCCATGGGGAGCGACCCTTGCACAATGGGCCACCCCCCAAACAAAACAAAAAAGCACACAGTATCCCTGGTGCCTAAGTGGCTTCTGCCCCCAATGGCCATAAAACACATGCCCCTCAATGGGGAGTGACCCTTGCACAAGAGGCCGCCCCCCCCATTCACTAAACACACACACACACACACACACTATCCCTGGTGCCTAAGTGGATTCTGCCCCAAGGCGGGCAGATGAGCCTAAAAAAAATAGGCCGATCTGCCCCCAAGGGGGGGCAGAAAGGACCAACAGTTCTATGCCCCCCTTGGTGGGAGGGCCCTTGCCATAGGGAGAGCCCCCCCCCACATAAATAAACATATAAATAAACATCCCTGGCGTTCCAGTGTTTTCTGCCCCCCCTTGGTGCAAATAATAGGTCGATCAGCCCCCAAGGGGGGCAGGAATGGCCACAGCACACATGCCCCCAAAGAGGAGCGACACTTGCCCAAGGGGCCGCTCCCTGACACAGAAACTTAAAAGATAAACAAAAAAAGAAAATCCCTGGTGTCTAGTGGGCATTCCTGCTGCCCAAACGCAATTCGATCAGGCAGTAGGAATGCTCAAAGAGACTCCGGGGGAAAGGAAAACACTTTCCTTTCCTCTGATGCCTCTTTGATTCAAACCCCCCACCCGCCAGAAGAGAAACTCACCTGTTTCTCCTTCAATCGCGCTGGAAGCAAATGGCTTCCAACGCGACCGGCACCATGTAATGATGTCAGCGCACAGGAGCACTGTGCTGGTGGACGTAACCATTACGTCCCCGGTATAGAAGGGGTTAAGTCATCGACAAAAAACAATACTAAGACAAAACACAGCTGCATTAATTTACCAGACATAAATTTTCAACTATAATAAAGAAAAGGCTTACAGAGAAAAAGATATGACTTTATAAAAAATATCTTACCCCTCTCCTAGCACATGCTATCTTGTGACCATGGGAAGCTCTGCATTTTACAAGGGACTAAGGGCCAGATGTAAGTAGATTCTGAATTGCGACTTGCAAATTGTGAGTCAGAGAGACTCGCAATTTGCGAGTCGCAATTCAGAATGTAGGATGATGTCCCTGACACCATCTGCGACTCGCAAGGGGTTCGCAAAGGCCCACCATATTAATATTAATGAGGTGGGTCACAATTTGCGACCCCCTTGAGACTCGCAGCACTCACAGGGATGGTGGCCTGCTGGAGACAGCAGACCACCATGTCTGTGACTGCTTTTAAATAAAGGATTTTTTTTTTTGTAATGCAGCCCGTTTTTCTTAAAGGAAAACGAGATGCATTACAAAACTAAAAAAGTAAATGTTTTCGTTTCATTTTTTCCGAGCAGGCAGTTGTCCATAGGACCACTGCCTGCTATGGAAAAATGTTTTCAATGCCATTCACAAAGGAGAAGTGGTCCCATTTGAAATGGGTGGTAACTGCGATTGTTTTGCGACCGCCTTCGTGGTCACAAAACAATACAACATCGCGCTGCGACTCGCAATTAGGAAGGGGAGTGCCCCTTCCTTATTGCGACTCGCAGTCATGTTTTACGAATCGGGAACCAGGTTACCGAATCGCAAATTGGGGATTGGGCATCCCGATGTGCTTTTTGCACATTGCAAACAGCAAAATCCGCTATTTGCCACGTGCAAAAAGTTTTGTACATCTGGCCCTAGGTGAGTCTGTCAATATTGGCTCCGGGACAAAGATAATCCCCCAGATCCAAATCTTTTACCCTAACATCCGAATCATACCCCATATCACACTCAGAGGTCATGATTGCCATCTGTGTCACGCCCAGAGGTACAAGCAAACAACACTTTTCACTTCTTTCAGGTACCAACAGTGTTAAGAAAATGGTAGCACTGGCAAAAACCCTTTTAGACTAAAAAAATAGGATTGAGGTGACAGCCCTATATCACACCCAGGGCCCATGTGTACCATCTGTGTCATGCACAGTGGTCCAGCTGCTAGACACACATCAAAATTGAGGTGCCTGCCCTATATCACAACCAAGTTCTATGTGTACTACCAGTGTCACGCTCAGTGGATGAAGTAAACAACACCTCTCAAAGTTGGGATGCTGGCCCTATATCACACCCAGGGCCTACGCATACCATCTGAGTCATGCTCAGGATTCCAAGAGAAAAACAACATTCACATGTCCAAACATGCTGACTATCTCTGAGACCGTCTTGCGACAACTCAGTTCGGATATTTAAAAAAGGTAACACGCCAGATTTCTGTCAGTGGCAGGGCGTTCAGTTAAAGGTTTTACACTTCTTCCTAGTTTGCCATACTCCAAATGCTGGGACTAAGGCTCTGATGTAGTCTCTTACCCTTCTGATGGTGGCTTTAGGAAGAACATCCACCCCACGAATTCAGCGGAATTTCCCAATTGATTGGGGTATCTGCTCACCTTCCTTTTTGCACAATGTGAATCAATACAGGCAGGGTCCCCTTCCTTTGGCTGTATCGGGAAAAGCTTGCTTAAATGTGAATTTACCTTGAAAAAACAAAACAGGAACAGTTAGTTTAATTAAACACTACGGGCAGGAGAAGAAATGGGGTCTGAGGACTGTCTCAAAGTACACTTAATCTGAGCTGCTTTTTAACCCCTTCGCTGCCAGGCCTTTTCCCCCTCCTGTGCCGAGCCTTTTTTTGGCTATTTGGGGCAGTTCACGCTTAGGCCCTCATAACTTTTTGTTGACATAAGCTACCCACGCCAAATTTGTGTCCATTTTTTCCAACATCCTAGGGATTCTAGAGGTACACAGACTTTGTGGGTTCCCCAGAAGGAGGTCAAGAAATTAGCCAAAATACAGTGAAAATTTCATTTTTTCATAAAAATGGGAAAAAGAGGCTGCAGAAGAAGGCTTGTGGTTTTTTCCTTGAAAATGGAATCAACAAAGGGTTTGTGATGCTAAAATCACCAGCTTCCCAGCTTTCAGGAACAGGCAGAGTTGAATCAGAAAACGCAATTTGTCAACATAATTTTGCCATTTTACTGGGACATACCCCATTTTTACGATTTTTTTGTGCTTTCAGCCTCCTTCCAGTCAGTGACAGAAATGGGCATGAAACCAATGATGGATCCCAGAAACAGAAACATTTCAGAAAAGTAGACAAAATTCTGAATTCAGCAAGGAGTAATTTGTGTAGACCCTACAAGAGTTTCCTACAGAAAATAACAACTGAAAAAAGAAAATATTGAAATTGAGGTGAAACAATCTGCAATTTTTCTCTACGTTTTACTCTGTAACTTTTTCCTGCAATGTCAGATTTTTTTAAAGCAATATACTGTTACGTCTGCTGGACTCTTCTGGTTGCGGGGATATATAGGGCTTATAGGTTCATCAAGAACTCTAGGTACCCAGAGCCAATAAATGACCTGCACCCTGCCTTGGGCTTTCATTCTATACCGGGTATACAGCAATTAATTTGCTGAAATATAAAGAGTCAAAAATAGCTATCAAGAATACCTTTGTATTTCCCAAATGGGCACAAGATAAGGTGTTGAGGAGCAGTGGTTATTTGCACATCTCTGAATTCCGGGGTGCCCATACTAGCATGTGAATTACAGGGCATTTCTCAAATAGACGTCTTTTTTACACACTCTCTTATATTTGGAAGGAAAAAATGTAGAGAAAGACAAGGGGCAATAACACTTGTTTTGCTATTCTATGTTCCCCCAAGTCTCCCGATAAAATGATACCTCACTTGTGTGGGTAGGCCTAGCGCCCGTGACAGGAAATGCCCCAAAACACAACGTGGACACATCCCATTTTTTGACAGAAAACAGAGGTGTTTTTTGCAAAGTGCCTACCTGTAGATTTTGGCCTCTAGCTCAGCCGGCACCTAGGGAAACCTACCAAACCTGTGCATGTTTTAAAACTAGAGACCTGGGGGAATCCAAGATGGTGTGACTTGTGGGGCTTTGACCAGGTTCTGTTACCCAGAATCCTTTGCAAACCTCAAAATTTGGCTAACAAAACACATTTTCCTCACATTTCGGTGACAGAAAGTTCTGGAATCTGAGAGGAGCCACAAATTTCCTTCCACCTAGCGTTCCCCCAAGTCTCCCGATAAAAATGGTACCTCACTTGTGTGGGTAGGCCTAGCGCCCACAAAAGGAAATGGCCCAAAACACAACGTGGACACATCCCAATTTTTTTTTACAGAAAACAGAGGTGTTTTTTGCAAAGTGTGTACCTGTAGATTTTGGCCCCTAGCTCAGCCGGCACATATGGAAACATACCAAAACTGTGCATTTTTGAAAACTAGAGACCTAGGGGAATCCAAGATGGGGTGACTTGTGGGGCTCTGACCAGGTTCTGTTACCCAGAATCCTTTGTAAACCTCAAAATTTGCCTAAAAAAACACATTTTCCTCACATTTCGGTGACAGAAAGTTCTGGAATCTGAGAGGAGCCACTAATTTCCTTCCACCCAGCGTTCCCCCAAGTCTCCCAATGAAAATGGTACCTCACTTGTGTGGGTAGGCCTAGCGCCCACAGAAGGAAATGGCCCAAAACACAATGTGGACACATCCCATTTTTTTTTACAGAAAACAGAGGTGTTTTTTGCAAAGTGCCTACCTGTAGATTTTGGTCCCTAGCTCAGCCGGCACCTAGGGAAACCTACCAAACCTGTGCATTTCTGAAAACTAGAGACCTAGGGAAATCCAAGATGGGGTGACTTGTGGGGGCAGGTTCTGTTACCCAGAATCCTGTGCAAGCCTCAAAATTTGGGTAAAAAAACATTTTTTCCTCTCATTTTGGTGTGCCTAGCGCCCACGAAAGGAAATGGCCCAAAACACAACGTGGACACCTCACATTTTTTCACAGAAAACAGAGGTGTTTTTTGCAAAGTGCTTACCTGTGGATTTTGGCCTCTAGCTCAGCCGCCCCGGGGGGGCAGAAATGGCCTAAAATAAATTTGCCCCCCACCCCCCTGGGGAGCGACCCTTGCCTATGGGGTCGCTCCCCTTGCGTGGCGGCGCAAAAAAAAGGATCCCCAGTGCCGATTCACCTAAAATCTGCCGATTTGCCCCCAAAGCGGGCAGAAATGGTCTGAATACAATTTGCCCCTCCAGGGGAGCGACCCTTGCCTAAGGGGTCGCTCCCCATCTCTAAAAAAAAACAAACAAACAAAAAATAAAACACAAAAAAAATTAGCCCTGGCGCCTAGAGGTTTCTGCCCCCCAGGGGGCAGATCGCCTAATAACAATAGGCCGATCTGCCCCCGGGGGGGCAGAAATGTGGTTTCTGCCCGACCTAAAATCAGCCGATCTGCCCCCAAAGTGGGCAGAAATGGCCTAAATACAATTTGCCCCTCCAGGGGAGCGACCCTTGCCTAAGGGGTCGCTCCCCAGCTCTAAAAAAAAGGATTCTGGGTAACAGAACCTGCCCCCACAAGTCACCCCATCTTGGATTTCCCTAGGTCTCTAGTTTTAAAAAATGCACAGGTTTGGGAGGTTTCCCTAGGTGCCGGCTGAGCTAGAGGCCAAAATCTACAGGTAGGCACTTTGCAAAAAACACCTCTGTTTTCTGTCAAAAAATAGAATGTGCAAACGTTGTGTTTTGGGCAAATCGGCCGATTTTAGGTGAATCTGCCCCCAAGGGGGGCAGAAACAACTTGGCACCGGGGATCTTTTTTTTGCGCCGTCACGCCAGGGGAGCGACCCCGTAGGCAAGGGTCGCTCCCCGGGGAGGGGGTGGATTGAGAAAATTTATTTTAGGACATTTCTGCCCCCCCTGGGCCTGGCTGAGGTGGAGGCCAAAATCCACAGGTAGGCACGTGGCCGGCAGACAAACGTGGGAACTGAAAATGCAGATCACCGCACAGTGACACCACAATGATCCCAGGAGATTGGCTCCAGTACAGCACATTTGGCTGGAGGGGCGCTCACACTCAGAAAACACCATAATCTCAGACGTCCCATTAAGTTAGGAATGCTCAGTCAACCAGAACACAGCACACACAGTAACACGCAGCGATCATGCATCCCTCAGGCCAGATATCTGTACACATTACCCACTGGCCCTCATTGTGTCCACGCAAGGTCAAGGCCCGTCTTCATTTGTTATCGGCAACCTTATTTTTTCAAGACAACAACCCACATTGTTTTCCTAAAAAGAAATTTTATTGTTTTATGGTGCACAGAGAAATGTATTAACCCCTTCTGTGCCACGGACGTAATGTTTACATCCTGTCGCACAGTTCTGCTGTGCCCAGGACGTAACCATTACTTCCTGGGCACACAGCCCAGAGGGAGCGCTAGCGCTCCCTCTGTGGGTTTCCTCCCCACCCCCACAAGTCAGGGATGGAAGGGGAAGCCCTTCCCCTTCCACCCCGACCCCCCCACCCCCGTGACGTCTGCACACGAGCGCGCGCTGATTGTCACAGAGCCTCCCCCTTTGCATTTCTCTTCCGATCACGTGGGGGAGGCTGAGAGAGGCTTCAAAGGGAAGGAAATGTATTTCCTTCCCTTTGAAGTCTCTCTCTGCGTTTTGGAAGCCGGATTAAAAGCAATCCGGCTGTAAAAACGCCCACTAGACACCAGGGAGTTTTTTTGTTTTCGTGAATTTCACGTAAGGGGAGCGACCCCTTAGGGAAGGGTCGTTCCCCTGAGGGGCAAATTTATTTTAGACCATTTCTGCCCCCCAGGGGGGCAGATCAGCCTATTTTAATTAGGCTGATCTGCCCCCAGGGGCAGAAACCACTAGGCACCAGGGATTTTTTTTGTTGTTGTTGTTTTACAGATGGGGAGCGACCCCTTAGGCAAGGGTCGCTCCCCTGGAGGGGCAAATTGTATTTAGGCCATTTCTGCCCGTTTTGGGGGCAGCTTGGCCGATTTTAGGTGGAAACCACTAGGCACCAGGGATCTTTTTTTTTGTGCCATCAGGCAAGGGTACCTGGGGGGGGCACATATATTTTAGGCCATTTCTGCCCCCCTGGGGGCAGATCAGCCTATTGTTATTAGGCTGATATGCCCCCGGGGGGGCAGAAACCTCTAGACACCAGAGCATAATTTTTTTTGTGTGTTTTTTTTTTTGTTTTTGTTTTTTTAGAGAAGGTGGGGCACTGTCAGTGCATTCCCTGAAGGCAGCCCTGTTGAGTGGACAAAGGTGGTCCTACGACCCCCAGGCATCCCCTTGAAGGCAGGTCTAGTCACTCACTGTACCTGCCTGCAAGGGCATCTCTAAACCCCCTTAAACGTGCATTTGGGTTGGAACCTGCACAGTGATAAATGGAGTGGCTTCTTTACAGCTGCTCATTTTTTCACTTGACTGCATTGTCCCCAGGCAGTGCAAGTTTGCGGCTACCCTGGGGGCAGTGCATTCAATGCAATAGGGTGCACTTTCTCTGTGCATGGTGCACCTGTTTTAAGCTCTGCCATGGCGCAAACAGAGAAAGTGCATCCTATGTATGATGAGGCCCCAGATCTCATTGTGCACAGCAGCACTCATCTGTTCCTCTAGGCCCACATAATGCAGAGACTATCTATTAAGCACCCCCTCAGTTAGTATGTTCATATCAGTATCACAGAATGTGTGGGTGCCTTGTCCTCAGTTCCCTCAGCCATTTTGGGTGAGGTGGTTTCAGCAGTGCAGCAGGGTAAAAGAGGATCCTGCTTGGAGGTGAGGCTGACTCAGAATGACCATAAAATGGATGTTTGCCCCTCCATGTATTGAAGGGGGTTGGGATTGCTGCTCAACACTGATAAAGGACAAAATCCAGAAACACATTTATGGGCTTGAATCTCATTGGCCCCCACAATTGGAATTCTCATTGAGGAGATTCTGTTGACCCCATGACTGACGAGCCTCCGCCACTAGTGCGGAGGCCATTTGTGAATAAACAACACCTCCTGCTCCAACTTTGGTGAAACACTATAGCCTATTTTAATGTAAGTGCCAAATGTGAAATACATGTACCATAATGTAAAGGGCCAAACTGTGCTGAAATGTAATGTAGTGTGTACCTAAACATTCTTTCCTTCCTGAACTGGAATTCTTGTCCTTTTTTTACAAATTTCCAGATTTAACACTCATTAAATCTTTTTTTCATCCAAGTGCATAATCTCCACCCGAGTACGGAGTCTTCGCCTCGGGTTCGGAGAGTACGCCTTCAGTGCAGACACGCTGCATTTCAGGGTGGGGATTCTGAAAACAGACTGGAACCAAATGTTTTCATACCGGAACTGACAAAGAGGAAATACAATACTGGATCATCCTCACCTCCACTTACGCTCCTCTGCCATCCAGCTGCTCTGTTTATCCAAACCTCCCCCAACATGGCTGAGGGACCTCATTAGAAGGCACCCGGTCTTCAGTGAAGCTGAATTGGACATATTAGCTGTGGGGGTGCTTGAAAACTAATGTCAGCTTTATTGGGGTCCAAAGGACCAGCTGAGCAATGCAGCATGTGCCTGACTCTCAGCCAACTTTGCAGAGTGCTGCAGTACACTGGACATGTACCACTAGCGGGCCAGAAAATGCCACAAGTGCAGGGAGGACCTGAAAGCCTGGGCCCCTCTGAAGGCCCAGGAATTACAGGACCAGTCCTTTCAGCCCCACGTGCACAGGCCATGCCTTATGCCACTGTACAGGAGCGTCCTGAAGGCAGTCTGTCCGACCCTCCATGCCCAGTTGGAGGAGTATGAGCAGCAGAGAACTGGTAAGTGCATGGCCTGCATTATGGGTTTGGTAGTATGATGTGAGTAGTGACAGAGCTGAACTATAATGTGTCTCATGTTACCGTTCATGCAATCTGAGCAATTGCTGCAGTACTTACAAGGACAATGCCTCACTGGAGCACTTGGATGCACTAACAAGAGTGCTTCCAGGAATTTGTAGTGTTCTGAACACAACTGAGGAAATGAACCTCACAGTTGCATTTGAATGAATAAATGCAGTGCCAACACCATGACTGGTGAACCAAGGGTCTTATAACTGCTGTTTGCAATGGCAAAGGAATGGGCCAGACAATATTGCATGTGGGGACAGGAAGCCTTTGGTTGTTGGATCCTGTATCATGCATGCCTTTTGTGTGTATCTCATGTCACCTTTCACATACTCTGAGCGACTGCTGCAGTAGCCATAAGGTGAATGCCTTATTGGAGCACTTTCGATGTACTAAGTGCATCCTGGGACTTGTTGTGTTCTGAACACAACTGGGGAAATGAGTCTAACACTTGCATTTGAATGAATAAATACAATGGCAACACCATGACTCTGGTGAACCAAGGGCCTTATGGCTGCTCTGTGCAATGATAAAGGAATGGGCCAGACAATGTCCAGTGTGGGGGCAAGAAGCATTTCTGTTCTTGCTGTATCATGCATGCCTTTCCTGTGTTTTTCATGCCCCATTCACATAATTTGAGCAGCTGCTGTAGTAGTCATAAGGCCAATGCCTCATTGGAGAACATTGGATGCGCTAACCAGAGTACATCATGGGACTTGTAGTGTTCTGAATACAACTGGGGAAATGAGTCTCACACTTACATTTGAATTAATAAATCCAATGGCAAACCCATGACTGGTGAACCAAGGGGCTTATGGCTGCTGTGTGCAATGGCAAAGCAATGGGCCAGACAATGTCCAGCGAGGGGGACAAGAAGCCTTAGAGTGTTGAATGCTGTATCATTCATGCCTTTTGTATATGTCTCATCAGTGTATAATGTTATTTCATGTACTTCGGAGTAAAGGCTGACTTTGGGATACTTGTCTCACACAAAATGGTACCAACATTCCAACGGGGACCAAATACACACATCTTCCCAACAGTCGCTCATATGTCGTATGTAATGCCTAGCTAGTTGTACGAACTATGCACATGTGCCAACCATTGTACAGCACCAACAAGCAGTATTGACATGCTAAATGTGGCACTTGCCATCTAGATTGTCTGCTGTTATCAGAGTTATTCAAATACATAGATTCACATCTTAGCAAAGGGCATATCCATGGCCTTGTTCACCCAATCCAGCATGTGTGTGGTATAAGACCATGCTACACATCAGATGACATTTGGTAGTAAGTATAAGACTGTTAAGACTGCACATTACAGGATGATCATAGAGCCATGTTTAGGTGTGGACATATTCATCCAGACTGTGTACTCCACTGACTGACATTGGAAGATGGTTATGTAACAGGTCAGGAAACACTGATTGCAATAATGCTGAAGATGAGGTTTGTTCAGTACAGAAGTGTGTACTTCCCATCATTCTGGCAATCTGTGAGTTATTTCAGGACATCACTGTGATTGTACACATACATTTTGGCTACAAGACACATCTAATTGGTTAGTGAGATCAAAGGAGAACAAAGTCATTATTGTACACCAACTCCATAAAGTTTCCACTTCTATTTCAGTGCAGAGTAGGTCATCCTCGGGATGTCGACGGGCATTGTCTCTTTCCTCCACTGAAGAGGAGGTAGAGTAGGGACCTGGAGTAGGCTACAACAGCTGCCACTGACTTGGCTGAGGCTGAAGGCACCTCTGGCTGGTGGGGGGCAATTTGACTTTCCCCCGACACAGAAGAACTGAACACTGCTGAGTTGTCCCCAGAGCAGGTCTTGTCACCCCCTGAGCCTGCCACTGACCCCTACCTACCTCTTGAGGCCCACATTTCATCGATGCATCTAGCTGCAACCCCTTGCCAATAGTCACCCTCCAAGTGTCTGCCCACAAGACACCAGGCAAATCTCTGTTCTTGATACCCCACACCCCTAATGCGTGACCCAAACACCTCCCTGTAATGTCACTACTGTGGATGCATCGCAACAAGTGATGGTGGCATCTGAGGAGGAGTCAGATATGTCCTTTCGAATCCAACTGCACATCTATGATGAACAGTATAGGTTCCGAAAAGGAACATGCTAGAGACATGGCCAACCTCAATGCCAACATTACTTCCTTGGGTGCAGTCATGCTGTCTGCCTTGTCACAGTGTCCCTCCTATACCACACTTCATGTGTCTCCCTGTACGTCTACTGATACTGTTTCCCCTCGTACCTCTCATACCCCTTGAACTCCTCATGTATCACACTTCTGTGCAGTGAATGGCCCTACACTGGCTAGCCAGGAGGAGGCCACAGAGGTGGGGAATGTCCTCATCATTCAAAAGGTGGATGACCAGTGACTAAATTATGTTTGAACTGTCAACTATTTTTTTACCCCTTGTATATGGACTGATTCCCCTGATGTTTCCTGACATGTTTGTGCAGGCGTCATCCCAGATATAGTGGTTTAGCTATGCTTTCAATATGATGCCTTGGTACACAGATGGTTCTACTAAAAAACATGTCTTACACATATTTATTAACACAGATATGGACTACAACCAGATTAAGCAATCGACCATCATCAACTATTACTCAACTTAATTTAAATGTGGAATATGTACTTTATCTGCAAAGTGTAGCAAAAACATATATTACAGTTAATCATAGGCGGTCTCTCCTCTGACTTCTCAACTGTGGTGGTGAGGATCGCTGTGAGCATGTGCGTTTCCTGGGATTCTGAGGTGCGGGTTTTGTATAGCTATTTTAGCCATGTTTTAGGCATGTTATTTTTGCAAACTAGGCCTGCCGTTTTTCATTTTAGCCCAGTTACATTTGATTCAGCATTACTTTATTTTTCTAGCATTAGCCACCTTTGCAGTGTTGTTTTATTTGCTCTATTTGTTCCTTTGCCTAGGAAAACATTACGTTCTTAGCATTGCACTTTGTGCTTTCGTCAGGGCTGCATTCAGATAGGGCTGCTGGCAAAATTGGTACGCTGTGTCTCCAACATTCATAGAAACATTCATATTCTTACATGGGGACCCTTTCTAAGAACATCAACTGTTTTATTATAAAAACACCTTTTTGTCTCATACATGTTAGAGGGAGATTCCAGACAGATGATCAGGACTGCATGCTGATTGCTGAATAGTGTCTTTTTAGACAACATGCTTCCTTGCTCAGGTATAGGAGATGATGTCTTCCCAGGGGGGAAACCTGAAGGGTAGATTAGGGCTTATCACACTGTGCTCTAACATAGTTTAGGAAGGAAAAAAATATATATATATACTGTATATATATATATATGACTCCTAGTGACAATATGGTGGGACTGGTTTTGTGTTTCATACTCTTTGTCACAATTTTGCTTTTAGTGTGTTTTATCATACTAGTTATTGCAATGCATGCCCTTTTTATCTAAGACGCAGTTACTTCAATAAAGCCTTATTGAACTATATTCTGCCTCTGTCTGTCTGTGCGTGTGTGAGTCTAATGTAACCAATAGAAAGGTATCAGATCTGATCACCCATGATTCCCCTGTCATGCTCCTGGCTGCCACCATCTTCCCTGCTCTTGGCCACAGATGTGGTGCTGCTTGTTAGCTGAAAACCCAGATTAGGCCAACAGACATCACATGGTCTGGAATTGTACTCAGTACCCCACAATTCAGTGGATTCTGCCAACTAAATCCAGTAGCCTCATTGGGATAATGAGAAACTATGCAACATTGGTGAGTGTGGTACATGTTGGGAAGGTGTCTGGACATGGTATAAGGGTGCCTGTAGAGATGGGGGAGGTGCCTGGACAGGGGATGGGGGTGTCTCCACAAGTGGAGGAGGTGCCTGGGCAGAGGGTGATGTGGCTGTACAGGTGGGCAGGGTGCCTAGACATGGGTGGATAGTGGTGGCTTTACAGGTGCAGGAGGTGCCTAGAAAGGGTGGTGGTTGTACAGGTACAGTAAGTGCCCGGAGAGGAGGTGATTGTGGCTATACATGAGGGGAACATGGCGGTACAGGGACTGATGGTAGCTGTACAGGTGGGGGACAAGATTGTGCAGTGCAGGGCATGTACAAGGGGAGTGATGCCTTTGAAGATTGGGGGGTTCCTGTGCAGGTTTTGGTACCAGAGGCTGTGTGTGACATGTGTTGGCTCCCCTCCATGTATTGACAGTGAAGGCTGATTTGGATCAGTTTCAGTATGCCCTCCACCACTTCATAGCCAATGGATTGTGTCTTGCACTCTCTCCCCCTATGTATTGCCATTATGTCATTTATCTTCTTTCCCATGTCTTGCCAAGAAGTACTCATCCTCTCCAAGACTGGGGTCATTCTGTGGGCCAAGTTTGGAGGTTGGTGCATGTTCTGTAGTGAGTCTGGCATGTCAGACAGGGTAGCCCTTATGCACAAATGCTCTGCCTCACATCAGACTGCTGTTAAAAAAAATCATCCTCCCACTGCCCACCATAAACATCTGCCAGCCCCCTCTGCCTGGGACAGCCTGAGATGTGACAGGCAGATCCGCCAGTGGAAAGGGGGGGGCAGGTGGGAGGTTGTTCGGTAGAGATTGGTGTCTAGGGGCTACCTGCTCCTCACCAGGGCTGGCAGGATCCTCAGATGTTGGAGAATAGGCCTGGGAGGCACTGTCATAGGAGGAGTGCGTAGGGGAACCAACACAGTTGACTAGGATGTGAGGGCTGTGAGTGGTTGGCTGACAGATGGGATTTGGAGCCACTGTACTGGTCGGAAAAGGTGTGGGATTAGATGTTTTTCCCAGCAGGCCTATAATGGCGGGCAAGGGATGGGCCTCTTCATCCACTGTAAACAGTGTCAGATCTTCTTCATCCTCCTCTAAATCCTCATCCTCTTGTGCATTTCTGGCAACTGACAAGGCTGCTTGGAAGAGAAAAGGGTTCTCCCCTTGGATTGCCTGTCACCTGCCACTGGTGAATGGTCCTTCTTCCTGAAGCAACTCATTGTCCTCAGCACCTGAAAGACACAGGATGCAACAGGCTACGCATTTACCTTAGAATATAATGTGGTGCAACATAAGAGTTGAGCCAAACGATCTTTGCATCAACAGATGTTCCACATGTGACCTGGTTTGAGTGCACCTACACTTGACAGCTCACACTGCACTTGTGCAATGCAAAAGCAAACTCACCAGTTCTGTGTGGTATTGAGATTCCCCTTGATGTCAGCCATTGAGTCTGGCTCCTCAAGTGTGTAGCAGAAGATGTCATCTTCAATCCAGCAGCTTGAGAAGGAAGTGACACCACACTGATCCCCACCTTTACGGGTTTCACCTTGTGAATTTCAACCAGTAGATTTATATGCTTCACTTCCTCTACACCCACCATACCAGCCCCAACCCACCTCCCCAACCGCAAGCCTGCAGGCATCAGTGCACCCCTCATCCACATCAATTACTATACCTTTTGGGTCCTGTGATTATGGCAGCGAGTATCCATGTCATGGACTTTCAAACCAGTTGTGGCTACTCCTCTCCATAAGAGACTTGGGGGCATATTTATGAGCCCCTTGAGCCACTGGAGCATCACTTTTTGTGCAGCTCTGGATGCACAAACTATAAAATCATATCTCTGAGGCCACGACAAGCCATGCTGAATGGTTTGAAAAGCCACTGAGCTAAGGAGGAAGGCAAGGCTGTGCAAATCACTGTGTTCCTTTACTCTGCACTCAGGAAGCATTCCAGGGGTGTTGTGGGTTTGTTTCCCACATGTTGGACCTGCCCCTTTTTACAGGGTCATCCCCAAACTGTATGCCTTCCTCCTCCTATTATTCTGACGTCTTTTCGTTGAATTTAGGACTCTGAGCACTTTATCACTGCTGATCAGTGCTGAAGTACATGTGCTCTCCCTTCTAACCTTTGTATGATTGTCTTACACTTGATTGGCACATTTAATTTACCTGTAAGTCCCCTGTAACATGGTATCCCTTATACCCAGGACCTGTAAATTAAATACTGCTAGTGGACCTGCAACACCGCTTGTGCCACCCACACAAATAGCCTTTTAAACCTGTCTCAGGCCTGCCACCTCAGGGCCTCCAAGCACAGTTTCTCCCACAGGGACTTTGCATCTACATTTACTTACCAGGCCTGGAACTCCCCTTTTACTACATATAAGTCACCCCTAAAGTAGGCCTTGGCTAGCCCTATGGGCAGGGCGCTGTGAATGTAAAAGCTAGGGCATATGTCTAAGTACTACATGTCCTAATAGTGACAAATAGCGGATTTAGTTCCTCACTACAGTGAGGGCTGCCTCTCTCATAGGATTGCATTGGAAATGCCCTAAACATGTCTACATGGTATGGTCTGATTTATGGGGGTGGCTAGGCATGTTTGGTATGTTTGGAATGGTAGTGAGAAATGCTGCTTACTAGTGTAGGTGGACTTTTTATTACCATTATAGAAATGCTACTTTTAGAAAGTGAGCATTTCTCTGTGCTTATGATTCTGGTGCTTTTCAGCTTGCCTCCAATCCACACCTGGTGCAGAGTGACAGCTGGGCTTTGTGTATACTTCTCAGTACACAGTGAGTGAGTTGGTGTCACAAGAGTGCATCTGCATATTGAATGATCTTCCTGGGCTGGTCACACCTGTATCTGTAAAGGCTGTGCCCTGGCCTCACGCAGGGCTCATATACCCCCTGCTGATATCTGGAGCCAGTGCTGAAGGAGAAAGGGGACAGTCCTGAAACTGGTTAGTGCTGTTTGAAACCCCTTCTCCCCCTTTTGTGAAGGTTGTGCAAAATGAATATGAGCACAGGGGATTTTCCCCCACATTTTCAGACACTAATTGACTGATGAACTGGACACTGGATGCTGCTGGAAGGACTCGCTACGAACCACCTTGGGACTGCTTTGCTGTTGTGCTGACCTGTGAACTGCTAGGTCACTTAGAGGGACTGCCACTGCCTTTGAAACCCTTGTGCTAGCCTGCTTGCTTGGACCCTGCAGCCCTGTTCCCCTATTGCTGTCTCGAGGGGCGGTGAGGTGTGCCCCTCTTTTGCCCCTGCATTTCCCCTCTTCTTAAGCACAGGAAGGGTGCTTTATGATATACTTCCCGTGCATGAGCAAAGCACTTGATATGCTACTTAGGAGCCCAAGCTGCACTACATTCTTCTACTTCAGCTTGTGAAGAGCACTTTGGGCTTGAGTTTGTGATCGGCTGAGGCAGCAAAGCACCCGGGTCACCCTGTGTGTTGCTTTCCCCCCAATCCCTCTGACGTGGGAGAGGTCACGAAGGGTGGGAGCCAGCGCATATGAGCACACTCCCTCCAGTGGCTCCAGGGCACCAGCAGGCACCGATTCCCAGTGAAAGGAGCACTGCCACAGCCTCACCTGTGGTGGTCATGTGAGCCAGCTCCTTTGCAGAAGTAACCCGGGGGGGGGGGTCAACTGATGTGCCTAGGACCAGTTTGCTCCGAGGTGAGAGCAAACCACCAGGAGCATTGTCGGCTGGATGCACACAGCCACTCTGTGACTAACCCTTTTGCACGGAGGACGCAGGAGGTCTTGTGGCTGCCTTCTTTTGTCAGTGTGTCCACCCCCCAACATGGAGGTCCACTAACAGGGAGGGGGAGAAGGAGTTGTTCTAGAGGCAGACCCGGAGTAAAGACTGGACTACCGGATGGCTGGTGCAGTAAGAGCTTGAGAGAAAGCCCTAGAGAAATCTGCATCCAGTCTTAGGGACAGTCAGACGATCCCTCACTGGACAGGCCTGCCAATAAAGTAGGTGCATGGACACCCTTTCACCCCTGACCTGAGATTGCCATCCTGTGACAGGGGGTCTTGAAATTCACAGATTAGCCCATGAGGCATAGGGGAGCTTGGCAGCGTAAGTGTGGCTGGAGGACGAGGGGAGAACCTCAACGGATGTCCCGTGCCTGTCTAGCTGCCTCTATTACTGCACATGATAGCCCCAAAGTGCTGCAGCCTCCTTATGAAAGGTGATTCAAAGTTATTCCTACCCTCTGGGCTATACCTGTCGTTTCTCTCGGTTGGGGGACAATGTATATTTCTAGGAACACCTTGGTATGCATTAACGGGGTTCTGATTAGGAGTGGGCGGTAAACTCCCCTCCTCACGCAGAGTTTTTCCCACTCCGTGCTCTGCTTAGAGTGTGGAGTTCCAAAAAAAAACACAGAGCAGAGTTTTTTTCCTCGTTCGCGCTCACCTGTGTTAAATTGGCAAGTGTTGGCAGGAAAAATCACCACCTCCCAGCACGATTTCTCAGCGGGGGAGCTAGAGGATAGTCGCTACCACCCACATTGAGAAAGCTTCCGTTCACGTTGAGGAAGTTGCCACTCGAATAGAAAATCTACTCGAGTAACAGAAAAAAAGCAGCACTCTTATGCTGTGCGCCTGGTGCCGTTCGTGCTGATTGTTTAGCTCAGGACAAACACTTGGCGCTAAAAATCAGCACGAATGACGCTTCGGAACTCTGCGTAGCGTGGCACATCTTTTTTGGTCATTTTGCAGAGGTCCGCATAGCAGAACTCCGTGAACTCCACCCATGCCTAGTGCGCACTGTGGAAACATTTTCATGCCTTGTATATTTAAGTTGGTATTAATGATGGCTTGCGATTGGGGGAATGTTTCATTTTATGTGCACTGCTGATGTTGTCTTGGCCTCTCTAATAATATGTTAACCTGACCAGGGCAATATGGGTGTCTGACCTATGCCATGTAAGACTGTTTCATTTTTTGTGTATTCATGAGGATGTCCTTGTAGTCCTGATAATGTATTTATTCTGACATGTGCCTTTTTGGAGGTAATGACAACCTGATGACTGCTTTTGTTGCAGAATACCAGTAAGTTATATGTTTACCTGACTTCTGTTACTTTTGCAGACTACTACTAACCAGTGTGATGTTCTGACAACTGCTTGTGTAGCAGTGTATTACTTATACATGTCGTGTTTGGTTTTATGGTGTTTTATGCAGTAGTGTTTTTTTTTATATAGCTTGTTGTTTTATTTACTTTGTGGTTTATTTATTATGTAACATTTGGTGTGTGTGTTGGATAAGCAGGACTGCTTGTGCCAAGCTACCAAGTGGGTGAGAAGGGGTTATCTTGGGTGTGTAACTTTCTCAACCTGACTAGAGTGGTGGGTTCTGCCTGGCTGAGGTGCATACCCTAGCCAATCAGAAACCCCATTTCCAAGACCACACAATACCCATAGATTTTGACACTTCCCCAGAGTTACAGAACCATGTAAACCTGGGGATGTGCCAAAACCTTACACCTCCTGAGTTGAGGCATGATGACTTGCTGCACTGCCCTACGCCAAATCCACATATATAAGGGCCAATATGAGCACTTAGGTACATACTGTACACATACATTTTGAGTCAACCTTCCATTAACCAACATGTTATGAAGTGGTATACTGTTATGAGCCATATGTGAACATATGGAGATGAGTGACAACAGTGATATTAGAGACACACCACATACTGCTGACATTTAATCCACATTTTAGAAGCATAAGCATTTGGTAAAGTCATTTTTAGGTATACCTACCATGGTCCCACATCCGCCCAGCGGACTCCATGTAATTTATCTATGAGTTGACTGATCACAATGTAGGAGTTAGGATCCTCTCCTGGCCATATTTACATACCAGTATGTGCTGATGGTGTGGGTTGATGTGCTGCATGACATTGCCTTCCTGATGGTGCAGAGACCTCTGCTCCAATGTGTCACTTTACTGTGGCTGTATGTGGCAATAAAAAGGAAAGGTCACCAAAATTAACCACATTTTGTTGACTATCTGCAACTTGTCACATATGGAGACAATTGCATCCATGTGACAATAGTAATGGTAAGTGAATGAGGGACATTATCTATTGCCATTTATCAGCGTTAAGTGGATGAAGCAGCAATGGTGGGCCACTGTTTGGGACTCAGGAATTGGAAGTTGCAATTTCCATCATAAAGGATTCTGGGACTCATAGTGCATTTAACTATATGAGACACATGAGGGTCAACATCCAACATCCATGGTCACATTTGTAGTGTATCACAAACATGGATCATTGTTAGGCTCATCACAAATTACCTGGCACCACATTGAGGTAATCACTCTCAGGCAGCCCAAGGAGCAGGTGGGGTTCTGTTGTGAATAGGACGTCCCCCTCAAGTGGGGTGGGTTGGAGGAGGGATCTAGTTTGTCCACCTGGGTGAGCTCTGGACACCTCTCCACTGCTGTATTACTCCTTTACCCTCCTCTTCTCATTCTACCACCTATTAATATCTATGGCTGTGCTTATGCCCTCCCCCATTGCAGTGACAGCCGTGGCTAACTGCTGCCATAGGGCTGCCTTCTGTGAGGCACTGCTGCTGTAGGGGGGGAGACCATGCAGTCCTTTGTAATGCCTCACTATGAACATAAGAATCATGGTGGTGACCTCCTCTGTGTAATTTCTTTGCTCCTGAGGGTTAACATACCTTCATTTTGTTCATGTGCTTAGCAGGTAGGAGCAGACTTGGTGCCAAAAGACTAGAGCCTTGGATGTGTGCAGCTTTTATCTGGTTTGTGGTGCCAGGCTGCAGGTGGTATTGATAGGGTGCAGATGTGTGTATTACAATCACTCCACCCCCAGTGCAGAGATTTCACATCAAGTGCAGAGATTCTGCCCCCAGTGCAGAGACCCTACCCTGGGTGTGGAGAATCCACCTAGAGTACTGACGTAAAGACACTACTCATAACGTACCTTTGTAAATACCGAAAGGCATAAACATTGACTTTTGGTCTAAGTTTACCTTTGTTAATAGGGCGCTAAGTATATATTGGTAGCAACAGATTCATGTTCTTGATTCCTATAGTTTTGGCCACAGAAAAATGCAAGCGCTTCAGCAGCAGTAAAATAATTGCAGTGCCTGGTGGTGATTTGTGTAGTTTTTTTCATTTCATTCAGATAATGTTCTGCCTTCACATCTAAGGCTCACAGGGATCCAATGTCAGCCTGGGAGTTTGTAATTCAGCAACCTGTTCAAAGCTGGATCCAAATAGCATTGCAGAATGTGCTAACTAGCTTTGACTACTCAGTGATACGTTCAGGTCTTAGTTGGTTCCACAATCTGTATGAGTTTAGAGAGCATTAAATAACTTGCCTAGAGGAGTACTCAGAGGACACACTCCATATGAGGTTCTCCTTGGGGTTCCTATGTATGTGCCTGGCTTATATAATTCTGGAAAGGTGGTGGATAAATATGAAATTTGACATGAAGAAATGTTTAAATGTTTTGAAATGTATCCAAGAAGGCAGAGACAAGCTGTCTAACACAAACAGCTCTGATACCGTCACCTGTGAAGAGGTTATCACTGCTGCCGACTGTGGGTTTCCAAAATTAGGGACCTAGGGTGGTCATTATGATCATGACAGTGTGGCTCGCCATGCCGGCTGTGGTGGGAAAACCCGCCAGCCGGCATGGTGGGCCACACCGCCACATAATGAACACTATGGCGGCCCTCACGCACCACCAGGCAGCCTGGCGGCGGTCGGAATCCTTATCCAACAGGGCAGCGGTGCTGCCCATCAGATAATGATCCCTAAGCTTCCTGCCTTTCCCTGGCAGGTTTCCCCACCAGGGATAGGCTGGTGGATGGGGTGCACCGGGGCACCCCTGGGGGCTCCTGCGCTGCCCATGCACTTGGCATGGGCAGTGCAGGGGCCCCTGTGCAGTGCCCCATCGCGCAGGTTATCTGCGCGACGGGTGCAGCTGCACCCGCTTCACAGAGGCATTGGCAGCTGCTCCACGTCAATGTCCCGCCAGCCCACAGGAATGTTCTTTATACAGCCGGGGGGATCCGGGGACGCAGGCAGTCAGTAGTTTGACCACCAGCATGAACACGGCAGTTTCGACAGCCGTGTTAATAATGAGTGCCCTAATCTGGGAAAAATATCCACAACAAGCAAGATTTTGAAACATCCCACAGACCACTCACCGCTGTTCTTCGGGTCAAAGGCAACATAACTGTTATTTTGCCTCCTCTGCCTGGCTCAAGACAAAGCAGACAGTTGTTTACTGACCATGATAAGCACTATACGGCCAGACCTCTACAGCCAACTACCCAAACCACAAGGAAGGTTTCATAATAGTGCAACCAGCCTCTTCCTACTCTGAATAGCCCAGCCCCTGAACAAAGTAGTAATTTCAGGCTAGAGTTCTCAGCTGAGGATATTCGAGTCTAACATGCTACGCAGAATAGTGAGTTCAACAAACACGGCTGATGCTGCCAATGTGACAGTGGCTACTGTCCAACATAATTCTGTGGTTTACTATGAAATTCCACCTGATGCTACATCATTTGAACTGTTACCCTATCAAGAGCTCCAAGAGATCAATGGCAATGAAAATGATTTTTCAGAGAGGCCATGCTTAACTCAGCCTCTGCCACGCAGTGGGGATTGATATCCCTACACATCTGTTCTCCCACAGTGAGCTTGAATCCTTTGCGGTGTTGCAAGAAGAATTTGACCTGACACTTAATTGACAGTGGCGTTACATGCAACTACAACATTGCCTGGTGAGCAGTCTTGGCCCACAGCCCTGGTCCATTCCTCACTCCCCTGTGTTTGCATACCTTAATACCTGGGGGCAGTTTACAGGTGTGATTTCTGGATTTTTCAACCTCCTGAGCCACCATTTCTTTTTCCAGCCACAAGTGGCAAACCTTGGGGCTACCTGGCAAACCCGCCTACAGGTGGAGCATCAAGAGGAAGACTGAGTGGAATGAAGTTCAATATTTTTAACATTCTCCAGGAATGGCACAGGACTCAAAGTGGCTCCAGGCTGTGAGACTGTTGCCCTGCTCTTCCTGCTCATGATGCTACTATGCTCCCTGTAATATTGTCCATATTATATTGGAATGTCTTGCCATCCAACCCTTTTGGGCCTCAGTAGGGTCCACAATGCAATATTCAATGGAAATACCCACACCATTCCTGGGCCCACTGATCCTTCTTTACAAACTCTGACAGCCGATGCACCACAATCGCTATTTACTCACCACCGCCCTCACCACAGCCAAGATATGCATCCTGCAGCATTGAGGCTCCTTACATCTGCCAACACATGAGGAATGGCTGAAGGCCAAGTACAAAAATGCCTCCTTTGAGAAGATAATCTACAACTTGATGGACAAAGCTAATCTCTTTCTTCTTATTTGGACCCCCTTTCTGTTGGAGGACTGACACTGGCCTTTCTCCTCCATCACCTCATACCTTTCTATCCCCTTCCCCATACTCAGGCCTATTTTCCTCCTCATTGCTACCCTGCCTGCATGCACCACCGACTCTGGATAGTCTTCAGCGCTATGATTCCTGATCCCATCCCTTCCCTCACCTCACCCTTCTTTCTGCTTTTCTTCCCTTTCCTATGTTTCTCTCCACTCCTCTGGAATCTACTCTCTTCTCCGCCCAGTAACACCACTCATTGGATATACATGTATCACTAAAACCAGTTGTATTCCCTCCTGTATCCATGAGGAATGATTATTTCAATGTTCATGTTGTCTACCTTGACAGGTTTTTTTGGTATCAATAAAAGGGATCACTATGAAAAAATAAAATGACTATGGATATTTCACAGGACATTTTTCAGCCCCTTCTACAGTCAGTCACTGCAGGGACTGCTTCAATCATCAGTGGTTTGTAACAAGTATTTGATTCCTCCATGGTCCCATGCCTGGATAATTTGGGGAACTTTTCTTTTCTTCTTGTGGTTGTAAATCATACTCGCCATTTTACTGCTACTTAATATGCATTTCATCCCCACAAGGGCAATTGCCTCACCTGTGGTTCATGAACTCCAACCACTCTTCTCATCCCACAGAGCCCAAAGAGGTCTCTACCCTGCAAATATTAGTGCTTATTCTGTGCCTGAGGTCAAAGCATGGGAAAAGGTTCCTTATCAGATCATGGGACCTACAGAGCCACTGCAATTGCTTAAGAGATAAAGGTTTCAGTTAATGATATTGTGATATTTGGATCTATTTCAGAGGATTGGGACAATGAGACTGCGAAAAGAATGATGTCTGATTTACAGGCATATGCTCCTTATAATAATGAAGATCCTTATTTGAATTCAGCTAATTATAAAAACATGTATTGTTATCACCACTATGGATATTATTGTGTACATAGCACTAGATAGCTTAGTGAAATTCACAATTACACACAATGGGAACATTGTGAGGCTCTGCCTCTAAAGAGTCATTCTAATTTCTAGAATAAATCCCCTTACTTTTAGTGTACTTGTAGATCCCATCCTTCAGCCTTCTAATTCAAACAGAAGCCACAGCAGCTTTCCAAATAAACTTTAATCACTACCAAAAAGCTGATTTACTCTACTGAACTGAGTCAAAACCTAGCTATTCAAGGATATAAGTACTGGAAAACAAATCTCAATGAAAAATAGTATATTTCTATAATACCAAAAGAAAAAATCTGAGCAAACAACACTATTCAACAAAATACATGTCTGGGAGTTGGAACAATTAAGTATTTAAAGAAACCTTATAAACAAAAAAAGCCAATGTGGCCATGTTCAATAATTGGCAATTCCAAATAAATATGTCTGAATCAGACATAAATTATATGATACAAAATGGAGCCTGTAGTTCAACCCTAGTTTCTGTTGAAGGTTTAGCCTTACTCTGCGACCTGCATGCAGCGTTTTCTTTCCAACATTCCTGAACCTAAAATGTATTCTCCTGACCCAAGGTATAATATACAAACACCTGTCGTAGTTACTGCATATAGTGTAGGTAAGCTATGACAAAGATGGCTAGAACCTTCATAGTCTTTCAGCAATAAAGGAATACTTTTGCTTAATTAATGAAAATATGGCTTTTTCTTCCTCCCTTCTGGGACCACGTCCTAGAAGAAATAAATGATTCCTCGCATGGGAATATATACAATGTATAATTAAATAATGAGGCCTTAACCCTCGTAAATGAGGATCTAGGTTATTTAAAACATGGGCAGGCTGAGTTAAGAACAATTATACAACTGAATTGTGCACTAAATACACTTAAATCAGGTTTCATGCCTTCTCAATAAAACAGCCCTGTTTGAACCATATAATTTAACACTCATTCAAAAAACAATGGCCAACAAAGAATCTATGTACACACAATTAAGTATGTCACAAGTTGAAGATGCACCATTTACGGTTAGTGACACTCCACCTATTCCCAGACTAATACATGGCATTATTTCCTTGCCCATTACATTTTTTCCTTTTCACGGCTGTCAAAAATATAAATCCATTGGCTGGTATGAAACTATGCACAATTCACAATTGTTCCATTAATGGAAATTTCCATTTTTCCATCATCTATTTGAATGAACATGAAGATGACCCTGTGTATATCACTAAAAAAATCTCTTTGGAAACTCATTTTTGTGTGACACCTATCATTACGTGGGATGTGTTAAGCTTTGGTGCCAGGGTTACGCTGTGTTTTATCGGTTTCCCTTATTGCATGCATTCCAACATATAATGGATGCCTGAATAATGGTTTTCATGTATTACTAACAAATGTTGCTTGCTGTGGGTTGGAACTGAGCCAGCCATACCTGATAACAGTTCCTGAAACAATACAGTAGTGTAGAAGGACATTGTACCCGCCACCTCAAATTATTATTATGAACATTCCTTGGCCTAATATAATAATGAAATCTATGCATTTTGACTATATAAACAAGGAATTGTCAGTACTATCACAAAAGGAAGTGGCTTTGACTTAAGCAACTGAAACGTATAACCTGTTGAGTGACAGAACTTCTTCAGACAGTCGGAGGCCGTTACATATGCAATACCCAACACACTTTGTAGATATTATACAAACAATGTTTAATTTGTCTGTGACAACTGGTGTAGTGATTTTTTAAGAACATTGGATCTAGTTTGGTGACTGGATTTAAAGCATTATTTGGTCAGATTCCATTATTTTTCACTCTTTGTTCTCCGGACTTTGTGGAGTGTTTCCAGTCATCAAACTGCTAATCAGTTGTGGTATTATTATCTTTTCAAAGCAACTCTTGATGAGCGGCTTGATTCATTATTATCCTTTAGCACTCTGGAGAAGAGCCAAAATTACCCTTGAGTGCCTTAGACAGGCAACCAATTAATGGTCCATCAAATACACAGACTGTTAATTATGAACACGCTGTATGTGGATTACTCAAAGATCACCCCTGTGCTGCGTGTGCACCCAAAGGTGTCAATAGGTTCTCTGATGAGGAAAAGACTCAACAAGTTAGTCAAGCAATAAACGATATGCATTTGCCATATATACCACAAGCGCCCGTATTATCTATGAACTGCAGAAAACTGTTCCTTTTAATAAGACTTGCTTTATTTTCATACCAAATACTTTCAATCTGGCCTATACATACCACCAGTAATGTGTTTGAGCGCCAACAGACAGAAAACGTTTTAGAAAGCATACGATCTATACATTGATTACCTGATTTGAAAGTATTCATACTTCGCTATGCTTATTATAGGCAACATTTTTGCCATTTATATACATGATGTATTGATTGCCTTTGTTTTATGCTTCCTCTATATCTTTGATATCAAATGTTTTGTTTTACGTTTTTTGGAACTCAGTAACTAGAGAGCATGGATTTTCCTATACATTAAATTAATCTCTGTTGGTTAGATATGTCCCTATGATGCCACATTCAGATGTACAAGCCGGGGAAGGCGTAAAGCCCCTTAGATCCAGCCGACTCCATTTTGAATAATGTATATTACCATGTTCTAGATCTTAAATGATGGATCTTGCCATCTTTCCCAATTTATGCAAAATCATTGCCATGTCTGCCCTTTGACTCAGATGTTGTCTGACCTTTTCTTTCTAAGGGCTATCCCAGTGTCAAGTCATTCATCTAATGACATTGATGTAACACCTAATGTAACACTTGTCTGGGTCAAGGTCTACTTTTTACCATGTCAAGATTAAATAAGAACACAGGCAGACATATAACCAAAACAATGTAGTCTGAATTGATGTCCTTTTACTTTATATGTTCATAAGGAAACGTCTGGGATGCACATAATCTATGTCAGACATTCCTAAATATATGCCAGAAATTAAATTTTCTGATAGGATTTAGTATATAAAGACTACCATTTGATGACTGGTCAGGAGAAGCTCTTTGGCCTAGTTTTTTTACAACATTCCACAAGAGAAGGTCTCACCTGCTGCCAGCAGACTTTGCACTTTGCAGATGCTACATCTCTTCTGAAGCCTGAACCAGATAGAGCTGACTCCTAGAGGAAGAGTGCTACTGCGGCATGTGTTTGCCCTTCACAGGGAACACTGTCTTCATGCCTACGCTAATAAAGATAGCCTTTTCTGACAACAAGGTATGTAGTGTGTCTCTTCTCCATAAGAAATTCTAGACTGTAAGTTTCTCTGCCTTCTATGCTCTCTTAGTGCAGTGCATAGGAGTAGATGTTAAGGTGTTAGGTTCTAGATGACATTTTAACCATGCTAGAAATTGTAATTTTATTCTCATTGTTTATAACATCTACATGCGTTTCTTATAATATTCTTTGTAGTTGTTTTCAATGTACTGAGAAACAAGTTGTTCCTGTAGTACTAAATATGTTTTACATAAAAGTGTTTCTTCTTAGTGCAGTGGGTTCGTGGTACTGTGAATAACAAAATAGGCCTGTTACTGTTACCACGGTGTCCCTGATGCCTTTATAGGGTTTGTTAGTAATCCAAAAGCAATAGCAATAACTTTATTTCACTAACACATTGAGTAGTGTTCTGCGGGCTACAATAACCTGCCTTCCATATTCATTATTGGTGCATTGAACCAAGTTCACCAGTGTCACTCAGGAGTGGGAAAGCACACCATGTAGTGCTACGCCAAAGTCGTAGCTTACTCAACACATTAGGTAGAAGAAACTTTCCAAGAACCTTAAAAAAGTTCTGAAACTTTGGAGGACTAACACAAGATGGAGAATTGTGCCCAGAGAGATGGCACACAATGTGAGGAATAATATCAGGTTTGCCCCACTTGGAGCTTTTTCCTGTGCTGAAAGCTGGTTCAGGAATACCTAATACTAAAGGTGGAGGTCTATGTTGATCCATGGTCACCTAAGATATCTAGCATTGCCCTGCTGAAGGATATCAGCTTCCAAAAAAGAGACTAAATCTGTGGGTAAAACTTTGGAATGAGGCAAACTTATCCAATCGGTGAAGCACCCTCATGGTCTTTAATTACAGGTCTGCTCCATTTGGATGTTTTGGCACTGCAACCAATGGCAGCTAGGGATTAACAATGAGATATCCAACTTTGAGTGACCCTCAATGGCCATGGCTTGGATCTTGATCAGCTAACAAATGTGTAATTCATTTCAGAGACTTAGGTGGTCATTCTGACCTCGGCGGTAAAAGGCGCCTACCGCCGGTCAGAAATCCTCCATAATCCCGCCGCGGTCGCGGAAACCCGCCACGGTCATTCTGACCCGCAGAAGGCAAACCTCCGAAAATCCGACCGCCACAACAGACCGCCAGACCAGCGGTCGGCGGAAAGGTGGAGGTGACCAAACCTCCACCGCCACGCCAACAGAAATACGCCCATCCCATTACGACCCACGAATCCACGCGGCCAGAATACACACAAACGAACAAAACTCAGCCACATTGGACGATTTGAATCCCACACACCTGATACACATACACACACCACTCCCACACACACAATACAATATAAAACACACACCCACATCACCCACAAACCCCTACGCTAAAAAATTCGGAAAGAAGGCAAGAGCGAGACACCAGCATCCAAAAAATAACAGCCACAGCCACTCAACACCATCACCCACACACTATCCACACACAAAACAACACACACCACCACACTCAACTCACTTAAATACACATACTCCACCCCACACATCATACACACCACCCCATGGCACCCCAAAGACAACCCCGCTTCACAGACGAAGAACTCAGGGTCATGGTGGAGGAAATCGTTCGGGTAGAGCCCCAGCTGTTCGGCACACAGATACAATACACCAGCATTGCCCGGAGGACGGAGCTATGGCAGAGGATTGTCGACAGGGTGAACGCAGTGGGACAGCACCCCAGAAATCGGGAAGACATCAGGAAGCGATGGAACGACCTACGGGGGAAGGTGCGTTCCATGGTATCCAGGCACAACATCGCCGTGCAGAAAACTGGCGGAGGACCCCCACCTCAACCCCCACAATTCACATCATGGGAGGAGGAAGTCTTGAACATCCTGCATCCTGACGGCCTCGCAGGAGTCGGCGGAGGAATGGATACTGGTAAGTTGAAGCTTCAATACTGCTTCCCCCCCACCTGCATGCCAAATCAGACCCCAACCCTCACCCCCATCCTCGAACCCCACCCTCACCCCCACCCCCATCCTCACCCCCACCCTCACCCCCACCACCATCCTCACCCCCACCACCATCCTCACCCCCACCCCCAGCACACCTATTCCCCGCCAATGTCTCACCATCACAACCCACACATCCCAAAACCTAGGCCTGCATGCGTCCACTAAGCATGGACACCCATCACCAAAGCATGCCCAATGCATATACACATCCCCCCCACAAGCCACCCTCACCAAAGCCCCCACACACGAATGCCAGCACTTGGGGACACGAGAACCCACAGATACACCCATATGCGACACATTTAAACTATAACCATACCTCTATACCCCTGCAGGACCCGACCGTCAACACACCGCGGCGGAGGGGCCAGAATTCTCCACACCCCCCACCCAAGAGGCCGTCAGCGATGACAGCAGCTCTGTCGACCTGGACACCGATGACCAGCCCGGACCATCGGGGACCTCTGGACAGTCGGTTCCCCTCACACAGGCCCAGGCCACTACAGACCCAAACCCCTCTGGGAACACCAGCACAGCTCCCACCCAGCGGGCCCATGCCTCTGTCTCCAGGGCGCGTCAATCTGCGGTGTGTCTACCACTACAGGGCACCCAGGATAACCCACCACCCCAACAACAACAGGGACCTGGGGGCAGTGGTAGTGGGCACACCGGCCAGGGGGCAGAGGCCCAGGAAAACAGGGGAACTCGGCGGGCAGCTGTGCGACAGGGGGGGGAGGAGAGGCCAAGGGAACCCACTCTCCACGAGGTCCTCACCACCATCATGGGAGCATACAACCGCTCCCAGGAGACGATGGCGACGGTACTGGCCCGGTTCCAGGAGATCCAGGTGCTGCAGGAGGAACACTATCGGGGGTACAGGGAGGACATCAGAGCCATCAACACCACCCTGGCTACCATGGTAGGGCTGCTGCAGGACCTCGTAAACAGCAGGGCGGACACTGAACAACACCCAAGGGCCCCTGCCACTAGCCTGGACCAAGAACAGCCATCCACCTCCGCCGGCGCTAGTGGACAGGAGGCCCCCGCACAGCAGCAGCCCACCAGACCCCCACCTCCTGCAGGAGAAGAACCACCCCGCAAGAGGGCCCTGAGATCTCGCAAGAAGACAGAGTAGGATGTCAAGACCCCCGCCAGCAAAGGATACCACCTGATGTCATCCCACTGTCCCACATTGTCACCCTGTCCATCCTTGAACTGCCCATGCTCCATCTCTCCACAGGCCTCTGGACAATGCACCTGTGTGACTGTTACTCTGGACTCTGCCATGGACATTCCTTCACCATAGCCCCCACCCACTTGAAACCACCCATCCCATTTTGAGCACTTCAATAAACACCTATTTTGCACCAAAATATCAGGAGTCTGGCTGTGATTTCAATAGATTGTAATTGACATGACAGTGCAAATATGTCCTTGTACATGGTGAAGTCAACAAACAGCTGCCACAAAGCTGTAGTCCATGGGGAAACGAAGCACAGGACTCGTAGTGGGGACCCCAGATCTGAAATAGGGAGGGAAAAGCCAAAACTCAGTCATCATACACTGGGGCAAATAGACAGGCAGCAGAGATGCTGGAGAGTAGTTAACATTTACTAAATTATCTTTGAAATGTTACCTGTGTCCTATTGGAAGTACTGTTCAATGATTCTGTCCCTGTTGTCTGTTTCAGCCCCGTCGTCTTCCTCCTCGTCACTCTCCTCAGGTTCCACCGCTGCCACAACACCACCGTCTCGACCATCCTCCTGCAGGAAAGGCACCTGGCGGCGCAAAGCCAGGTTGTGAAGCATGCAGCAGGCCACGATGATGTGACACACCTTCTTAGGTGAGTACATTAGGGATCCACCTGTCATATGCAGGCAGCGAAACCTGGCCTTTAGGAGGCCAAAGGTGCGTTCGATCACCCTCCTAGTACGCCCATGGGCCTCATTGTACCGTTCCTCTGCCCTGGTCCGGGGATTCCTTACTGGGGTCAGTAGCCACGACAGGTTGGGGTACCCAGAGTCCCCCACTAGCCATACACGGTGTCTCTGTAGCTGTTCCATCACGTAAGGGATGCTGCTATTCCTGAGGATGTAGGCGTCATGCACTGACCACCTGGATGTTCATTGAATGGTAATTTTTTCTGTTCCTGTACACCTGCTCCCTGTCTCTTGGGGGAACCAAAGCCACATGGGTCCCATCAATGGCACCAATTACGTTGGGAATATGTCCAAGGGCGTAGAAATCACCCTTCACTGTAGCCAATTCGCCCACCTCAGGGAAAATGATGTAGTTCCTCACGGATTTCATCAGGGCAGACAACACTCTGGATAACACCTTCGAAAACATGGGCTGAGACATCCCGGAAGCAATTCCCACGGTTGTCTGAAATGACCCACTTGCCAAGAAATGTAGTACTGACATGACCTGCACCAGAGTGGGAATCCCTGTGGGTTGGCGGATGGGGGACATCAGGTCGGGCTCCAGCTGGGCACACAGTTCATGGATAGTGGCACGGTTAAGACGGTAGGTCAGGATAATGTGGCGTTCTTCCATTGTCGACAGGTCCACCAGCGGTCGGTACACGGGAGGATTCCTCCGTCTCCTCGCCCAACCCAGCGGACGGTGCCTAGGAAGGACAACATGGAGCACACAGTCAAGCAACCCACAGGTACGTACTCACAGCTAGCACAGTATACGATTCTCTATGCAGTGAATGGCGTGTCTGAGTGGCTATGCAAGGCCTAGGCCTGTGTGACGCAGTTGAAATTGAGCCATGTGGGCCCTGGAAATGGCGGCTGCCTGACCTGTGAAGTGTGACAATGGGATGTGAGGTCAATGCGCTGGCGTGGCACACCGCGGCGGGCGGCGGGCGAAGACCGCGGCGCGAAGCCGCATTGGTTAACATTGAAGCCTATGGGTTTCAGGAGCCAATGGCGAAGGGCGCCGGCGGTGGCGGGACGCACCGCCGCGGTACGCACCGCCGCGGACGTGACCGCCATTTTCTATCTACTTATCCACTTGCGACTTGAACTTTCACAGGAGAGGACCTATACTGCAAGTGTTGCTGTGACCTCGGTCTGGAAGGGACAATGGCTGCTGCGACTGGGGAAAGGGCCCCTGCCTTCACTGGAGAGGAGTTGGAGAAACTTGTGGATGGGGTCCTCCCCCAGTATGCGCTACTCTACGGTCCTCCAGACCAACAAGTGAGTTTAATTCAATATGGATTTGGGGCCACTGGCTGGCTTGGGGGCCTGGCGGGGATGGGGGGCATGTTGGGGCTGGCGGGGGGCCTGGCGGGGGGCCTGGCGGGGATGGGGGGCATGTTGGGCATGGCGGGGGGGCATGGCGGGGGGCCTGGCGGGGATGGGGGGCATGTTGGGCATGGCGGGGGGCATGGCGGGGGGCATGGCGGGGATGGGGTGCATGTTGGGGCTGGCGGGGGGCCTGGCGGGGGGCCTGGCGGGGATGGGGGGCGTTGGGCCACTGGAAAGGAAAATGCTGAGAAACTTGAACGTGGTATTTCTCCCTCCCTGTACGTGTCACATAGGTCCGCGCCCATGAGAAGATCGGGATTTGGCGTGCCATCGCCAAGGAAGTCTGGGCCCTGGGGGTCCACCATCGACGGGGCACCCACTGCCGCAAGAGGTGGGAGGACATCCGCCGCGGGACCAAGAAGACCGCCGAGTCTCTGCTGGGGATGTCCTCCCAACGTAGGCGGGGTGCCTGCCGTCAACTGAGCCCCCTGATGTTCCGGATCCTGGCGGTGGCCTACCCTGAATTGGATGGGCGCGTGAGGGCAGCACAGCAGACACAAGGGGGTGAGTACAAGCATTATCTACTCTGTTGTCGCGCAGTGGAGGTGTCTGGGTGGGGGAGGAGGGCTGGGGGTCCCCCTAGGCCAGGGCGATATCTGTAGGCTGGGCACCCCCGTAAGCCCCTGTGTCCCCAGCCACCACCCTCAGTAGTTTGTCAGTACAGCCATCCCTGGGCCGTGTCATCCATGGGTGCAGTTGTCAACTCTAGGCGTGTAGGGCATGTTCCACGGAATGCGTAGCGTACCCCAAGTGCGCAAGTTAGTGCAGGGGGCATCTGTGTCTGTCATGTCCGCTAACTGTACCGGAGATCCATGTACTCAATATCCCTTTATTTCTCTCTCCCCCCCCCTTTTTGTTTGTCTTTCTGTGCTTGTGTGCATCAGCATCATCAGGCGGAGGAGAAGTGGCATCGGGGCATGAGGGAGCTGCATCTCACATGGCCCAGGAGGGCCATGCCACAGAGTCAGACTGGACCAGTGAGACGGAGGGCGAGGGGAGCTCCACGACGGGGACGACTGGACCCTGCAGCGACACGGACACGTCCTCGGAAGGGGGCTCCCTTGCGGGGGTGGCACCATCCGTGCCCCCCGCCATTACAGGTACAGCCGCCACCCAGCGCACCATCTCCGCCCTCCCAGCAGCCCCTCAGCGTTCGCCCCGTGCCCGCTCTGCCAGGAAGCCGGGCATCTCCTTCGCCCCAGGCACCTCAGGCCCTGCCCCTGTTACCCCCGCTGCCCTCAGTGAGGAGGTCATTGACCTCCTCCGAACGCTCATTGTTGGGCAGACTACCCTTTTGAATGCCATCCAGGGGGTGGAGAGGGAGGTTCATCGCAGCAATGCGTACCTGGAGGGCATTCATTCGGGTCAGGCTGCCCATCAGCGATCGTTCCAGGCTCTGGCCTCAGCACTGACGGCAGCCATTGTCCCTGTCTCCTGCCTGCCTCTACTAACTCCCTCCTCCCAGTCTCCTGTTCCTCTGCCTGTCCCACCCACACCATCAGACCAGCCTGCACACACCTCAACACCCAAGAGAAGCTCATCCAAACATAAGCACCACAGATCACGCAGACATTCACACACGCAACATTCCGATGCAGACATGCCAACAGTCACTACCACCTCTGTGACCCCCACCTCCTCGTCTCCCTCCTCCCTCCCTGTGACGTCTACACTCACACCTCCATTCACCTCACCATCAGCCAATGTTTCCATCACCAGCACACCCTCCACTCCAGTCCGCACACGTGCAGTCACCACCCCCACTGCCATTTACACGTCCCCTGTGTCCTCTCCCACTGTGTCTGTCACCCCCTCTTCCACACCACACAAACGCAGCCACCCACCCACCCAACAGCCATCCACCTCACGACAGCCTATCCCTCCTGCACCTGCACCCAAAGACAGCAAACGTGACTCACCTACAACCACATCCTCTCCCTCCACTCCCATTCCCACTGTACCTACCACTCTCCATTGTCCCAAGAAGCTCTTCCTCGCCACTACTAACTTCTTTCCTGACCCTGAGCCCCCCCTCCTTCTCGTCGGGGTAAGAAGAGCACCTCAGCCACCACCAGCCCTGCAGCCCCCTTGACAAGGGTGCAGGGGTATTGGAGCCCGCCAGCCCGCATGTCTGGATCTTCGCCCAGCAGCAAGGGGACAGGCAGCCCACCCCCTGGGAAGAGGAGCAGAAGGCGGAAGGGGCGCCGCAGGAGCCCGCCTTCTACATCCCCCCCGGACACCACCCAGAGACAGTCACCAGCCACAGCTCCAAATGGAGGAAAGGGCCACAGGCCGACGACTAAGGAGGGCAAGGGCAGCAAGTCGGAGAGGTCAGGCAGCAGGCCTGCTGCCCAGGAGGAGCCCACAACCCCCATAGCCGCTGCCCCGGGAGGAACCGGCACAGCTGCCCCGGGAGAGCCCACCACCCCCATAGCCGCTGCCCAGGGAGGACCCAGCCCAGCTGGCCAGGAGGGCCCCACCACCCACAGCCCAGGTGGGCATTGAAGGAGCACCATCCCCGCTGCCCAGGAGGGCACCACCAGGCAATTAGCAGTTGGCCATAGACCGGCCGCCGTCTCAAGAACCGCTGAACTGGGCCCCGCCGTCTCAAGAACCGCTGAACTGGGCCCCGCCGTCTCAAGAACCGCTGAACTGGGCCCCGCCGTCTCAAGAACCGCTGAACTGGGCCCTTCAAGGCAAGGAGCGCTGAACTGGGCCCCGCCGTCTCAAGAACCGCTGAACTGGGCCCCGCCGTCTCAAGAACCGCTGAACTGGGCCCTTCAGGGCAAGGAGCGCTGAACTGGGCCCCGCCGTCTCAGGAACCGCTGAACTGGGCCCCGCCGTCTCAAGAACTGCTGAACTGGGCCCTTCAAGGCAAGGAGCGCTGAACTGGGCCCCGCCGTCTCAAGAACCGCTGAACTGGGCCCTTCAGGGCAAGAACCGCTGAACTGGGCCCCGCCGTCTCAAGAACCGCTGAACTGGGCCCCGCCGTCTCAAGAACCGCTGAACTGGGCCCCGCCGTCTCAAGAACCGCTGAACTGGGCCCTTCAAGGCAAGGAGCGCTGAACTGGGCCCTTCAAGGCAAGGAGCGCTGACCTGGGCCCCGCCGTCTCAAGAACCGCTGAACTGGGCCCCGCCGTCTCAAGAACCGCTGAACTGGGCCCCGCCGTCTCAAGAACCGCTGAACTGGGCCCTTCAAGGCAAGTAGCGCTGACCTGGGCCCCACCGTCTCAAGAACCGCTGAACTGGGCCCCGCCGTCTCAAGAACCGCTGAACTGGGCCCCGCCGTCTCAAGAACCGCTGAACTGGGCCCCGCCGTCTCAAGAACCGCTGAACTGGGCCCCGCCGTCTCAAGAACCGCTGAACTGGGCCCTTCAAGGCAAGGAGCGCTGAACTGGGCCCCGCTGTCTCAAGAACCGCTGAACTGGGCCCCGCCGTCTCAAGAACCGCTGAACTGGGCCCTTCAGGGCAAGGAGCGCTGAACTGGGCCCAGCCGTCTCAGGAACCGCTGAACTGGGCCCCGCCGTCTCAAGAACCGCTGAACTGGGCACTTCAAGGCAAGGAGCGCTGAACTGGGCCCCGCCGTCTCAAGAACCGCTGAACTGGGCCCTTCAAGGCAAGGAGCGCTGAACTGGGCCCCGCCGTCTCAAGAACCGCTGAACTGGGCCCTTCAGGGCAAGAACCGCTGAACTGGGCCCCGCCGTCTCAAGAACCGCTGAACTGGGCCCTTCAGGGCAAGAACCGCTGAACTGGGCCCCGCCGTCTCAAGAACCGCTGAACTGGGCCCCGCCGTCTCAAGAACCGCTGAACTGGGCCCTTCAGGGCAAGAACCGCTGGCCCTTTGGCAGACGTGGCAGGGCAGGATCTATCTCGGGCAGGGCTGCAGGATGTCCTCTGGCCAACTTGCCTCCTCCAGTGGCAGTGGGGTCTGTTATGGACTGTATGGACTGTGGCTTTGCTCTCCCCAGGATGGCCCAGTGGGCAGGCCACCCACTGTATGGACTGTATGGACTGTGGCTTTGCTCTCCCCAGGATGGCCCAGTGGGCAGGCCACCCACTGTATGGACTGTTTGGACTGTGGCTTTGCTCTCCCCAGGATGGCCCAGTGGGCAGGCCACCCACTGTATGGACTGTATGGACTGTGGCTTTGCTCTCCCCAGGATGGCCCAGTGGGCAGGCCACCCACTGTATGGACTGTATGGACTGTGGCTTTGCTCTCCCCAGGATGGCCCAGTGGGCAGGCCACCCACTGTATGGACTGTATGGACTGTGGCTTTGCTCTCCCCAGGATGGCCCAGTGGGCAGGCCACCCACTGTATGGACTGTATGGACTGTGGCTTTGCTCTCCCCAGGATGGCCCAGTGGGCAGGCCACCCACTGTATGGACTGTATGGACTGTGGCTTTGCTCTCCCCAGGATGGGCCAGTGGTCATGGAGTCCCCTCGTGGATCTGGCGTCGTGTACTCAAGTGGCTGAGGTGCCCCCCCTTCCCTTCCCCCTGAGGTGCCTGTCCTATTTTCTTTCTGATGCCCCTGCAGTGTTCTCTCCGTGGAGTTCTTGTCGTGGGACTGGGCCTTGCCCCTTTGCACAGGACCCCTGTGATCCACGGACAGTGGTTGGACTACATTTAGTAGCTGTATATATTTTGTACATAGTTTATTTATTTATTGGGATTACTGGTGTCCATATTTCAATATATCTGCCCGTTTATGATCTCTTCTTTTGGTCTTTGCATTATTTCGGAGGGGGGTGGTTTGTGGGTTGTGACAGTGATCTGTGGGAATGCATTGATGTGTGTGTTGTAGTGGGTGTGGGTGGGTGGGTGTGTGCCGGTAATCTTTTCCCTCCCCTGTGTCGTAGGTGCCGTACTCACCGATGTCTTCCGCGCCGCCGGGCGTGCTCCTGGTATATGAGCAGGAATAGGAGTGCAGGGATGACCTGCAACTCTGGCTCCATACTGCCGGAATCTCGCGTGGAGTGCGTAGAGGTGAGCGTTTTCCCGTTCGTAGTCTGTTTCCGCCGTGTTCTTATCGGCGGTGCTCCCGCCCCGGAAAAGGTGGCAGATTGGTGGGTCGTAATAGGGTGGGCGGTACTTTGTCTGCCGCCGGGCTGTTGGCGGGAACCGCCGCGATGTTTGTTTGTACCGCTGTGGCGGTCGGAGTGTTAAGTTGGCGGGCTGTGTTGGCGGTTCCCGCCAGGGTCAGAATTGCATATTTTAGACCGCCGGCCTGTTGGCGGCATGGCCGCCGCTTTATCACCGACCGCCAGGGTCAGAATGAGGGCCTTAGTCAGAAGGTAAGTTTCTTACTAGGATGACGAGAATGGGGTATCCAAACTCTGTTCCATTGTGGCTTGCCTGAAATCACACGTAGGACTCAGTCACCTCAAAGAGTGACTCCTGATTAGTGCTTTATTTTTCCTTGGTGCGTTTTGCCCTCAAAAACTAAACATTCATACCTCCTGTTACCAAATACCTATTTTGATGATCTTGATGTCTTTTTGCTCATTACCAAACTGGTTTGGGAGAATTGGTGTGTTGTATTCATTACTTTAAAATTGCTGTTTGAATGCAGTATGCACTTGGGGATAACCTGAGATTTGTACAGCTATAAGACTTTCAGAAGAGATTCTTAGTGAACTCTGCTTTGATTTAACCAAAGTGATCTTTTTTTTGAGTTGTTAGAGGTACTCCACTTCTAAATTATTATCTCATTCCCAACATTAGGCCTATGTTTTTTTTTTTCTATTTACTCAGATACCCTGCCCATACTCCTGGTCTGACTCTATAAATACCACTCCTAATAGATATGCTGACAATGCATTTTCAAAGGTGGATAAGGAGATTGAGTACTACGATTTACTGGGTAAAGAGTTCCGAAAGGAAGGCCCTTGAAAAGAAAAGGACTTCAAACCTTTGGAATCAGTTTAATCAAGGAAACACTGAGAAGTATATGGTATGGTGTTCAACTGTAAATTATGCCCTACTACCAACAGGCATAACCGTGCAACCAAAAAGCTCACACTGAATTTGCATAAATAACAAAAATTAGCTGCTTCAATTCTTTAATTCGACTTTGTTACGAATTAGCCTTCAAAAGTCATGCAGGTGACTCAACACGTGTTGGCTGTGGTTGTGGATTTATCTACATTTGGTCGTTTGTAGAACTTATGTTCTCACACATCAATAAAAGGCATTAACCTTACAAGCTTTCTATGGACTTCTCTTGTATAAACACATATTGTCAACTTTCAAGGAGTGCTGCAGTATTTTTGTTATTTATGCTAGAGTTGGATCATGTATACCTCTAAATACAAGACAAACAACTTTGAACAGAATTCTAACACAGTGAGCCAATGATGGACTCTTATTTGCTTGGATTACATAATATTTTCTACTTAGTTCTTCTCAGGGCGCCTTCTTAAGGTATTGTATTTGAAAGGAACTGTATTCTAGAATAAAATAAGTTTCTGCAGTCAGTTCAAGGTTGGCTGCAATTTACACTACAAAGGCCCTGTGGAAACTGGACAACTAAAAGTACATCCCTGACAGCATTTGGTTGGTGGAAGCAGTTAATTTTCATAGCACACCAATCAGTCAAGATCATATCCAGGCACTTGGACAGGTGAGTAGGTGTGTGTCCCCAAGGTGCTCATGTGAAGATCCAGGTCTTCAGCTTCTTGCAGAACTCAAGAAGAGAGGAGAAGGCTCTGATTAGAGAGTCTGTTGAGAGAGGTTGCTCTATGTTTTGGGTGTGATGTAAAAGAATAAGCAACCTCCAGTTTTGATTTTGCGGATGTGGGGAATGTGTGCGTGCGAGAGTGAGACAGAGTGTAAGTGTGTGGAGGTTTGCTGTAAGTGTATGTGGCTGTTCAGGTATTTTTATCCTGTGTTGTGTAGGGCTTTGTATATGTGCTTGAGAAGTTTGAATTGGCTACACATGTAAATGGGGAGCCAATAAAGCTACCTGGGTGCAGCATGGGAGGTCGCATATGATTCTTGAGGCAGAGTTCTGTGTGATCTTGAGTCTGTGCATGAGTTGTTTGGAGATTCTGGCATACACAGTGTTGCACTTGTCCAACCTGCTGGTGATAAGTGCTTGCATGATGCTACTTCCGATGTTCTAAGGCAACCATTTGAAGATCTTTTGCAGCATGCATTGGATGTAAAATCAGGAGATGCACTGCACTGACTTGAGCTATTGAGTTGAGCCTGTCATCTAGGATGATCCCTTGATTTCTTGTGTGGTCAGTTGGTGTGGTTGTTGGTCCTAGCTCTGACAGCCACCAGGTGGGGTTCCACTGGGAGGTCTTGTTATCGAAGACCATTACTTTTGTCTTTTGCAGTTTGTTCTCATCCATTCTCCTACCATGGTCATGCAGTTGCTGAAGTTGGTTCTGGTGGTGGTTGTCTTCTCCATCAGGGAGCCGATGAGTTGGGTGTCATCACTATAGGAGTGGACAGTAATGTCTTGTGATTGGATGATGTTCGCGAGCTGTATCATGTATATGTTGAAATGGGTGGGTTAGAGTGATGATCCCTTTGTTGCTCCACATATCAGTTTCTTGGTCTCTGATGAGAAGAGTGGCAGACTGATCCTTTAGGTTCTTTGGCAAGGAAGGAACAGATCCATTTGAGAGCGAATCCTGGTATGACAATTTTGTGGAATCTTCTTAAGAGTGTGTTACAGGAGAAAGTGTCAAAGGCCACGGAGAGGTCGAGCAGGATAAGAGTAACTGTTTCTCTTCAGTCTAGGTTGATTTGAACATTATTGGTGGCCGCAATGAGTGCTGTGCTACTTTCTAAATCCAGATTGAGTGTTGTCTAGAAGATGGTGAAGTTCAAGGTGGGTTTTGAGTTACTCGTTGATTGCCTTCTAAATCACTTTGCCTGGATAGGGGAGCAGGGAGATGGGCTGGAGTTGTTCAGTTGTTTTGGGTCTAATGTAGGCTTATTGAGGAGGTCATTGATTTCTGCAAGTTTCAATTTATTTGGGAAAGTGGCAGATGTGATGGGGGTATTGATGATGACTGTCAGAGTGGTGCTGATTGGTGATATTCCCAGGTTGTAAATGTGGTTGGGCCAAGGCTCATAATTAACCAGTGCTGTCTACAAGTTAACCATAGACTTGATCTGGGCATCATCATTGTATGACTGATCAGCCACCTGTGCCTCTTTGAAGATGTCAAACACAGGAGAAGGTTTGAAAAGGGGAAAACAAAGGGGCTATGAATATCACACATGTGGGATATCCCAACTGAGATAGATAAGGGCCAAAAAGACCTTCTCTTAGAGTGATGCTCCGGAAATGAACAGAAGCATTTGAGGGATGTTTAACTGACCTGACCCACTGTGACCAGACCATCTGGGATGATAAGATAGTCCACTGCATTCACACCTGCAGAGAAGTCTAACAGAGCCAATAGACATGTTGTGTCTTGGTCTGTGAACTGTAAAATATCATCCAAGAACCAGAGGGAATATTCTAAGTCCCATGTCTGAGCATAAATCTTGATTGCATGGTAAAAACCTATAAGACGATACTGTAGCTGTGCCACCATTTGATATTTCTTTTCAGAAATGGTAGAGTGTTTATAGGCATGCAATTAGTAAGCACGATAGCATCAGGGCAGGATGTAAGTGTGCCTTTCTTTAATATATCAAGGGCAAAATAATCATATAGGTCATTCTATTTCATGAGTACATTGGACTTGTGTCAAAACTGAATTGGACAATGACTGTGATGTGCCCCCTTATCAGACTTTGGTCTACCCTTAGAGAAAACTAGGGGCAATAGGCATTCCTCTTCCTTTGTACTCCCATTATAATCACAGTCAAACACAGAAAACAGAAAGGGAGAGAGGTGACTCAGAAGTCTCTTCCCTGTAGTCACACACAGTCGTCAAGGGTCAGTGGTTTTGTGTGTTTAAAACTATGGTTGTCAGCACCTTTTGTTACTTGCCACTTGTGTATAATCTGTAAGCCACTTTTTTAATGTAAGTATTGAAAATGCCACTGACAATGTATTTCAGTACTTCGAAGCCACACTTGACTTGCTCACGACACATTCTGCCTTGCAGTGCTACCCACTAATAAGTGCTACTCTCTGTGTCTCTGTTGCTAAACCACCCCACTGGGAAGAGCTATAATTAGTCCCTTGAAAACATGAACTGTTTCTTTTTGCTGGCATGCACAAGGGAAATTAGAAGCAGTGACTACTGGATCTCATAATATATAAGGTGCAACCTGGGGAACAGGAAAATCAAATCAACACATCAGGATAAAGCAGCAAGGTAAAGCAGATTATATATGTCACAGACTATCACATTCTGGCTCTGAGGGAGCATTGTCTGAAAGAGTATGCATTATTCCAAGCACAGCCTTGAAATATCTGAGGAAGGCATGTGTGTGTGTGTGTGTGTGTGTGGGTGTGAGTGTGTGTGTGTACATGTGTATGTGTGTGCGAGTGAGACCTTGAAAGTCAGGTGGCTTTAATATACAGAACATGTTAGGTTACTGATTTGGTGGAGATAGAAGACTGGCGATGTGATCAGTACCCACCCTTTACGTGTGCATTTAGAGCACGCACACACAATGCTCCAGTCACAGGGGGATGTAGATTCATGTTCTTAAGTTATGGAAAATGAACTTTTGTCCATGACTGGCATTACAGTCAGGGGCGGTTTATCCTCTAGAGCTGAGGGGCTGCCTCCTCAGAAATTCCTCCACATCAGCATAAAATAAATATTAAATAGATCCATTTGTTTAGAGATACAATTGTATCTCTAAACAAATTGATGTATTTATTTCTGGGCTGTCTGGCCGGGACTGCCTGCCCCACCTCACTTTGAAGTAGGAGACGGAAGCCAGGCAGTAAGTCAACTTTTCTGCACTGAGATGCATGACACATGGCTTAGCTTTCTAAAGCCCTTTATTTCCATTGTGGTATACGGTGGTATCCACGATTGGCCAGTGATGCTTTTAATGTCATGGTTTCGGTGTTGGAGTCTTCATCCCTGCATGAGGGCAGGCATCTGTCATTTACAGGCATCATTCCACCCTTTCCCATTCGTCACGCAGTAGGAGTGAATGCAAGCATGTCTCATTTAGTGCCTTGTCTTCGGTAATGGTAAGATTTATAATGCTAATCTTGGGTTACTTATATGTTGCTGAGACCCCTTGTCTGCACATATTTCTGTATGACTGATTGCAGCCAGCAGCTGTGGGTGCTTCCCAATGCCTGGATACATTTTCTTCTAAAGTTGATGGCGCATGCAGTGCAAGCCACTGCACAAGGACACACTTTGAAGGGCCTGAAGTTTTCACGTTGTATAATTCACACATTCAAATAACTGTTTAACGAATTATTGCAGTAAGTTATGGGGCAGTTTTTAATATGTTTAATATTTGAAGGCTAAACATTCACACTGCTTTATAAACCTTGCTTACTCACTAAATGCAATTGCTTTCAAATACACCGTTTGTCAATTTTTGTTCTTTTTTTCTTGGGAAGACGACTTACCCTGGACTCCTCACTTGTCCATTTCGCTTGCTCCCTTCACTGGCTACCGAAAAGTCACACCCAACTTTTACACCCTACCACTTTCAAATGTCACCAGCCACAACTGCTTACAGTAAACATCTGTCCATGGTATGTATGTTGGTTTAATCAATCAACATAATCAAAATGCCAATGCTGGATGAATCTATACACCGAGCTGTTGCTGCTATTTTTTTGTTACGCATGCTACTCAGAAGGATTGTTACTTGCCATTCTGTTTTCTTCCTTCAACTATTTTTTAGAGGGTGTCAGTAACTTTGCTTTCTGTTACATTTGGTTTTGTCCACTTTCTGCTTTTTTCCCTTTGTTTATAGATTTCAAATAACAACAAGGCCCACCAACAGCTGAAACAAAATATACAACATACCATAAACATAAATCATAAAGTACACCATATATTTGAAGGAACATACCTGTGGAGGTATAACAGTCACAGAAGGTGTATGACAAAAAGGCGACAGCAAGAACAAGCAATGCCACTTGCCTGCACGTATCCATCATTTGCATAATTTTTAATTGCTTTCGGATTCAGGATGCTCATTACAGTCTGGGTGTCCACGCCATGCGTGGCAGTTTATGTTGATGCCCAATTCTTCAACAACACTTTGCATGCTTTGACATTTAACTTACAATTAAACAATGTTAAGAGAAACCGCAAGTACCAGCGTGCAGCGTGGATTTGGTAAAAAGCAAGAAGTAGCTGAATGTATTTTGCGACATGCAAGACGTTTGTTGAAACACACACGTCCTGATGCAATATCAGTTCTGTGTTAGGAATGCCTGAGGTTGGACACAGTTTGTACGAACAGTGTCGGGGCCAGACTTAAAGTGGCTTGGATTCTGCACTTAATGTAAAATGTGTTATGTGCATCGGTGCCGTATTTTGAACAGTTTGTGTGGGAGCTTTTTTTGCCTGTCTAGGGAGCCTCGAGTGCATTCAGGTTACGTTAATGACATAGCTGCGGAGCGCCTTGGCTTGTATGCAACACGTTTGTGAGAAAGGTGACATATTTAAATAGTTCTGTGAGGATTTATAAGTAGCACTTGACAGTGAGCATTTTCCAAACAATGCGTTTCAATTCACCATATATCTGTGGATGCATAGATACATGATGTAGGGGGAGGGATCAGACAAGGCTGATTCTTCTCCCACTGCTCTTTGCTCTCCTGGTCGAGCCGAGAAGATCCACAAAAAGAAAGGTGCAAAGGGAGTAGAAAAAGGACGGGAGATGCATGAATTGGCACTGTACATTTATGATATTATGGTGACACTAAAGGACAATGATTGTTTTATCCCTGCTTTAATGACCAAGCTAACGGACACAGATCTTAGGGCCTTTCTTCAAGCTCCTTAGCACCCCACTAACACCACGATGTGTGCGCCATATCTAAGATACAGCGAACCTTGTGGGTAGTTAGGGGAACTAGCATCAAAAATCAAAATTTCTGATGCTAGTTTGGAGCTTTGCAGGATTAGCGTCAAAATGTAATAAATGGTGTGCCTCCTTTTAACACCTGCCCGGAGCAATCATTAAAGGTGGACAAAAAAATGATGCAAAGATATCTCTTAGCATGCATTATGCCTGGCGCAGGCGTAATGTAGCGCAAAGGGATACATAGTAGTGCACTGCATGCATTGCACCACTTTGTAAATCTGGCACTGCAATTTTGGCTTTGTTGGGCCACATTAGCTTAAAAATAAATGATGCTAATGTGGCACAAGGAGGTGCTAGGGGTTCTTAAATCTGCCCCTTAGTGTTTGAAATCAACTTCGACTCACAACTTCTTAGTATCACAGATTCAAGATGGAAAGCAGTGAAATTGTGGGGAAAGTTACACTTTCCATGGGCTCAGCAATACTTCACCTACCTAGGTATTCAACTAGCCTCCATCTTATATCTCACATTAGAGATAAATTACTGCTCCCTGCTACAGTCGGTTCAGCAAGAGCTACAGTCTTGGAACATGGGTGGCCTATGTGGCGCACAAGGATCGCAGAGGTGAAAATAGCTCCTCTGCCTAAGATCTTCTATCCTTCTCAAACCCTTCTGACAGCCGTGACTTGTAGGAGGGAAAAGGAGTGGGGCGGTGCGTGGCGGGGGCGACTAAAAAATATATATAATAATTAAAAATAAACTTACTTTTGTCGCTGCGCCGCTTTGATCCTTCGCTGCAGGCACAAGTTCCCAGCCTGCCCTGCATCCAATCCTAACAGTGCTTTCATGCTGCTGGCAGCATGAAAGCAACATTAGGATTGGATGGAGTTCCCAGCCAGGGCCCTCTGAGGCAGAGTGAGAGGCTCTGCCTGTTCTCTCTCACCCAGCAACAGAGTGCCAGGTTGAAGAGAGCCTAGTGAGCATGTATGTTTGGCCGGCCCGGGACGGCGGGCCAAACATACATGCGCACTTAGGGGGAGTGCTGTGCACTCCCCCTCTTTACCTGTCACACTCCATGGCCCAGCCCCTTTTACAGTAAAACCAAAATAAATGTAGTTTACTCATAATGGTTCTTCATGAATGGAATAATAACTGCAGAACGCAGTACAGTGACTCCTGCAGAAACAACGAGCCTTGGGTTTGTGTTCGCTTTAGACACCAGAGCAAATCTGACCATGGAACAAGGCGGCAGTGGAAAAGGGCCTCATGATGTCCATTCCATTGCCAGCCTTCAAATTTCTTTATACTTGTCACACCAACCATACAAGTTCTCACTAAGGCGGCCAGCATGCATTTACAAAACATTGTTCTGGTCTAGCAGGCAAATTGTTTTTTATGTTTTATCAACATATTTAAACATTCAAATGAATGTGGTTCAGTTGCTTAACTTTCTAGAATGTCACTTGAACACTGGTCATTAACAGCAACTAAATCTTCGAAATCTCTACTGTTGAACTTGGCCCTCCCAGGGGATCACCCTAAACGTTTTTGCCTTCAACCCCCTTTTTTCTGAAGATGTTTATGTTGGCTTTTGGGACTCTGTGCACCTAAGTACTGCTAACTAGTGCTAAAGTGATTGTGGTCTCTCTTTCAAATATGGTAAAATTGGCTTAAAGCCTATTGGCACTTTTAATATACTTATAAGTTGCTTGTAAAGTGGTACTACAAGTACACAGGCCCTGTAAATGATATTGTTTTACCCACTTAAGTAGCCTGTCAAACATGTCTCAGGTCTGCCACTGAAAATGTAAACTGCATTTTGACCAGGCAAAATAAACCTTTGCCAGGCCTAAGCCTTCCTTTGTAACACATATAAGTCACCTCTAGGGTATGCCCTAAACAGCCCATAGGGCAGAGTGCAGAGTATTTAAAAATGTTGGGCATCTACTTTTAAGTTTTAAGTGTCCTGGTAATGAGAACTCTCAAATTCGTTTTTCACTATTGCAAGACCGCCCTCTCCCATAGAATAACATTAGTTATCTTATTACACTCGATAAATGGTAAAGCAGTTAGGAATGTCATGTTTAGTGGATGAGGAATTATTATTTAAAACCATCTTTAATGGTGAAGATGGATTTTAGATCACAATTCTGGCAGTTTTAGAAAATTGGTATTTTCTGATCCTAACCATTTGGTGCTTGCAGCCTGTTCCTGGGTCACATGACTAGGTGTAGTTGACAGCTGGTCTTTGTGCATTTTTCCCAGGCAGCATTACAATGGACGGTCTGAGTGGTTTGCAGAATGTGCAATCCTGGCTTGATGAAGGTGGCAGAGCTTTCATCTACTTCACTAGCTCTTCAAATGCACTGGCAGAGCTCACACACAAGGACTTCACACTAGCCTGTGATGTCCACAGACAGACTGGGACTGCCAATCAGACAGGGAGGCAGAAAATTCCAGGCACTTCTGTAGAGGGAAAACTAAAGAAGCTTCTCCCACTTCAAAGGGGACACTAGGTATAATCTAACTCTTCAGTACACTCATGGACTTGTGAATACTACAGCAGCAGGACTGCCCTGCTGTTTGAGGCCTGTTCTGCTGTCTCAGAAGGCAGACTGGACCTGCTCCCTTTCTCCCAGGCTACCTGAGTGACCTCAAGGGTCAGTTGAGTGACTTACTGTTCTGAGCTACAAGGACACAGCAAACTCCAGAGGCCTCCCTCCAACTGCCCAGCAGACCTGCTGCACTGGACCTAGAACTGGACCTGCCTGAGTCCTGCTGGCCTCTGCTGGAGTCAGTTCCTCGTACCAAAGTGGTGCCTTCTCAGGTTCTGGGTATCTTGGCCTAACTGAAGTTTCTACCAAATCTGGTGAGAAGTGAACAAAAGCCCCACAAAGCCTCTCCGCACAGCTACAAGCTTCATTGGAACTTACGCCTGTCAATGTGAAGCCCCGCAAAGCCTTGCAACAGAGCTCCCAGTCTCATCAGGATTGTTATGGTACACTCTGGCAATAAATTGAAACACACATGCAAAGTTTGACATTTACATAGAAACAAAAGTTTTGTCCACTTTATACCCGCCTCAGCAAGGTGTATTTTTTGGTGCAAAGCTCTATATATGCATGTTAATAGATAGAGCTTTGCTTAAAAAACCATAGGTGGGAGCATGGGAATGCCCGTATATAAACCTTGGGAGACCCAATTGATGCAATGTATTGCAAAGCAATGCATAGCCTTACTTTACATTTCTTTTAGGCAACTTGTCAGCTGAAATAAAACTTTTGACCTGAAAAGTAAACAACAAACACCTTTCACCTGGTCTCTTTCCACCCATTGCAATACATTCTGTACATTACCACACACTCCCATCAGAAAGCTGCTCTTTGCATTTTACATTGTGACTGGAGAGTTGGTACTGGGGAGAAGGCAGTTGGCAGATGCACAACACCACCTGCATTCCCTTTTCTCCTTTGGGTCTTTGCAGACTTGTGACTGGCAAGTAAAGGCAGGTGAGCCCATCCCCAAACTCCTTGCTACCCATGCACTTGGGTCTATAGAGGCCCAGGTGACGCAGTGGGAAAAAGGGAAGGTGAATGCTTCCCAGACTAACATCACAACAAGTCAAGCACTTTCGTTGTGACATCACTCCATCACACCATCACCCGGTTCTGATATTTATTTTCATGCTAAAGGCTTTTTGGAGAAACCATATACAATACAGATTTGTGGGTTGTAGAATAACTGGCAGGTATACCCTTGGCAGTGGGAAGGCAGTCTGAATGGTCTGTATGGAATATGTCCGGTGTAAAGGGATGTTTGGACAGGTGGTCTCACAGAAGTGTCTGAAGCCTTTCTATTTAGACTGGCTTTCTGGTTACTCTGGCTTTGAAATGGTTCTCTCTGGATACAATGAGGAGTATACTAGTAATAGGAAAGGTGGTCTGTAGGCAAGGCTGGATTAGGGCTGTAAAATGAGTCTAGCACAATAAAGAAAATTGTTCTATATTCACATTTCAGGACTCAAGGCTTTTGGGGATATTGTAGTACCTACACAGTACACATTCAGGAACAATCATATATTCTTGTGTATTGTAAAGCACATTATGCCAGTAACACTGTGACAACTGAATGGGCTTGTGGAGTGTTCCCAAAAAGTGACCAAAATGCCTGCACTGCTTCCCATTATGCCTTGCAACAGAGTGGGCCCTTAATGTCGGGAATGTAGGGAGCTGGCTCTGTATATACTATAACAAAGTAAGGTACAGTGTACACAGAGTCCAGTGGATCCCCAATGACTTTACTGGGGCTAAAGTAGATAATACTAATACCTTATTTTGTGGTAATGTGGTCAAGCAGTTAGGCTTATCACAGGGTATTGCAAAGCATTTGTTGTACACACAGTCACACACACTTAATGACTAACTCCAGGCCAATGTTTTTTGTATCATAATTTGTTACTTTATTTCGAGAACCAAAAGGATCTTTGTTGCAAGTAAGTACAGTTTAAAGAATGTATCACTATATAAAATGCACTTTGTTTAGAATTCACAGCTAAAACAGTTCACAGGTAAGCAATACTTTTCAATTTCAAAAGTAGACACTTAGTGAAATTTCTAATAGAAATCAATGCAGTCCTAGGGGAGAAAATATAACAACACAATTTGCAGGTAAGTACTCAAGTTACAATTTCAGTCTTGAGGGGTTGCGGTGTCCACAGGGCAAAGTTTAGGGGGGGCACCAAGAGGGCACCACCAGCAACACAGCGCCCGCCGGGTGCAGAGGTTGGAGTTGGTGTCGGGCGCCGAATGGAATCATATGGAGACAGGGGAACTTAGAAAGAAACAGCTTGTAGGTAAGTACCTGTGACCTCAAGGCACCGACCTGGCAGTTCAGAAATAGTTGGCCTTGTTAATACTGAAATCGCATTGGGCATTTATGACTTTGATGAGAAAACTCATTAGGGGCTTGGTAAAGAGAATGTGACAGTAGACTTAAGCGGGCATGGGACTAACTCTAAGGAGATCTTAAGATGGATTGACTTCAGTTTCAAAGTTCTTCACATAATTAATTCATTGCTCCTTCAGGTGGCCATACTCTGGGTGTCAGTTTCAGCATCCAATCACTGCAGATGGCACCACCAATTTCCGATACTTTTAAGAATCTTCTCAGCAAACGTGCATTGTCATCGGGTGGCCTAACATGTGACTAACAAAAAATGACCTTTTCTAAATATTTGTTACTTGCAGTTCCTTTCTCATGACACACAATAAACTAAACTTATATTCTTTCAAATGAGATCTTTGAATTTCCTGTCCAGTTCAATGGCTAGAACAAATACAGTTACATTAACTAAACTTGAAATATGATCTTCTCCTACAATACAATCGAACATTGAAGATTACATAAACTGAGTAGGGAAAGAATTCAGCTCAGAAGGGACAGAATAAACAAGTGATTTTCTACTGCTGCTTGCAAAATAATACTTCAGGCCTAGTCAAGTTAAAAAGCAGAAATGAGCATTAATATGATAAATATATTAATAAACCCATTGCATACCTTACAATGCAAATCAAATAGCAAAGCACATTATTTTAATACAAACATTATTCATGTCATATTAGGACAATTTTAAATGTGCATTTATTTTTCTGCTCATAGGCTAATGAAATCCATTTAATTGAATATAAGTGTTTTAGTTCATATTCATTTAATACTCAGAATATATTTCATTTCTACTGTTTCTACTTGAAAATAATAATTTAATGTTAATATTCATTAATAACTCACATAGTTATGAATACACAATATTTTCTTGTTAAACATGGTGTCAAAATACTATAGTGGCCACACGGCTCACTATAATTCAAACATGCACATTTTTATTTCTACTTTAATTGTCTATGTTAGGCAGTTGGATGTTTTAGATTTATTAGCTGCCACATGCAACTTTTATGCCACTAATATTTTAATAAAATTCGATCTCTCTCTCACCAACATCAATGTCCTACTAAGAGCTCTGCTCCAAACTGAACACATTTGTCACTGATGGACGATGTACTCAAAAGAATACCTTTGCTACCTATCATGTCTCAGTGATCTTAATGTTCCTGTTTAACCAAGCAACCTACCTAAACCCTGTCTCAGATGCCATTTATGCAGCTTTACATTAATGACAACCCACCATTGTTTGGTCAATTTTATTAAATACATGAACAGCATCAGTTCCAATTAATGGTTGACATATAACTCCAACATCTCCTTCCAACCGCATTGCTTTGCCTACAAGTGACTTCAACAGAAATGCACACTCTAAGAATCCTATCAAAAACACATTTATTCTGACAGGACCTTGACGAGGAATAGGATTTTTTTTTGCAAGCTTGGTGGGTTCATGGTATTTACAATGGTTAAAATGCACTGATTTGAAATGGACTACTAATAATAAGCATATCCGTGGTTCCTTTCAATTTCCATACTGGTAATAACACAACAGGGCTTTGTATAGTTCCATGACCCTACTGGTTATGACTCATAATGGTGGAACCTGTAACATCCCAGCAGGAGCAGACTGATGGTCCTAACATCAATCTTTATTAACAGCTGATATAGGCCTCTGTTGAAGTCAACAACAAAATACATAATTACATAGTAATATATTAATACAATTGTACACATCAACACCTTCCATCACTACTGGTCCTGAGAACAGAAGCACGCAGAACAAGCAGCACATCGTGTGGTCTCAACCCCTTTGCAGGTTTAGTTTGCTAGATCAGAAACTAGGTCTTGAGACAATAATGGTGTGTGCCAATCTGATATATACCACAGTAACTCTCACTGTTGGAGCAAACTCATGAGAAAGCATGTAGATAACAATCTTAGGTTACATACTCCCTTCAGGAAGCACTCATTACCACACTCAACACTAGTGGCTTCAACATACGACTAATGGAGTAGGAGTAGCATGGCACGTATGGCTCCCATTCTAGTTCTGGTGCTGGTTCTCTACATATTCTCACCCTAATGTCTGATTATTCCCTGTAGGAAAGTGCCCCTTTTGGCATGGTGGGGAGAGTCACCCCTCTAGCAGGGTGCATTATACCGTAGGTGAGGGCATAGCTGCATGAGCAATATGCCCCTACAGTGTCTTAGTTCATTCTTAGGCATTGTAAGTGGAGAGTGGCCAGAGTTCCACTGCCCCAGGGCACTCCAGCAAGTGGAGATGCCCGGACAAATCCCTACTTCTGGCAGCAGATCCAGTGGGAACATGAGTAAACAGCAGGGCATGTGCCCACCACAGCTAGGACCACCCGTAGAGTGCCAAGAGCTGAAGTGAACCCCTCCTGCAGAATCCTCCATTTTGTTTTCGAGGATGTTAGCGAATAGGGTTAGGAATGTGCCCCCCTCTCTAATGGGAGTGGGCACAGGAAGGGTGTGACCAACCTCAAGGTCAGTAGCCATTGGCTACTGCCCTTTGACCCCTGTAACACCCCGAAATCTAGTATTTAAGTGCACCCCTAAACATTGCTCATCAGATTTCTGGCATCCTGAAAAGAAGAAGGACTGAAGAGCTGCACCAGCAGAGAAGATGACAAATGACTTGGACCAAACACTACCGGCCTGTTTACAGCTCCTCCTACAAAAAGACAACGCATCCTGGAGGACCAGTAATCTCTACAAATATCCAGGGAACTTCCTGCCTACCCAAGGAACAAGATCTCCTGAGGACAGTGGCCCTGTTCACAAAGAAACCTCCAAGAAGGACTCCAGAACAGCCCCAGATCCACTAGCCACTCTGCACTGATGCCCACGGCCCATGTCCAGACGGCCCACCGGTCCAGAGAAGTTCCCCGGGCGATTCCAACCTCAAGTCCGCCCTGGATTGATCCCTCCTGACTAACACGACAATGCCTGCAGCCTAAATCCAGAGGACCTCCCTAAACACGACTGGATCCAGTGAAGATTCCCATACGCTTAAAGGTACCCCTGCACCTGCAGCTCCCTGGCCTTGGGGAACCCAACCAATGGTCCAGCAATGTCCAGTGGGCGCTCTACTTACCCTGCCATGTTCTGCACCATCCGGATGCTGCTATCAGCTGATGCTGGAAAAAGGTGACCCTTTCTGTGGAATCATCCTGCTTGTCGACCCATGAGGAGAGGTATAACTAAATATGGTTTCTTGATTCCTTTTTTAGCTTAGCCACTTACACCAGCATATTTTTAGAGTTAGTTGCCCTAGGTAGGTAGATGATTTCAAAATGGTTTTGTCTTTCTTTTATTTTGCTATTGCCCGCATGTGTTAGCCCATTTCCAAACATGCTAGTCCCTATTGTTGGTTAGTGATAAGGATTGCCCAGCTCTGAAATTGATTGTTAAAACTGTATGTGATGCTTTACTGATGTCACCATCATCTGCTTTGAAATCTGGTAATAATGTTCATATTGTGCTGTTGCTAATCTAAATCATTCTTTTGGAGTGTTTAGAATTATTGATGTCTAGTAGGTTGAATCTTTTCAGAAGGTTTGGACAGCCTATGTTTTTCATGTATGTCTATAACTTAGTTTTGTTTATCATTTACACAAAATTGATTTTGGGATTGTAATAAAGCTTTGAAACTATTCAGTTTGGAGTTTTGATTTAGTGTTGAATTGTTCAAGGTGTTTACGATTGTTCATGGTTCATTGTCAATGATTTATGAATGTATGATTCTGACTACTATCTCTGTCACCAAGTCCAAAGATTCAGCCGACCTCTGTGATGTGGTCTCACCAGAACGCTTGTGGTTTTTGTACCTGAGGTGGGAAGAAGACCTCTGTGGGCACTCTTACATTGGTTTCACACAACATGCATGTTTAAGGATAAACAAAGGCTACATTTTCTGTTTTGTGTGCATCCAGGTTCAGTCTAGTTAAAATATATTTAGCAAGCCTCTTTATGCAGGATGAATGGCCTGTTTTTTCCATTTTTACAAGCAGTGAACAGATAGGCCTTTAATCAATGAGGCGTCAAAGGGCATCTTCCCTCAGTGATACCCACCAATGAGGAGATGGTCCCTTTTTGTCTTTGTGAGTTATGAAGAGCTCAGGTTCCGAACCGCCGGAGCAGCTTTAATGTCCAGAGATTAATGGTAATGCTTGACATGTTTTTCCACACTCTTTAACTAATCAGATGACAATTCTTCTAGAGGCCTATGCCTCTAATAGCCCCCTGTAAATAGGCACTTTAGAATAGTAATTACATATAAAGAGAAGGGATAGGAGGATTCTATGGTCCAGTGTATACCCTCCAGTCAACCTGATAATAAAATATAATACACTGTTCCAAAGCTAACGGGAGGAAAAAGAAAGAAAAGGAAAAGGAGTCCTGATAGTCAGGAGCAAAAGTCCTCACACACCACATTTGGTGTCATGCTTCATCATCGGACAGCTCCTCGTCAGGCCGGCGCTGCAATGCCTGACGGGCACCCCCCGAAGGGGGGCTCTTTGCCGGAGATCTTTTTTGTTAACAATGATGCCGCGGACCCAAGTATGGTTCCAAGAAAGAGGACGGAGAAACAAGAAGAAAAAGTAAAATTGGCTCAAGACCTTCACTAAATAATTTATTATTTGCTGTTGGGAAATGGCCAAGATTAAAAAAGTAACAGCGGAGTGACACAAGAGATAATGCTCAGACACTCACACAACAATCAGGATAGGGGAAGACGGTGATTATCCGAAATCCCTCAATGTATGGTCAATATGCGGTCGACATGTTTCGCGTCTCTTATGGTCCAACAGGATCCCCTGACGCTTCTTCAGGACTTACTAAATCATTGGAATTCTCCAATTGAAAACAAAGGTAAAACAAATTTAAGCTCCTACGATCTAGCACTCACAGTCAGAACGTCATCAGTCACTTACTGGAGGTCAACCGGACTGGCTTTCCTTTCCTGTCAGTCACCCTAGATACAGGGAGAAAACTGAGGTTAGCAATTAGTGTAACTATTTCATCTGCACTCGGGGAGTAGTGCATATGAGTCAAAAGTAAAAGATTTTATGTGACAAACTGTGCAACAAATAGTGAAAATGTGGATGATAGCAACCCATGCTCGTGATATATAGGGGGGCTTACCATCTCCATTAGAAAAAGGGCTTCATGGGATCACGCAGGCTGTTGCCCGGTTCACAGCGAATCTGGTTATGAGGTAAACACAAACAAATAACAGAGGAACAGAGTATCTCTGTTACTCAATCGTCAGCCAGACCTATAACAAGGTCACTGGGAATAAGCAAAACATAATTGGAAGTGTAGACCGGATTCAGGCAAATTGTAATATGCACCCACACATACAGAATGGAGATCAAAACACACCAGTATAATTACAGATATGTCGTCATAATCATCAACCTGATTAGTAATATATGTACCTCAGTTTTCTCCCTGTATCTAGGGTGACTGATAGGAAAGGAAAGCCAGTCCGGTTGACCTCCAGTAAGTGACTGATGACGTTCTGACTGTGAGCGCTAGATCGTAGGAGCTTAAATTTGTTTTACCTTTGTTTTCAATTGGAGAATTCCAATAATTCCAATGATTTAGTAGGTCCTGAAGAAGCGTCAGGGGATCCTGCTGGACCATAAGAGACGCGAAACATGTCGACCGCATATTGACCATACATTGAGGGATTTCGGATAATCACCGTCTTCCTCTATCCTGATTGTTGTGTGAGTGTCTGAGCATTATCTCTTGTGTCACTCCGCTGTTACTTTTTTAATCTTGGCCATTTCCCAACAGCAAATAATAAATTATTTAGTGAAGGTCTTGAGCCAATTTTACTTTTTCTTCTTGTTTCTCCGTCCTCTTTCTTGGAACCATACTTGGGTCCGCGGCATCATCGTTAACAAAAAAGATCTCCGGCAAAGAGCCCCTCTTCGGGGGGTGCCCGTCAGGCATTGCAGCGCCGGCCTGACGAGGAGCTGTCCGATGATGAAGCATGACACCAAATGTGGTGTGTGAGGACTTTTGCTCCTGACTATCAGGACTCCTTTTCCTTTTCTTTCTTTTTCCTCCCGTTAGCTTTGGAACAGTGTATTATATTTTATTATCACTTTAGAATAGTAAACCTGATCCCAGTTTAATTCATGCACTTTCCTCTCTTTGTGATGCACTGTAGTTCGAATATTAAACCTGACCCCCTTGCCACATGTTTAGAAATGTCTAGAAGCTTGTAATTAGTAATGTATTGCACTGCCTTATTTTACTTTGTATGCTCTTTGTTGTGTTTTGATACATGAATATGAATACATGTGTATATGTTTATATTATTTATGAAACATTTTGAAGCTTCATATTTGAATAATTATTATTTTAAATATCAGTAATACATAAGGATATGTTAATGCATACTTTTTAATGCTCATTTTGAACCATTATATATGTTTCTATAGTGGGTGAATTATTTTGAAAATCCATTAATTGAGTTAAAAGTAGCTACATTTTGTAGATATTTATAATTATCTATTTGTATCAAAAATATTTGATTTGAGGATGGAGTCTAACCTCAGACCCCATTCTTGCTCCACAGACCACTGTCTGTTCCTGGCTGTTTTTTGGCCCACCAATGAATGTGAAAAAAGGAGTGCTTGGGTGAGTGCAGAAAAGCAGCACCACGTGCAGTGTATATAGTGCATATAAAAGTAAGCATTCTATATCTTGGGATAATGTGCTATCACACTGAAGTAAAGGCCAAAGGCTATTTCACTGTTTAGGCTTGTAGATCTTTCTCGAAGAAAGCGTGAATGGGATTACTGTATTCATTCCTGCTTAGGTGAAGCTTTCAAAAGTGTTTCAATGCTATTTGCAACTTAGATTCCAAAATATGATTTAATGGTGAATTCAGGTTTTGACAAATTAAGCAGAAACATAATTTGATCAAAATGTACTTTATGCAACCCTCGCAAAAACTGGCTTTAAAACGAAAACTGCAATACACATGCTTGGCTGGCAGTGTTATTTACCCTGTCTCAGAGAACAATGAAGAATTGATAAAACATAAGGTGGGGGACAATGAGAAAATAGTTAGAATTGGGTGGTAGAATTTCTCCAATCCCTGACTAGTGCAAAGAATAAATCTGACACCTCTAGTTCCACATCTTCAGAACATTTTTGGACCTAGGAAGACTCTATGTGAAGTGAAGTCCCTGCTGGAGGAACACTCCTGATGTCTGGCTCCTGATTTCTGCTGGAAGAGGAGGGATCCCACCAGGACTCAAGGACTCCTGAATCCTGTAGGAACTCAGGGACTGGAACTGCTTGACAGGTGTGAAATGGTTGGCCTCTGGTTTACCTACTTCAGGAGTACAAGAAGCAGAGGAACTCATGACTTCAAGAGGGACCCACTAACTAAGAGGGCTAGACGCTGCAGGGGGTCTGGCTGAACAGATCACTGGTGCCCAGAAACCTGCTCTGATGAGCTAGCAGCTGTAGGAATGATGGGACTGACTAGTAGAAGCATTTTCAGCAGTTAGAAACTGATGGCTTGTTTTGAAGTTTGTCAGTTAGGGTACTCTGTCACAAACTCGAGGGTGTACTCTGTTCACTAAACCCTCACTCTGCCTCCTATTTAGATGGCTCAGTTAATGGGAAATATCATCAGATGGGCGAATAGAATAGGGGCTGTCGGAGGAAAGACATTACACTGTCTGCCCTAATTAGAGTAAATGGGGTAATGTAATTTATTACAATCTGGCACTGCCAGGAAAAACCTCACAGTGAGGCAGAGAAAAAATAACAATTAACCCCACATGGGTGTGGTGGGGTCATTCATTGTTATTATTTTTCAGAACAAAATTGCTGCTCTGGTAGTTTGTTTCTGAAAAAAAAAAGTTTGGAAATGTTTGGTGGATGACTTTCAAAACCAATGACAGTCATCCACGAATATTTTGTACATTGAAAGGAACCACTATGATATAGGTTTCTTACAATGTACACAGATCAGTACAAGGCTACCAGTGATCTCTAAATCAGGCAGATAGTGGTCCATCAGGATGACAGAGGTAATATCCTATGCTATCCTGATGGACAGAGTACCATTCCCCAAACCTTCAATCCAGGCCCTTGCACTCACAGCAAAACCTTTTACCAGGGACAACCTTCTTGGTGTATCAGATCTCTGCCACATCACAGTCATCCTGCAGTTGCACCTAGGTCCAGGTCCACAGCAAACTGTCTTTTTTTCCACAGTGCTTGACTATTTATAGGTGCTATTTGCTTAAAACTACAAAAATTATTATCAGTGGTTCCCGTTAACATATTCAGATGGTCTTGGAGTCTTTGTATGTATTGGAATTTTCTCTATTGTTCTGAATTGTTTTGGAAACGTTATTATGTTGTTTTCGTTATTTTTAAAGAGTGGTACTGTTTTAAATAAGAAAGCACTTCTCTGGGGATTGTCTGATGATTGCCACATTACTGCCATCTCTGGCTCAAGCAGAGATTCGGTGAGAACTATCTTTTGACATCACAAGTGCTAGGTCATTAAGATGCTAGGAGTTCCCTCACCCAAATTAAATAACCTATTTTCTGACACATTCTATGTAGGCCTGATGAAATGTAATTGTGTAATTGTCAGAATTTCACATTGCACGTATCACACTAAATTCCAGAAATTCCAGAAATTATGACACACCACATGCTTACTTTGGCATTCATGACAAAATTATAGCATGAGAGATCAGCATTAATTAAAACAACCAGAAAACCAGCAGCTGTTGTTTGCAGCAATTGTTTTTTTTAATGTCAAAATGAGTCCTTGCCTACAAAATTGAGGTGAGGTTTTGGGAGAAAAATGTAGTGCTAAATGATGGATTTTAATTTCCCATAATTTCATATAATTTTCCAAACATTTTGTAAAATTACACAAAAGCAAATTATGTGAGTTTCACACACCGCTAATTCTCTGTCTCACTGTTTCAAAAGTCAGATTCATTTGATATCAGTAAATATAATTTTGTAAACATGTTAAGGCTTTCCTATTCTGTAAATAAAATTAAGAATAATTGAAATTGAATGTATTTGAGAGACTATTTCTTTGGTAAGGAATATGAACTCCTAATGGTATAACGTGGGGTGTGCAGTGCTAATGGAATGAAAAGTATTCATGTGATTCCAGAGTTTGTAAAGTTACTGGCTACTTCCACCTATGTTTGACACATATATATGTTTACATATTTATGTAATGCCAATGAACATTAATACAGCCCATCAAAACTACAAGATCAAAATTCAAATGTAATGTTTTTTAAGTATAGATGCATCTTCTGGGTCTTCTGGACTTATATCATAACATAGATCAACACTGATTTAGTCTAGGGCCTTTACAATACAATAACTTTTTGTGTCTGCCTAAATAACTATTGCCTAGATTTACTAAAAGTTTGGACTGGCTCTTTCATAACTGTAAGATAAGCAGAGGTGCACAGAGCAGATCACACAGTAGCAAAAGCAGTTCCTATGTTATGCTATTTTGCACTAATCCAAAATGGCTTTGTGCCAACTGTAAAAAAAATTGGATTTCAGGTTGATAGAGGTATGCACCCTATCCGAGCAGGAACATCAATCCTAGTCAGGGTCAATCACAAACACACCCTAGGTTAACCTGTGTTCACTCTCTGGTAGCTTGGACCAGAGCAGTCAGGCAATGAGTTAATTATTTGTGTAACACTTCAAACAATACACAGTGAAAATACCACAAAACAAAATCACACCTGGTTAGAAAAATAAGGCTGAATGTAATAGATAAACAAGTCCAGGTACTGTATCAGGGGAGCTGAAAGTCTCTTGTGTCCCTGAAACTTCAGAAAACAGGAGGCAAGCCATCAAGTCCTTAGAGTTACTTTGGTTCTGGGTTGGAGAGATGCAGGTTTAGTCCTTCTCACTACCAGGCAAGGAGGGCAGCACAGCAGAGCCTGAGCCATCAGATTAGCAGCCCAGCAGGTTGGCAGTCCTTTTGCCTGGCAGAGTATCCTCAGGTCCAGAAGTGTAATGAGTTTGTGGTGTTTACCCAGTTGTGCCTTTGAAGTTGAGGATACTTCAAAGAGAGGCCTTTGAAGTGCACACAGCCTCTGCACTTCCTTCCTGGCTCTGGATTCACTACAAAGGGTTGCAGTTCTTTGTGCGTGATAGGACACACCCTAATCAGGTGTAAGTGTCAACTTCTCCCTTCCATCCTGCCCAGGATGGCCCATCAAGCTGTGGATGGCCCATCGGTCACAAATAAGCTTTATGTGCTGCTCTCTAGAGCGAATGCACAAAACCCAGCTGTCACACACCCCAGACGTCCATTCAGAAACAAGCAGAAGACACCAAATGGCAAAAGTAACAAATCACCAGCTTTCTAAATGTGGCATTTTCAGAATTCCAATTTAAAATCTGACTTCAACACAAGTTGGGATTTTAAATAATAATGCCAGAGACACCAAACTTGGGATCCCTTCTTCCCAATTAGAAATTACATTTATAAAATGTAATAAGGTAATCTCAATGTTATCCTATTGGAGAGAAAGGCTTTTCAGTAGTGAAAAATGTATTTAAGAGCTGTTCAGTACTAGGCCATGTAAAACTTAAAAGTACATGTCCTAAGTTTTAAATACACTGCACCCTGCTCTTGCGCTGCCAGGGCCTACCTTAGGGGTGCTTATAAGTATTTTAAAAAGTTTGGGCCCGGCAAGAGGGTTAATTTGCCAGGTCGAAATGGCAGTTTAAAACTGCACACACAGGGTCTGCAATGGCAGGCCTGAGACATGTTTAAGGGCTACTTAAGTGGGTGGCACAATCAGTGCTGCAGGCCCACTAGTAGCAGACCCTTTGAACAGGTAGTGCAATTTAATAGGGGCTTATAAGCAAATCAAAAATAGCAATTGTGGATAAGCCAATATTACCGTATTTTAAGTAGAGAGTTCATGCACCTTAGCACTGGTTAGCAGTTTTAAAGTGCCCAGAGTCCTAAAGCCAACAAAAATGCATTCAGCGAAAAAAAGTGGAGGAGAAAGGCAAAAGGTCTGGGGATTATCCTGTAGAAATGCCCATTCCCAACACCAACCCCATTTTATTTATGCAAGAGGGCATGTCTTATGTGGGACTGCAAAAGTACAGTGATGCTGCTTAGTGCAGATTCCTAATGCCTATTAAAACCAGGAAAGCAAGGGGCCAAATGACAAATCTCCTTATAGAACTATGTATAACAAGCTTAATATTAATTAATATATCTTCCATTTCTGAACATTTCTGAACCATATGCAAATATTTTAGCCACAGAAACATGTACTGGATATTGTACTCTGGAATATCAAGTAGGGAATTTTATGAAAATTATCACCCCCATTTATTTATATGGTACAAAGTATAACACGATCCTGTAGGTTGAATGTCACAAGTGAACTGGAGTACCCATTGTGCCACTCACTACAGTGACAGTGCAAACATGACTGCAGGTATGTCACTGTAGGCTGTCTGTGCAGTTTTAAAACTGCAAATTCAACCTGCCAAAACCGTCCTTTTCAATATTAATATAGAAATTTTCTATAATCCTAAAAAGCATATTTACCTTACCTATGAGTCACTAGTATGAGAGGGGGATGAGTGTCTTTATCACAGGTAAGTTAGATCTTTAAGCATTCCAACTTAAACAGAGCTAGGCAGCCTTACAGCTCCTATATTGACTTCACAAATGGAAAACATCTATAGAGCGGTCTCACAGCTCCCATATTTGCTTCACTAATGGGGGTCACCTTCAAAACTTAGGACTCAAATGCTGTCTCATGTTAACCTCTGTGGCCACAATGGTCTGGATTTTCTGTTTACAAAGTTGCCGAAGTTGTAGACACCCAACGGCGTGAGAGGAAATTAGAATGTTTAAAGATCTAAGATGCCTGTGATAACTGCTGAAGACACTCATCCCACTCTCAGTAGGTTCCCTTATGAGAGTGTGGTCTTGAACACGTGGCATTCCTGAGGAAGGCATTTCTCACCAAACATGCATAGAAGATACTGAGTCACAGCTACAATATTGTTATAAAAGAATATATTGAACTCAAGAGAATATGTGGATATGCATGGAAAAGAAATAACATTGAGTTGAAATAATTGCATGAAAATATAATAGACCTCTAGTAACACAATTAAATTACAATATTGAGATTCAAGATCCAAGCTTTTATGTATAGCAGAAACTAAAGAGGGTTTTGGGTTTATGAGTGGACATATAGTTTGGTATGAATGAAGAATGATAAGGGTGATGTTTGTATAGTGGAGTGAGTGAGTCATTCACGTTTATTTTGTATTTGGAGACTTGTACTCAAACATCCCAGGATAGAACACCTGAGGTTGAGATATTGACGTAACTGTTCTGGAAAATGGTACATGAATTTGTAAAAATAGACCGAGAAACTTTTAACATTGCAATAAAAGAATGTAAGTGAGTAATATAATGGAAGGATGATTATATTCTCAACACTATCCTCTGAACTGTACATACATTTTTATATGTATACATATGAGTCAGAACAAAACAAATGTTACAAGGGAATGTTTATATTATTTAAAGTTTTCTTCTGGAAAATACATAGACATTTCCTGGATTCCACGTGCTCAGGAAACATCAGCAAGTATGGAAAGAAAGTTGAGTTTAACCAAGACACACAAAATAGGAACTTCAAAAACTTTCTGGTTTATGTCCATGGCAAGGTATGTTGTGACTCTGCCTTTACAGTTGTCCTTCTCATAGTAAAATTACTATCTTGACTTAGGTTGTTGCCATGCGAACAGCACCTGTTTGAGTAGGTTTTCCTAATTTGGGACCAGGCTGTGGAACTAGAGCAGCTCAGACAGGCTTACTTGTCATGTTGTGACCACAGTAGGAAGAGAGTAGCATTGGAACTTTGTGAGATCATTTTCAAACCCCTCCACCAACCAGTGCTGACTTACCACTGTATCCTGGAGTTCCCCATCCTGGAAATCACAGGAATGTCTTCAATTTTTAGAAGCTTTAGAGACGAAGGCAGCACGCTGTGTTGCCTGAGGAAAGACTGGGCTCCTGGGTCCTGAATCTTATTGAAGCAAAATCTCTGGAAGTAGTTCTAAAAGGGTCAGGAAGCTGGTATGTACTTTGTAGCAATATCATTTATAAGGAATACTACTTAAAAGAAGAATTAAGAAAGCATGAATAGAGAGGCTTGTCCCCAGCATGAATTAATGTCCTGTGTCCACTGGACTCCCCTTCCCTGAAAGTATGTGAAACCTAGTTTGATGCTTGGAAACATGGAGTCTACAAACCTTTTTGACTTTCAGATAATCTGGATAGGGTCCTGAAGCTACACAGCAAAGAAGTGCCCTTGGAAGGTAAGATTTACTGTTTCCTTTCCAGTTGGAGCTTCTTGCAGCAAATTCTGAGGGTTCTTTATGACTACAGAAAAAGTAGAGGATTTCAAGGAGCCCTTCCCAGCCAGCAGTTTTAGCCTTTATTACACTGAAGAAATTTGAGTTCCTAAAAATGACTAATAGCCATATTTAAAGTTTGGTGGATGGGATACTCTGTCAAAACATAGGGCCAGATGTATCAAGGTTTTTTGCTTTCGCAAATGGTGCGAATGCCCATTTGCGAATGCAAAAAGCCAGTTCAGAATGTATGAAAGACATTCTGAACGTAATTTTAAGGAATCGCTAAAATAGCGATTCCTTAAAATTCCGACCCTGTTTAGAGAGTCGCAAATTGTGACTCTCTAAATAAGAAATTGCAAATAAGAAATCCTTATTTGCGATTTCTTAGCACATGTATGAAGCCATTCCTAAATGCGATTTGGGCATTTAGGAATCGCTATTTACCACCAGGTTGAACCTGGTGGTAACCATGTGCAAAATTTTAAAATGCATTTTAAATGCATTTTTAAAATGTACATGTAAAGCACACATGCCCTTTTGGCAAGTGTACACCTTACATGTCCCAAAAAATAATTTTGGGGTGCAGCAGAGGGGGCCTTAGGCCCCCAGCACCCTGGAGTTTTGCATTTCCAAAATTCCGATTTCTAGTTCAGAAATCACAATTTTGGAAATGCAAAAAATTTGCAGATATGGGCCAACAGGCCCATAGGTGTGAATGGGGCCGGTATCGCAATTTGCGATTTGGTAATAGCATTTGCGATTTTTAAGAAATCGCTATTACCGATTCGCAAATGTGATACATGGCATTTTGCGAGTCGGAAATAGCGATTTCTTAAAAATCGTTATTTCCGAATTGCAAAAGGCCTTCATGATACATCTTGCCCATAGTGTGAATGCTGTCTGCAGTATTATAAGTGGCACAGGCAATATTCCACAGGTAAATATAGACAATGGGACATCTGTGATGACTGCAATGGACTATCCTGTCTGTCAAACTTTAATTAAGATAATAATTTGATGTTTCAATGATAATGTGAGCCCAGCTTTCAGGTTTTTTCTAATCTCAGATTGTGTTATAACTCAAGTCTTCAACAAGATCTTAAATTCTCAGTACTCAACCTTGTGGTGTAAGGCTGTTGGTCTGGGTGAAGCACTAGGCTTTACCAGACCCAGTATTCATGATAGTCAGCCTGAAACTGTGCCTGGAACCCAGTCACCCACATCACATAGACTAGCACTGATTTTGATTTCCCTATTGTTTTCTATTAACACTTTTTGTTCTTTTTTCAAATTCACAGTTACTGATAAACTTTGCTGATTTGTGTCCTTTTTGTTGTTTTAACAATTACATTTGTCATCTTTTTAGAACATTGTTTTAGAATTGTTTCAATTTACATTGCTTAATTGTTTTACTTATGCTAAAATGCTTTACTCATTTTGTCTGAGATTAGCTTGTCCCTTTGTGCCTCAACTTTCAGAGTAGTGCCTAGAATTCCAGATTAATGCCGGCTTTTTCTGAATATCTGCTGTATCAACAACAGCTCTTTTCCCTTGTGAATATTTGACTGTGTCCAATACCCTAGTCCAAGTACAGGTAATAAGGCAGCTGTCTACCCTTCTTTTGTTCTGGTACCTGAATCTTCCTAGCGGTTTTCTTGTAGTGCAAGATTAACACTCGCTTTGGGGTGTTTTGTTACATTCCTGCAAGTTCAATTTTTTTCTGCCTACATGCTCCCGTAATCCACCTCTTTCTATCTAATAATGCTTGTTTTGAGAATCCGGTTACTTTAGCTGCCGCTGAGTTTGCTCGAAAGATATGTAGTAATTTCGGTGTGACGTCAGATGTATATGCTTCAAAGATTTAATGTTCACAATTTAAAAAGCATCAAACATAAAAAGTAATACTTGTTACCCAGATTCGCATGAACCGAAGTCGGATTTGAGTATTTTACATGTATTCTTTCAGTTTTATTTGTCAAATATGTTACGTCTGGCCAAAATGAAAAGTTGTGCTTCCTCGAGATATCTGATTTCTGTTACAAAAGTGCAAACATCATTTTAAACAGTCCATGTTTAAGTCTAGCTATCATTTCCACCTAGCCTCCGCCTTGTTGTAATTCATATTTGCTAATTACAGCTGTAAGAAGAACACTTTGGCCACTATCAATATGCCTCACATATGCTTCTATTTTACTATTAATAGACAATGCCACTGGTTATAACTTCAGGCCAACATTAATCCACCACATTATATGATATGGCTGCTCTTAATTCAATGATATATAGAACTGCATTTTTACGGTACGTTCTGAACCTCTTCCAAGGCATGAAGAAGGCTCCACCAGTAGTGCCTACGCAAAGGCACACATTTTGGCTCATACACCAGTGTGCTGTCGATTTTTGCTAACAAAATTTCTGCAGTATATATAAGCATTTGTTTCCCGAGAGGTTTGGTAAGCTTTGACACATGCTGGTTGCAGCTATCCTACCCGGTAGGCGCTGCATTGTGGGCATTCCACTCAAAAAGTAGCTGAAAGGTTTACTGCAAGATAGGAAGTAGCAGAGCCAACAATCCTGTTAAATGCAATAGGTCTCTCATTTGGTCACTGTAACACATTTTTTTAAAACGACGGTCACACCTTTTTCAGAAGGGAAAGAGGTGGAGGTAAAGTGGTTATACCAAGACTCAAAAGGAAAACAGATTTGATAGCATACCAGACAAAATTTTAATTCTACCCCTTAGATCGTTTTGCCCCCTTTACCATATTCACAATTACAGAGGTGTTAGAAATGGGGCCTTTGGTTGGCAGTCAGATTACCCCCTGTCCTAGCAAGGACCCTCACTCTAGTCAGAGTAAGTCACACACAATCCAAATTATCCTGTGCCCACCCTCTGGTAGCTTGACACTGAGCAGTCAGGCTTAGCTTAGAAGGCAAAGTGTAAAGTATTTGTGCAATGAATCATGCAATACCACAGTATATCACCACAAAAATACACCACACAGTGTTTAGAAAAATATATAATATTTATCTAGTTAAATAAGACATAGGTCAAACCAATCAAGAATAAATAAGTATATGTTGAAATATCACTGTAAAAATGCTATAAAGTGTCTTTAGTTTTTTAAAAAGCAACAAGTGTCTCTTGTAAGTACAGAGTACCTGGTTTGCTTTCAAATTCTCCACAAGGGACCGCAGAGGAGGAGATGCGTGGGAAACAGGGAAGTGTGCCTCGAATTCTCTGGCTCACACAGACGATGCGTTGTTGAGTTTTCACGTAGGGCAGGCTTTGCGTCGATTTCCGACACGTAGACTGGGATCCTCTTTGGGTTGTGGGGTTTTCAGACGCCCTGGAGATGATGCATGGAAATCCTGGGTGTGCAGGAAGAAGTCAAAGGGGCTGCGTCAATCCGGTGGGCGTTGCATGGAACTTTCTGCCACAAGGCAGGTGCTGCGTTGATTCCACTCAGGAAGTCGGGCTGTGCCACTCTGGTTCGGCTGTGCATCGATCTAGTGGGCCGTGCGTCCAAGTTCTGGTCGCAACACTAGCGCTGCATCGATCTCCTCTTCAGGAAAGTCGGGCTGCGTCATTGCGGTTTGGTGTGCGGTGATTTTCTCACTGCGATGCAGTATGTGCATCGTTTCTTGCAGGCTGTGCGTCGATTTTCCCCACACAAGGAGTTCTTTGCAGAGATGAAGTCTTTTTGGTCCTGAGACTTCAAGGAACAGGAGGCAAGCTCTATCCAAGCCCTTGGAGAGCACTTTTCAGCAGAGCCAGAGGACAGCAAGGCAGCAGGGCAGCAGCAGGGCAGCGGTCCTTTGCAGAAAAGCAGTCAGGTGAGTCCTTTGGGCAGCCAGGAAGTTCCTCTTGGCAGGTTGCAGGTTCTGGTTCAGGGTTTCTTCTCCAGTGGTATCTTGCCCGGAATTGCCTGAGTTGGTAGGGTCAGAGATCCTGCTGAAATACCCAAATGTGCCTTTGAAGTGGGGGAGACTTCAACGAGTGGCTTAGAAGTGCTCAAGGTCCCCTTTCAGTTCCATCCTGTCTGCCAGGGTCCCAGTAGGGGGTGTGTCAGTCCTTTGTGAGAGGACACACTACTGTCCTTTGACATGTAAGTGTCAGGCCCTCCACCCTCCCAGCTCAGGAAGAACCATTCAATATGCAGATGTGTGGAAGTGTGACTGAGCATCCTGAGTTTGGGGTTGTCTGAGTGAATGCACAAGGGAGCTGTCAACTAAACCTAGCCAGACATGGACTGTAAGGCACTGAATGATTTAATTGCAGAGAAATGCTCACTTTCTAAAAGTGGCATTTCTTAAACAGTAATATTAAATCCAACTTCACTACTCAGCAGGATTTTGTATTACCATTCTGGCCATGCTAAATATGACCCTGTTACTCCTTTCATATCAGAAGCTACCACTCAAACAGTCTATGAGGGTAGTCCTAATGTTAGCTCATGAAAGGAGCAGGCCTCACAGCAGTGTAAACTGAATTTAGGAGTTTTACACTACCAGGACATATAAACTACACAGGTATATGTCCTGCCTTTTACCTACATAGCACCCTGCCCTATGAGTTACCGAAGACCTACCTTAGGGGTGACTTATATGTCAAAAAAGGGGAGTTTAAGGCTTGGCAAGTACTTTTAAATGCCAAGTCGAAGTGGCAATGAAACTACACACACAGGCCCTGCGATGGCAGGCCTGAGACATGGTTAGGTGGCTACTTATGTGGGTGGCACAACCAGTACTGCAGCCCACTAGTAGCATTTAATTTACAGGCCCTGGACACATGTAGTGCACTTTGCTAGAGACTTACAAGTAAATTAAATAAGCCAATTGAGTCTGAGCCAATGTCACCATGTTTTAAGGAGAGAGCATATGCACTTTAGCACTGATTGGCAGGGGTAAAGTGTGCAGATTCCTAAAGACTCCAAAAAAGAGGTCAGAAAAAGAGGAGGAGTTTGGGGGTGACCCTGCAGAAAGGCCATTTCCAATAGGAGGCATTTGTGTGTGATTTCCCCTCATACTGTAGTAAGTCAAGCAAGGTGAATGCACACCTCAATTTCCTTGGACTTTTAATATAGAAGAGACCCTTCCTGATCCTTTTTTGATCTCTTAGTAAGTTAGTCCAGCAAAGAATCGTGTATTCTAGTTTCCAATAACATTGGGAGCTAGCTCATTTGAACTCTGGCATATTTCCACCAGTGTAATTATTTCCCAAACCTTTACCAAGTCCATGAAGTCAACATGCACATATGAACTTTTATCCGAAGATTTGTACTACACAGAGAGTGACAATCACTCTCTTATATGAGCAGACAAACTTTCGACTGAGGGATTGCCACCACTTTTGAGCATCGACTAGTTTCTTTTTTTAGACCTGCCAATGAAAATAGGAGTAAATGACCAACAGTGGATGATAGAGGCCATGTGAGCTCTGTGAATGCACTGTTTAAAAGCACTTTTCATGCCTGCCTCAGCTTACATACTCATCCCCATTAAGAATCTGGTCAAACAGAAGTAGCATTGATCCAGTGCCATAACACTAAGTAATGGAGCTCCCATTATACATGCAATTATTATGGTTACCTTTAAGGTATACAAGGGCTTTTGGGTTAAGCAGGTGTGGGGGTCCTATGAAGGATGAGAGAACACCTACACCTGATGAGCTAAGGAAGACTAAGATGTATCCATGCATTGGACATTCTAGTAGATGCTGGTAAGGTGCGTTTCCAAAGCAGACTGTAGACAGGTTAAATGTGTATCTACGTCGGTTTGATACAAAATATTCACATTGAAAAGAAGGGTAAAACAAGCTCAGTAAGGAAATCTAACAACAACATCCTGCCCATGGAAGAAGTAATGCAAAAAGAAGGCACACATACACACATCATGCATTAAAACACTGCATGCGGTATGTTGAGATCTGCATCAGAGCATTAAGTGTGGGTACGTGTCTGGTAAAGGGGTGAAGAAGTTAGATATAGGGGATCATTACGACCCTGGCGGTCTCCGACGGCCAGGGGTAATGTAGCGTCCGTACCGCCAACAGGCTGGCGGTACAGAGGCCCTTATTACGACCGCGGCGGTAGCGCCGCGGTCGCACCACCGGGGCCTGCGGTTTCCCGCTGTTTTAGCCCCGGCGGGGATAATCCGCCAGGGCAGCGCTGCATGCAGCGCTGCCCTGGGGATTATGACATCCCTACCGCCAGCCTGTTTCTGGCGGTTTGCACCGCCAGGAAGAGGCTGGCGGTAAGGGGTGTCCTGGGGCCCCCTAACAGGGCCCCGGCCAGCTTTTCATTGTCTGCATAGCAGACAGTGAAAAGCGACACCCGTCGCACGGCCGCAACACCACCGGCTCCATTAGGAGCCGGCTCCTATGTTGCGGCCACATCCTGGCTGGGCCGGCGGGCGCAAACTTGGTTTGCGCCCAGCGGGAAAGGCCGAATTGGCGGCCGCACGGCGGTTACCGCCGCCCGCCAATGCCGTAATGACCCCCATAGTCCCTGATCAGGAACTTCCTCATAGCAGGTAACCCTTTGCTCAGATAAACAATTTTTCTTTTTATTAATTGATTGGTTTGTCTCTTCCATCAGCACCTGGACACGTTTGGGTATTTGGGTGCTCAATAGATATTATTCAAATCAATATTTTTGAAAAATATTTGTGTCCTCTCTTAGAATAAAATACAAAATTATACAGAGACGTTTTCAGATTCCGGTAGGTGTAATTTCTGATTTGAGAAAAAAATAGCTTTGAAATTAGCTCACACAAATCCCTGGCCTCTCTCTCTCTCGCTGGTTAATACAGAAAATATTCCAGAAAGGAGCAACATTACTAATTTAACGATGAAGGAACAGGAGCTGATTTTTATAGAAAATAATTTAAGAGCAAAATACATGCGGTTTAATTCCCTCAGGAAACTCTGAAATCAAAACACTTGTATTTTTTAAACAAATGAAATACAGCACCAAGGAAGGTCTTTGTAAAGTTTAAACACAGAGTAACCTCGCTCCATTTATGGCTAATGGTGATTCAAACAGATGGACTCACTAAGTCCCCCTCCCATGGCAACTGAGAGAAACAAGTTAAGAGGGGCTACTTAAAGGTGGTTAAGAGTTCCATGCTATTTGCCAGACTATGCTGAATATTAATCTCTTAAAGTTTCTGCTGAAACAAACTGTCTTGAATATGAATCTCCTACATTTACTGCTTTACATAAACACAAGGCCGGTGGCCACAGTGACAAGCCGTAAGCACAATATTGGTAATCACTGCCATAGTCCACCCACATATTGGGCCAGCGTTCGTCCCCTCTACATTGATCCGTTCTATTCGCAGAGTATCAAGTAACCCATTGACACTGTGTGTGTGCCAAGCCTCATATCTGAAGACCAAGTGACATAACACATTGATTGTGATGCCCCTTCTGCGTGCCAAGCATCGGATTACAGCTCTGGAGGGATCTCAGTTGCCACGCAACTGAAAGGTTTACCAAGGCAAGCCTGCCAAGGAGAACTACAGAAGACAAGTTGCAAAGTTTTGTCAGCAGAGCAAGGACAAAAGAGAAGTACAGTGCAACATAGCTAATGCGATTCTGTTTGCAACTAACAAATAACTTTAGTCAAGGAAACATGACAGAAGGCTTTGTTCGGCAAAACCTTCTAACATAATTTTATTTTTGAAACCAAAAGTATCTGTCAATACAGTGGCCCTCATTATGACCGCCATGCGGTCACCGCCGCGGTCAGAATAGCCCAGGAAGCACCGCCAGCCTGTTGGCGGTGCTTCCGCTGCCCTCCACCCTGGCGGTTTCAAACCGCCAGGGTTGGAATGAGGGCCAGTGTCCCTTTGTAGGGTCCCCAAGCCCACGAATGAGTGAAAGTGATGGGCGTGAGTTGGGAGTGGTTAAAAGCCCAAATAGATATCAACAACTCAGAAAAGCAGCTCTTGCGCGCTGCTGTGCTCAACCTAGAAACCACCATTGACATTTTGATGCTTAATCCATCAATTGTCAGCTCCTACAGTAAAGCCTGACCAACTACTTAAAGCAACCAGGTTTGAAGAATGAAGATCTACACAATGCTTTTACTGCTCTGTTTTATATTGTCTTATAGTATGTTGTGTTATCTTAGTTTAGCGTTTCTTGTGCTATATTGCTATGGTAAGTAATTTTATATTACATTGGATTTGTAAAATTCCAAAGTAGCAAAATGATAGCATGCAGTATATTAATCCTCTTCCTTTGTACACAATTGTTTTGATTAGTGGTTTTATTATTCACATTCACATTTTCGTGTTGTTGCAAGTAGTAGTAGTAGTAGCAGCAGCAATAATAGCAGTACTAGTGGTATCTTATTACTCATGGTAATATTATTAATATTCTTATTCTCATTATTTTTATTATTATTATTATTATTCATCTGAACAGTATTTCCAATATCTTTGTTTTTAGGGAGAAACAGAAAAGCAGAGTGGCAATTATGAAAAATACAAATAAAACTGAGATAAGAGAGTTCATTCTATTGAGCCTGGGAGACACTTCAGTCATTCGGATTGCATTCTTTCTAATATTTTTGGGAATCTACGTATTGACTGTGATAGGAAATGTTCTGATTATTGTGTTGATAGGTTCGAGTCCTAATCTACAGACACCCATGTATTTTTTCCTTATTCACTTAGCAACTCTTGAAATCTTCTATGTATCTGTCACTGTCCCCAAGTTGTTGGAGAACTTCATTTCAGAAGAAAGATCAATATCCTTTGCTGGCTGCATCACACAGTTGTTTTTCTTTGGTTTCTTGGGTTCAACAGAATGTTTCTTACTTGCATTGATGGCGGTTGACCGGTACTTTGCAATATGTTTACCACTGAGGTATCATACTATCATGAACAACAGGATGTGCTTTCAGTTGGTGATTGCTTCATGGGCTTGTGGTTTCCTTTCCACATTGCTTTCCATTAGTTTGATCTCAAGTTTGCAGTTTTGTGGCTTCAATAGGATCCAACATTTCTTCTGTGACATTTCTCCTCTTTTGCAGCTGGCATGCGCAGATCCTCGAAATGCAGAAACTGTCATATTCCTTGTTGCTTCATTTATTCTGTTGAGCTCATCCCTTGTAACCATATTGTCTTACATATGGATCATAGCTACAATTGTGAAGATCCCATCCTCCTCTGGACGCAAGAAGGCTTTCTCCACGTGTGCTTCCCATTTGTCAGTGGTTGTCATCTATTATGGGACCATGATTTTTGTGTATGTAAGACCAACAACGTCTCAATCCATAGATTTTACCAAGGTCATTTCTGTCCTGTACACAGTGGTAACCCCTTTACTAAACCCATTCATATACACTTTGAGGAACAAAGAGGTCAAACAAGCATTGATGAAATGTATTTCACGTTATTGTCTCCTTTCAACCACTTTATAAATGAATAGCTGGAAGTTAGTGTTTTAAGTGAACCAATCTAATCCCCATTACATGCCTTCATGGAGCACTTGGCCAGTGCATAATGACCTAAAATCCTGATTCCATAAAGCAGTTACGTGTATTATGAGAATTACTATTTCTCAATGAACAGCACATGCTTTTTATCTTAAAGTTTTTTTCAGATAATCATCAGTAATAATAACAAAGCAATACAGGATTTTAGATCAAAGAATTTGTAAGAAGACATTTGCTTACTATGCCTCTGAAATATACTTATTGCCAAGAAAACCATAGCACAATATCCCAGGATATGGATGGTTTTCAGAAAAGGTTAAAGACATTTTTGATGCCAAGTAAACTTTATCCATTTGTGCTACATTTTGACCTAGGCTCAATACAAATGTTCACGGTTTGATTGTTTGTACTGAATTGCATTTTACTGGATTGGTTAGTCTGATGTTCTTGTATATTGATTACTATCAGAAGAGTTTGAAAACATGTCTTTTGATGTAGTATCAGCTTACTACTTTCTTAATACCTGTTGGATTAGGCTGAACACCGCTGGTCTGGTTTGGATTGAATTGGATTGGACTGGATTGAGTTGGATCATATAGGAAAGGCATAAATTAGATTGAATGGATTGAACTGAATTGGGTTGGAACTTTCTCTCAACATAGAACTAGATAAATGTCAGGCCTGCAGCATGCAAATGCTCTGAAAAGATCATGGAGATATGCAAAATATTTTTTTTGCAACATTACTCAGGTTTCTTAAAACTGAGGACATTAGGTAAGATAATTATTTTGTCTCTTTTTCTTCCAGATCTGTTTTAAATATAATAGGTACTAGATTATGACAGGATATTACAACTAAAATTTGACTTTTCCTCAAATCTCATAAACTTCAGCATTCCTCTGCCATAGGGAGTAGCCTATACTCTAATTTCGGTCAACTGTATCTGATTTGCATGAGTAAATAAAGGCCGTAGAAACTAGTGTTTTGGGGCATTTTACTTCCTCATAGTAGTAGCACGTTGAATGTCAATTGAGAAGGGGATTTCAGCTGCAGAATGTTTTAAAATGCTGGGACTTTAAACAGGATAACTTTTATTCTTTGTTCACTTGTATTGGATGCTCACATCAGGAAGATTACCTGCTCCTCCGTAGGATGTAGATATTGTAGACTCTGAGGGCTTTGATTAAACTATTTTGTAGAATTTAGAGGTGACGGACACAATGTACAGGTAGTCTCACTTACACTTTCCTCTTCTCCATTCGCCTCATATGTTTGGGCTATACATGTATTCTCTTCACTTCTAGATTTGATTGTGAGTCAGGGCATTAGATATTTGATAACACTCAAATATTACCATTTGTTTATCAAAGATAACGCAACTTCTGTGGTTCAAACCTAATATAGCCCCTGATGAAATATCTTGTTGAAGAGAAGTATGCATGAGACACAGAGAAAGTGTACATGGTGTACGTAAGAATTTGTTACAGAATTTGAAAGGCACCTTGCAAGTGAAACAATTTTTTACATCTGTATGTGTGAACTGGATGAATATTTTTAAGTTGGATAGCTCAACTCTTTCTCAGAAGGGACTTTCACTTTTCAAATCACTCTTTCTGTTTAAAGGAAAGGTTTATGAGCAAAATGTGCTAATTTGAACTCAAAGAAAGACAACACAAAGGCTTTTCCATTGAACTCTTCATAGTTTATAAAGACTGAAATCCCACAGACAGCAAAGCATATACCTAAAGCGGCCATTACGAAGCTGATTTGGACTGGATTGCAAAATACAAATTTTGTACAATAACTCTGTGGAAAAAGGTATTCATTTGCACCCACAAACCAAACATAGACGTTGTGTTCTAGATCTGAACTTTGAAGGAAAAACATAATGCATTCAGAATAGAGTTGGTCATTCCAACCCTGGCGGTCGGTGTTAAAGCGGCGGCCAACCCGCCAACAGGCTGGAGGTAAAAAAAATGGAATTCTGACCCTGGCGGAAACCGCCAACAGAGACCGCCACTTTAACACTCCGACCGCCACGGCGGGACAAACAAACAGCGCGGCGGTCACAGCCAACAGACAGGCGGGAGACAATGTACCGCCCACCCTATCACAACCCACCAATCCGTCACCTTTTCCGGGGCGGTAGCCCCGCCGATAAAAACACGGCGGAAACAGATATTTCGAACGGAAAACGCTCACCTCCATACACCCCACGAGGAATCTGGACAGCATGGAACCCGAACTACACATCCTCCCAGCTATTGTATTCCTGCTCCTCTACCAGGAGCACGAACGCCGGTGTAGAAGACAACGGTGAGTACTGCACCTACGACACAGGGGAGGGGGGAGGAGAAAACATTACGGGCACACACATACGCAACACACCCGCCCCCACCCTCACCCACTACAACACACACATCAATGCATAGCAACAACTCAGAGTTACACCCCCAAACGCCCCGGAAGAATGCAAATACAAAAGGAAATGATTATGAAATTTGGATTATATTGTAAGGCTGAGTATAAAATATATCAAACATCTATAACTATATATGTATAAATTGTCCAGTCCGATATGTGTATCAACCATTGTTCGTGGGCCACTGGGCCAAAACACATGGGCAAAGCCCACACAGGATACCTGAGTCCAATGGAGAGAACACTGCAGGGGCATCAGATAGGAAAACTACAGGCACCTCAGGGGGAAGGTAAGGGGGGGCACCTCAGCCAGATGAGTCCACGACGCCAGATCCACGAGGGGCCTCCTTGGCCACTGTGCCATCCTGGGGAGTGCAAAGCCACAGTCTCTCAAGTCTCTACAGTGGGTGGCTTGCCCACTGTGCCATCCTGGGGAGTGCAAAGCCACAGTCTCTCAAGTCTCTACAGTGGGTGGCTTGCCCACTGTGCCATCCTGGGGAGTGCAAAGCCACAGTCTCACAAATGGATGACAGACTCCACTGGTTCTGGAGCGGGACTAGTGCCCAGAGTGCTTCGTGCAGCCCTGCCCGACAGATGCGGGCCTGCCCCTTCTGCCAATGGGACTGCGGTTCATGAGATGAAGGGCCCAGCGGAGCGGTGCTTTAGATGAAGAGCTCAGCGGAGCGGTGCTTGAGACGGCGGTGCCCAGTGGAGCAGTGCTTGAGATGAAGGGCCCAGCGGAGCGGTCCTTGAGATGAAGGGCCCAGCGGAGCGGTGCTTGAGATGAAGGGCACAGCGGAGCGGTCCTTGAGATGAAGGGCCCAGCGGAGCGGTGCTTGAGATGAAGGGCACAGCGGAGCGGTGCTTGAGATGAAGGGCCCAGCGGAGCGGTCCTTGAGATGAAGGGCCCAGCGGAGCGGTCCTTGAGATGAAGGGCCCAGCGGAGCGGTCCTTGAGATGAAGGGCCCAGCGGAGCGGTGCTTGAGATGAAGGGCACAGCGGAGCGGTGCTTGAGATGAAGGGCCCAGCAGAGCAGTCCTTGAGATGAAGGGCCCAGCAGAGCAGTCCTTGAGATGAAGGGCTCAGCGGAGCGGTGCTTGAGATGAAGGGCTCAGCGGAGCGGTGCTTGACTAGAAGGGCCCTGTTCAGCGGTGCTTGACTTGAAGGGCCCTGTTCAGCGGTGCTTGACTTGAAGGGCCCTGTTCAGCGGTGCTTGACTAGAAGGGCCCTGTTCAGCGGTGCTTGACTTGAAGGGCCCTGTTCAGCGGTGCTTGAGACGGCGGTGCCCTGTTCAGCGGTGCTTGACTAGAAGGGCCCTGTTCAGCGGTGCTTGACTTGAAGGAACCTGTTCAGCGGTGCTTGACTTGAAGGGCCCTGTTCAGCGGTGCTTGACTAGAAGGGCCCTGTTCAGCGGTGCTTGACTAGAAGGCCCCTGTTCAGCGGTGCTTGACTTGAAGGGCCCTGTTCAGCGGTGCTTGACTTGAAGGGCCCTGTTCAGTGGTGCTTGACTAGAAGGGCCCTGTTCAGCGGTGCTTGACTTGAAGGGCCCTGTTCAGCGGTGTTTGAGACGGGGTGCCCTGTTCAGCGGTGCTTGACTAGAAGGGCCCTGTTCAGCGGTGCTTGACTAGAAGGGCCCTGTTCAGCGGTGCTTGACTTGAAGGACCCTGTTCAGCGGTGCTTGACTTGAAGGGCCCTATTCAGCAGTGCTTGACTTGAAGGGCCCTGTTCAGCGGTGCTTGACTAGAAGGGCCCTGTTCAGCGGTGCTTGACTTGAAGGGCCCTGTTCAGCAGTGCTTGAGACGGCGGTGCCCTGTTCAGCGGTGCTTGACTAGAAGGGCCCTGTTCAGCGGTGCTTGACTTGAAGGGCCCTGTTCAGCGGTGCTTGACTTGAAGGGCCCTGTTCAGCGGTGCTTGACTAGAAGGGCCCTGTTCAGCGGTGCTTGACTTGAAGGGCCCTGTTCAGCGGTGCTTGAGGTGAGTGTCCAGGTCAGCAGATCCGGCCATGGCATGTATGTCACTCGCAACCTGACATGTGGCTGGCGGGGCCTTCCTGCCCATCTGTCTATTCGCTTGCAGGGCCCTCCTGGCCTGCAGTACTGGGCCTCTGGGTGTCCTCCTGCACACCTGGAATGGGGCTGGTGGGGCCCTCCTGGGCAGCTGGCCTGCTGCCGGACTTGTCGGGCGTGCTGCCCTTGCCACCCTTCCCTGCTCGTCTGTGCCCCTTTCCACCCTTTGGCGGTGTGCCAGGTGGCACCTCACTTCCTGACGGAGCCAGGGTAGGGATTTTGGAGCCTGCTGTCTTTGGCCTCTCGCGCCAGGCACTGGCAATCTTGGCTTGCTTTTCCGGGGGTGGGCTGGCCGTGTCTTGGTTCCTAGCCGAACTAGCTGCCCTTGAGGGTGGGGGACTCCAAAGTCCTTGGACTATTGTCTTTGTAGGTCCCGGTTTTGTGGTGGCTGAGGTGCTGATTGGAGTCTTATGAGATGGACGGGGTGGGGAAGTTGTTGGAAAGAGGTTAAGGTTGGCAAGGAAAAGCAATTTAGAAAAAGAGTGACAGTAGGTGTAGTGGGTATGGGAGTGGAGGAAGAGGATGTGGTTGTAGGAGAGTGAAGTCTGGTGTCTTTGGGTGCAGGTGCTTGGGCTGGAGGCTGTCGTGAGGTGGATGGCTGTTGGCTGGGTGGCTGCCTGCGTTTGTGTGGTTTGGAAGAGGGGGTGACAGACACACTGGGAGAGGACACAGGGGATGTGTAAATGGTAGTAGGGGTGGTGACTGCACGTGTGCGGAGTGTTCTGGTGGGTGTGCTGGTGATGGACGTAGTGGCTGAAGATGTTGTGCATGCAAGTGTGAGTGGAGACCTCACAGGGAGGGAGGAGGGAGACGAGGAGGAGGGGGACACAGAGGAGGCAGTGGCTGTTGTTATGTCTGCATGTGGATGTTGCTTGTGTGAATGCTTGTGTGATGTGTGGTGCTTATGTCTGGATGAGCTTCCCTTGGGTGTAGAGGTGTGTGCAGGCTGGTCTGATGGTGTGTCTGGGATAGGCAGAGGTACAGGGGATTGGGTCTGGGTGGAGGAAGTTGGAGGGGGGAGGCTAGAGACAGGGACAATGGCTGCCGTCAGTGCTGAGGCCAGAGCGTTGATCGATTGCTGATGGGCAGCCTGACCAGAATGAATGCCCTCCAGGTATGCATTACTCCGGTGCACCTCCCTTTCTACACCCTGGATGGCATTCAAAAGGGTAGACTGCCCAACAATGATGGTCCTCAGGAGGTCAATGACCTCCTCACTGAGGGCAGCAGGGGTGACAGGGGCAGGGCCTGAGGTGCCTGGGGCGAAGGAGATGCCCACCTTCCTGGGTGAGCGGGCACGGGGCGAACGCTGAGGGGCTTCTGGGAGGGCGGTGCTGGTGCGCTGGGTGGCGGCTGTACCTGTTGTTGCGGGGGGCACGGATGTTGCCGCCACCACTAGGGAGCTCCCTTCAGAGGACGAGTCGCTGTCACTGACATCAGCACGTGTCCCCGCTGTGGAGCTCCCCTCACTGGTGTACTCAGAGTCCGTTACATGACCCTCCAGGGCCATGTGGGATGCAGCTCCCTCGTACTCCGATGCCACTTCTCCTCCGCCTGATGATGCTAATGCACACAAGAACAGGGAGACCACAAAAAGGGGGGGGACGACAGAAGAAAAACAGGTTGACTGCTACCGTTGGCGGACAATACAGACACAGCAGCCCCCTGCACTACGTCGCGCTGTTGGGCTCTACAGATGCAATTCCTGGGATATGGCCTACATGGCTATGGTCGACATCTGCACACATAGATGACACAGGGGCATGAATAGCTGTACTAGGCACCCTACAGAGGTGGGGGCGGGGGCATAGGGCCATGCCTTACGGAGGGGCCTAGCCTACAGTAATTGCCCTGGCCTAGGGATACCCACAGCCCTCCTCCCCCACCCAGACACCTCCACTGCGCGCAAAGATAGCAGAATGTGCTTGTACTCACCCCCTTGTGTCTGCTGTGATGTCCTCACGTGCCCATCCAAATCGGGGTAGGCCACCGCCAGGATCCGGGACATCAGGGGGGTCAAAGTACGACTGGCACCCCTCCTACGTTGGGAGGCCATCCCCAGCTGAGCCTCCGCCGTCTTCCTGCTCCAGCGGCGGATGTCCTCCCACCTCTTCCGGCAGTGGGTGCCCCGTCTGTTGTGGACCCCCAGGGTCCGGACGTCCTTGGAGATGGCACGCCAAATCGCAGCTTTCTGGTGGGCGCTGACCTATGTGACATGTACAGGGGGAGAAAAAAAATCATCAACTTCTGCATGCTCGATGTGAGTGGCCCCCCATCCCCACCCTTGCCATGTGGCACATGCTCTCATCTGTAGTTTGATGCATGCCTCAATCGCTCCCCTCCCCACCATCTTTCATTCACCCCACTCATCACAGGCATTGGCCACAAAGCATGCTCCCAGTGTACTTACCTGTTGGTCTGGAGGACCGTAGAGTAGCGCACACTGGGGGACGACCCCATCCACAAGTTTGTCCAATTCTTCAGAAGTGAAGGCAGGGGCCCTTTCCCCAGTCGCAGCAGCCATTGTCCCTTCCAGACCGAGGTCACAGCAGCACTTACAGTATAGGTCCTCTCCTGTGGAAGATCAGGTATCGAGTGATTAAGCTGATAGAAAATGGCGGTCAAGCCTGCGGCGGTGCGTACCGCAGCGGTGCGTACCGCGACCGCCAGCGGACATCGTCATTGGCTCCAGAAACCCATAGGGTTCAATGTTAACCAATGCAGCTTTGCGCCGCGGTCTTCGACCGCCTACCGCCACGGTGTGCCACGCCAGCGCATTGACCTCACATCCCATTGTCACACTTCACAGGTCAGGCAGTCGCCATTTCAAGGGCCCACATGGCTTAATTTATACTGCGTCACACATACCTAGGCCTTGTATCTACACTCATACACACCTTTCAATGCATCAGGGAATCTTGTAATGTGCAAGCTGTGGAAACGTACCTGTGGGTTGTTTGACTCTGTGGTCGCTGTTGCCCTTCATAGGCACCGTCCGCTGGGACATGCGAGGAGATGGAGGAATCTTCCCGTGTACAGACCGCTGGTAGACCTGTCGACAATGGAGGAACGACATGTCATACTGACATACAGGCTTGATCGAGCCACTATACAGGAACTGTGTGCCCAGCTGGAGCCAGACCTGATGTCACCCATCCGCCAACCCACAGGGATCCCCCCTCTAGTGCAGGTGCTGTCAATACTCCATTTCTTGGCAAGTGGGTCATTTCAAACAACTGTGGCCATGTCATCAGGGATGTCCCAGCCCATGTTTTCCAAGGTGTTGTCCAGAGTGTTGTCTGCCCTGCTCAAACACATGCGCAGCTACATCGTCTTCCCTGAGGTGGGGGATTTGGCTACAGTGAAGGCTGATTTCTATGCCCTTGGACATATTCCAAACATCATTGGTGCCATTGATGGGACACATGTTGCTCTGGTCCCCCCCAGCAGGAGTGAACAGGTGTACAGGAACAGGAAGAGTTATCATTCCATGAATGTCCAGATGGTCTGTTTGGCAGATCAGTACATCTCCCATGTTAATGCCAAGTTCCCTGGCTCAGTGCATGACGCGTACATCCTGCGGAATAGCAGCATCCCATATGTGATGGGGCTACTCCAGAGGCACCGGGTGTGGCTATTGGGTGACTCTGGTTACCCCAACCTGTCCTGGCTATTGACCCCAGTGAGGAATCCCAGGACCAGGGCAATGGAACGGTACAATGAGGCCCATGGGCGGACTAGGAGGGTCATTGAGCGAACCTTTGGCCTCCTGAAGGCCAGGTTCAGGTGCCTCCATATGACAGGTGGATCCCTAATGTACTCACCAAAGAAGGTGTGCCAGATCATCGTGGCCTGCTGTATGCTTCACAACCTGGCTTTGCGACGCCAGGTGCCTTTTCTGCAGGAGAATGGTCCAGATGGTGGTGTTGTAGTAGCTGTGGAGCCTGTGAAGAGTGAAGAGGAGGAAGGCGAAGAGGACGACATAGAGAACAGGGACACAGTAATACAGCAGTATTTTCAATGATACACAGGTAAGAGTGCACACAGGCATATTACATTTACTTAAAGACTTCTATCTCTCTACTGTCTGACTTTTTCCCCCAGTGTATGGTAACTGTGTTGTGACTTTCCCTTCCGTTTTCGTTTGTTTCCCCATGGACTACAGCTGTGTGACAGCGGTTTGTTGGCATCACAATGTGAATGAACATTTTGGCACTGTCATGTATAATACATTTGTTAAAATCACAGCCAGACTCCAGATTGTTTTGTGCAATAAGTGTGTTTATTCAAGTGCTCTAAATTGGATGGGTGGTTGCAAATGGGTGAGGGGTGATGGTGGAGGATTGTCCATGGCAGAGTCCAGACTATCAGAATCACAGGTGCATTGTCCAAATGCCTGTGGAAAGTGGTGCAGGGACAGTTTAAAGTTGGACAGGGTGACAATGTGGGACGGTGGGATGACAATCAGGGCGGTATCCTTTGCTGACGGGGGTCTTGACATCTTACTCTGTCTTCTTCCTGGATCTCAGGGCCCGCTTGTGGGGTGGTTCTCCTTCTGCAGGGGGTGGGGTTCTGGTGGCCTGTTGGTCTTGTGTTGGGGCCTCCTGTCCACTAGCGCCGGCGGAGGTGGTAGGCAGTTCTTGGTCCATGCTAGCGACAGGGGCCCTTTGAGGTGCAACAGTGTCCCTCAATGTGGTGATTAGCTGATTCAGGGCCACTACGATGGTACCCATGGCAGAACTGATGTTTCTGAGTTCCTCCCTGAACCCCATATACTGTTCCTCCTGCAGAAGCTGGATCTCCTGAAACCTGGACAGGACCGTGGACAACGTCTCCTGGGAGTGGTGGTATGCTCCCATGATGTTGGAGAGGGCCTCGTGGAGAGTGGGTTCCCTTGGCCTGTCCCCCCCCTGTCGCACAGCAGCCCTCCCAGTTCCCCTGTTTCCCTGGGCTTCTGTCCCCTGGACTGTGTGCCCACTACCACTGCCCCCAGGTCCCTGTTGTTGTTAGGGTGTTGGGTTAGCCTGGGTTCCCTGTAGTGGTGGACACACCGCTGATTGACGTGTCCTGGGGAGAGAGGTATGGGCCCGCTGGGTGGGTGCTGTGCTGGTGTTCCCAGAGGGGGGAAGGTCTACTGTGGGATGTGGCTGTCTGAGGGGAACCGACTGCCCTGAGGTCCCCGATGGGCTGGGCTGGTCATCTGCATCCAGGGAGACAGAGCTGCTGTCCTCACTGTGGGCCTCTTCTGGGGGTGGAGTGGACATTTGTGGACCCTCCTGCGCAGGGTGACCTGGCGTTCGGGTCCTGCAGGGGTATAAAAGTATGGTTAATGCTTCTGTGTGTGCCAATGGCGTGCAATGGGTGGGTGCCCGTGTACCCCAGTGCTGGCATTCCTTTGTGGGGGCTGTTGTGACGGTGGTTTGGGGGGGGCGATGGAGATGTGCAGTGGGCATGCTTTGGTGATGGGTGTCCATGCTTTGTGGTGTCATGCAGGGCTAAGTTTTGGGATGGGTGGGTTGTGATGGTGAGACATTTGCAAGGGGTAGGTGTGGTGGGGGTGGGGGTGAGGGTGGGAGTATGATTTGGCATGCAGGTGGGGTGGGGGGGATGAGGTAGTGAAGATTAGACTTACCAGAGTCCATTCCTCCGCCTACTCCTGCGAGGCCCTCAGGATGCAGGATGTTTAAGACCTGCTCCTCCCATGTTGTAAATTCTGGGGGAGGAGGTGGGGGTCCGCCGCCAGTCTTCTGCACCGCGATGTTGTGCCTGGATACCATTGAACGCACCTTCCCCCATAGGTCGTTCCACCTCTTCCTGATGTCGTCCCTATTTCTTGGGTGCTGTCCCACAGCGTTGACCCTGTCAACTATTCTGCTCCATAGCTCCATCTTCCTGGCAATGGTGGTGTGCTGCACCTGTGTCCCGAACAGCTGGGGCTCTACTCGTACAATTTCCTCCACCATGACCCTGAGTTCATCATCTGAAAACCTGGGGTGTCTTTGAGGTGCCATGGGGTGGTGTGGGTGATGTGTGGGGTGGATTGTGTGGTGCTAAGTGTGGTGATGTGTATTGTTGTGTTGTGTGAAGTGCGTGCTAATATTTCTGGGTGACAGTGAATTGGGCGTCTGGGTGCTCGGATGTCTTTTCTCGGTGCGTGGTCCTGATTCTGTAGAAGTGGGGGTTTGTGGGTGATGTGGGTGTGTGTTTTATATTGTAATGGGTGTGTGGGAGTGGTGTGTGTATGTGTATCAGGTGTGTGTATTTCGAATTGTCCAATGTGGTAGTGTTTTGTACGAGTATGTGTATTTCGAGCGCGGCGGTGTGTACCGCCAATAGAATACCGCGGTTGAAAGACCGCCGCGTGGATTCGTGTGTCGTGATAGTGTGGGCGTATTTCTGTTGGCGTGACGGTGGAGGTTTGGTCATCGCCAGTTTATCGCTGCCCTTTGGTGTGGCGGACTTTTGTGGATGTCGGGATTTTGGCGGTTTCACTGTTGTGGGTCTGAAAGACCGTGGCGGTTTACCGCGACCGCGGCGGTGTTATGGCGGTCTTCTGTCTGGCGGTAAGCGGCTTTTACCGCCGAGGTTGGAATGAGGGCCAGAGTCTGTAAAAATGTTTTATAAGAGACAGTGAATAATAAGGAAAAGACACACACAGTGACAAATTATTAACAAGGCTAAATCTGTGTTTAGTCAGGTAGGAGATGCATGCAAAAGAGAATATTACTTGATGCAAATTGTTTGGCCTTCGGAGGAATAGTAATTCTATTGCAGGGGCAGGTTACTTATTCTAGATGTCTGTAAAGTAGAAGAATTGAAGAGCCTGATTTAGATGCTGGCATAGGGGAATACTCGGTCACAAATGTGACGGATAACCCAGCCATCTTATTATGTTCGCATCGATATCCTATGGAGATCGTAATAAGGTGGGCAGGATATCCATCATGTTTGTGATGGAATATTGCCGCCATCAAAATCACAATCAGGCCTTAAGTGTCCTTTCTTGTCCACACTTTACAAACTATTGAACAAAAAAAGTGCTCCACACGGACGGATCATTGTATAACAGCTATTTGGAGAACATACAGGTTCTAAATAAAAAAAAAAAAAAAGACAAGGCCCTGTCTTCTATCTGAAAACCCTACTGTGAGTACTCGGGTACTATGGGACCTGATCACAAAATGTTTTGACTGATATACTTGTGGTATTATGATAGCAGATTCCTGGAGGCTGTTATCTGCAACCAGTATGTTTGTATATATTTGTTGTTTTGAGTTTTGTCTCTGTGTTGATGTATTGTGTTTTTGGTTGTGTTGTACTTTTTGCTGCAATATTGCATTGTTTTGATGCTTATGCTATAGTTGTTGTACTGCATTATGTTTTCTCTGTTTTGCTGTACTGTTTCCTGTTAAGTTTTTATTTGTGTTCTGTTGAGATTTGTTTAAAACGTTATGGTGGCAAACAAGCATTTAGCACTGTCTAAGGTGGTAAAATACCAGTGCTCAAGATCTTCAACTGTAACACTAGTCAGCTTAAAACTGGGGCAGAGACCTACCTTCAATTAGCACTTTCAGTTCTCACTTTATATGGTACCAACCATGTTCCGTTCTACCTCATGCAACTTCTTTTGCCTCAAATATTGTGAGTGATTTGTCTTAACAAATGTACAAAGTAAACAGCCTTGACCGAAATCAGTGAAATAAACACTTAATAGAATAATCTTTAAAAAGGATTATGGGGATCATTATGCAGGCTGGTGGTACATACCTCCATATTATGAAATGGCGGTTTGGCTAAAGCCAAACCACCAATGTACCACACCGACTGCCACGGCAGTAATGACCACCGGGCTGGAGACTTCACTCTCCAGCCCGGCGCCCGGCACTTGCCCGCCTGCGGGATTCTGACGCCGCCCACTGTCATGGTTTTCGTGGCTTCCTTACTGCCAGAAAACCATGGTGGTAGGCACTATAAGTGACAGGGAATCCCTTCCCAGTCACTGATAGGGGTCTTTCCTGCCCCGCTCTTTCCCTAACCAGGTTCCCTCCCCACTCACCCCCTTCCTCTCTAGCCCCCCTCTTTATACACGCCCCTTCCTGCACACACGCAAACACACACCTATACTACCTTTCATGCAAGCATGTATACATCCATTTACACACACATCGACACACACTTACATACATACACACAGACATGCATTCACACAACTCAACATACACGCACTCACAGATCCATACATGCACACACACACAACATGCAAAACACACCTGCATACACGCATGCACAGACATACACACAAACCCAACCCCCTCCCCTGTCGGAGCACCCACTTACCTGTGTTCAGTGGGTCCTCCAGCAGGAGATGGGATGGGGCACTGCTGCCAGCAGCAGCGTCCACCAGCAGAACACCGCCAGGCCGTATTAATTCTCAAAATAAGGCCGGCGGCAGTCTACTGGCGTGACGCTGCTACAGTGTCTGTGTGCGCAGTTTTAACTGTAAATTCGACTTGGCAAGGGTACCCACTTGCCAGGCCTAAACCATCCCTTTTCTTACACGTAAGGCACCCCTAAGGTAGGCCCTAGGTAGCCCCAAGGGCAGGGTCCAGTGTATGGTTAAGGTAGGATATATAGAAATGTGTTTTATATGTTCTGACATTGAAATATTGCTAAACTCGTTTTTCACTGTTACAAGGCCTGTCCCTCTCATAAGTTAACATGGGGGCTACCTTTAAATATGATTAAAGTGTAGATTACCTTTGGGAGTGGATGGACATGTGGAGTTTGGGCTCTCTGAGCTCACAATTTAAAAATACATATTTTAGTAAAGTTGATGTTAAGATTGTGTGTTTGAAAATACCACTTTTAGAAAGAGAGCATTTTCTTGCTTATACCATTTCTGTGACTCTGCCTGTTTGTGGATTCCCTGTCTGGGTCAGTTTGACAGTTGGGCTGGTTGCACCTCACACTAGACAGTGACACAGAGGGAGTTGGGTGTAGTCTGCATTTCCTGATGAGCCATCTGTGCTAGGAGGGAGGGGAGGAGTGGTCACTTACACCTGAAAGGGCTGTGCCTGTCCTCACACAATGCCATCTCCAACCCCCTGGTGGGTGTCTGGGGCCTGGCCTGGGAAAAGCAGGATTTCACATTCAAAAGAAACTTTACTTTGAAGTAGGCCTATTTCAAATGAGGAATTGGGTTTAAGAAGGGCACCCAAAACTACAGACTTTAGATCACTTCTGGACATCACGAGGAACCTCTGCCTGGAGAAGAGCCTGGAGAAGAGCTGAGGAGAAGTGCTGCCCTGCCTCTGACGGTGCTTTGTGGATCTATCCTGCAGTTGCTGCTTCTGCCAGAGTAAGAGGGCAAAGACTGGACTTTGTGTGCCTTCCACCTTGTGAAGAAAAATCTCCAAGGGCTTGATTTAGAGCTTGCCTCCATGTTTTTTGAAGTCTCAGAGACTTCTCTCTGCCAGCACCTGGAGTCTATTGAGAGACTCCTGCTCTGACAAGTGGTGCCCTATCCGGTCCCTGGGCCCTTGAAAAGAAAGCTGGTGGAAATCCAAGGAAATAGACTTTGGACGATTTCGGACCACCGCCGCTGCTGAATCTGGTGACGCCGCCTGCAACCGACTCCGTGATCTTCGCTGGAATGCAACGACCTTCACAGGCCTGACGCCGCTGCAGCCCCGCTGAAGTCTGCGACTCCGTGGAAGTCGCCACACCATGTCATGACCGACGCCGTTCGAAGTGCGTGGATTCAACATTTCGCACAGGCGCTGCGATCCCCGACTTCGCGCATCGACTTGTTTTCACTCTTCACTATAGGTACTGTACTTGGGGGTCTACGCAACTCCGTGTCCGGCGCCGCTGGTGTCAGCTTGTTGGGAACGACTCCGTCATGATGCCGTGTTAATACCTCATCGAAGCGTTTTGTGTTTCTAAGCTTTATTTTTTAGTTTAATCTTTAAAAATTCATGACTTGTGTATGTCGGATTTTTGTCGTTTTGGTCTTGTTTTGTTTAGATAAATATTTCCTATTTTTCTAAACTGGTGTTGTGTCATTTTGTAGTGTTTCCATTAAGTTTATGTGTGTGTTGGTACAGACACTCTGAAGTTAAGCCTACTGCTCTGCCAAGCTACCAATCAATCAATCAATCATTGGATTTATAAAGCGTACTACGTACCTGTGAGGGTTTCAAGGCACTGGGAGGGGGGAGGGAGCTGGTGTTACTGGTCAAAGAGCCAGGTCTTGAGGAGTCTTCTGAAGGTGAGTAGGTCTTGAGTCTGTCGCAGGTTGGTGGGGAGGGTGTTCCAGGTTTTGGTGGCGAGGTATGAGAAGGATCTGCCGCTGGAGGTCTTTCTTCGAATGTGGGGGATGACGGCGAGGGCAAGGTTAGAGGAGTGGAGCTGACGGGTGGGGGTGTAGAAGCTGAGTCTGTTGTTTAGGTAGGCTGGTCCGGTGTCGTGGAGAGCTTTGTGAGCGTGGGTAAGAAGCTTGAAAGTGATCCTTTTGTTCACGGGGAGCCAGTGAAGGTTTCTCAGGTGGTGGGAGATTTGGCTGTGGCGGGGTACGTTGAGGATCAGTCGGGTGGAGGCGTTTTGGATGCGTTGGAGGCATAGTAGGTCTTTCGCTGGGATGCCTGTGTAGAGTGCGTTGCCATAGTCCAGCCTGCTGCTGACGAGGGCCTGTGTCACTGTTCTTCTTGTTTCTGTCGGGATCCACTTGTAGATTCTGCGGAGCATGCGGAGTGTGTTGTAGCAGGAGGAGGAAACTGCTTTGACCTGTTTAGACAAGGTGAGGGAGGAGTCGAGGATGAAGCCCAGGTTGCGAGCGTGGTTGGTCGGTGTCGGTGGGGTTCCTAGTGCGGTGGGCCACCAGGAGTCGTCCCAGGCGGAGGAAGTGGATCCGAGGATGAGGACCTCCGTCTTGTCCGAGTTCAGTTTCAGACAGCTGGTTCTCATCCATTCGGCGATGGATTTCATCCCCTCGTGGAGGATGGTTTTGGTGGTGCGCGGGTCTTTGGTGAGTGAGAGGATGAGCTGGGTGTCATCGGCGTAGGTGAGAATGTTGAGGTTGTGTTGTCGGGCCACTTATGCGAGGGGGGCCATGTAGATGTTGAACAGCGTCGGGCTGAGGGATGAGCCTTGGGGGACGCCGCAGATGATGTCGGCGGCTTTGGAGCGGAAGTGGGGGGGAGGCGGACTCTCTGTTTTTTTGCCGGTGAGGAATGAGACAATCCAGTCGAGGGCTTTTCCTTGAATTCCGGTTTCGTGGAGGCGTGATTCCAGGGTGCAGTGGCAGACTGTGTCAAAGGCGGCAGATAGGTCCAGGGGGGTAAGCAGGGGTTAGCTGAGGTTGATTCTCTTTTACCCTGACTAGAGTGAGGGTCCTTGCTTGAACTGGGGGTAACCTGACTGTCAACCAAAAAAAACATTTCTAACAACCCCCAACTGGGATATTTAATTTACTCATAAGTCTTGTAAAGTGATGCTACATATACACAGAGCTTGTACATTAAATCCTACAATTGGGCCTGCACCACGTCTTGTGGCACCCACTTAAGTAGCCCTTTAAACAAGTCTCAGACCTGTCATTGCAGCATGTGTGAGTGCAGTCTTTAAATTGCCAGTTTGACCTGGCAAAATAAACATTTTGCCAGGCCCAAACTTTTCTTTTTAGCAATTACGTCACTGCTAAGTTAGGCCCTGGACAGCACATAGGGCATGGTACAGTGTTTTTAAAACGTAGGACATATTCCTTTAAGTTTTATATGTTCTGGTAATGAAAAATTCTTAAATGTGTCTTTCAATTCTGCAAGGCCTCTTTCTCTTCCATAGGATAACATATGAATTACCTTTTTGCTTTCACTAAGCTATATTATCCAGATGGGAGCAGGTACACAGTTCATGTTTAGTGTCTTTGAATTTGCAATGAAAAGTCTCTTTCATGGTAAAGTAAAATTTTACATTTCAATTTTGAAAATGCTACTTTTAGAAAGTTGGCATTTTCTTGCCTTAGCCATTTAGGGCCTTCAGCCTGTCTCAGTGTCACATGACTGGGTGTAGCTGACAATTGGGCTTTGTGTATTCCTCTTAGACAGCCACATACAATAGAGAGCTTGTGTGTACCTAGATGGGCCTTCACTTGCAGGATGGGAGGATGGAGCTAGGCACAGCCATCCTCCTAACACTTGAATAAGCTGTATCTGTTCTCCACACAAAGGGCTGCATATCTCCTGTATTTAGTTTGGATCCAGGACAGTGAAGGCAGGATGCATGGCAACCGCAAAGGAAAAACTCTAGAAACGTATTCCACCTTCCAGATGAAGGGCAGCAGGTAGAAATATTGGACCATAGACACCAACTGATCAGTACACTTCTGGACCAGTTGATACTCTTCTAGGATGAAGGAATTTTGTGCTGCTGAAAGGACTGCTACTCTGCTGGACTGCTGCCCTGAATGGCTGAAACACTGCTCTGCTGACCTGCTGACTGCTGCCCTCTCTCCTTTGTGAGAAGGACTTGACCGGCATCTGTTAAATCACGACCCCAAAGTGAATTTGAGGGCTAATTGAATGGCGTCCTGACTAGAGCCTCAGGAACACAAAACTCCAACAACTCTGAACCTAGCACCTGGACTCTTCCATAAGTGAGTCTATGCTGCCATGTGATGCTACCCCACTCCTGGACCCTTGTAAGTGGGCCTTAGTTGCTCTGCCAGCCTCTGTGGATCCAGCAGAACTGATACATTTCCTGTGCAGTGCTTTGTACTGCAGAAAAAAATTTGTATGACCTTTGCTGTTCGATACATCACCTTAGGAACCAATGCATGGCCTCTGCTGCCTGGGTTCTTTTGACAGTAGAGACTTTGCCTTGACTCAAAAGCTGCACCAGAAACTCTGCTTTCCTTACACAGACCACCATATCTCTCATCCACAATAGCCTCAATGACAATGCAGGGTCTCACTGCTCAGCTGAACCAATGCATTACCTTGACTGTGCAAAAAAACACTATTCCAGACTTCGCATTGCAACCCTTCTCATTGTAGCTTTGCTTCTCTTCAAAACCAACTCTTTGCCTGGATTGTGTGATGCATCCTCGGTGCGGAACCTTGCAGTGCTCCGCAAACTAAGATTTAAGGTATTTTGTTCAGTGAGCCTAACTGGGTCCTTGTAACCGGGCTACGCTCCATGTCAGTTAGCCTGAACTTGTGACTTTGTACCAGTCCAGCTTTCACCAATATCCACAGTTGGCACTTTGGGTTTTTTGGGGTCATTTTCACAGAAATGTTTAAACCTGCATATCTCCAGTTCTACTGATTGGATTGTGTGTTGTTCTGATCTTGTTTTATGTATTAGAAGTTGCTCTGTTACTTAAAATTGTTGTGGGATCCTTTTGTGGTGTGGTTTCTTTTTATTACTGTTTAAAGTGTTGCACAAATACTTTACACATTGCCTCTGAGTTACGCCTGACTGCTCTGTTGCAAGCTACCCAGGGGTTGAGCACATGTTAATTTAGGGCTTGCTTCTGACTTCAACCTGAGAAGAATTGTGATTGCTCTTTAAGAAGGATTTCACTCCTTGCAATCAGTAACACACTATTTTACACACTGCAACTTGTTCTACCCACAGTTGCTATTTTGGATGCTTCCAAGTACTTTTTCATTGTTCCCACAGATGTAAAGTAGGCAGGGATTTGGTGCTCATAAGGAATTCTAAAGATAAGCCCATCTCTTCCCAGTCACAGAGTCCAGGCCTGAGGCCAGTTAATTTGCCACTAACTAAAGTGTACCATTCTGACTAATGTTTATATTTGGGACCCATCCAGTTGCCACTGTCAATCTGCCTGTTAGACCTGGTATCCTTGGTGTGGTCTCCCCTGTATTTTTTGCCTCTGCTTCCTATGTTTTGACTCTGTGCTGGTCTCTGTTTTTGCTGTTTTTGTTTCTCTGGGCACTTCACCACTGCTGACCAGTGCTAAAGTGCAAGTGCTCCCTGTGTAAAGTATATGTGTAATTGGCTTTTCCATGATTGGCATATTTGATTTGCTAGTAAGTCCCTAATAAAGTGCACTAGAGGTGCCCAGGACCTGTAAATCAAATGCTACTGGTGGGCCTGCAGCACTGATTGTGCCACCCACATGAGTAGCCTTTTGAACATGGCTCAGACCTGCCACTGCTGTGTTGGTGCGTGCAGTTTTAAACTGCCAATTTGACCTGGCAAGTGTACCTACTTTCCAGGCCCAAACCTTCCATTTTTATAGATGTTAGGCACTCCTACGGTAGGCCCTAGGTAAACCCATGGGCAGGGTGCAGTGAATGTTAAAGGTCGGACATGTACTGATGTGTTTTACATGTCATAACAGTGAAATACTGCCAAATTCGGTTTTCACTGTTGCAAGGCTACCTCTTTCATAGGTTAACATGGTCACTGCCTTTGAATATCTTTTAAGTGTAGTTTCCCTTTGGGAGCAGATAGAGAAATGGAGTTTGGGGTCTCTGAACTCACAACCTAAAAATACATCTTTTGGTAAAATTGTTTTTTAAATTGTCTGTCTGTCTTGTGCTTTCCTTGTCTAGGTCAGACTGACAGTTGGGCTGTTTGTGAATCCCCTCTAGACAGTGACACAAATGAACCTGGGATGTAGCCTACATATCCTGATGGGCCATCTGGGCTACAGTAAAGGGAGGAGTGGTCACTTACACCTGAATGGGCAGTGCCTGCCCTCACACAATGCAGTCTCCAACCCACTGGTGTGAATCTGGAGCCAGGTCTGGGCAAGGCAGGATCTTGTTAACAACAGAGACTTTCCTTTGAAATTTGCCTACTTCAAAGGCAGAAAGGGTTATGAGTAGTGGACCCGAAACTCCAGATTTTTTGATTTACTTCTGGAACTAAGAGGAACCCCGCCCAAGGAGAAGAGCTGAAGAGTTGAGGAGACGTGCTGCCCCTGACTGTGACTGTGCTTTGTTGGGCTATCCTGCAGTTGCTGCTTATGCCTTAGGAAGGGAAAAAGGACTGGATTTTGTGATTTATTCCTGCTTGTGAAGAATCTACAAGGGACTGGACTGAGCTTGCCTCCTGTTTTGAAGTCTCAGGGCCATTAAACACTTCATCCGCCAGCCACTGGACTCTCTGCTTAGACGCCTGCCCTGCCAAGTGGTGCCCTTGAAAGGTAAAGCTGGTAGAACAAAGACAGAAATCCATGCACAGGGAGTCCTGTAGGGAAAAGTTTGATGCATGACCTGCAACGTGGCTGTAAAAACCATACCCCACCCACCTTGAAGCTGATTTCAACGCACCACCTGCATCACTGCTGAAGAAACAATGCAACACCCGCTTGCAGCAGCTCAAAATGATGCAAACCCTTTGCAGCGCAGTTTTCCCTCACTGTGTGGCTGGATCACACATCATCACTGGGCATCAAAGTCATTGTGAACCTGAATGGATCCGAGGTGCCCTGTCTGAAAATCAACACATCACTCTCTTGCGGGAGAGAAAAACGACACATCACCTACGCGACCAGAGAAGATACAACGCACGGCCTCACTTGTGCTTAAGGAATGGCTGCATCGCTGACTTTTCCAACTCATGCTAAAATTAACATTTGCATTGTTTTCTATGGAGTAAGACTCTTTTTATTTTAAAAATTAATATCTTGACTTGTGATTGTTGGATTTTTGTCGTTTCAGTCTTGTTTGATTTAGATAAATATGGCCTATTTTTCTTAAATGGTGTAGTGTCCATTTTGTAGCATTTTCACTGTATTACTCTGTGTGTTGGTACAGATATTCTACACCTTGCCTTTGAGATAAGTCTGACTGCTTGTGCCAAGCTACCAAGGCGGTGAGCAGGGATTATCTAAGTGTGTATCTCCATTGCCCTGACTAGAGTGATGGTCCCTGCTTATGCAGAGTGCAAACTGACTGCCAACCAGCAACCCCATTTCTAACACTGCCTATACCAGTTGCTTTTACATCTCCAACTCTGAGATCTCCTTCAATACTATACTCTCACTCATCACCCCTCACTTCCAAAGTGGCCCAATCCTCCTGTGTGCTATAAATTAAGGGGCAATTTACGAATGGTTTGTGTTACCATTGCGTCATAATTTTCAACAATATGTTGGCACAGTCAGTACTCCATATTTACAATGTGACACATTTAGACCAATGTGTCAGTTTTGTAGGCCTGTGTCAGAAAATACCTCTGCTAGAACTGGCTGAGGCACGCAGAAATTAAAATATGTAAGGTAGGTGATCCCTCATAAATTCAAACATAAAATTGATGCAGTGATGCTTACAGGTTTCTGAAAAAGTGACACATCGTCGGCAAGTGGCGCATAGAGCCTGAAATGCATCAAAATTACTTTGGTCGCTAACCCAGGTGTACGAAATTACGCAGTGACTCTGGTACATAAACAGACGAAGCAGTTTGGCAAGCTGAACTATGCCAGGGAAGTGCTAATTGTTCAACTCAGAGCAGCGAGGTGCACTTCACCATGGGCCCCACATAGGCAGCCCAGGAGAAGGGAGCATGTCTCTACCGCCAGAGGATTTCCCTCATTGACCTCAGGGAGGATGAGGTTATCACTTATCATAGACTCAATATGGAGTCCATCATACTCCTGCTGAACCAGACTGCGCGAAGGCTGCAGCCACCAACTGACAAACCCACTAACATCCCTCTGTAGGATAAGATGATGGCAATACTCTACCTGCTGGCATCTGATTCATTCCAGACCACAACAGCCAGACTGGCAGGAATATCCCAGCTCTCTTTCTCTGCATTCCTACCACCGGTCCTGCATGCAATCATCATCCTCACACCCCAGTACCTCCTGTTCCCCAAGACACAGCAACACCAGCTACACCCCAAGAAAGGCTTCTATGCTATTACTGGGTTTCCACATGTCTTGGGGGCTATGGACTGCACATATGTGCAACTGGTTTCCCCTGCTGCAACATCACATCTGTACAGGAACTGGGAGCACATATACTCAATCAACATGCAGGCCATCGTGGACCATCAGGGGATCTTCCAAAGCCAGATGACAAGATACCAAGGGAGTGTGCATGATGCATACATCTTGAGGCACTCCATCATACATGACAGGGTCCAGAATGGGTGATATGGAAATGCGTAATGGTTGGTAAGCAAAACTGAAGCACATTACTTACCAACTAACAGTAACAAATGTATGATATAATAGCCATCTCTGTATCTGTTGATGAAGATAGGGCCATATGTCTGATAGGTGTGCTTCATACATGCACTGTGCATCATGGTACACATATAATGCAAACCCCCAAGTCACATAGGTTAAGACACGCTAAACAACTTTCAGTGGCTTAAATGGTGTAAAGGTACGGAGCAATGCAACACTGCCCAAAATGCAGTATAGCATCATTGTGTGCAACTGAGGGATTATATGACCATTCTAGTGGTGGCTCCATCCAGCACCCATGACTCATGAGGCATTGCATGTATCCCACACCAGGTTACCTTTGGAATGTGACAAATCAGTTGGGTCCCTCAGGTGATGAGTAACAAGGAAACTGAAATGAAGTCAGCCAAGTTACTAAAACTTCCTAAGTGTGCTGCAGCCAGTGGCAAACATACATAGACAATCATAGCTCTGAGAATACATAACGTACAGGAAGGTGCCCCCGCACAAAGACCATCCTGCATGCAATGCAGGCACCAAAGTACCTTGGTTCAAGTGTGTCTGTGCTAGGCAGCACATTGGTCCATATTTCTGTGGGATTGGCATGGGGCAGCACAGCAAGTCTCTGCTGCACTGCTCTACACCAATGTGAAAGGGCAGGAATGCACCGTAATTATGAAATATGGTGCATTTCTGTTATTTTCTCCCTGCACTGCCACACAATTGGCTACCTAGTTGCAATGCAGGCACTGTGCACTGTGGTGAAAGTGTGCCTGCATTGCAAGACAATTGTATTTGTGCAGGAAGGGACACCTTCTAGTACAATAACAATCCAGATAGAAATGTTCCTCTTGCCATGTGTGCTACAAAATGTAGCACACATGGAAAGATGAGTAAATATGAGAAATTATATTACTGCTCCTTGTTATGCCTGCTCTGGGAGGCAGAAGGTTTTGCACTGCCCCAGCCTCTTCTGATTAAATAAATCTGGTGCAGCATCAAAATTGATAGGTGTTACATGGGGAAACGTGCAGCAACGCCCAAGGAACAACTCTCTGGTGCAGAGTAAGGCAACACAGCAATTTGCACTCCTTTGTCATACTCCATATCCATGGGCCCATGCAAAACCACACAAAGAGGCTTTGTATGGCCTCATAGATATGGTTGTGAGGCTTGTGCTGCTGGAGTGCCAAAAACGTGATGTCATTGCAGGACAAAACTGGGGTGAGAGGTCATGGATGTGTTGTCAAGACTTAGGGCCTGATTACAACTTTGGAGGACGGTGCTAATCCGTCCCAAATGTGACGGATATACCACCTACCGTATTACGAGTCCATTATATCCTATGGAGCTCGTAATACGGTAGGTGGTATATCCGTCACATTTGGGACGGATTAACACCATCCTCCAAAGTTGTAATCAGGTCCTGTATATGGTGTACTACTGCCCTTTCTTTGAGCTGCAGTACAGAGCTGAGAGATGACTTGTAGCACTGCACAGTGCCACTTACCAAAATATCTGGGACCCTGTGTCACATACACATAGTGGCAACAATGCACTGAAATGTGTAGATCATGATGTGCCACATTGACATGCACTTACAAATCTATCATTGGCAACAGTGGTTGACCGTCCATGTGTAGAAATGTGTCATTTCACTCTGTGTGGATGGATGGAACCACAACAACTGCACTGGGTAATGAATCATTAATGAAATCATGTGGCATGACAGACAAGCCAATTACAACTACAAAGTCAACCCAAGAGAAAAGCCGGAGGTGAGTGTCCCTTCAACTGTGTACCAACTCTTGGTATCAATCACAGGGCGACAAGCTCAGTGGTGTTAGAAAAGGTACTACGGAAATCAGCAAGTGTGTAACATATGGCAGTATACTTGCACGTTGACCAAAGTTGTAGCAGTAACACAGGAAGAAGTATGTGTCAGTGTAGGCCCCATACAAGTGTAAATGTCAATCCTAATTAACAATGTGACACCAACAGTACAAAACACACATATGTCTCAGCAATAATGAGCAGACAGCTGCAACAACAGGTGTAACCAATGTGACGGTTCACCTGTTCTGTGTAGTAAGTAGCCCAAATGAAAAGCATATGAATCTAGCAATATGAAACTCACAAAATCAAACATAATGCTACCAAACATGTCATACATCAGTCATCAACATAGATTAAAATCCAACCTGGACAATGCACTACTCTGTACTCAGGATACCAATCTCAACATTCATTGTCACAGCAACGGTGACAACAATTGAGGTATAGAAGTGAACTATCCCCTACAAGTTAGTGACATAGTAATACATGTGAAAAATCAACACATTGTATCTACTTTTGCATAACCCAGCTCCTTGTAACAACTTCAGTTTATCTAGAAGGTGAAGATGGAGTACACTGCAATACATATATGTCAGTCAAAGTGCACCATGAAAAACTTCTCTCCCAAAAACAAAAGCTCAAGCCTGACAATAAATTGCATAAAAAGCCATGCGACATGCGTGGCCTGTGCCACATGTATGCCCCTAAATCACATGGGAAAGTAATTGTACTATAAAATGGCTGGACCAATGTCACCAAAGCCAACAATGACATCTGTGGTTTGCCATGGACATATATATGTGTGAGTGTAAGTGTAATACATGTTTGAAATGTCACTACCTACCTAGGGAGGATCAATGAGCTAGATATCTGGTCACCAATCTCTCATTTCACACATGTAGTGAGTGCACACAACATAGAATGGTCCTGAACATCTCCACATGCCCATCACAGAAAACTACTGGATTACCATGAATGTCAGGACATACAACTGTACAATGTATCAAGCCGTGCTTGGCATTTGCTAATACACAGAGAAATTGAGTAGGCATGTAAATACCCATGGCCAGCTGTAAAAGTAACACATATTTTGAAATACAATAAGAAATGTGTATGATTATTTCACTACACTTAACATATATGGACAGGAATGTAGCTGTAACAGAGAGCGAAAGCATTGGCAGTTGTCATTTCCTTATCACTTTTAGGTGACTAAGGATCTGGTCTTCAGCCATGGGTCGTGCGCCCCATACCACAGCCCCAGACTCAGCTAGACAGAAACTACAATTAGGCACTGATCAAGATGCTGATCATTGTTGAGAGAACCTTTGCTGTGCTTAAGTCCCAGTTCAAATGCTTCGACATGTCTGAGGGGGGTTGCTCTACTCGCTCCCTGTGGTCTGCAAGATAATACTTGTATGTGCCATTCTCCACAATATCTGTGATCAGACAAATGTCCCATGGGACTGGGTCCATTAATAGCAGGACACAATGGAGGATGAGGATGGTGAAGAGATACAGAATACAGTGGATGGGAATAGGCACACACCTACATTGTGTAAAATTTCTTCTCCTGAAGCACATGTACTGTGATTGAGCATGTCCAACTATAATTGGAAGGTTCAACATGTTATGCTGAGTTATGTTAAATAAACTTAAAAAGCATAGCTGGCCCAACAACGGGGCTTCCCAACGCTATCCTCTGGACTAAAGTACCAGATCAAAACAGGAACCTCATAATTGCTGAATAGCCAACCACCATGCAAATAAATGTTTGAATCCATTATTTGTCTTTGTGTTTATGTCACGTTCCCAGCAGACAACAACTCACCACATCTTGTCACCTAGACACTGGCCTCAAAATGTAACAATCGTGTCATCAGACATGTTGAGCAACATGGGGCCAGGTCTCACATCTATCATTTGCACATATACAGAAATGCTATGTGAAGCAGTGTACTGCATTTAAGGAACAAGGGACAAGCCAGCCATGCAACATTCCAATTCCAAATTGATCATCACTCTCTCCTTGCACTTGAGCAATGCAGAGCTGTAAATATAGCAGTTTGCTGTGTTGTGCATCAGCAAAGTGTACAACAGATTGCACTCAGTGAAGTTTGGAACACAAACCACCAACTTCTATACTAGAGAATAACCTCACAATGTAGTGTGTCTCACCAATGTGTGAGCATCCAGAATGACAGCATCTTGCTGGAACTATTGTTGGTGCCGATACCCTCAGAAATAACGAGTGACAGTTGTCATGGACACAGACCTAGTGTCCTACAAACATGTAAAAGCTGTCACTTATAACAAGTGCATAAACACGTGTGGCTTTCCACAATACACAGCACAGAAGAACGTTTCACTAGCTACATTGTCACATACACATATCATGCTACAGTACATAAGAGACATATTTCTCATGCATTGTACAGCAATGCAATGGGAAACAAAGACATGTAAAAATACAATATGAACATATGACATTGTACAGTCAGTAAATAGATAGATCAGTATGACATTAGATAGGTAATATGAAAACAACTGCACACCTGAAGAGTATTGAGATGTCAAGAAAGCTATTCAACTCAGATCAAAAGGCAGACAAAACTACGTGCATACTCACAAACTTGTTACACATGGTTAGATGGAGGGATTTTTATATGAACTCTGCTTTGCATGGCAAGACTTGGGTACCTCTGACCTGTGTGTACAAGTGCCTAGTAGAGCAGCTCACAAATCTTGTATCCACCCAAAGGTGAAATGTAAGTTGAGTATGTCCGATTATAAATGCCTGTGTCAGGGAACGCAATATCCTTAAACCAGGAGGCACACACAAAGTCTGGCCCTCAGAGTAGATATCCTGCTGCTAATGTTGAGAGGTGTAAGACAGAGATCATGTGTGTATATCATCATCATGTTAATCACAAGTTACATTAACTATTCAACCATGTTTTACTGCTATGATGACTAATGACTCACTTTCGTACTCCTAAGTTACATTGTTGTGTGATACACTCACCTCAGAACTACATCATGTTTTCAGAAAGATGTGTGCATGATAACACCATGTGCCAAAAATGTGTGCCTGTGCAGCACATTCACAACAGAGAGACAGCAATGTGCACATGCAGAGATTGTGTGTGCTTCTCCAATGCGCTCAGCTTTTAAAGTTTGCTCAGCTACAGACCCCCTGCCACAGTCCAAAGTGAGTATAGTACCAAAGAGTGAGCGCTGACTGAGCGCATGTCCTGCACTTCATGAAGGTCATGCACTCACCTGATCCCAACCGGTGAGATAACACTGGAGCGCACAGCATCAAGGAACAAAAACTCCATAGTTCTTGTACGGCAGAAGGGGTTTTGGATAGAATTAGAGAACATGAAACTGGGGTTACTTGATCTGCCCTGCTGCTACGCAACACTGTGCAACTGGGCTTGTAGCTCCTGAGTCCATCTGTGTTTGTGAGGTAGATCTGCATGCAACCAGAACCTCTGGTTTGGCTAAGACGCCAGACACAGGAAATGACAAAAAGAGGCAGTTTCCATTAGTACACTAATAGATATCTAAGTACAATGGCAATTCTATAACTTCAATGACACTTACAGGGTTCTTCTGAAGCATGGAATGTGAGCAGAATAACCAAGACCACAGACAAGACTATCTGAGACTCCCAAGGACAAATGTGAAATACTGATTGAAATTCCCTATACTATCAGTAATCTGTTGTAATACATATTGGAGTCAATGACACGCAAGGCTAAGCTTGCAATACCTCCTGGAGTAAATGCAGGTGGTCCAGAATATAAATTACTCCAGGAGTAACTTGTAACACCTCCTGGAGAAACTGCAGGTGGTCCAGAATGCTGCAGCCCACCTTTCTCTGAAATCGCATGTGAGAGTGCATAAATACCCTAATTTGCAAGCTTTGCACTGCCTTCTGATCAGAAAGAGAATTCTGTTCAAGGGTCTGGTGCTCACACATGGGGCTTTACATTTGCCAGGGTTGAGTATCTTAGAGTTAGGTTTAGCTTCTATGCTCCAGCACACAATTTGAGGCTGCAAATCATCTATTGGCAGTGATGTCCAGAACGCCAAAGACTGGAACTGGAGGGATATCTTTGGCTTTTCTGGGTGCCACAGCATGGAACAAGCTCCCATTGGAACTGCGTGATGTCACTAATCCAGCAGTTAAAAGAAGGTTGAAAACGTGGCTTTTGAACCAGGACTGATCAATGGTGTTTGACTTCTGACCTTATGAACTGTGCCGGGACACTCTGCTGAGTGGCTGTGTGCAATAAAAATTGCATTTATCATCACCATGCTGATCACAGGTTGATATTGTCAACACCAGGACAGTGCGCGCTCTACGGGCAGCATAATGCAAAATGACAAAGCTTATGCAATGTAATAATTCATGCATTATGGGCCTCATTCTGACCCTGGCGGTCTATGACCGCCAGGGTGGAGGCCGGCTGAAGCACCGGCAACAGGCTGGCGGTGCTTCATCTTGTATTCCGACCGCGGCTGTGAAGCCGCGGTCGCCCAGCCGGGTCCGGTGCTTTTGCGCCGGATTTCCCCCAGCTGGGGCAATCCTCCATGGCGGCGCTGCTTGCAGCGCCGCCATGGGGATTCCCACCCCCTTCCCGCCAGCCTGTTTCTGGTGGTTTTCACCGCCAGAAACAGGATGGCAGGAACGGGTGTCGTGGGGCCCCTGGGGGCCCCTGCACTGCCCATGCCAGTGGCATGGGCAGTGCAGGGGCCCCCTAACAGGGCCCCATTAGGATTTTCACTGTCTGCTTAGCAGACAGTGAAAATCGCGACGGTTGCTACTGCACCCGTCGCACCCCTGCAACTTCGCCGGCTCCATTCGGAGCCGGCTTCATTGTTGCAGGGTCTTTCCCGCTGGGCCGGCGGGAGCCCTTTTGGCGGTCGCCTGCCGGCCCAGCGGGAAAGTCGAAATGACCCCCGCAGTGCGGTCTTTCGACGGGGTAACTTTGGCGGGCGGCGGAGGCCGCCCGCCAAAGTTGGAATGACCCCCTATGTGTTGATATTGTATATTAACCTTTTGAATTGCAGGTATTTATCTTGAAATGTCATTAATGATGTTTGTAATGTATTGTTCATTTTCAAGCCTTTCCTGCAGCCTGGCTGGGTGTGGCATGTGGGTGGGGCGTGGGTCTATTTTAGGGACCCAACCCAGCTCCACGTGCTCACTATTCAGAGGTCCCGTGCAGAGCAGCAGCATTTTCCTGAACTCCTGTTCCGGAGGCCTACTTAGGCATTTACCTGGCCCTGTCCTCATTATTTTGCTGATCTTTAAGCAGGGCGGTAAGACGGAAGTCGGGGTAATCCCTCGACTCCATTTCTAGAAACATTTGAGTTTTGGCCTTGTGATTTACAGTGTGCGCGATCATTTCGACACATTTGAATCTTGATGGTTGAATCGGCAACATTGTGCGCGATTCATTCTTGGCAATTAACCCTTGCAGTTCGGATCGGCAGAATGCGCGATCATTTTGAGGCATTTGAATCTTGATGGTTGAATTGGCAACAGTGTGTGCGATTCATTCTTGGCAATTAACCCTTGCAGTTCAGATCGGCAGTGTGCACGATGATTTCGAGGCATTAAAATCTTGATGGTTGAATCGGCAACAGTGTGCGCGATTTATTCTTGGCAATTAACCCTTGCAGTTCAGATCTGCATAGTGCGCGATCATTTCGAGGCATTTGAATCTTGAAGGTTGAATCGGCAACAGTGTGCGCGAATCATTCTTAGCATTTAACCCTTTGCAGTTTGGACCGGCAGAGTGCGCAATTCTTTTGAGGCATTTGAATCTTGATGTTTGAATCGGCAACAGTGTGCGAGATTCATTCTTGGCAATTAATCCTTGCATTTCAGATCTGCAGAGTGCGCGATCATTCCAGGTATTTGAGTCTTGATGCGCAGTCTGGCATTAAGGTGCGCAATAATTTTTGAGCAATTGAATCTTGAAAATCAGATCAAACAGAGTGTGATCTTTCTAGAACAAAAACAAGTTTAGTCAGTTTGCCTATTCTACAGTATCATTTATGAACCCTATGGCAGTTCATTCTTTGGGAACAAATGTACTCATTGATTCTTGTTATGACGTAATTGCTATTCTAAGGACTAACTTGAGAGAGTTCAATTTTCAGAGTATATGATTATAAAAAGGTCACCTTATTGAAAATGTATTGATCTCTCATGTTATTAGACCATATATAATTAAAACAAAGTTCATGAAGATTAATGTGAATAACCTTGCTGTTGTGTTCTTAACTCTTGCTTCCACAGGTCTCCTTCCTCGCTGTTACCAACCTAAAACCCCATCCCCCACTTGGCTATTCTTTAATTCTGTGCTATGATAGCTAGTAGAGTTTGGAGCTACCAAGAGGTGTACATCACACATCAAAATACACTTTTCCAAAAGGAAAGGAAGGTGGAGAAGTCCTGATTCTAGGAGCAAAAATCCTCACACACCCTAATGGGTGTCATGCTTCATCATCGGAATTGCTCCTCGTCATACCGGCGCTGCAATGTCTGATGGGCACCCCCGTAGGGGGGCTCTTTCCCAGAGATCTGTACTCGATGATGCCAAGACCCCAAAAGTGAGCTTGGAAGGAGTAAAAATAGAAAGGAGAGTTACAAAAAAGATTAAAATTGGCTCAGGACCCTAAACCTGGGGGTCACAATTTTTATTCAACCATAGAGGGTGAAGGCCAAGATTAAAAATAATGAGGAGAGTGAAATGAGAACAATGATCAAAACACTCTCAACCGAACTTATTGGAGAACGGGAGGTGTGGAATTACCAGACCGTCCCTGAAAAAGGGTCAACATGTTTCGCGTCTTTATGGTCCAATTGGATCCAGAGACGCTTCTTCAGGACCAGGTGGATATATGTTTCTCCTTTAATACAACTGAAAAAACTCCTACAAACTAAGACTGTCAGTTATCACGTCTCCAGTCACTTACATTAATTATGTGTAACTTGAACGTCCTATTCCTAACTGTCGTCCTGCAATCAAAGAACACAGGTCACAAGAAAATAAAGTAGTCTAAACATACTAGTATTAAACTGAAAACGTAAGTGTTGTTTTGTGAAAAAAACACAGTGAGGGTGCAGGTAGTGGCACACTGGTGCATGCAAGTCCGCTAGTTAGCTTACCCTCCCATTTAAGGAACGTGCTTCATGGGACAGCGGGGGCCCAATGGCCGGATGCCAAATGTGTATTAATTAAGTAAACAACAAACAACAGAAATGGCTGTTATTGAAAGAAGGCATTTATTCAATACCCACTGACTCAAAACAAGTGTAAATTACCAATTATTAAGATAGTAGCCGTAACGAGACACACTTATCCCTTACAACAAAGCAATGCAGGAATCCAAAACCAAGCAGCAAACGATCTGTAGATAAATTACAGCAAAATAGTCAGGAGGGTGATCAAATGAACAGGTAAAGTCATTACAAACATGCCTTCCCTAATCCAATGTTAGGCAGAACATTCCAAACGTTCTCGAACACCAGTAAGTAATACTGTGTAATAATTCAAGAAGTGGCGTCATGGTTCAGCTTTATTAGTCGATTCAAGACGATCAAAACTACTTAAATGGTAAAGGCATTAAGACCAAAGAATCACAACTAGTCCGAGGGAACCACCCGCAGGTGTATGAAACGACGTAAGTTACCACAAAACAAGTTGCCAAACAATTGAGGGAGCAACGGTAGAACGCCCATGAATGAAGGCTAAAAAAGCACAAGCAGAGTAGCAGTAAAGATTATAGTCGCTATGTTAAACTTACTAGTATCGCTCCTGTACTAAAGCGGTGAACCTACCCCTGGTCGCGCTGCCGAAAGAATAGGGAGAACGTGGAAAGCAGGGAAGAAGAACCCGCTGACCGGAAGCGGGCACGTCAAGCTGACGCTCGCGTTGCTAGGTAACCACGCTGAGCGTGTGCTTCGGTCGTGATGGTGAGGTAAGGAAACAAAAAGCTGACTATATCACTGCCCTGATTACGATGGTAATGGTTATCAATACCCAAAATGGGCTAGGTCTGTCAAAGTGTAAAATTGAAAGCAAAGTACTTCTTGCAATGGTGATAAAAACAGTCTTGTGCAGTGGACTAAGCACGAGTACATTACAAACCGTGTTGGCAAGGAGTAGTGATGAGAGGACTGTCAGTCCGCGCTCAATGTAGATAGATGATGTCAAACAAAGTGCATCAGAAGGCTGTATGATGTGGAATATTTCAACGGAAGTAACACATCAATAGTAGTGAAAGCACTGATACTCAATAGAATGACAGTTTACAAAAGGAAAGGCATCGGGTACAAATTGCCCTAGTACAGCTCAAAAAAGAAACATATCCAGATAATTAGGCCAAATTGTCAGAGGAAACAATTCTTAATTAAAGAAACCCACCAACATAAATCTGGTTATCTTTGTGAAAGGCTAATCCAAGGGATATCGTCATTAAGTCCCCTGATATGAGTGTTTAATTTATACACCCAACGTTGTTCAAGTTCAAAAAGAGATCTCGTGTCCTTTAGTAGGCTGGTCTGCAAAACTACCCACCACATATCATCTGGGCTATGGTTAATCTCAATATAATTAATACTGCGTTTGGTTGTGGTGCGACCGCATCTGATGTTACTACGATGCTCGTTGAATCTCAGTTTAACTGCTCTCGTGTTCATGCCCACAGAACGTAAATTACACGGGCAAGTGATCAAGTAGATGCAGTTACGAGTATTGCAGTTGGTGTGCTTTAGTAAATTCCATGTACCTATTGGGTCCAATTCAAGAGTATCCATGTGTTTTGTAAGTATACACATGTTGCAGTTACCTCAGGGAAAATGGCCTACAACTGTTGGAATATCCAACAATGCCCTTTGTCTGAGAGGTGCAACAACGGATCGTGGTCGAGTGATCAAAATGTTGTCTATATACCGTCGCCACAATTTAATGTAATGTTATCATAAAAAGGGTTGGTATGAGGCAATATAAACTGCTTTTCAAAATCGTACATATATAGGCAGGCTAAATTTTATGATTTTAAAAAGCGGTTTATATTGCCTCATACCAACCCTTTTCTTTGATTTGCCGCCAAGAGGTGGACACATTCGGAACAGGCACAAACCCCGAGGATCCGGTCTCGCTGACAGAATAGTGAGCCCACAAATTTTAATCCTCCTGGTTTGTGCTAGGTTTTCAATATGGCCCATTGGACGAGTTACTTAAGGTAATTAAGCAGCTTCAATTGGATGTCGTTGAATCCAAAAACATAGCAACCAATCTAGCAGAAAGGGTGGATCAGTTACAAGAAAGAGTGGGAAAGAATGAGCAAAGTCCTCTGGGTGCGGGTTGGCTTAATCCTCCTCCTCAAGGTTCAGGAGGGAATCCTCCAACTAACATATCACTCAAAGTTCCCATACCCATTCCTTTGGCTCCCCCAGAAAGGTTTTCAGGTGATCCTCAGAAGGTACAATCCTTTTTTGACTCAAGTAGAATTGCATTTCACCTATCGGCCAAAAACCTTCCCTGATCCTCAATCCAGAGTGGCCGTCTTGATTTCCTATTTGACTGGAGACGCGGCCACCTGGGCAATCCCTCTCGTGCGTCGAGATAATCCCTTGCTTTATCACTGGAGAAACTTTGTCCGAAAATTTGAAAGTGTTTTTGATCGAAGAGCAGTTACTCTGTCCGCAGACTGAGAACTGTTAGAATTGCGACAAGGAAATAAGGATCTTGGGCAAGATGCATGAAAAAACCCTTAGGGAATCGGAAATAGTGATTTTTAAGAAATCGCTATTTCTGAGTCACAAAATGCAATGTAACAAATTTGTGAGTCGGAAATTGCGATTTCTTAAAAATCGCTAATGCAAATTGTGAGGTCCAAATACAGAATCGCAAAAATATTGGCAATTCGGCAATTGAAAATCACAAATTGCGACACCTGGCACAGCCTGATGACATCACAAGCAGGAAGTGAGTCAGCCCAGGTTGTTTCCAGGTACCACACCCGCAGGAGTAGTCACAGAGTCACAGACCAGCCCCAGGGAGCAAGTTTGTGAGCAAGCCAGGACCTGACATCAACATGGTCAATGCTGGTAATGGGAAGGAGAAGGGAGAGAGGAAGAGGAAGCTCAAATTCATTGAGAAAGAATTGGAGGTGCTCACTGAGGAGGTGGTGAGGAGCCATGACCGGCTCTTTGGGAAGAGCTCACTCCAGGTACCAGAGAGTGAGAAGCGAAAACTTTGGGCTGAAATCCAGACCAAAATCTGCACAGTGGGGGTTGCTCAGCACTCAGTGGAAGAGATGTGCAAGAAGTGGTACGACCTGCGTTCCCGTGCCAAGGTGAGGGTGGCCAGCAGGCTAAGGGAGGCAAGGAGCACAGGAGGCGGACTATCCACCCAGACACCCTCCACCCCCATGGAAGACCTGGTGGAGTCGACACTGCTTCCAGAAGCTGTCAGTGGGGTCACTGACATTGACACGTCCGGCACACCCAGCACCAGTAAAGGTAAGTCCAATAATGATATGTAACCCCACATGTGCATGTACAAATGCCCCTTAGGAAATAGCAATTAGTGCAAAGCATTGTGCTAAGTAGTCCATTCCACATCTTACACGTGGCACAACAATGGCTTATGGGAGTGGGAGTCCACAACCCTGAGCTGAAAATAGCACATAGAATGCAATGTAGTAGAGCGACACCCAGAAGAACAAAACACCCAGTACACAGTGATACGATGTACGTGTACATTTATTACCATTATGCCACATTTGGTGATACATACATAAATGACATGCTGCATATCGTCATTGCAGATGGCTCCGGCCCAGCAGCAGCAGAATGGGCCAATGAGGGGGATGCAGAAACACAGCCCCTGTCCGACTCCAACACCAGTGAGTCATTGTGTATAGCACCAATCAGACTCAGGGCAAAGGTGTTACCTCTCCACAATCTGAACCTGGACTCCGATGACATGCGTGATGAAGGCAACACTCCATCCCCAGAAGCTAGATCCACCGGAAGGTAGCAGTCTCTGCCCCAGCGCCACTCAACTCCCCGCAGGAGGCCTCATGAAGCAGGCACACAGCACACAGATGTAGGTGAGGGCCCATCATTTTTCGGGGGCCTGGAAGCATCCATGCTCAAAGTTCAGCGCCTGCAAAACAAAAAGATGAGGGCAATGCACAGGCAGTTGCAGTCACACAACGCCAATATGGGGGGCTGCACAAGCAGTTGGAGTGTCTGAATACAAACATCTGCAAGCTGCATGAGGGACAGCAGACAGCTGCGGAGAACACCAAGGAACTGACAAATGCAATTAAGGAACTCTGTACTGAGATCAGGCATGAGCGAGTCAGCCACAGCAGGCGCAAAAGGCAATTCATGGGTATGTTCAGTGGCTTTTGCTGATCTGTAAATCATCTAGCTACTTCTACTGCCCTGATCTCACAGCATGCTGTGGCCGCACAGGTGGAGGCAGCACAAGGCAGTCTGGATGTAGCCCAGGGATTGGTGCAAATTACAAACGTTCTGGACGCTATGCTGACAGCACGCAGTGCTACACCCAGTGCACTGGGAGTTGGGGATACTGAGGAGTCATCTAGCCTCAGCAGTCTTGCAGTGGCCATGATGGATCCTAGGCATCGCAGTGCAAGGCACAGTACTGCCTGTGAGCCTGAAACAAGAGGTGCCGGTGAGGGCACTGCGCACCCAAGTGCGATGCGTGGTGAAAAGTGACATTGAGGGCCACAGGGGACTACCTTCACATGTAGAATAACAGTAAACTATGATGACAATAGTGCGACACTGTGAATGGCGCATGTCTGACTCATGTGTATTGCTATGTCCTAGTGACATGTATGTTACCTGAAGTCAAGGTAATAAAGGTGCTAACTACCGGAATACATGTCAGTGAGGTTGTGTTGTCATAACTTACATTTGAAATGGTTGTGCGTGATGTCAGCACACCTTTGCCTGCCCTCTGCTGCACTGGTCCTGTCTGCTGGCTGTAGGGGTGGTATGGGATCATCATCCTCATCTGAGTCTGGCTCTGATATTTCCACAGGTATGCCCCTGGTGGTAGCTATATTGTGCAAGATCACACATGTGGCCACTATTCTAAAGGTCGTGTCCGGGCTGTACTGTAGTGCCACTCCACTTTTGTGGATTCACCGGAAGCCACTCTTCAGCAGGCCAAAGGTGCGCTCCACAACGTTGCGGGTTGCCTTGTGTGCTGAATAGTATCTCCGCTCTGCTGGTGTTGCAGGATTTAGGTAGGGCATCATCATGTAGGTGCGCACTGCGTAGGCACTGTCTCCTGGGTGAAACAGAGGGTATAATGTGTAGCTGAGCCATCTGACGTCACACTGCCATCAATGCACCATTGTAAAGAGGGAAAATACCTAGTAGATAACCTTCACCAAATTCCCCAGCTAGCAGTCTTGGGTGAATCCAGCTGTGGCGATAGATGTACGAATCATGTGTGCTCCCTGGGTACCTAGCCACGAGATCAGGTATAATGTAGGAGGCATTGCATATCACCTGTATCTGTGGTGATATGCAATGGCCGATTGCCGATTGCCTCTGTGGCCGATGGTGGACAGATTGCAACATGTGTCCCATCTATGGAACCTAGGTCGTGGGGGAACTGTGCTATCTGGTAGAAATCTATTTTTGTCTGCTGTATTTCCTGTGGGGTGTGGGGGAATCTGATGTACTGGTGTATCCTGCTCAGCATGGCGTTTAGAAATGCATTGAAAAATCTTAGAGAGGACACTCTGTGATACCCCTCCAGCTTCTGCTATGACCCCTTGATAGCTCCCTGAGGCAAGTAGGTGCAGGGACCATAATACCTGCACATGGGTGGGTATGCTATTAGTCCTGTGTGTTGTAAGCTGCAGTATGGGTCGTAGGTCAGCTATCAGGTCAAGTATAATTGCTGAGCTCAACCTGTACTTATCAAAAATGCCTCCTCAGTCTGGTCAAAAAGGGTAATGCACACTCTGAAAATGCGCTCCTGTCTCCTCCTCCCTCTCCTCAAACCTGCCAAGATCCTCATTCTCCTCGCCATGACGTAGAGTGCAGCCATTGTGCAAAAGAGGATGAGGCACTCTGGGCCTCTTTATATAGGTTTCACCTGGTTACCACCTGGTTTTAATCCGTGGTAATTTGCATGTGCAAAAGGCCATTCTGCGAAAATTTGCTGTTTGCAAATTTTTGATGCATCGCATTGCAACATGGTTTAGCGTGTTGCATTTTGCGTATCACATTTTGCGACGTGAATGCCGAATCTGTATTTGCGAGTCGCTATTCGGACTCGCAATTTGTGATATGCAAATAGCGATTCGGTATTTCATGTTGCAAAATGCAAAACGTAAAATGCAACACGCTAAACCATGTCGCTTCGCAAAAATAGCGAATTTTTGCGATTCCTTGTTTTTGACCTGCGAATGCCTTTCATGCATCGCAGGCCACGTTTTTGAATCTGCAAACGTCTGATTTCTGCGCATCGCACCATTTGCGAATGCAATTTCATTTGATACATCTGGCCCCTTGTCTCTTACTTGGATAACTTTAATCAGCTGGTAGCAGAAACTGCCTGGGCTGAGGAACAGAGATCAGCCTTGTTCTATCAAGGACTCAAAGATGAGTTAAAAGACATTCTTGAACAAATTGATCCTCAACCCACGGATTGTCAAGATCTGATAAATCTTGTTTTGAGATTAGACCATCGTCTTGCAGTCCGACAGGGAACACGCAAAAAGACTGAGCAAAGTTCCTGGCGTGTTCATGAGCATAGAGAATCACTTGTTCATGGAAAGAACAATCATGAGCCAATGAAAAAATGAACCATCAGGCTGCCCTTAACGAAAGAAGAGAAAGATCTACGTAGAAAGAATGGACAATGTCTGTACTGTGGTAGAAAGGGCCATTTCCCTAAAGAATGTCCAGCAAAACCAAAAATTAAACAAACCCCTACCAAGAAGGTTGTAGCAAATTCACAGATCAAGCAGGAAAACTAGAACACCCAAAGTGTAAGGAAGGGTTGCTCTTGGGTGTAACCGTGGACCCTTCACAAGATGGTAGAAAAGTTTTACTTGAGTCAAGACATTTAAAATTAGATCTAGAAGTACTGGTAAAACAAAAGACTTATCTAAAGAAAGCCTTAGTAGATTCCGGGGCTACTGGTAATTTTATTGATGCACAATTGATTCCAACATGGGGGATCTTATGTAAGAAGAAGAAAACACCAGAAATAATACAAGCCGTAGATGGAAAACTCCTAGCTGGAGGTCCGGTGACTCTGCAGATCTTCCCCTTGTCTGTGATCTGTAAAGGGGGAAATCATGACCCCAAACATGCAGAAAAAATAATCTTTGATGTAATCCATGCTCCTCAGTATGGAATTATCCTAGGAATGCCGTGGCTAAGTTATCATAATCCTTTAATAAATTGGCAAGAAAGGAAAATCATGTTTTCTTCACTTCTGTGTAAAGAATAAATATCCATTACCCTTGATCCCTGTCCTGTTGGACCAAGTTAAAAAAGCCAAAATCTACACCAAGTTAGACCTAAGAGGACCTTTTCACTTTTTCAGGATGAGAGAAGGCGACGAGTGGAAAACTGCCTTTAATACTTGATTTGGTCTATTTGAATACATAGGCCCTCATTCCAACCCTGGCGGTCGGTGTTAAACCCGCGGCGAAACCGCCAACAGGCTGGCGGTAAAAAAACATTGAATTCCGACCCTGGCGGAAACCGCCAACAGAGACCGCCACTTCAACACACCGCCCGCCACGGCGGGACAAACAAACAACGCGGCGGTTACCGCCAACAGACAGGCGGGAGACAATGTACCGCCCACCCCATCACAACCTACCAATCCGCCACCTTTTCCGGGACGGTAGCCCCGCCGATAAAAACACGGCGGAAACAGTCATTTCGAACGGAAAACGCTCACCTCCATACACCCCACGAGGAATCTGGACAGCATGGAACCTGAACTCCACATCCTCCCAGCGATTGTCTTCCTGCTCCTCTACCAGGAGCACGAACGCCGGCGCTGAAGACAACGGTGAGTACTGCACCTACGACACAGGGGAGGGGGGAGGGGTAGGGGAAAAAATACGGGGACACACATACACATACGCGACACACCCACCCCCACCCACTACAACACACACATCAATGCATAGCAACAACTCAGAGTTACACCCCCCAAGCCCCCCGGAAGAATGCAAAGACAAAAGGAAATGATTATGAACATTGGAATATATTGTATCACTGGCTTAAAATTATATCACACATCTAAAACCTTTATATACATGAAGTCTGATCATCGTAGCAGGCATTGTCCGTGGACCACTGGGCCCAAATCACATGGGCAAAGCCCACACAGGATACCTGACTCCAACGGAGAGAACACTGCAGGGGCATCAGATAGCAAAACTACAGGCACCTCAGGGGGAAGGGAAGGGGGGGAACCTCAGCCAGAAGAGTCCAGGACGCCAGATCCACCAGGGGCCTCCATGCCCACTGTTCAATCCTGGGGAGTGCAAAGCCACAGTCTCACAAGTCTCTACAGTGGGTGGGTTGCCCACTGTGCCATCCTGGGGAGAGCAAAGCCACAGTCTCTCAAGTTTCTACAGTGGGTGGCTTGCCCACTGTTACATCCTGGGGAGTGCAAAGCCACAGTCTCTCAAGTGGATAACAGTCTCCACTGGTTCTGGAGGGGGACTGGTGCCCAGAGTGCTTTGTGCAGCCCTGCCCGACACAGATGCGGGCCTGCCCCTTCTGCCAATGGGCCAGCGGTGCTTGAGATGAAGGGCCCTGTTCAGCGGTGCTTGAGATGGCGGTGCCCAGTGCAGCGGTGCTTGAGATGAAGGGCCCAGTGCAGCGGTGCTTGAGATGAAGGGCACAGTTCAGCCGTACTTGAGATGGCGGTGCCCAGTGCAGCGGTGCTTGAGACGGCGGTGCCCAGTGCAGCGGTGCTTGAGATGAAGGGCACAGTTCAGCGGTACTTGAGATGGCGGTGCCCAGTGCAGCGGTGCTTGAGATGAAGGGCCCAGTGCAGCGGTGCTTGAGATGAAGGGCACAGTTCAGCGGTGCTTGAGATGGCGGTGCCCAGTGCAGCGGTGCTTGAGATGAAGGGCACAGTTCAGCGGTGCTTGAGACGGCGGTGCCCAGTGCAGCGGTGCTTGAGACGGCGGTACCCAGTGCAGCAGTGCTTGAGATGAAGGGCACAGTTCAGCGGTGCTTGAGACGGCGGTGCACAGTGCAGTGGTGCTTGAGACGGCGGTGCCCAGTGCAGCGGTGCTTGAGATGAAGGGCACAGTTCAGCGGTGCTTGAGACGGCGGTGCCCAGTGCAGCGGTGCTTGAGATGAAGGGCACAGTTCAGCGGTGCTTGAGACAGCGGTGCCCAGTTCAGCGGTGCTTGAGACGGCGGTGCCCAGTGCAGCGGTGCTTGAGATGAAGGGCACAGTTCAGCGGTGCTTGAGATGGTGGTGCCCAGTGCAGCGGTGCTTGAGATGAAGGGCACAGTTCAGCGGTGCTTGAGATGGCGGTGCCCAGTGCAGCGGTGCCTGAGATGGCGGTGCCCAGTGCAGCGGTGCTTGAGATGAAGGGCACAGTGCAGCGGTGCTTGAGATGAAGGGCACAGTTCAGCGGTGCTTGAGACGGCGGTGCTTGAGACGGCGGTGCCCAGTGCAGCGGTGCTTGAGATGAAGGGCACAGTTCAGCGGTGCTTGAGATGGCGGTGCCCAGTGCAGCGGTGCTTGAGATGAAGGGCACAGTTCAGCCGTGCTTGAGATGGCGGTGCCCAGTGCAGCGGTGCTTGAGATGAAGGGCACAGTGCAGCGGTGCTTGAGATGAAGGGCACAGTGCAGCGGTGCATGAGACGGCGGTGCCCAGTGCAGCGGTGCTTGAGATGAAGGGCCCAGTGCAGCGGTGCTTGAGATGAAGGGCACAGTTCAGCGGTGCTTGAGATGGCGGTGCCCAGTTCAGCGGTGCTTGAGATGGCGGTGCCCAGTGCGCGGTGCTTGAGATGAAGGGCACAGTGCAGCGGTGCTTGAGATGAAGGGCACAGTTCAGCGGTGCTTGAGACGGCGGTGCCCAGTTCAGCGGTGCTTGAGACGGCGGTGCCCAGTGCAGCGGTGCTTGAGATGAAGGGCACAGTTCAGCGGTGCTTGAGATGGCGGTGCCCAGTGCAGCGGTGCTTGAGATGAAGGGCACAGTTCAGCGGTGCTTGAGATGGCGGTGCCCAGTGCAGCAGTGATTGAGATGAAGGGCACAGTTCAGTGGTGCTTGAGATGGCGGTGCCCAGTGCAGCGGTGCTTGAGATGGCGGTGCCCAGTGCAGAGGTGCTTGAGATGAAGGGCACAGTGCAGCAGTGCTTGAGATGAAGGGCACAGTTCAGCGGATCCGGCCATGGCATGGAGTTCATTCGCCACCTGACCTGTGGCTGGCGGTGCCTTCCTGCCCATCTGTCGTGTGACTGGCGGGGCCCTCCTGTGCTGCAGTCCCGGGCCTGTGGGTGTCCTCCTGGCCACCTGGGGTGGGGCTGGTGGTGCCCTCCTGGCCAGCTGGCCTGCTGGCGGGCTTGTCGGGCGTGCTGCCCTTCCCACCCTTCCCTGTTCGCCTGTGGCCCTTCCCCACCTTGGGCGGTGTGCCAGGTGGCACCACTATTCCTTTTGGAGCCATGGTAGGGATTTTTGTCCCAGGTGTCTTCGGCCTCTCGCGCCGGCCACTGGCAATTTTAGGATGCTTTTCCGGGGGTGGCCTGGCAGTGCCCTCGCTCCTAACTGAGCTGGCTGCCCTTGAGGGTGGGGGACTCCACAGTCCATGGCAGACTGTCTTTACAGGTCCCGCTTTTGTGGTGGCTGAGGTGCTGATTGGAGTCCTATGGGATGGACGGGGTGGGGGAGTTGTTGGAAAGAGGTCAAGTTTGGAAAGGAAAAGCAATTTAGGAAGAGAGGGACGGGTAGGTGTAGTGGGTATGGGAGTGGAGGAAGAGGTTGTGGTTGTAGGAGTTTTTAGTCTGGTGTCTTTGGGTGCAGGTGCTTGTGTTGGATGCTGTCGTGAGGTGGATGGCTGTTGGGTGGGTGGCTGCCTGCGTTTGTGTAGCTTGGAAGAGGGGGTCACAGACACAGTGGGTGAGGACACAGGGGACGTGTGAATGGTAGTGGGGGTAGTGTGCTGGTGATGGACGTTGTGGCTGAAGATGTTGTGCATGCAGGTGTGAGTGGAGACGTGACCGGGAGGGAGGAGGGAGACGAGGAGGAGGGGGACACAGTGGAGGCAGTGGGTGTTGGTATGTCTGTATGTGGATGTTGCTTGTGTGAATGCTTGTGTGATGTGTGGTGCTTATGTCTGGATGAGCTTCCCTTGGGTGTTGAGGTGTGTGCAGGCTGGTCTGATGGTGTGTCTGGGATAGGCAGAGGTACAGGGGATTGGGTCTGGGTGGAGGAAGTTGGAGGGGGAAGGCTAGAGACAGGGACAATTGCTGCCATCAGTGCTGAGGCCAGAGTCTGGAACGATCGCTGATGGGCAGCCTGACCAGAATGAATGCCCTCCAGGTATGCATTACTCCGGTGCACCTCCCTTTCTACACCCTGGATGGCATTCAAAAGGATAGACTGCCCAACAATGAGCGTCCTCAGGAGGTCACTGACCTCCTCACTGAGGGCAGCAGGGGTTACAGGGGCAGGGCCTGAGGTGCCTGGGGCGAAGGAGATGCCCACCTTCCTGGGTGAGCGGGCACGGGGCAAACGCTGAGGGGCTGCTGGGAGGACGGTGCTGGTGCGCTGGGTGGCGGCTGCACCTGTAGTTGCGGGGGGCACAGATGTTGCCGCCACCACAAGGGAGCTCCCTTCAGAGGACGAGTCGCTGTCACTGACATCCGCACGAGTCCCCGCTGTGGAGCTCCCCTCGCCCTCCGTCTCACTGGTGAATTCGGATTCCGTTGCATGGTCTGCCATGGCCATGTGAGATGCAGCTCCCTCGTGCTCCGATGCCACTTCTTCTCCGCCTGATGATGCTAATGCACACATGAACAGAAAGACAACAGAAAAGGGTGGGGGGGAAAAAAAAAGAGTTGTTGAGTGCATGCATTGGCGACACCGTTGGCGGACAGGACAGACACAGAAGTCCCCTGCACTACGCCTCGCACTTGTGGTCGACTACGCAATCCGTGGGACATGGCCTACAAGCCTATGGGCGACATCCGCACACATATATGACACAGGGCAATGAATAGCTGTACTTGGCACCCTAAAGAGGTGGGGGGCGGGGGCACAGGGCCATGCCTTACGGAGGGGCCTAGCCTACAGATATCGCCCTGGCCTAGGGATACCCACAGCCCTCCTCCCCCACCCAGACACCTCCACTGCACGCAATGTCACCAGGTTTTGAGTGTACTCACCCCCTTGTGTCTGCTGTGATGTCCTCACGCGCCCATCCAAATCGGGGTAGGCCACCGCCAGGATCCGGGACATCAGGGGGTCAAAGTACGACTGGCACCCCTCCCACGTTGGGAGGCCATCCCCAGCTGAGCCTCCGCCGTCTTCCTTCTCCAGCGGCGGATGTCCTCCCATCTCTTCCGGCAGTGGGTGCCCCGTCTCTGGTGGACCCCCAGGGTCCGGACGTCCTTGGCGATGGCACGCCAAATATCGACTTTCTGGTGGGCGCTGACCTATGTGACATGTACAGGGGGAGAAGAATAATCATCACCTTCTGCATGCTCGATGTGAGTGGCCCCCCATCCCCACCCTTGCCATGTGGTACATGCTCTCATCCGTCGTTTGATGCATGCCTCACTCGCTCCCCTCCCCACCATCTTTCATCCACCCCACTCAACACAGGCATTGCCCACAAAGCATGGTCCCAGTGTACTTACCTGTTGGTCTGGAGGACCGTAGAGTAGCGCATACTGGGGGAGGACCCCATCCACAAGTTTCTCCAACTCCTCCGCAGTGAAGGCAGGGGCCCTTTCCCCAGTCGCATGAGCCATTGTCTCTTCCAGACCGAGGTCACAGCAGCACTTGCAGTGTAGGTCTTCTCCTGTGGAAGATCAGGTATTGAGTGATTAAGCAGATAGAAAATGGCCGTCACGCCCGCAGCGGTGCGTACCGCCGCGGTGCGTACCGCGACCGCCGGCGCACATCGTCATTGGCTCCTGAGACCCATAGGTTTCAATGTTAACCAATGCTGCTTTGCGACGCGGTCTTCGACCGCCTACCGCCACGGTGTGCCATGCCAGCGCATTGACCTCACATCCCATTGTCACACTTCACAGGTCAGGCAGTCGCCATTTCAAGGGCCCACATGGCTGAATTTGTACTGCGACACACATACCTAGGCCTTGCATCGACACTCATACAAGCCATACAATGCATAGGGATTCGTGTTATGTGCAAGCTGTGGGAACGTACCTGTGGGTTGATTGACTCTGTGCTCCCTGTTGTCCTTCATAGGCACCGCCCGCTGGGACATGCAAGGAGATGGAGGAATCTTCCCGTGTACAGACCGCTGGTGGACCTGTCGACAATGGAGGAAAGACATGTCATACTGACATACAGGCTTGACCAAGCCACTATACAGGAACTGGGTGTCCAGCTGGAACCAGACCTGATGTCACCTATCCGCCAACCCACAGAGATCCCCCCTCTAGTGCAGGTTCTGTCAGTACTTCATTTCTTAGCAAGTGGGTCATTTCAAACAACTGTGGCCATTGCATCAGGGATGTCCCAGCCCATGTTTTCCAAGGTGTTGTCCAGAGTGTTGTCTGCCCTACTCAAACACATGCAGAGCTACATCGTATTCCCTGAGGTGGGGGATTTGGCTACAGTGAAGGGTGATTTCTATGCCCTTGGACATATTCCCAACATCATTGGTGCCATTGATGGGACACATGTTGCTTTGGTCCCCCCCAGCAGGAGTGAACAGGTGTACAGGAACAGGAAGAGTTATCATTCCATGAATGTCCAGATGGTCTGTTTGGCTGACTAGTACATCTCCCATGTTAATGCAAAGTTCCCTGGTTCAGTGCATGACGCGTACATCAGGCGGAATAGCAGCATCCCTTACGTGATGGATCAACTCCAGAGACACCGTGTGTGGCTAATTGGTGACTCTGGTTACCCCAACCTGTCATGGCTACTGACTCCAGTGAGGAATCCCCGGACAAGGGCAGAAGAACGGTACAATGAGGCCCATGGGTGTACTAGGAGGGTGATAGAGCGGACCTTCGGCCTCCTAAAGGGCAGGTTTAGGTGCCTCCATATGACAGGTGGATCCCTAATGTACTCACCAAAGAAGGTGTGGCAGATCATCGTGGCCTGCTGTATGCTTCACAACCTGGCTTTGCGACGCCAGGTGCTTTTTCTGCAGGAGGATGGTCCAGATGGTGGTGTTGTAGCAGCTGTGGAGCCTGTGGAGAGTGAAGAGGAGGAAGGCGAAGAGGGCGACATAGACAACAGGAACACAGTAATACTGCAGTATTTCCAATGACACACAGGTAAGAATCCCCCCCGGCATATAACATTTACTTAACCCCTACTACCTCTCTACTGTCTTTCCTTTTCCCCCAGTGTATTTTAACTGAGTTGTGACTTTCCCTTCCGATTTTAGAGCTGTGGGCCCAACTGCGTGACATCTGCTTTGTTTCCCCATGGACTACAGCTGTGTGACATTGGTATGTTGGCATCACAATGTAAATAAGCATTTTGGCATGGTCATATCTAATACATTTGTTCCAAATCACAGCCAGACTCCAGATTGTTTTGTGCAATAAGTGTGTTTATTACAGTGCTCTAAATTGGTGGGTGGTTGCAAATCGGTGAGTGGTGATGGTGGAGGATTGTCCATGGCAGAGTCCAGACTATCAGTATCACAGGTGCAATGTCCAAATGCCTGTGGAAAGTGGAGCAGGGGTAGTTTAAGGTTGGACAGGGTGTCAATGTGGGGCAGTGGGATGACAATCAGGGAGGTATCCTTTCGTGGCGGGGGTCTTGGCATCTTACTCTGTCTTCTTCCTGGATCTCAGGGCCCGCTTGCGGGGTTGTTCTCCTTCTGCAGGAGGTGGGGTTCTGGTGGCCTGTTGGTCTTGTGTCGGGGCCTCCTGTCCACTAGCGCCGGCGGAGGTGGTAGGCAGTTCTTGGTCCATGCTAGTGACAGGGGCCCTTTGTGGTGCCAGAGTGTCACCCAATGTGGTGACTACCTGAATCAGTGCCACTACGATGGTGCCCATGGCGGAACTGATGTTTCTTAGTTCCTCCCTGAACCCCATATACCGTTGCTCCTGCAGAAGCTGGATCTCCTGAAACCTGGCCAGGACCGTGGCCATCGTCTCCTGGGAGTGGTGGTATGCTCCCATGATGGAGGAGAGGGCCTTGTGGAGAGTGGGTTCCCTGGGCCTGTCCCCCCCCCGTCGCACAGCAGCCCTCCCAGTTCCCCTGTTACCCTGGGCCTCTGTCCCCTGAACCGTGTGCCCACTACCACTGCCCCCAGGTCCCTGTTGTTGTTGGGGTGGTGGGTTAACCTGGGTGCCCTGTAGTGGTGGACACACCGCTGATTGACGTGTCCTGGGGACAGAGATATGGGCCCGCTGGGTGGGTGCTGTGCTGGTGTTCCCAGAGGGGGGAAGGTCTGCTGTGGGCTGTGGCTGTCTGAGGGGAACCGACTGTCTCAAGGTCCCCGATGGGCTGGGCTGGTCATCTAGATCCAGGGAGACAGAGCTGCTGTCATCACTGTGGGCCTCTTCCGGGGGTGGAGTGGACATTTGTGGACCCTCCTGCGCGGTGACGTGGCGTTCGGGTCCTGCAGGGGTATAAAGGTATGGTTATTGCTTCTGTGTGCGCCATAGCGTGCAATGGGTGGGTGCCCGTGTACCCCAGTGCTGGCATTCCCTTGCGGGGGCTTTTGTGACAGTGGTTTGGGGGGGGGGGATGTGCAGTGGGCATGCTTAGGTGATGGGTGTCCCTGCTTTGTGGTCGCATGCAGGGCTTGGTGTTGGGAAGGGTGGGTTGTGATGGTGAGACATTTGCAAGGAGTAGGTGTGATGGGGGTGAGGGTGAGGGTGGGGGTATGAGTTGGCATGCAGGTGGGGTGGGGGGGATGAAGTAGTTAAGATTAGACTTACCAGAGTCCATTCCTCCGCCTACTCCTGCGAGGCCGTCAGGATGCAGGATCGCCAAGACCTGCTCCTCCCATGTTGTACATTCTGGGGGAGGAGCTGGGGGTCCGCCGTCAGTCTTCTGCACCGCAATGTTGTGCCTGGATACCATGGAACGCACCTTCCCCCGTAGGTCGTTCCACCGTTTCCTGATGTCATCCCTATTTCTTGGGTGCTGTCCCACAGCGTTGACCCTGTCGACTATTCTGCTCCATAGCTCCATCTTCCTGGCAATGGTGGTGTGCTGCACCTGTGTCCCGAAGAGCTGTGGCTCTACCCGTACAATTTCCTCCACCATGACCCTGAGTTCATCGTCAGTAAACCTGGGGTGTCTTTGCAGTGCCATGGGGTGGTGTGGGTGATGTGTGGGGTGGATTGTGTGGTGCTAAGTGTGGTGATGTGTATTAGTGCGTTGTTTGAAGTGCGTGGTAATATTGCAGGGTGACAGTGAATTGTGCGTCTGGGTGCTCTGTTCTCTTTTCTCTGTGCGTGTTCACGAATCTCTAGGAGTGGGGGTTTGTGGGTGATGTGGGTGTGTGTTTTATGTTGTATTGGGTGTGTGGGAGTGGTGTGTGTATGTGTATCAGGTGTGTGTATTTCGAATTGTCCAATGTGGTAGTGTTTTGTAAGTGTGTGTGTATTTTGAGCGCGGCAGTGTGTACCGCCAATGGAATACCGCGGTTGAAAGACCGTCACATGGATTTGTGGGTCGTAATGGCATGGGCGTTTTTCTGTTGGCGTGACGGTGGAGGTTTGGTCATCGCCAGTTTCTCGCTGGCCTTTGGTGTGGCGGACTTTTGTGGATGTCTGTATTTTGGCGGTTTGCCTGTTGTGGGTCAGAATGACCGTGGCGGTTTACCGTGACCGCGGTGGTGTTATGGCGCTCTTCTGCACGGCGGTAAGCGCATTTTACCGCCGAGGTTGGAATGACCACCATAGTCATGTAACTCCCTGCCTTGACGCAGCGTCTCTTTCTGCTCTCGTGGCAGGAACGCGCTGCCGGCACTCGGAGCGCCGTTCCCCGTGTTTTTTGGTAGAGCATCCTGGGAAGCGTGTATTACGCTCCCGGTCGCGTTACGTTTACCGGTAGTCATTTTTCTTCCTTTTCGTTGGTGGTGGGTTTTTCTGGTCTTTTTCCTTCTTGCCTTGCCATGCTTGTTTCCATTTTCCTGTTCATGTCCCAGCATGCTCTCCTTGTTTTATATACTGCTTTCTTTTTCCTATTCTTGTCTATGGGCTTTTCCCAATTCAAGATGGTGTCCTTTCCCTTTTCTGTGATGTCACTTCCCTTTTGTCAGTATATAAGTCAGTCAGTCTTGCTCTACCTTGCATTGCAAACACTTCCTTTGGCTTCTGTTCTTCGCTCCGGTTCTTCGTTCCTGCTTTTTGTGCCTTGGAATATTTTTGCCTAATTTTTGTTCCTGTTGTCAAGTCCTGTTTTTCTTCTTCTCTTCAGGAGTTCCTGTTTTTCCCCAGTGTTTGGGTTTTTTCCCTCTGGGACTCTTTCTGGAGGCTACGGTCTGCTTTGGTGTTCCTGTCAAGCGGCACCGTGGCTACTAGAAAGGGTCGCCCTTATCTGGGATTATCCAGAACCTGTAGAAGACTGGGGGTATTCGCCAACCCTCTATACAGAGGTGAGAAGTCAAGCGCAGTTCGTAACAAGTCATACCCTTTGGACTTTGTAATGCTCCAGCATTTCTGAATGATGTCCTTAGAGAATATCTAGATCTATTTGCAATAGTTTATATTGATGATATTCTGATCTATTCTGATAACAAAGTCGAACATGTACAACATGTCCAGAAGATTCTCACAGCCCTTCGAAAACATCATTTATATTGCGAATTGAGCAATTGTGAATTTCATGTTACCACCATTGAATTTTTAGGGGTCATCCTTACCCCTCAAGGCATGGTCATTGCAGAAAGAAAAGTGCAAGCAGTATCTGTTTGGCCAATCCCAAAAACTGTTTGAGATGTTCAGTGTTTCCTTGGTTTTGCAAATTTCTATTGCAGGTTCATACCATTTCTCACAGACAGTGGCACCAATCACCAAGTTACTGCGAAAGAAAGAACCATTTGTATGGTCTCCAGAAGCTGACAAGGCTTTTTCAACCTTAAAAGAAGCCTTCCCCAGTCTTGACTCACGCAGATACTGAACGTCCATTCATAGTAGAAGCAGATGCTTCAGATGTGGCAGTTGGTGCAGTGTTATCGCAAAGCAACAAAGATACCGGTCAGTTACACCCTGTAGCTTCCATGTCTCAAAACCTGAACGAAGCGGAACAAAATTATGTGATTGCTGAGAAAGAACTTCTAGCAATCCGTGATGCCTTCAAAGAGTGGAGACACTATTTGCTAGGCACCAAGTACACTATTACAGTATACACAGATCATCGTACTCTCCAGTTCATGAGTTCAGCTAGACTTGTGACTCCTCGACAATTACGATGGATGCTGTTTTTTGCCCAGTTTGATTTTGTGGTAACCTTCCGTCCCGGCAAAGACAATCGCAAAGCGGATGCCTTGTCCAGACAAGACTCTACCATGTTACCCACAATCCATCCCCTACTAGCTATCATTACTCCAGACAAAATCCTTTGTATCATTAAAACTGAAGATTTTTTGAAAATATTCGTAATTCCTTCACCATTGAAAAATGGCAGAAATGGGCTCAAGCAAAACCCAAAAGTTCAATCAAACAAGGCCTACATGTTCATGATGCATGTTTATTTGTTCTAACTACCAAGTTGCGCAAATTAGTGTTTCTTTGGTTGCACGTTATACCTATGGCAGGTCATCCAGGTATTCCTAAGACACTTGAACTAATCCAACGATATTTTTGGTGGCCTACTTTGACGAAAAACGTCAAGCAAATGGTAACTAACTGTGAAGTTTGTGCTCGTACCAAGACAAGTCATTCAAAACCAAAAGGACTGTTACATCTTCTCCCAACTCCACTCCGACCTTGGGAACACATATCAATAGACTTTCTTACAGGATTGCAGGTTGTTCAACATCACTCAGTAATCCTTGTAGTGGTAGATAGTCTCACAAAATATGCGGATTTCATTGCTTGCAGGAAATTGCCTACCTCCAGTGAATTGGCAACAATACTTTTAAATTGAGTAGTCCGTTATCATGGATTACCAAAAGTAATTCTCTATGATCGAGGTTCACAATTTGCCTCTAACTTCTGGAAAACGTGGTGCAAAACGCTGCAAGTTACATCTACATTATCTAGCAGTCATCATTCTCAAACAGATGGCCAAACTGAAAGACTAATTCAAACATTGAAACAATGTTTGCGTGCTTATGCTGAAAAAGCACTCCATTCTTGGGTATCAATGCTTTGGTTAGATAAACTGGCCTACAACAACTCGTATCATACTTCTACTGGAGCAATGCCCTTTTTGGTTTATTTAGATATCACCCAGATACTTTGCCAATCACAGTTCAACAAGAAAGTTCACTTACGCCAGCAGTATCAGAAAAAATAAGACAACTCCATCAAACCCAAAAACAAATACAGCAACATCTAAACAAAGCAAAACAAAAGTATAAAAAACATTATGACAAAAAACATTGTTAGGGACCACAATATAAGCCAGGAGATAGAGTGTGGCTTTCCACACGCCACATTGATTTAAAGGAAATACATATGTTTATTCCCAAATATATAGGTCCCTATGCAGTTCTTCAACAGATCAATTCAGTGACCTACAAACTACAGTTACCAGAATCACTACGTATTCATCCAGTGTTTCATACTTCTCTCCTGGAAAGAGCATTCCAGAAAACTTGCTCTCGACCAACTCCAGTACTAGTACAAGGAGAATTGTAATACAAAGTAAAACAGGTTCTGGATTAAAAATTTAGAGGTCGTACTCTCTGGTATCTAATATCTTGAAAAGGGTACGGCCCAGAGAACAACTCATGGGTTTCAGCATCTGACATTCATGCTCCACGACTAGTGCGGTGTTTTCACCGCCTAAACCCAGACAAGCCAGGCCCTAGAGCGCGTTCGGGAGGGGGGAGTACTGTCAACACCAGGACAGTGCGCGCTCTACGGGCAGCATAATGCAAAATGACAAACCTTATGCAATGTAATAATTCATGTATTATGTGTTGACATTGTATATTAACCTTTTGCATTGCAGGTATTCATCTTGAAATGTCATTAATGATGTTTGTAATGTATTGTTCATTTTCAAGCCTTTCCTGCAGCCTGGCTGGGTGTGGCATGTGGACGGGGCTTGGGTCAATTTAAGGGATCCAGCCCAGCTTCACGTGCTCACTATTCAGAGGTCCCGGGGCAGAGCAGCAGCATTTTCCTGAACTCCTGTTCCGGAGGCCTAATTAGGCTGTCATGACCACACAAACTTTCCAAACCAAATCAAAGAAATTCTTGAGAAAAGCAAAGAGATATCCTCAGTGGAGACAGCAAATCCCAAACTGGAAGAAGGTTTGCAGAGTAATCTTGCGCTTATTTCAAAGGAAGAATCAAGAAGAGAAGATTTAAGATGGCCGTCGTGTGTCCTGAAGGTTAGTTACAGTTCTAGTCTTGCAATCGGTTGGTTGCTAGGTTACGAGCTCACCAGCTGGAAGCTTGGCACTTCAACTGAGGTCTGACAGGAATCAGCTGTGTGGAGAGAGAGCGCGCTTCAGAGCAGAAACTCCTGTGAGGTAAAATTACACTTGAAGACTATTTTACAGAAAACGTGATAAATATTGTCCAGGTTTATTTGAGAAGTTTGATAGTAGACCATTCCAGTGGAGGTTTGGCAAGGCTACAGAGTTTAATGTATGAATAAACCTTATGTTTACAAGGTTCCTGTTTAAGATACCAAAGTCAAAAGAAAAACGAACTTTAACAAGCAAGTATTTACAAATACCAAGGTTATAAATCGAAGGCCAAGTTTAACGGAGAAATTAATGTTAATAAGTAACCATTTACAAATGCAACAGTAATAAACCAAAGTAGAGTTTAAAAGAGAAACAAACTTTAATAAACAAGCATTTACAAATACAAGTTATCAACAGACGAAGTAAGAAAGGAGAAACTAACTTTAATAAACAAGCATTTACAAATACAAGTTATCAACACATGTCGAAGTAAGAAAGAAGAAGCGAACTTTAATAAACAAGCATTTACAAATACAAGTATTGACAGAAGTCAAAATAAGACAGGAGAAACAAACTTTCACAAGCAAGAATTACCAATGTAATAAACGTAATTGAACTCTCTAATGTAAAGTAGAAACCAACTAACATCAGCTGATTTGGAGAACGCATTATCACCAACTATATATATATATATATATATATATAGCAACATAAAACCAATCTCTAACAAAGATTGAGAAGTTCTTCCAGAATCAGTAATAAGCATTTTTAAGAAGAGCTTATCATTCATAGAGAGAAGCAAGGCTACAGAGAACTAGTAATTGCGACTGTGACTCTTGCAGGTGCTGCATCCAATCTTAGACGTGAAAAGGCAGACTGAGTACTGACGTTCATCATCTCTGTGGCAGTCTCTCTACAATCCCATTCCCCTTTCCCTCTCCGGGGTACTCAGCACGAAGGATTAAAATTTGTAGTGAGTAGCTTGGGTCGGGACTTAGGAGTTATCTTTTGCTTCTGAGGAAATCAAATTGAAGTATCCTGACATAGGCATTTACCTGGCCCTGTCCTCATTATTTTGCTGATCTTCAAGCAGGGCGGTAAGGCGGAGGTCGAGGTAATCCCTTGACTCCGTTTCTAGAAACATTTGAGTTTTGGCTTTGTGATTTACAGTGTGCGCAATCATTTCGAGGCATTTTAATCTTGATGGTTGAATCGGCAACAGTGTGCGCGATTCATTCTTGGCAATTAACCCTTGCAGTTTGGATCGGCAGAGTGCGTGATCATTTCGAGGCATTTGAATCTTGATGGTTGAATCGGCAACAGTGTGCCGCGATTCATTCTTGGCAATTAACCCTTGCAGTTGGGATTGGCAGAGTGCACAATCATTTCGAGGCATTTGAATCTTGCTGTTTGAATTGGCAACAGTGTTTGCGATTCATTCTTGGCAATTAACCCTTGCAGTTTGGATTGGCAGAGTGCGCGATTCATTTGAGGCATTTGAATCTTGATGTTTAAATCGGCAACAGTGTGCACGATTCATTCTTGGCAATTAATCCTTGCATTTCAGATCGGCAGAGTGTGCGATCATTCCAGGTATTAAGGTGCGCAATAATGTTTGGGCAATTGAATCTTGAAAATCAGATCAAACAGATCAAACCTTTTTAGAACAAAAACAAGTTTTGTCAGTTTGCCTATTCTACAGTATCATTCATGAACCCTATGGCAGTTAATTCTTTGGGAACGAATGTACTCATTGATTCTTGTTATGACGTAATTGCTATTCTAAGGACTAACTTGAGAGAGTTCAATGGTCAGAGTATATGATTATAAAAAAGTCACCTTATTGAAAAGTTCTTGATCTCTCATGTTATTAGAGCATATATAATTAAAACAAAGTTCATGAAGATTAATGTGAATAACCTTGCTGTTGTGTTCTTAACTCTTGCTTCCACAGGTCTCCTTCCTCGCTGTTCCCAACCTAAAAACCCCATCCCCCAATTGGCCATTCTTTAACTCTGTGCTATGATAGCTAGTAGAGTTTGGAGCTGCCAAGAGGTGGACATATTGGGAACAGGCGCAAACCCCGAGGATCTGGTCTCGCTGACAGAAGTAAATGGTACTCTCACTGTTAAACTTGGAGCACAGGGTTTGTTACAAGGCTAATTCAAATATCAAGCACTCTGAAGGGCGTTCTCTTGACACTACTGTTCATCAGAGACACACAGACACAAAGGCCCTCATTATGACTTTGGCTGTCTTTTAGCAAAACCACCAAAGCCACGGGTACTAGAAGATTGCCAGTACTGGCGGTCTTCCGATCACCATATTATGAGTACTGCTGGATTCCCGCCACATTTTGGGTGAAAATCCAGCAGTAGTCGTGCTGGTCGGCACAGGCGCAGGGATAGTTCCACCACCGGCCCCACCCCAACAGAAGGACTCCACCCGCTGTATTATGAACAGTAATACGGAGTGGCAGAGTCCTGATGGCGGGGCGCTGCCAGAGGTGGAAGCGCCCATTCCTATTCCCTGCCGGACGACTTCCTCCCCGGACCAGGTAAGTCGATCGTCTGACAGGGGAGGAAGTGGGAGGGCGGAGGGTGTTGTGTGTGCCTGTGTGTTGTCTGCGTGGGTGAATGTATGTGTGTATGTGTGGTTGAATGCATGTATGAATGTAGAAGTGAGTGCGTGTATTAATGTACGTGCGTATGCGTGTGTGTGTGTGCGTATATGATTTTTGGAGTGAATGCGAATATGAGTGTTGTGGTGAATGCAAGTATGAGTGTTGTGGTGAATGGGAGTATGAGTGTTGGAGTGAATGCGTGTATGTCAGTGTTGGTGAATGAGTGCATGTGGGGTGCGTGTGGGTGTCTGTGTGCATGTGCATGTATGCGGGTAGGGTGGCGCTGTACCTGGAGGAGGGGTGGGGGAAGGGGCACTATACCTGAAGCTGGGTATTGGAAGAGGGATAGGGGCGCTGTACCTGCAAGTGGTGTGGGGGGTGGAAGCAGGGGTTTGGGGGTATTGTGCTTGCTGGGTGGGGTGGGGGAGTCGTCTGCTGGTGATAGGGAAGAAATTCCCTGTCACCAGCAGCGTTTCCGCCAGCAGCGTTTCCACCAGCAGCGTTTCCGCCAGGGTTTTTGTGGCGGTGCTACTGCCGCGGAAACCCTGGTGGAATGGTAGCTCCTAATACCGCCGGTGGTCTTCTGTGGACCACCGGGTCAGAGATGCTCATCTCCGGCCCAGCGGGTCTGACCGCCCTGGTGGTCAGAGCTGAGATGTGGCGGGTTGGCGGGTTAGACTGCTGAAGACCAGTTCACTTTTTGGGGCCGTCTGATTCTTCAGGTGAGTGGGATGGGTGAAGTGTGTTCCGCAGGCCAAGCAAGGTCCTCAGGTTTAGGGCTGGTAGACTTTCCAGGTTCATGGTCCAACAGATGTAGCAGTTCATATGTGGCACATGGAGCACATAGCAGCCTAGAATGCTTGCCAAGACTCCGGAAGTGTAAATGTGTTGGTATACTGGCTTCTACCTTACAGGAAGGGAAGGTGCCAACCGACATTTTAAACCAATCAACTAGGAAGCAAATGTATCTGTAAAGCTCAAATCTGCAAAAAGGAACACAAAACCAAGACCCTAGTATCAGTGGTTGCAAGGTACTCATATGTTCACATGTTTTGTGGGATGCTTGCTGTGACTGAATCGCAATGTAATCCCGGATATTGTGGAACAACGGTCATGGAATTCTGAAGCCCCATATGGCAGCACAGGGGTGAAACAACACACTAAAGTGTAAAGGAACCTTAGGGATTTGGAAAGCTAAGTCATGGTATATTTGTGCCCCATAAAGCACCACAGGGGTAAGACAACATGATCCCTGCATGTTAGGCCCACTGCACAGAGGGCACATGAGGGGGTCATCACAATGACTTTAGTTTCTTGTTTACATATTTGGATCACTGTATAGTCTAAATGATGTCCTGTGACTGGAATTAGAGGGGCATATATTGGGAATGGCGGCACAGTGCCCCACAGATTGTCTCCCTATGCCACACCTATGTTTGCAAGCACATTGCTAGATTTGCACGTTATCCAACATATCACTTTACTTGACCTAAGCAGTAGCTGGAATGGCCACCTATGGCCAATGAGGACATATTTGCACCATTATGCAAGGATGCAGCGGTTACATGCATAAATGGATGTTACTCTAAAGGTGATAACCTATACATGCTGTTAGTCCCAGTACTCCAACTATGTGTGCTGCAGTAACCAGGACACAATCAAACAGAACTAAAGATAAGATGGTAAGGTCTAACAACATGTAATTCCACTCCAGTGAAGGTAGTAGTCACTGAAGCTTTACAGGTTTGCCTGGTGTCATCTGTCACTAAATGCATGACTACCCACATGCAAAGGTGAATGAATCCCTCTCTGGTTTAAAGTAGTGCAATGCAGAGAAATGGGACTTGGGATTCTGTGGTGGAAGTTGACTAGTCTTGTGTGCTAATTGATGTCTATCTGACATTCACAGGTGTCATGTTGGTCTAACAGTATACTTACAATGTCTCTCCAGTAAATTGGTAAGCAAGTCTCTGTGCCTCCATAGGTGGGATTGCATTCATAAACAAACCTTTTCCAGCAATGCAGACAGATTGCATTATAGTGTACACAACAGTGTATTTCGTAGGCATAGCAGTGCAATGTAATTGAGCAAAAAGATGTCTACTCTGCAGCTACCTACGTTTACCCAAGCATACTATAACCTAAAAGCATCTATTGTTTGTTATGTCTCTACACATCGCAACATGTGTGCGTTCCTCACATAAACATATTGTCAATCAATATGTCTGAAAGACGAAGATGAAAACCCATACATAGGCACTCTTTTTAAACTAACAACCCATATATCAAGCCTTTCAGGTGAGACAAGAGGAGCAAGGAAAGTGAGCCTCAAGGTGTGTTCACCTGCATTGTACAAATCACTACTATATATCACAAACAATAGGCCAGTTGGGTGGGACAAAACCCACACATTGACCCATTTACATGTTGCATTGCAACCGTTGCTTTGGTCATAAACCATGCATCTGCATCATGTGTCAGTCATGCATTGGCTATTTCAGTACTAACAACGCAGTTGTTAAAAAAAAAGGCAGGATGCAAGCAGAAAATTACACATTTAATGTGGTAGGCAGCAAACTTGGACGTGTAAAGTTACTTTTGCTTTCTCTTACTCTTTGTTAGTCTGTGCTTGATGGAGAAGGTTGCCTGAGAGTGTTTGTAAGAGAAGTGTGTCATTTGGTATTGTGAGGAGTTATGTCTAGATCTTGTCCTTGTGGCTGTCCTAGATTGAGTGGTGTCATTGTTTTGTTTTTGTTGTGTCACTGTACCATTGGGTGTTCATCTTTTTGGGCATTGTTTGTTGAGGTAGGCATAGTGTGAAAGGAGTTTAGATTTTATATAGTTTTGTAGTGTGATTGTTCATGGTTGGGAATGTGTCTGGGAGTAACTTTATGAGGCCATGTCTGGGAGGCCTGATCTGTCTTACAGCACACTACCTTCCACGGATGATTTAGGCTGGTGGCAGGGTGAGCCAAGGTCACCCTGCTAAGGACAAGGGGGCAGATGGAAGTGGGTGCGCTGGCATCATGAGAATGTCTTTGACGTCACCAGGACTACACACCAGCTGCAGCACGGATGGGTAAACATCATCTCCAGGGAGGCTGTTGTCATAGACTTCCTAGGGCTGGAGATTGGTGGACTGTTGGTATGTATGTATGTCATGTCTGCATGATGTGATGCACCTTCATCAAGAATGGCAATTAAACATGATTTGTACTTCATTTGTCATTTCCAATAACATACAGCTATGCAAAATGTATATTAGTATAAATCTGTTGGTCAGACGTACTAAGCTTTTTGTGCGCAAACGGTATGATTAATAGAATTGGGCCATTTGCTCCCAGTAAAAAGCATTTTGGGTTGTACATATGCTATTTTGCAATTCAGTAATCTATTACCAAGTCTCAAAAAAGGTTTGTGTGTCACTATTAGGAAGGGGAATGCCAAGGATGTCCCTTCGTAATAGCGAGTCGCAGTGATATGTATGATTGTTTTTCGACCGTGAATGCAGTCGCAAAACAATCACAGTTACCACCGATTTCAAATTGGTGGTAACCCATTCGCAAACAGGAGGGGGTCCCAAATTGACCCCCGTCCTCTTTCTAAATGGGGGCGCAAACATTTTTTCAGAGCAGGCAGTGGTCCCACAGACAACTGTCTATTCCGAAAAAATGAAAAGGAAAACGGGCTGCATTTTGTTTTTAAAAAAAAAGCTTTACTGAAAAAGCAGTCACAGACATGGTGGTCTGCTGGCCCCAGCAGGGCACCATCCCTGTGAGTGTGGCCATTCCCAAATCCGTCACCAATTGTGACCTGCCTCATGAATGTTAATGAGGCAAGTCCCTTGCAACACTATTGTACATCAAGTTTTGTGACTCCCAAATTGCGAGTAGCTAAATCTTGCAAGTTGCGAGTCGCAAAATCTGACCTTCGTACACCCGGCCCTATATGAGTACATGATGTAAAGTAAGGTAACTTAGGTCCTCAACAATAAGGATTTGGGGTAGGACAGTACAGCACGTATGCTTGCTGTGCTGCCCAACACCAAAGTGTAAGGGTAGGAATACATCATATTCATCCAAGTTTGTGCATTCCTGTTCCTACACCCTGCACTCGTGCCGTTGGGCAGACTAGTGCCAACTCAGGCACCCTTGCTCCATGGTATAAAGATGCCTGCATTGTTGTAAAAATTGTGTTTGTGCATGAATGTTCAACTGCCTACACAAAATGGAATGTTGTGACCCTTTCTCCTCTATCGATGTGCTTTGCAGAATGCAGCACACATGCAAACATGAGAAGAACTCAAGTAATGTCTCCTCCTTGTGCCTCACCTGGGGACCCATATGGTCTTTGCACATCCCCAGGTCCACATGCTCTTGAATCTGAGGAGGCATGATTATAGATGAAACACCTCCCTAGCGTTGAGTAAGGCAGCCCTGAAATTTGTGTTGCATGGTCGCACTACATATCTATGAAGCCCTTACTAAGCCACCTAAAGTGGGTTGATATCACCTCAAATATATGTGACATATAGATTTGACCCATTGGAGCAGCTTCAAAAATCATGCTGGTATGGTGCAAGGAGCTTATTACCTTGCCCCTTAGGTACTCCTAGGATAAATCATGTCACCCACGTGTCATGTTAAACTAAACTATGCTATTATGCTGCCCTGCATTACTCAATCTATTTCATCCTGGATGCATGTTTCAGGCATGTCATTATGGGTACTCCTGAAGTGCTGCATACTGCTTGCTCTGGGCTGCAAATGGACTAGATGGGTGCAATGAGCTGGGCATAATGCTATGTATCTCTCTGTTATACTGTGATTTTATAGTATAGTAAATATGCTAACATGTGAAAATGGAATATTCACAATGCTATGTCCTCTTTCATCTCTTCTACATGGCCATCTTCCATTCTCATGGGTATAGTTACAATCGTTCCAAGACCCCAGTGCTAACAGTCAGTGTAAATAGTATATGTGTGTACCATTATGATGTCTGTGTATGATATATGTGGAAATGATCAATTGTGATGTGTGATAGGAGGTAACACTCAGCTACCACCAATGAGCTGTCACTCTGTGAATCAGTAAAGAACCTGCCCAAAGTGTCTCTAGGACTGTTCAGGGACAATGATTATATTTTTAACTCTAAGGTGTAGGTAAGCAGGCTCTGAGGAGATGCACATCTCTTAATATATACTTAGGGGGTGATTCTAACTCTGACGGGCGGCGGAGGCCGCCCGCCAGAGTTCCCCCCTCCAGAACACCGCTCCGCGGTCATAAGACCGCTGCGGTGATTCTGGGTTTCCCACTGGGCTGGCGGGCGACCGCCAAAAGGCCGCCCGCCAGCCCAGTGGGAAACACCCTTCCCACGAGGAAGCCGGCTCCGAATGGAGCCGGCGGAGTGGGAAGGTGCGACGGGTGCAGTTGCACCCGTCGCAAATTTCAGTGTCTGCTGAGCAGCCACTGAAATTCTTTGTGGGGCCCTCTTACGGGGGCCCCACGACACCCCATACCGCCATCCTGTTCCTGGCGGGCGAACCGCCAGGAACAGGATGGCGGTATGGGGTGTCAGAATCCCCATGGCGGCGCAGCGAGCTGCGCCGCCATGGAGTATTCATTTGGGCAGCGGAAAACCGGCGGGAGACCGCCGGTTTTCCTGTTCTGACCGCGGCCAAACCGCCGCGGTCAGAATGCCCTGCGGGGCACCGCCAGCCTGTTGGCGGTGCTACTGCCAACCCTGGGGTCAGAATGACCCCCTTAGGCCCTTATTTACAGGAATTTGTCCGAATGCAGAGCAACAAGTCACCTTGCTGCACTACCCTACACCAAAGTGAAAGGGCAGGAATGCACCATCTTTATGCAATACGGTGCATTCTTGTCCTTTCTGCCTGCTCTTGCACCATTTTGGCTGCCTAGAATCAACCAGACACCCTTCTACCATGGTACAAGCATGCTTGTGTTGTTGGCAGTTTTTGTGTAGGAATGGGCACCTTCCTGCACTTAAACAATTGTAGAAGGCGTTTTCCTCTTTATATGTGTGCCGCAGAATTCAGCATACATACAAAGAGCGACTACGAAGAAGGAGTGAAGATACAGCTACAGGTTATGCCTCACCTTGAGAGGCCTAAAGATTTGGTGCCTCACCTGGTTAACATGCTCCTGTAAATCTGGGGCATTATCAAACTCCATGGGTGCTGCATGAGAACACACCCCTCAATGCCCATGGAACTCCTCCTGATCGCAGAGTGAGGCAACACAGCTATTTAGCCTGTGTTGCCTGACTCAATATGTATAAGGCCACTGAAAACCACGCAGGACGGCTTGCTTGGCTTCATAAATTTAATTCAGAGCCCTGCGTCACGCATATACCACTTTACATAGCACACAAGAGCAGCAGGGCTCTTATTAATAAGCCCCAGAGTGAGCGAGGGCTGCAATGTGTGCAGTCTTTTGAAAGTCCAGATGGGATATGCCAAGCCACACTACCTGCACTGTATCACCTCATCAACTTATTCATTATGTTTATGATCAATGATGTGAAATTTAGCTGGACCTAACTCCAACTCCCAATTTAGGTTAACCTGGCTTGTGTCAAATTCATAGATCTATCTGATTGTGATTACTGTCACAGTCTGTGCATCCACAGAGATGGCACTTGACTCAGTATGTTGGTTCTAGTGTTGGATGTCTGTGTAGTGACAACATATTGTCCATAGCTCAATCACTATTGGTTGAATTGTTATGGTCAGGTACATTTCATTGTGTTACAACGTCAGACTAGTTAAATCTGACGTGATGTACAGGTCTTCACTGTGTTAACAATGTATTATTATTTTCACCCTAGCCAACATGAGTGCTGGTAAGAAGCTCACTTTTGAGCATTGCAGGGACCATTACCGACGTGTCTGGAATGTTGCCAAAGCAGAAATTGTATATGTGGGCTGTCTTGGTTTCACGTACTCTGATCTTCGCTCTGATCGCCCACCCCTCTCATTTCATCTTTCCGATGAGTCCCGAAAGGAACGAGATTGTCGTGTATCAGTATATTGATATCTATCAGGCCTTTTAATATTATCTCTATTTCTGAGATTATACCTATTCTGTGGGGTCTCCGTACACGGAGATTCTCCCCTCTCTTTTTTAGGAGTCTGTTGTTTTTTATCCTAACATTTCTTATTGCCCTCAGGAGCTTACTTGGAAAAATCTTTATTAGATTTGCCTTCAAATTGTGGCTTGGTTGGTCTGGCCCCTAGACTATCTCTACCAATACCAGAATAGGTCTCTGCGATAATCTAAGGCAGCTCGTGTTCTTGATCCTGTTGAGGAACATCATGGAGCAGCATGCGCACTGCTAATTCGATTGCTAATGCAACTGCTTCCCCTTAAGATTACTTAAGATAATTGAGGATATGGAAAAATTGCCCATTAATTGCAACCCCAAATTCAGGGCTTGGGCAGCCACGTATTCATCTTGAATTTGTTTCAACACTTCCGGCAAGTTGGCAAGTGTCGGTGTACCGTGTGCGGTTGTATAGAGCGCTGCAAATACCTTGCCCCAGGTATTACTGTTCTCTACTATAGGGACCATCACAAATGGCAAACACATCGTTAATATTCTATGTTTATGCTGTGGTCCCGTATGGGGAAAAACTGCTTCCAGTGCATTTAGTTTTTTGTGCTAACCAAAACGGAGTTCCTCTCGTTTAGAGGGTACTTTACCCATAAATGAATGTACAGTTGCAGCATTTATACCTGGCGCCACTGCATGTGGTTGTGCTGGAGCAGGACGTGCTGGGTTCGTATTTAATGTTTGCACTACAAACTGTACTAACTGTCTATATGTTGCTGTTAATTCAGTATATAAGCAACAAACCTCAGCTACTGCTAAGGTTGCTACTGCAGGATGTGGTGTATAGGTGGCCAATAAAGGCCAGGTAGGACCATCATTACTTAGAGGACCTAACCTTACTGGTAAAATTGTGTGGGGTAGGGCGCCATCAAGCCAATTATTATGTTTTTGATAAGATAAAGGTATTTCTAAATATGCATATGCCCTGTATTGCCCAGATATGTTTGCAAGTGTATAGGTATGAAATGTGTTTGTGTTCCCAACAACTGCTGGAAATGTGACCCAAGAATAGAAAAGTTCTGTTCTATAAGCTGGGTGGGCGTCCAACACAAATGTGACTGGACCCCCCTGGGCCGTTAGGCCATTAGCTAATAAATGCGCAGTCAGAGGTTGTCTCATATTAACTGTTATTGCTACCTGCTGCGGATTCGCCATGCTAGATAGAAAATATGTTCATAGAATGCACACCAAAATAGGGTTTTTCCTTTTAAAGTTCAAGCTTGAACAACCTCCAGCACCAGATAGGAAAACCTACGTAGCTGGGGCAGAAAATCCTCAGTACCACTCAGTATATAATGAGACAGAGATACTCAGGAGGACCTGAAAATTAGAAGCTGACCAAACGTTGGTGGTGCCATGTCATTATTCTAATGAGACTACTGGATTTTGAGCAGCAGAATCGCCCGCCAGGGGCAGGGGTAACTGGGCAGCCAAGCTCATGACATGATTGGTTTCTCAGGGAAGCCGTGGTCACTCAGGTCTCATCCGTGTCTCTCGGTTACATTACTCTCATATAGAATGACAAACAGAGGCAGTATATGCTTCAATAATGATTTTAATAAAAGAACTGCATCCTAGATAGCGAAGTGTGAGCTTCAATAACCAGAATGACACAGCATGACAGTATTACTATTGTGACAAGGAGAGTGAAGCATAAAAATAATGCTATCATATTGTCGCAACAGTAAATAGACTAACTCCTACCTAGGCTATGATAGAGCACAGCGTGTTAAGCTCTAATTCTGCCCTTCAGGTTCCCCTGGGAAGACATCATACCCCACACCTGAGCGAAGGCCTGTAGTCTGCGTTAGCATCAGTAGTGAAGCATTCGCCAATCAGCATGCAGTTGTTGTTCTCTGGCTGGAATCTCCCTCTAACGTGTAAGGGACAGGGAAGTGTTTTATAATAAAACAGTTCATGTTCTGAGAAAATGTCCCTACGTAAGGATGTGTGTTTTCTACGATTGTTGGAGACTAAACCTATACCACGTTCACCCGGTTATGTACCTTGCTGTAGCCTTGAAAGAAGCACAGAGTGAGCAAGAATGTCTTGTTTGAGAACAGAGTGCTGGCCTAGGAAAAAACAGTTAGATAAACAGAAAATAAAACAAGAACGTAAAAGTGGCTATTGTAACAATAATAAAATAAAGCAGAATAAAATGTATCTAGGTTAGAGTTCACAGCGGCTTGGCTTAGTGTGTTAAAATAACGTACATGAGCTATAGCTAAAATGAATACACAACAAAACATTACCATACCCAGCACACCTGCAGTGCCAACCTCACCCACTGGCCAGGACAGACCAGAACCAAGCCAGCCCAGACCAGGGCGAATCCAGGCCAGACAAGGGCCAAACCAGGCCAGAGCAGGGCAAAACCAGCCACAGCCAACCACAAGTGATGTACCACTTGCTCCCCCAGCAACCACACATCTTCCCACACAGTCAAGCAAGCTCCCTCTTCAGAACTCGGTGTTCCAATACACTATCATAAAGGAACTGAAGAGACTGAACCAAAATGTGGACACTGTTCTTGAGTAGCAATGCAGGCAGGCCACCTGGATGGCAAATTTGGAGGAAGCTGTGGACCAGCTTCCACAGCTAATGTGAATAGTTTTTTTTTTATTTACATTTTAATAGTTAGCATAGTTTGTTAGGTACATTTTCCATAGTATAGGTTTAGGTAGTTTTTAGAATTTTTAAAGAATTTTCATAGGTTTTAGTCTCTAAATTTGTATAAGGTTTTAGTGGGTGGAGGATAATGTTTAATGTTTGTAATAAGAAAAAAAAAACTATATAAAATAAAAAAACAAAAAAATATATATTTGTTTAGGTTTTAATGACTAGTTAGTTTATGTACAGGTGTAACTCATGTTTGTATTGTGTGACTTTGTGTGTGAAGGGAGATGAGGGGTTAATAACATTTCTTTTGTGGTATATCATAGCATAGAGTAAGATAAGGTTAGGTAGCCTAAGTTAAAGTTTAGTTAGTATGGGCTCTTTAGCTTAAGTTAGTTTAGTCTTAGTTTAGTTAGAGTTAGAGAAGGGTAAGTAGTTTTAGGAATTTATAATTTATATCACTTAGATTAAAAATAGTTTCTGCTTTCATGCATGCCTAATGATTAGGAGTTCTTATATTTGCTTCTGTTCATTTAAGGTCATGATGTAGGTTTTCCAGATCACTCAAATTTTCAATGGAGTAATCTAACCCTATTGGTGCTACTGTCGGCCAATGACCTGGTGGGGGCCACAAACACTGGCCAACATCAGGGAGGGGTTTTAAAAATCCTCTGGTGCTATGGTGATGGGTATGTGACAAGTTGTAGTAAAAGTGAGTCTTTGTCTTTTTTTTTCAGTGTCCTTAGAGAACCTGCTGATTGAGGGAAGAAGCGAAGGTAAGATGACTGAAATTTCCTGTTGCACACATCACACACATACTCACCCACCAGCAGTTTTATGACCATATCTGCCTTCTACATAGGCTAGTGTTTTAGAGGGACAGTCTAGCAAGTAGCAGAGATGGCGCCTTGTTGGATGACTGCTACTCAAGCCCTGACTCGGGTTATGGAGGAGAGCTCTGAGGCAGGATCAGAGACTGAGACACCAGATACTGAGACATCATCTGAGGGAAAGGACAATGGAGCAGATTCTTGGAGTGATTTTTCAGCCAGCGGAGTCCCATCCAATGATTCCTCTTCCAGTGATTCTGAGGAAGACGATGAGGACAGTTGTGTTGTCCCTTCGCAAGCACAGTCTCTGCAGTGGGAGAACAGCAGGGTAGCCAACCCAGAGAGCAGGTGCGTACAGCGGCAAGCACAGACATAGTCTTCCCTTGGCAGCCCCCCAATTTAGTTCAGCCCCAAATTCTACCTTTTACTAGTGACGCTGGATGTAAAGTAGATACGGCCAACTTTTTGACAATTAACTACATTCATCTCTTTTTGGATGTTGACTTCCTTCAGAAAATAATGCAGCAAACACATTTGTGTGCCAAACAATTTCTGACGGAGCACAGAAACACTCCAGGGCCCCGTTTTAGGGCACACTAGTGGATTCCCACTTTGCTGGCAGAGTTGAAGATATTTTTGGGCATTACTCTCAAAATGGGGTTGTGCAGTAACGCACATTACAGTCCTACTGGATGAATCGCATGGTTTTGGTAACCCCCATAATCACACTGGGACACGACAGGGAAGGGCCCAGATCCTATTGTGAAGACATCAAAATTATCTATCACAAAACAACCTGGTTTTGTAAGCTGGGAACCTGTGTTTTTGGTCCTGTGTTCAGCAGCCGTATGGGGAAACCTACCAAACACAGACATTTCTGAAAACTAGACAGCCGAAGAAGTCAGCGAAGGTGTGGCTTGTGTGGATTCCCCAAAGTTTTCTTACCCAGAATACCCTGCAAAGGTGAATTGTTGAATTTAAATCTCTATTTTTCATTGTATTTCAGTTACGCAAACTACAGGAATATGCAGGGATCCACAAAATTCCTACCACCCAGCATTTCCCCATTTGTCCTGATAAAAACGCTATCCCACTTGTGAGCCTGCATCAGGAATGGATCACCCTAGGTTCAAAAGTAACCCTCATGTACGGTCTACCATTGACCTTTGTGTGATCCATTCCTGTCACGGGCTTTAAGTTCAGGCACACCGGGGGTAACGTTTTTATCGGGAAAAGTTTGGGAATGCTGGGTGTTAAGCAGTTTGTGAATCCCTGCATATTTCTGTAGTTCACGTCACAGAAATGCAAGGAAAAATAGTGGGTTATTTCAATGTTTTACCTTTACAGGCATTCGGAAAAAACTTTGGGGAATCCTCAAAAGCAATACCACCCTAGACTCCCTTTGATGCCTACTTTTCAGAAATGTCTGGGTTTAATAGGTTGTCCCTGAATGGTTACGATCCCAAGAGTAATTAGTACAATCTCCTTTGTTATCTTTATAGCCACATTATGTTTTAGTCGCGAACACTTTGCCTAACCACACAAGTGAGGTAACAATTTTATTGGGGGACCTGGGGAATGCTGGGTGGAAGACAGTTTGTAGCTCACCTCAAATTCCAGAGCTTTCCATCACTAAAATGTGCAGAAAAGGTGTTTTCTAGGTATATTTTGAGGTTTGCAAAGGCTTTTGGGTGACAGAACCGTGGTGAAAGTCCCAAAAGTCACCTTATCCTGGAATCCCCTAAGTGTCTGGTTTTAAAAAATGTAAAGGTTTGCTAGGTTTCTCTAAGTGCCTACTGGGCTAGAGCCCAAAATCCAGAACTAGGCATTTTGCAAAAAACGTGTTCGTGTTCAGGGGGAAAATGTGATTTATCCATGTGGTGTTTTGGATTGTTTCCTGTCGCAGGCACTAGGTCTACCCACACAAATGAGGTACCATTTTTATTAGGAGACTTAGGGGAATGCTGAGTGGAAGAAAGTTTATGGTTTCCCTCATATTGCAGAGCTTTGAATATTAACTTTTTTTAGACAAAATTTGAAGTTGCAAATAATTCTGGGTGGCAGAAACTAATGAAAGCCCCACAAGTCACCCCATCTTGAATTTTCCCAGGTGTCTAGGTTTCAAAAATATACAGGTTTGCTAAGTTTCCCCTCAGTGCAGATTGAGCTAGAGCCCATAATCTACTGCTAGGCACTTTACAAAAAACATGCCCGTTTCCAGTATAAAAATGTGGTGTCCACATTACGTTTTGGGGCATTTCCTGTCGCCGGCACTAGGTCTACTCAGAAAAGTGAGGTACCATTTTTATTGGGAGACTTGGGGTGATACAGAATAGCAGAACAAGTGTTGTTACCAATTGTCCTTCTCTGCATTTTCGCTTCCATATATAAGACAGTGTGTAAGAAAGAAGTCATTTTGAGAAATGCCCTGTATACGCATGCTAATATGGGGACCCCGAAATTCAGAGATGTGCCAATAACCACTGCTTCTAAAACTCCATATCTTGTGACCATTTCAGAAATGTATAGGTTTTCTTGATACCTATTTTTCACTCTTTATATTTTACCAAATTAATTGTTGTATAGCCGGTACACAATGAAAACCAATTGCAAGGTGCAGCTCATTTATTGGTTCTGGGTACCTTGGCTTCTCTGTGAGCCTATAAGCCCTATATATCCCCACAACCAGAAGTGTTGAGTGGGCATTACTGAATACTGCTTTTGAACATCTATCATAGCTGGAAAAAGTTACAGATGAAAATGTAGAGAAAAATGGCTGTTTCTTTTCAACTCAATTTTTTTTTTTATTTTAACTATTACTTTCTATAAGAAAACCTTGAAGGATCTAAACAAATGTCCCCTTACTGAATTCAAAATGTTATCTACTTTTCAGAAATGTTTAGCTGTCTAGAATCTACTATTGGTTTTACACCCATTTCTGTCACTCACTGGAATGAGGCTGAAAGCACAACAATTAGTAAAAATTAGGTGTGTCCCGGTAAAATGCCAAAAATGTGTTGAAAAATGTGTTTTCTGATTCAAGTCTGACTGTTCTGTAAAGCTGGGAAGATGCTGATTTTAGCACCACAAACCCTTTGTTGAAGCCATTTGCCAGGGAAAAAACAGGTGCTTTCTTCTTCAGCACGTTTTTCTCCTTTCTCACAAAAAAACACATTTTAGCTGTATCTTGCCTAATTTCTTGGTCCCCACTAGGGGACTCCACAAGTGCTGGGTACCTTTGGAATCCCTAGAATTTTGGGAAAAAAGACACAAATTTGGCACGGATAGCTTATGTAGAAAATAAGTTACTGAGCCTTAAGCGTGAACAACCCCTAATAGCCAAAAAAGGGCTCTGCACTGGGGGGAAAATGGCCTAGCAGCAAAGGGGTTAAGGGATCTTCAACAATGTTTGGGCACAGTAAGCATCCCTCTTTGTGTGAATGGATGCACAGCCCAACACAGGTAGTCACCTACTGTTGCACTCTGTGTGTAAGTTATGCTACATGTATTGTAGGGATGAATTTGTCAACCCATAGTCACCCTTCATGGCTGTGTTGGGAAACACACTGGTGCCTGACACTTATGCACTCACCCCTGCATCATTTTACTGTAACAACAGTATTGTTTTCTGGCCAGTACGGAAGTGGACCCACCTGCCCGGAAACTTCCATTTGCAATGACAATGACTACTTGCTAAGTGTAGCACTTCATGTGTGTGAATTTGGGCAACTACTTACTAGGTTAAAGGGACACTGGTCTCACCTTTCCTCTTCCCCTTGGCATGAGTAACTTGCCTATGACCTGGATCATGGTATTTGATATGTGTAAATCTATAAAATATGATCTCATGTGTCATTACACTCACACTCAATGCATGTGAGGGCTTGCAGGGGCACAGGAACATACTGAAACTATGTAAGCCAGTGAACATTACTCCACCATTAATTATTTGACACATAAACCAAATTACTTAGTAGTTCCAGTTCATGATTAATTACATCCAAGGTGTAGCACTGACTTTCTACATCCTTCAGTGGCATAGGTATGATACAAAATATGAAAGAGTCTATCCATTGGTATCTGCTTTTTTTCAGAACATGCATTAATATTGTAGTTATGTGATATCTCCAATGTAAGTATTGAGGCTGACATGTGTACATGATGACATTGTTGTGATTACCGAGCAAGGTATCTGTGGATGCATCAGGATGAGTTAGTGGCTCAAATGCCTCAAAGGACACAATTTGTGCATGTATACAAATGTGTGATTGTTTAGGATTATTCGCTGTGTGTCATTATAGTTACTGATGCTTATTGTAACATTATGAAATTTATTGGTTCAAGGAGACTTTCAACGTAATGCCATGGCGGTGCAGGTCCATGATGCTTGGCCTTGTCCAACAGGAGAATGTGATAGTGAGTGTAGTGCAAATCCCTTTATATGGTAGGAAGTGTCATTTGGTTCTGAACATCCACCATGGTCTAGTTAGTCGGATCAGCAACAGACATACAGCACGCAGGTTCAAAGTAGTGTATCTATTTATAAGTATGTTCATAGGCTGATTTACAATAGCAGTTTTGGCAGCAACAACCGCAGTGCAAAGTTCCAAAGGCAAAACCGAGTTCCCAATGAAGTTAAAAAAAAGTCAATCAGGGGATCAAAAAATATGGAAGTAGAACACAAAGAGTCCCAAAAGAGAAAAAGCAAAAATCACAAGTATGTGGTCACGTAGTGGTCTGCACTGAAAACAGTAGTGTACTCTTAATCACTGTATGTCAAGTACAAATACAAGTCCAATCCCAACCGCTGTCTTGCATGCACATTGTGCATTAATGTGACCAATGGATCATATAGGTCACGCATCTACACAACTCTACACAGCTAGCAACTTTGCTGCACTGTGGAAATGTTCAAGGACATATCCTTGCCATGGTTGTGCTATCTGTGTGTACTCATGGGACTTCATTGCACACCCAATTGGCTCCATAATTCAAAACAGTGGCCAGTGGGTGCTTACTCTGAGGGCATAGGCCCAGTCAAACTGGGTAGATTGCTAGCACTGAAGCTCACCTCATTTCATTATTGCCAGAGTTGGTTTTCGACAGAGTATCACACATTGTGTGACTCAGCCGCACTCTCTTGTACATGTGCATTACTCTGGTAATCCTCATTTAGGGGCAGGGACTCCACTTAGTGTCACACACTGTTAGAACCCTGATCATCACTTAACTCTAATGTGACTCCAAACCATACAAAATGAGTCACCACTTACAATTACCCATCATGGCTGCCGTTATTTGAGGGCTATGGGTCAAGTTGTACGTCACATGCTAGTAGTGATGATATTCAGTTATATATACCTACCCTGCTTTTGCCACACAACAATGACTCATACATCTCACACTCCAACAATCCCTGAATACTGTCAGTTCACAGTTCCCTGTTTGACAGCCTTCTACTTTGACATATGTGGCCTGATAAGACATTTCATCTTCTGTCTCCCTCCTGACACATGCTACACCTTCACCCAGATCCACAACACATGTAGGATGTAGTACACCTATGCCATCTTAAATTTCAGCCCCTCCCAGCTGTAAAACAGGTGCAACACTATCAGACACAGCGGTGCATGTATATTCCTCAGGCTACCTTGTAGTATTCATGCAATGTCTCCCCAGTCAGACACAGTGTCAGTTCAATTTAATCACCCACACCAACATTGCAGGGGCACACAGAGGCCACAGACCATCTATTGTTTGACCAAACACACAGGGTCCTCTAGTGTGCATCACTTGCACCCCCCATATGAATTAGCACATAACAGGAAGTAGGGTGGTCTCACCCATGGCAGTCAATAACTGTGTGCTCTAACCCCACACATCAGGACAGCTGTGTGCAATGTAGTTTCATACTACTGACTATACACGTGGCTCTTCATATGTTCCTACGTGGTTATACTTCACATGCCCAAAACCTGACCCCTTCCCCGCCTCAGTTGAGGAGTTTATCCTCTAACAACCTCATTCATTCCATTGCTTTGCAGTCCCTGTCCCAGTTTTGTACTTTATACTGTGGGACTTGTAGTCCTGTCACTAATGTTATACATGGCCCAACAAGTCCCAGTATAGAAAGGTCAACCTGCACTTGTACTGCACATCACACATGAATGGGACAAACTTGACAGTGCTGGACTGGGCTGTGCAACATGTGATGGGTCAGCTTGTCTTATGCTGCTATGATGTATGACTTGTCATATGGGCAATTCCATCCCTTTCACTTCCACTCAGCACATTGCAGTGCAGGAACGAAGCTTGCTGCACTGCACAGTATGACATATTTGATCATAGTGGGACATATTTACAAGAGGCTTGTATCACCAGAGCTTCTAGTTTCATGATGCTCCAGTGGTGCAAACCTCTCAACCATATTTATGAGACCACGCAAAGCCACTTTGCATGGCCCTTCATGGCTTCATGGTCGTGGCGTTGCCTTACTCCGTGCCACGGTTGCATTCCATGGATGTTTCAGTGGGTTTTCCCTTGCAACACACATGGATTTTATGCTTCCCCAGATTTATTTAATGATGCAAACCTTGAGCAGCGTCAAAACCTTACACGTTCCCAGGGTTGGCGTAACAAGGAGAAATATTTGTATTTCTCCTCATTTTTTCCCCATTCCAGGTGTGCTGCATTCTGCAACACATGTAGAAAGAGAAAACAAGTCTCACAGGATTTTTTTTTTTGCAGGAATGTGCCCCTTCATATACAAATACAATTGTGCATGCAACGCATACACCCTTGAACCATGATGCAAGGGTGCCTGCGTTGGCTCTAGGCAGCAATTTGTGCAGTGGTACAGGGGGAAAGAGGAGGCATGCACTGTATTTCATCAAAACAATGGATTCCTGCCCTTTCGCAGTGGGGTAGGGCACCACAGCAGAAAGTGCTGTCCTATGCCAATTTTGCATAAATATGGGCCATTGTCCCTTGTTGCCACTTACCCTGTAGGTCTTGCTTATCCTCCTAGGCTACACTGTCCAGTCCTTCCACTCTTGCCACCACCTCCATTCCTCCTCCTCCGGTCCGCATGGCAGTCTGCATGTTGTTGGCTAGTTTCTCCTTGGTCCTATAATCGTGCCAGCGCTTCTTGCATTCTGACACTGTTGATTAAACCGGCCCTACACTGTTGATCTTGTCCATTATGGACTGTCAAATGGCCTCTTTCTTCACTAATTGCAATTTGGACGTGGCAAAGAGCTGATGTTCATACTTTGTCACCTCTGGTATCAGGATTTTGATCTCCTCCTCACAAAATGTACTTTTCCCCTGAGGATTTGTCTGGACATCCTGGCTGGTGCTGGGGTTGGTTAGGTTGTTGCCCTGGTTGCTGCTGCCAGATGCCTGCTCCATCTCTCCCTTTTGAGGTATAGGGAGTTTTCTTTCAAATGTGTCTCTTGTTGATGGATTTTTGATGCATTACACACTCAAATGTCATGCAAGGCTGATTCACATTACATGCTATAAAGCAGCCTAGTGTCACTTTTGTTGCACATGTCACTTTTCTCTATGGCAGCCGTCCCAGGGATGCATCCTTTTTTTGATGCTCCATGGAACCTTAAGCCATTGTGCTCCATAACATAAATATGATGCATCCAAGATATTTCGAACTGTTGTACTTCAGCACACGTTTTTCAGATGCATTGCTGCCTCTCCGCAGTGATGCATCACTTTTTGTAAATATGCCTCTAAGGTTATGCAATCTCTGCTATCTGTCCAAGCGTGCATTGGAATTCTATAACTTAATTGATTCTTGTGAGGAAAACAAGGCAGCTCAGTAACCCCTTGAGAACTTTGTTATATACATAAAAATATACAGTTGCACCCCAAAAAATTGCTTATATGTTGAGTTGTAGCTAATTTTTAATAAATCATTAAGAAGAAGATGAAGCAACATAAGACTTCACTTGTTGGAAATGGCTCTTTCTGAAGGGACATCCCCAGACTTTTTTGCCTTTTCTCTCCAGTTTTTGCTGAATTATTTTTTGTTGGCTGTAGGACTCTGGGTGCTTTAAGTGCTTGTGTTCTCTTCTTATAAAACGGAACCATTGGCGTATCCATATTTGGCATATTTCATTTACTTGTAAGTCCCTAGTAAAGTGCACTCTCGGTGCCCCGGGCCTGTAAATTAAATGCTAATAGCGGGCCTGTAGTGCTGATTGTCCCACCCACTACAGTAGCACTTTAAACATGTCTCAGGCCTGCCACTTCAAGGCCTGTGTGTGTAGTTTTAAACTGATAATATGACCTGGCAAGTGCAACTACTTGCCAGGCCCAAATCATCCATTTTATTACATGTAATCAATCCCCTAAAGTTTCTCCTAGTTAGTGCCAATGGCTGGGTGCAGTGTATTTAAAAAGTTGGACAAATACTTTTAAGTTTTACATGTTCAGGTAGTGAAAAACTGCTACATTCATTTTTTACTATTGCAAGGCCTATCTCTCCCATAGGATAACATTGGATTACCTTAAAACACCTTTTAAGTGTAACTCCCAATTGGGATAAGGTATAAATGTGGAATTTGGTGTCTCTGGGCTCACAATTTAAAATCACAACTTATGACGAATTTAGATTTTAAATTGTAAGTCAGAAGATGTCACTTTCCGAAATTTGGGATCTTCTTTTTTTAAGCATTCTGTGCCTCTGCCTCTCTCTGAATATATGTCTGGTTTGCGTGATAGCTGGGCTCTGTGCATTCCCTCTGAGACAGTCACACACTATGGGAGATATGGTATGACCTGACTGGCCTTCATAGGCCATTAATTGACTTGATGGTGGGGCGGAGCTTAGCTCTGCCTCTCTTACATCTGAATAGACTTGTTCTGTCCACCCAAAATAGTGCTTAACAACCTTGTATTGTCACTCCAGTCAGCTTGGAGCCAGGGGAGGGGAGGGGAGGCAGGGCATCTGTACATTTCAAAGGGCTTCCTCTGGAAGCTTCTCCTACTTTCCAGAAGTAGAGCACCAAAGTATGAATACTAGGCCCGGGTAGAAAACTCTGCTTTGCTCACAGATGTTTGTTGAATTCAGGGGACTCCGTGCTATGTGTTCCTGAATTTTGCCATCCGGGGCAAAGCAAAGCTTTTTTTTTTTGTCGCACATGTGAAATTTGTTTTTGGTGCACACTAGTGAGCACCACGATATTCTCAGTCCACTAGCGCATGCGTGTGAGAGAGATTTTGCACCTGCTCTTGCACCTTACATCCGCTACCATACCCATACACTACTGCTCATAAGCGCAAACGCAGCTCAAGTAGTTTTTCTACCTAAGAAGCAGCTACATCTAATCAAAAAGAGGTTTTTGAGTGGATTTTCTAATCCAAAGGACCATTCAAGTTGTTCTTTAGGGCAAGCAGCCTTTTTTTTAAACTTTTGTGTCCAACAGGAAGGAATTGCCCCAGAGACTCCAACTTCCTGTTCCTATCCGACAGCCTCTTCCTAGTGCTTTGTTCATCTCCTGGTCACTTTACACATGGATTTTGAGGTGGGAAGATCACTCTGTCTGCTGGATATATTCCTTTAGATTTATGGACTTTTTTTTCTGAAATCAAACAATAAAATTTTTAAAAAACATTTGAATACGGGTGTTGTTTGTTTGATAAGGCATGCACCAGTATTTCTTTGTACTTTTATTTGATTCTTAAATTGTATTGTAGTTGATGGCCTTTAGTTTATATAGGGGCCTAGTTCATTTTTTTGCATTTAATTTTTCATCTTTGTAAAGGAAAAACGTTGCTTCATGTTTGTTATATTTGCAATATTCTTTTATTTTACTATGTGGCCTAGACTTCTCATAGGCCATCTAGCCATTAGGCCCAGTAATAATCATCAGTGCATGAAATAAATGTATCTGTGGTATATGTTTTTAAACTTCTATTTAGGGCAGGGATGGCTTTGGATTAAATTAATAATCTTGGCTATTGTTTGCATTTCATTTTTTTCTGCAAAGAGTGTATATGTGGGTAATACTTGATGCCATAGGTGATGTGTGTTGCTGTTCATTTTCATGTATTGCATTGCTGAATTAATGGTAGTGTTTTCTTCATTGTTACACCATGCATCCTTTTTCTGGCCAGTGTGTGTGTGTGTGTGTTTGGGTGTGTGTGTGTGTGTTTGTTAGTGATTACAGTTTGTTTTATGTCATGTTGCAAGGGGCCATTTTTTTTAGTCTGTGGCTAATGTGACTATAGGCCTGCATTTGTTCTTTGTTCCCTCTTCCTCCTTGATCACTGTTATTGGTTGGCCATGTGGCTGGCAGCCATTATGTGCATCCAGCTAGTGTGCCTTTGCCACGGGTGTGCATGTGTTCTTTGTTCTCCATGCCGCATTGCTCGCTGTTGTTTGACCATGTGGCTAGCAGCCATTTTGTGCATTCAGAGAGTGTGCCTTTGCCATAGGCTTGCATGTGTTCTTTGTTTCCCATGCCTCCTTGTTCACTGTTGTTGTTTGGCCATGTGGCTGGCAGCCATCTTGTGCAACCAGCAAGTGTGCATTTGCAAAAGACTTGCATGGATGGATGTGATATCAGTCCGATGGTATGCTTGAGGGGTCATTGTACACCCTGGCTGCGGTGCACTGCAAACACGTCAGCATCATTAATCTTTTTAATGATTATGTATTCCATTTCTCCCTTGATCACAGTGCCAGCCATAGGCCCACACTAACCTTCAATTTTTTAAAGATTATTGCATTTATCTATGCAATTCCCTGCCACAGGTGTCTCCTTTAGAATAGATGGACATAAAGCAAAGAGCTATATCTGTATGTTGTTTCATCCTGATTGGAAATTAAATTTAAAGGTAGGTAGTGTGGTTGGACTTTAAAGTAGATGATTTATTATTACCTAAGTAACCAACTGCACTAATACTACCTTTGCCTGTACTAATTCAAACTGCAACCATGCCACATATTACTAAGGGGGTGATTATGACCCGGTGGACGGCGGTAAAATGGAGAAAAGTACTGCCAACAGGCTGGCGGTACTTTTCCCCATATTAAGACATTGGCGGTTTGGATCAATCCAAACCGCCAATGTACCACACCGTCAGCCACAGCGGTAACGGCTGCTGGACTGGAGACTACAGTCTCCAGCCTGGCGGCCATCACTATCCTACTTGCCGGATTATGACCCCGCCTACCGCCATGGTTTTTGGGGTTTCCTTACCACCATGAAAACCGTGGGGGTAGGCACTATCAGTGACAGGGAATTCCTTCCCTGTCACTGATGGGGTCTTCCCCTTCCCACTCCCCTAGTTCCCCCTCCCTCTCCAGACCCCCCCTTCATTCATGCACCTTTATGCACACACGCACACATGCATTCACACACTCATTCTCACATTCAAGCATTCATGTAGACATCCATTCACACACACATCCACACACATTTACATACATACAGGCACATATGCATACCACAACACAACATACACGTACTCACACATCCATACATGCACACACACACACAACACACCCGCATTCACGCACACACAGACATACACACACACACCCACCCCCACACACACAACACCCCCAACCCCCCTTCCCTGTCAGAGCACCTGACTTAACTTTTGTGAGGGGGTCCTCCAGCAGGAGACGGGATGGGGCGCTGCTGCCAGCAGCAGCATCTGCCAGCAGAACACCGCCAGGCCGTATCATGTGTCATGATACGGTCTGTAGCAACGCCACCTTATCGCCATCCGCAGGCAGGGCCACAACCGAATTTCCGCCATCCTTCTGGCGGAAATCCGACTGTGGTCATAATACAGCGGACGGCTGGTAGCCGCAGCAACGGTCTTTTGGCAGCCGTCACCGCGGCGGTAGGCAGTATATACCGCCAATGTTATAATGTTTGCGTGTAGGTGCACAAAAGAAGAAGAGACATCATCTAGCAGTACTGTCAAACAGATGGCCTGTACAGTGACAACAGTCCTTCAATCTCTTCCTCTTGTACAGCTAAGTGTCACTGACAATCAAGAGCTTTAACATAGCCCCAAAGAAATTTGCTCCCAAGAAAGTGGTCAGTGAGAAGAAGTAGTTTTCCACAAGTGGCAGTGAACCACAACCTCGTTCAGGGGCAGTGTGCACCAGCCTCCAAGGAGGAACCTAGGAGCAGCACTACTGCATCAAGAGGACCACCCCAACCCCATCCCCCCAACCCCACCACCCCAACCTAAGCTCAAGACATTGAAGTTGTTGAATGGGATTGGTTCCTTTCCCAAAGTAGTACCCAATCATTTCAGGAAACAGAGCAAGGTGGACAGTAGCCAGCAATAGTAGATCTTTCTGAAGTTGGAGCAGAGCAGGAGGTCAAGCTTCCGGTTGAGCAAGAACCTCCTCTTTTAGAATCATTGGCACCCAAATCTCCAGCAAGGAAAAGAAAGGGCATAACTCCATCATCTTCTCCAAGCACTACTTCTAATGATGATGATAGGTACATGAAGTGGACACTGCATAGCCTTGGAGATGCTAGGAGAGGCATAGGAAAAGAAACGTTCTGAAAGCCTTAGAATTTTGGAAGAGGATGATGAGCCAGTCATTGTGGAAGCTGGACATTACTATTCAACCCGCTGCAAGGGATGTGGCATAGATAGCACCACCCGCTCCCATATTTGTAGAAACTCAGCTTAGACCTGCACCAACCCCTACTTCAGTAGAAGTATGCACTGCAGAAAGGCAATCAACGACACACCCACCTACCTCCAGTTCTTCTTCAGGGTTTGGCAGTGGCACACTAAGAAAGTACTTCTCCCAGTTTGGAACTTTTTTATAATTAGCAAACAGAAGGAGAACTTTGCAATACACGCAAGTGTTCATCGAAGTAAGTCTCATTCACATTATGTACTGGAGGGCAAATGACCCGTGTGAAAAAAAAAATGCAATCCAGTGGCAGGAACACCTTAAAAAATTGCTGAACGTGGCTATGGTGGTAAAGGTTTGGAGAGCAGGGAAATGTCAGCTATAAGTCCAATATCGATGGGAGGTGATGATGAGGAAGAAGAGGGTGGCATCCTCACACAAAGCAGCCCTGTCACCAGCTATGCACCGGAGTCACCCAACTTAGAGATGTCACAATGGCACCAGAAGGCTCAGAGTTGAAGGACACCTGCTTCAATGGCCCTAGAAAGGAAGACAATCCAGGCTACTATTATAGGCATATTTAGGGAGTAGGGGCCCTATGACAACAACCACCCAATGGCATGTTTGTACAATGGGAGGCTGGCAAAAATGTTAGCGCTGGACCTCCTCCCTTTTTCTTTTGTGGAAGGACTCAGATTCCTAGAATTTGTGGCAGCCATCTGCCAAAAAAATGGAAGATTCCAGGGTGGAACTATTTTGCTAGAGTTTCTTTTCCAGAGCTGCATCACGATATGCTACAATTTGTTGGTCAAGCTTTGGAGCAAAGTGTTGTCCACACTATCCACCTGTTGACAGATATGTGGACAAGTTGTCAGGTGACTGTTTACATGTGCAACACTGCACACTGGATCACTTTTGCGGGGGTAAAGCAAAAGCTATCTACAGGTCTTAGCCCCGAAGAATGCTGTAAGAGCATTCTGTGGCATGCAAAAGTAGCCATGTTCACCATGAGGAAATCACACACAGCTACAAACATCTTGGACAAATTTAATAGCAAGATGTCTGAATGGCTGCGACCCAGAGGTCTCATAATTGGATTTGTTGCCATGGACAATGGCAGTAACATAGTCAATGCCATGGCAGACGGTGGCTATTTCAGGGTCCTGTGTTTAGCACACCGCTTGTGCAAGACTTACTAAAAAAAGAAGACATAGTCAGCAACATACTGACCACCTGTGGATGAATCTGCACTCATTCCAGCCATTCGTCTAAAGTCCAGAAGTAGTTGTGAATTATTCAGCCCGCTAACAGAGTACCAGTTAAAGCCCTGATACAGGTGCCAACACATTGGAACTTTGCATATTACATGTTGCAACATCTGTTTGAGAAGTGCAGACAGATCAATGGTTATATAATTCAAAGAGGAGGTGATGCAATTGGGAAAGCTATGACCATGGATGAGGACAAATGGGGAATGGTCAAATGCCTGACACAGATGCTACTCCATTTTGAGGTATCCACATAGGAAGTTTGCAAGGAGGACAGTAGGATGGGCCAAGCTATCCCGTTGTTGCATCTGTTACAGGACCAGCTAAAGAAGTTGTCTGAAAGGTTTTCACTTGCAGGGGTGAACGAAAACCCAGAAGCACATGCCTTGGTTGAGAGCACAATCATTCATTTGGCTTGCAATTCAAGGCTGCACAATGACATCATCTCATCCAAAGAGTACATCTGTGCCACACTACTTGATCCACAGTACAAAAACATTCTGCCCACTTTCATTCCTTTTTCTGAAGCCTATGTTTCAAAATATTAAAGGTGGATTGTTGAGCAAGCCGGAGACCTGGAAGAAGAAGGTCTGGAACTTAGAGTGCCACTCCATAGTTCTGGGGTACAATCCTTCAACTTCCACAGAGGCCAGTCTTGTCTCACAGCAGCCAACACCAGCAACAAGAACACTGGCAACAACAACAACAGAGGAATTGGACCCAACTTCTTCAATTGCTTGGTTTCAAGTGGCAGGTATAAAGTCTTGGGCCGAGGTGAAGACAGAAGAGGTTGAGCAAGTGGCAGCACCAATGACCATTCAGAGGATGTTCCAGTAGTATTTGGATGACCCAAAATAGATCTCTGCGGATAAAAACCCACTGATGTATTGATATGAGAAGATACACCAATGGCCAGAGCTCAGCAAGCTGGCAGAAAAGTACCTGGCTTGTTCTATAGCCAATGTGTCTGCTGAACATGTGTTCAGTGCAGCTGGCACAGTTGTTACAGTGAGAAGGTCCAGTCTCTTACCTCAGAATGTGGAGAGATTGACCATGATCAAAATTAACCAACATTTCACTAGCACAATTATACTGTTTCTTAAACAGCACAGGAGGAAGAGGATATTTGGCAAGAATTAAGGCCCTCATTACGACCCTGGCGGTCAGTAATAAAGTGTAGGTAATACCGCCAACAGGCTGGCAGTAAATACCGCCAAATTATGACCTTGGCGGAAAGATCCCCGAAAGACAGCCAATGTACCACACCGACCGCCAGGGCGGAAACAACAGGCCTACAACAGTAGCCGCCTACAACCAGGTGGAAGTCAAAGTTCCACCCACCACATTATGACAACACAATCCACCACCTTTTCCGGGGTGGTATTAACAACAGCAAAAGCCTGGCGGAAACTGAGCTCTGAAGTGAAAGGACTTACCTTTGCAGACACAGGGAAGAACCACGCCGCCATGGAGCCCGAACTACATGTTTTTCCAATGACATGCTACGTTCTGCTCCACCACAAACTTCGACGCCGGTGTAGACAATGACCGTGAGTACAGCCGCTTTGTACATAAGTGAGGGGGGAAACAACAGTGACACACACGTGCACCATACACACTCCAAACACACCACTCACAAGACCAGCTGCACAAGAAAACAAGTTAACCCCCCTAAATTGGCTGAATAATACATGGACAAAAATTATTTACCAAAGTGAATGTAATAAGAACAACACAGTATAAATAATAATTTAGACAATGTAACAGATAAATACAAATGTACAGAACAAGAGACACAACCTAGTCCTCATTTTGCATGGGCCACATGCTTGGTACTGGGGAGATGCAAGGCCACAGTCTCTTGAGTGGGTGTATTCCCCACTGGTTCTGGAGGGGGCAACATGCACTCTGCTTGGTCCTGGGGAGTGCAAGGCCACAGTCTCTGGAGTGGGTGTCTTCCCCACTGGTTCTGGAGGGGGCAACATGCCCTGTGCTTGGTCCTGGGGAGATGCAAGGCCACAGTCTCTCAGGTGGGTGTCTTCCTCACTGGTTCTGGAGTGGACAGGCCGCACAGCAGCCCATGGACGCAGGATCACATGTCGTCTGCCGGCGGTGACAGCTGCACTGTGTTGGTGGTGGTGGGAGGCTCCTGCACATCCCCTGCACCCTCGGATGGATGCACTGTGGTGGTGCTTTTGGTGGGGGGAGGCTCCTGCACATCCCCTGCACCCTTGGATGGATGCACTGTGGTGGTGCTGCTAGTGGGAGGAGGCTCCTGCACATCCCCTGCACCCTCGGATGGATGCACTGTGGTGGTGCTGCTGGTGGGGGGAGGCTCCTGCACATCCCCTGCACCCTGGGGTGGATGCACAACCATACATGGTGGTGGGGGCTCCGTCACAGCTGCTGGCCCAGGCTCCTTGACCCTCTTTCCTGCAGGTGTAGGCTCCTTGCCCTTCCTGCCTGCTGATGGATTCCTTTCCACCACATGTGGTTGCGGATGGAACTGGACCCGTGGACTGTGTGGCTGAGGTGCTTGGCTGGGTTTGTGATACCCTGGCCATACGTACAGGATGGTGGGGGGAGGGAGTGGAAAGAGATCAATGCTGGATAGGAACAGTTTTTTAGGGACATTGGGACTGGAAGACGGAGAAGGAATGGGAGTGGAGGATGAGGGAGTGGTTGTTGGAGGTGTCTGTCTTCTGGATTTGGGTGCATGTGCATGGGCTGTATGCTGTTGTGAGGTGGATGGCTGTAGGGTGTCTGAGTGCTTGCATTTGTGTACTTTAGGAGGGGGGACAGATACAGTAGGAGAGGACATGGGTGACGTGCGCATGGATGTTGTGGAGGTGTCTGCCAGTGAGGTGTGTGTTCTGCTTGGTGTGGTGATGATGCTGGTAGTGGATGATGATGTAGTGCATGCAGGTGTGAGTGTGGACGTAACTAGGTGGGAGGTGGAGGAGGAGGAAGAGGGGAGACAGTGGAAATAGTGGATGTTGTTGTATCTGCAACTGGATGGTGTTTGTGTGAGTGCCTGTGGGATGAAGTGTGGTGCTTGTGTTTGCCTCTGACATTCTTGTGTGCATGCTCGTCTGTATGTGTACCTGGGATGGGTTGGGGTTGAGGAGAAGGGGACTGGGAAGTGAAAGTCGGAGGGGGGACAGTAGAAACAGGGACAATGGCTGCCATCAGAGAGGAGGCCAGAGCCTGGATCGATCTCTGTTGGGGCGACAATGCACTGTGAATGTCCTCCAGGAATTGACTAGATTGCTGCATATGGGCTGGATGGCAGTCACAGTGATTGTTTGCCCTACAGAGATGGGTCTCAGGAAGTCAATAGCCTCCTCACTCAGTTCAGCAGGGTCACTGGGGCAGGGCCTGAGGTGCCTGGGGCAAAGGAGATGCCCACCCTCCTGGGTGTGCGGCATGGGCAACACACTGAGGGGCTACTGGGAGGGTGGTGCTGGTACTGGGGGTGGCAGCTGTACCTGTAGCTGGGGTGATCACAGAAGTGTCCGCCACCATCAGGGAGCTTCCATCGGAGGAGGTATCTGTGTCTGAAGTGTCCCCTCCAGTCTCCACTGTGGTACTCCCCTCACCCTCTGTCCCACTGGTGCCCTCAGCGTCGGTGGACTCAGCCTCCTGGGTCCTGTGGGATGCAGCTCTCTCCATCGCCAGTGCCTCTGCTCCTCCGCCAGATGATGCTAAAGCACATAAGGAGTAGATGACAAAACAAGAAAGGGGGGAGAGAGACAAAGGATACACTGGGTCAATGGCTGCACCAAAACCACAGTTGGCGTACACAGCATCCTCACACACAGGGAACAGGCCTACGCACTATGCATTGCACCACCACTGATATTGCTAGCCCCCAAAGGCATAAGGAGGGGCACAAACTGCCAACTGCAGGACACCTAGGGTCCACGCAGCCCTGGCCAGTAGTGGATGCCTACAAGCTAGGTAGCAGGCTTATGCCTTCAGAACCCTAGCCACCAGGTGACCTACGCTGCTATGTCAGGCCTGGCCTAGGCGCACCCACTGACACACATCCACCACCCGGATACCACTCTACCATACGTAAGTTGTAATGATGGGAACTGTACTCGCCCCATTGTGGCTGCTGTGATGCCCTCAAGCACCCATCCAGCTCTGGGTAGGCCACTGCCAGTATGCGGGCCATCAGAGGGGTCAGGATTCGACGGGCATCCCTTCCTCGTTGGGAGGCCATCCCCAGCTGGGCCTCCGCTGTCTTCTGTGCCCAGTGTCTCAGGTCCTCCCACCACTTGCGACAGTGGGTGCCCCGCCTGCCGTAGAACCCCAGGGTCTGCACCTCCTTGGCAATGGCATGCCATATACCCTTCTTTTGATGGGCGCTGACCTGCAGAGACAAAACACACAGGGAAATACCATTAGATGAATCCAGCCTGTTACACATATGGCCCACCATTCCCGTTTCCATCACCATTGGCACACACATAGCCCAGTACACAACCTGTACATCACCAAGAGGACATCCACCCACCCCCCTTACACAAGGCCTTCACACACACCACTCTATGCATTCATGCCACATGCATAGTGCCCACAGTGTACTCACATGTTGGTCTGGAGGCCCATACAGCAGTCCGTACTGGGGTAGGACCCCATCTACCAGTTACTCAAACTCCTCTGATGTGAAGGCTGTGGCCCTTTCCCCAGTCACACGGGCCATGGTAGGTTCCAGACACGGGTCACAGCAGCACATGAAGTGTAGGTCCTCTCCTATGGAAGGTCAGGTAGCAAGTGAGGATTTAGATAGAAAATGGCAGTCACGTCCGCGGCGGTGCATATCGCCGGCGTAGATCACCATTGGCCACTGTCCCCCATAGGGCCTAATGTTAACGAAAGAGGAGTTGCACGGCGGTTCCCGACCACCTCCCGCAACAGCACACAGCATCAGCAGAATTATCTCACTTCTACCTGTCCCTCACACAGGACAGGCAGATGCCATTTCAGGGGTGGGGCAGGCCTCTGGAATAATGCTGCGACACAAGAGGTATTGGCACATACTAAACAAATCACACTGACCCATTACATGTTTGCAGAATGCACACTACTGTTGTAGCTCCATTGTTCAGGTTGTGACGGGCTCCTCACTCTTGAGTCCATTAGATTCCTACCGCTGCGGATGAATAGGAGATGGAGACATACCCCTGTATACAGGCCCCAGGTGGACTTGGCAACAATAGAGGACAGGCACATTCTCCTCACCTATAGACTTGACAGGGCCACAATCACAGAGCTGTGTGTCCAATTGGAGCCTGACCTGATATCTGCTATCCGTCACCCCACTGAGATCCCCCCTCTTGTGCAAGTGCTATCAGTACTCAATTTCCTGGCAACTGGTCTTTTCCAAGTGACAGTGGGCTTGGCAGCAGGAATGTCACAGCCAATGTTCTCAGACGTGCTGACATGAGTGTTGTCTGCCCTGATAAAACACATGTGCGGCTACATTGTTTTCCCCCAGGATGAGGATTTGGCCACAGTGAAAGCCGAGTTTTATGCAATGGGACATATTCCCAACATAATTGGGGCGATTGATGGTGCACATATTGCATTTGTCCCACCCCCGGCAGAATGAACAGGTGTTCAGGAATCGTGAGAGTTTTCACTCCATGAATGTTCCGATGGTGTGCTTGGTAGACCAGTTCATCTCTCACATCAATGCTAAGTATCCTGGGTCGTGCATGATGCCTTTGTCCTGAGGAATAGCAGCATCTCAAATATAATGGCCAAATTACAGAGGCAAAGGGTGTGCTAATAGGTGAGCCCTGGTTCCCACCCAGTATATGTTGGTGTGTGCCTATAGTGTGGGCCATACAGTATAGTGTGTGGCTAAATGGTGTCCCTCAATATTTACAGGTGACTCTGGATACCCAAACCTATCATGGTGGTGATCCCTGTGAGGAATGCCTGGACAAGGGCAGAAGAATGTTATAATGAGGCACATCGGCGAACCAGAAGGATCATTGAAAGGACCTCCATCTAACAGGTGGATCCCTGTGCTACTCACCCAAGAAGGTCTGTCAGATAGTAGTTGCATGCTGCATGTTGCACAACCTGGCTCTCAGACGCCATGTCCCTTTTCTGCAGGAGGAGGAGACTGGAGATGCCCCTGTGGCAGCAGTGGACCCTATGGACAGTGAGGATGAGGAGGCAGAGGATGAGGATGAGGACAACAGAACATCTGTGATCAGACAATACTTCCAATAGCACAGGTGTAGGACAGTGTAGATTTACATTTCAATGACTTTGGTTGTAGTCTGTGTGGCAATGGCATGCTGATATTTCCAACTTCTATGCCCACTTACTGTTCCCACTGGCAATTCATTTTGCAGATCTTGGTGACCTAAATTATACTCCTAGTGTGATCACTACAGCCAGCTAGAGGTAATTAATCTATGCTAATTCTATGTACAATTCATTTGCAATGGTTGTACCTGAAATCAATACACATTTAAAATACATGTCACACTCAAAATAGATTTGGATCCAAGGGTGTTTATGAAGTGCTAACATATGGGGGGAAGTTCAATGGGATAGGGTGATGATGGAGGAATGTCCAGGGTATTGTTCTAGTCTGTTTGTAGCACAGGTACAGTGTCCATGGGGACACAGAAAAGGGAGCAATGGAAGTTCAAGGTGGACAGGGTGACTGAGTGGGACACACAGGTGACAATCAGGAGAGTCTCATTTCCTGGCTAAGGTCTTGGCAAGTGTATCTGGCTTCTGTCTGGATCTCAGGGAACGTTTGCAGGTTCACCTTCTGCAGGGGGAGGGGTGCTGGTGGCCTGTGAGTCCTGTGGGGGGGCCTCCTGGCCACTATTGGCAGGAGGTGGAAGGCTGTTCAGATGTCTGGCTAGTGGCAGGGGCCCACTGGTGTGCTGTTGCCTCCCTCATAATGTTGGCCATGTCTTCCAGCACCCCTGCTATGGAGATCAGGGTGTTGTTGATGGCTCTCCTGCATGTTGTCCAGGATCTGGACCATTGTGTCCTGGGAATGTTGGTAGGCTCCCAGGATCTCTGAGAGTGCCTCCTGGAGAGTCAGTTCCCTGGGCCTGTCCTCTCCCTGGCGCACAGCAGTCCTCCCAGTGTCGCTGTTGGCCTGTGCCTCTGTCCCCTGAACTGTGTGCCCACTGACCCCAGATCCCTGATTGTCTTGGGTGCGAGGTGTGGCCTGGGGTCCCTGTAGAGGTGGATACACCGCTAATTGACGTGTCGTGGGGAGAGAGGTGTGGGTACGCTGGGTGGGTTCTGTGGTGGTGTTTCCTGATGGGGCAGGCTCTGTGGTGATGTGTGACTAGGCCTGAGTAACCGGCTGTCCAGTGGTCCCTGATGGGCCAGGTAGGTCATCCAGATCCTGAAGACCAGAGTTGCTGTCATCACTTTGGGCCTCTTCAGTTGAGGGACTGGATAGTGCTGGCATCTCCTCTCCGGTGACATTGGCAGGGGTACCTGTGGGGCTGTAAATGATGTGTTATGGTTTATGTGTCTGACATATTGTACATCCCTGGCTTCCCCTTTATGGTTGGATTTGCCCTGCCAGCTTTCACTTGTGTGAATTAGTGTATGGTGGGATTGTTAGTTCTCTCTGCTATGCATGCTTTAGTGATGAGTGTCCATGCAGGGCTGTGAGGGGTGTCCATACATTGGTAGAGCATGCAGGGCTTGGCATTGGGATGAGTGAGATGTGATGGGGGTGTGTAGGATGTAGTGGAGTGATGGGAGTGAGGGTGAGGATATGTGATGGCATGCAGGTAGGGGGGGTAAAAATAGTTGAGAGTTGATTTACCAGAGTCCAGTCCTCCTCCAACTTCGGCCTGGCCCTCAGCATACAGTATTGCCAAGACTTGCTCCTCCCATGCTGTGAGTTGTGGTGGAGTAGGTGGGAGTCCACTGCCAGTCCTCTGTACAGCGAGCTGGTGTCTGGCTACTATGAAATGTACCTTCCCCCTTTCTGATGTCATCACTTGTTCTTGGGTGCTGTCCCACTGCATTGACCCTGTCCACGATTCTACGCCATAGCTCCATCTTCCTAGCTATAGATATCTGCTGCAGCTGTGCTCCAAATAGCTGTAGCTCTACCCTGACAATTTCTTCCACCATGACCCTTAGCTCATCCTCTGTGAAACTGGGGTGACTTTGTTGTGCCATGGGTGCTATGTGATGTGTGTTGGTGAGGGTGTGTTGGGTAATGTGTTGGGGTGTGTGATGTGGAGTGGGTGAGTGGTATATAGGTGTGAGTAATGTGTGACAAGTTGTGTCAGTGGTCTTGGTGTCTCTCTGGTGGAAATGGTTTGTATTGGTAAAGGGTTGTGGGTACTGTATGTGTATGTTTTATAGTGGTGTGGGTGTGGTGTGTATGGGTGTCAGGTGTTTGTTGTTTGAATTGTCCAATGTGGTGTTGTTTTATCTGTGAGTGTCCATTGTGAGCGCGGCGGTATGTACCGCCAATGGTTTACCGCCGTTGACTGTCCAACGCGGTGATTTGTGGGTCGTAATGTGTTGGGAATTGTTCTGTTGGCGTAATGGTGTGGGTTTTAATACTGCCACTTTATCACTGATCTTTGGGCTGGTTGTGGCTGTATTCTGTCGGATTGGTGTGTGTGTGTGTCATAATATGGTGAACGGATTGCCGCCGCTGCCATGGTAAGTTGGTGGCCGACAGCGTGGTGGTAAGTGTGATTTACCGCCAATGTCATAATGAGGGCCTAAGTGTGTTAGCTGATCAACGACTGGGTGAACCACATAAGTTTGAATCTAAACCATCATAAAACTTTTTCGTTATTTCTTGTTGAACTTCATTCTTTAAAAAAAAATGTAGCTAGTGGAACATTATGTTTGTGTCAAATCCATGCTCGCCCACCACTTTTTAGTCACATGTATGGCCAGATTGGAGTTGGACCAGTGTGCAATGAAGACGCCTCCACAATTCTTTCACGAATTTTGTGAGAAATTAGGTTGTTGGTTAACTGGGGTGTGAGCCCTGGGCAAGCAACAGCCACAATCCCTTGCAGGGTGAACCATTTAGAAAAATAGAGACACATTTAATAAAGTATTTGACACTAACACCATCGAAATCCAAATAGCAGGACCAAAGTTAAGAATTATTATAATTTTGTTTGAGTGTAAAATAGCGCTTAAAACAAAATGTGCCAATCACAGTCATATGGCCGAGCTAGACCATGGCAAAGTCAGCAGTTAAGGTCAAAAGCAATGGAGCGTTGTTCAGATAAAAGGAGTAGATTGGGCCTGGTCAGCCCTTACCTTCAGACTTAGAAAATTGATGAAAGAGAAGGTAGAAGTTCAGCGGGGCAAGGATGCAGTAGTGTCTGAGGAGGGAGCAACACCGTCGGGTAGCTGTGGAGTGAAGCCTCAGTGAAGATATTTGCCTTTGGACTTAACCATTGAGATGGAAGTAGAAAATCTCCAGTGGGACGAGGCAGAAGGCTGTAGTGGAAGACTGTTCCATAGAGTAGAATCCCCTTTTCTCGAGGAGCCACTGAAAAAATGTGCTGCTGTCAAGAAGAATGTAGCAGAGGAAGCTGCAAAGTGAATCCAACCGGTGATGCTCCCTGGGCGGATAGGCGAGCTAGTTAGTCCCCATTTCCTTCTGGTTTTCAGAGCTCTTTTAGGCCTAATTGTGACCTCACTTTTGGAAATTGGTTATCTGGGCACCTTTAACACCACAACCAATGGCCAGGAAATGGATAGAGACCTCTTGGAGGTTCAGGACTCACACAGGCTAGTTCCAGGTATGGGTTCAAGATGTAGGGATCCTGTTATGTTCCTGTGGCTCAAAATAGGAGATGCGCTAAACTAGCCCTTGGTGCAGGTGAGATGCAGGACTCTACAGCAGGGATGGCCTCTTACGGGTGATCATTTTCCCAAAATTCAGGAAGTGAAATGCGCAAGGGGTCTATGCCTGGGGGCCCCTGCACTGCCCATGCCAAGAGGCCTCCAGGGGCACCCCAAGTCCCCCTTACCGCCATCCTTTCCATGGCGGTGTTTACCGCCATGGCCAGGCTGGCGGTCGAGGACTCCTAATCCCCAGGGCAGGCGGTATGGGCGTGGCTATTGCACCACGGTCATAATAGCTGGCGGAACACCACCAGCCTGTTGCCGGTGTTACCGCCAGCTTACCACCGGCCGCTAGGGTCGTAATGAGGCAACTTAATCCCACTTTACTTCCTGACCTCATGCTCAAACACAAATTATTTAAATCAACTACATGTGCCTGAAGGTAAGGGAAGGAAACTTGACTTAGGGACTTATTTAAACTAGAGTTTGGTGGAGGGATTACTCTGTCACAAAAGTGACAGATATACTATCCGCTGAGTTATTATTCGTAATACGGCAGACGGGAAATCCCTCACATTTGTGACTGCGTAACACCCTCTGCAAACTCTAAATCAGGCCTTTGGTCTTCTGCAGCAGGGTATGGTATATGGAAAAAGCCAGGTAGGTATGATAAAGGTTTTGCTATAGATTAGTGGGTAGGGGACATTCACTGATGGTGCAGCTTAGGCTTAGTCAGTCACGATAGTTGAAACTGAAAGTTGATGAATTTCAAATTTGAACAGGCTTAAATTTATTATGGAAGTCATTTGAAGCACTTGTCCGGGCCGTAGCATGTGGCATATGCAAAATGTTTTTTTGCAGTGTGGCCAGAACTATATAAAGAAGTGCTGTACTAGGAGGTGACTTAGTGGACACTAGCATGGAAAAGAAAGGCACCTTGTTTTCGTTTGGTTTGCAATCCATTGAAAGCTTTGTAAATGCCACATTAACAGAAGCAGACACACATTGCACAGCCAACACTGCGGTGCCAGATTGAACCATGCTGCAGTTGGGTTGGCCCATGGGTCATGACTCATGAAGTGCTATGGGGTGGGGAGGTCATGGATGATGATAGGTGGGATCTGCTGCAGTTAACAAATACAGTGGGTATACAAGTAATTGTCAATAACAAAGCAATGTGACTTACAATCGCCCATAAGCTGCTGTGTTATCTGGTGCTCTGGTGTTGGCTCCAACACTGGTGGTCTGTATGGCTAGAAAAAACATTACACATTTTAGATGGCAGATACGCCTCCCTTTTTTTTAACAAAATACAACTGCAACACATGACTACAGTTACGTTCGCAGTATCTCCTCTCCCATCTAAAATATTACTTTGGTCATTTTGCTGGTTGACAATGTTAGAAAAAACAGTTGTCAAGCCAACCGTAATGGAGGGCAGAGAAATTATGATGACTGTGAGGCATTTGAACCGCAATGAAGGGGTTGACTGTATTGCTCAATGAAGGGCATATGGTTTTGGTTGGCAAATGCAATAGGATCATCCTCATACTACGTTCCTGCTATACTGCACTGTCATCAAAACTGCTGGGATACTGAATAATAATATATACAATACAGCATTGGGGGGGTCACCATAACCATGGCCACTCTCTCGTTGTTTGAGCATGAACAAGAATTAGAAATCCTCCTCAACAAAGACGCGTAGAAAAGCTTGCTATGGTTTGCAACTTATAATCTTCACAGTAGAGTACCTAATCTAGGGCCTCATTTGCTAGAAAGTGGCTTACCAGGCACTGTGCCATATTTGGAAGCGCCATGCTGCCTCACTTCAGTAAAATAGGGATGTGCCATATTTAAGACAATAATGCGCACCATAGCACTGGCACTAAATTTAGCTGCCTAGCGCCAGCTCATGCACCCTTGCACTATAGTGACAGATGGGATACTCTGTCACATGAAGTGGGGGCTAGCAGCAGAGGCTGGGGTCAGATTTCAAAGGCAGCAAGGCCTTTGAAGCTGACCGCTGGAGCAGGGTGCCTGCCCAGGAAAGGCATTGTCTTCTGGCTCCTTAGAGGAAAGACTTTCACCCCAGGAGTCCAGAATAGTGTCTGGTGGTGGCGGGCTGGCTAGGACCAGTCAGCTACCATGCCATTGCTGTTCGGCTTTGCAGGGGGACCTCTAAGGTGCCCTCTGAGTACATTTTATAATAAATCCCATAATGGCGTTAGTGTGGATGTGTTACTCTGAGCTGTTTGATACCAAACAGCCCACGGCTCAGGGAGGCCATTATGTAGCTGGGCAACTCGTAGTGACCAGTGTCCAGCACATGAATTTACTGTGGCTTTCCTGTACACTTACTATGTTTAAGAATTAGCAAAGACTCAGTAGGGGAATATTGCTCATTCACATATGCCCTCACATGCATTATATCACACCCTGCTAGAGGGGTGACATCTATATTGCATGCAGTGTTAGTGGACATGGCAACGAGGGTGACTGCCATGTTGAGTTTGCAATTTAGGGCACACCTTGTCATGCAACATGCAATGGCAGTTTGCATGAGGCTGGTGTCGTGCATCTCAGAATGCCACAACCCATGCCCTATGTACTGGGGTACCATTTACTAGCGACTTACAAGAGTGGCTGAAGTGCCATTCACAGTACAGCTTTGGAGAAGAGATCTGACCCTGGGAACCTGTTTAGCAGGGGCCAAGAGCACTTACAGTTTGAAACCACATCATGTTCCACTCACAAAATTAAATAGAATGAAGAGCATTTGAAAAAAAGTCACAGTAGAAGAAGGAAAAATTTACCTAATGGGGAGAGGTAAAAATTAAAGAAAAATAATATTAATGAGAGCTTACTGGGGCCAGCAGAGCCATCTGCCATGGGGCTGGTGGTGGAGGTGGAGATTCCACCCACTGCGGCAGTGGTGGTGGCACCCTTCTCGATCCGACCCTCTGATGCCCTCCTCTTGCTCTTGGGAGCTGATGTAAGAAATAAAGAAGATAACAAAAATAGATTAATGGTACAGTTAATCTCCTAGAAAATATTTTGACAGGCAAAGGCAAGTACAGTAGCATACTGGCATTGTACTTTTTTTTAAATCAGATTGCCTATATTATCGAGTTTACCTATTACTAATTCCTGAAACCTTACCTAAACCCTATTCCAGATTTCCTAAACTACTTTTGGAAATACTTAAGCACTGCAATGAATGATCTTTTCTTCACAAATAGCAACCCCCTTTGCTGGGCCAACTCAGTCAGTTTCCTTTTACAAGGCTTAGATGCATATTACACATCACTGAAAGATTGCTTGGGACTGTACTAGCTACATAAAAAGAAAGACACGGACAACGCTAACTCACTAATATTATATTGCTACTACTACTACTATCACAGTACCACTATCTTAGTAACAGGACAGATGAGTCAGAATATTACTAATTAAATAATCAGCCCAAGCAAGCACATACAGCAATGAGCAGAACTTGGTAGCAATGAGTACCTGGATCTCCAAAATAGGATCATATAATATTCGGAACATAACATTATGTGAACTTAATTTACACCTGAGTGTGAGCAGCATGCTATCTGAAATTAAAAAAAATATATATTATAGGACAATACAAAATTAGTAATAATTAATTACCAGATCTCACCAATCCCCGCAACCTGGGCACCCTGCAGATCTACCAGGTCCCTCTCCCAGTCCAGGATACCAGCCCAGCGGTGCATCAGTTGCTGCTGGGCACGCTGAACTCTCGTATTTCAGCAAACACAACGGTGCACCCTCCCCCACTGCAGCAGACACTCCCACAGGTCGTATCCACTCACAGACCTGCTTCCAGCATGGAGGAGAGGTGGAGATGCACACAAAAAACAAGTTCACCCACCTTATCCTCACTAAAAATGGTTTGAGGCTTCACTACCTGGCGGCACCGGTGCTCACAGGTTGTGTGGTTTGTTGCATTCCCTGCACTGCCTGCTCCTCTTGCACGTTCTGCCATGGAGCTGGTGGAATATTAAAAAATGACAGGAGGAAGAGAAGGAATAGAGAGGGAGAAATTAGTAAATTGGGGGAAAATGGTAAAGGGACAAAAATGTCACAGCAAATTAAAAAAGAGACAAAAACTGAAAATACACCAACACAAATACACACACTACAGAAATAAATGTAAAACAGGGGAGGATAAGTTGTATAAAGTAAGGATGGCTAAGATATCATATGGATTGAAAAGTGGGCCCAGCACTATGCACAGAATAGGAAAAACAAGATGGCCATGTGCACAGGCGACAGCATGGTTTAATTTGCGCTTGCATTGCAATGCGGAAAGCACTACTTGCACTAACCAGTGCAAATGGACAGCTGAGAACAACTCCACCCATTTGCACGGAGTTAGGTGGATTTTGCAGAGTTTTTTTTCTAATGTGCAGAATTCCGTGTAGCAGGATACCGCAAATTCTGCTCACCCATAATAAATACTGCAGCCCAAGCACCACCAAAGTAGATCTCTACTGTAATCAAGGACACTCTGCCAGGATGAAGGACTGCTGTGCTGTTAGGAAGGACTGCCACTCTGCAGTTGTATTGCAATTTTGGCCTAATGCTGCTGTGTACTGTGCTTGTTTGCTCTGCTGTATTGGCCTGCTGCCTGCTTCTTTTGTCTTGCAGTGAGAAGGACTGGACTTGCTCTCTACATCCTTGGATCCAAAAGTCTCCAAGGGCTTGCTGGCTTTCCCCCTGTTGTTCTCCGGTCTCAGGGACATCAAGACTGTTTGCAACTCTTCTGGTGTTGCTAGACTCTGCCATCTGTGAGTCCTATTCTTGCCTGAGGTAGCCCTCTCCGTTCCGGATGACCTGATCAGCCTACCATTAACTCATTGCATCCACTTCTACAAAGCCCAACAAAGATGCATCACCCTGAGTGCCACATAAATTTCAATGCATTGTTTCCTCGATGTCGACCCATTGCTCCAACAAGGTACTGTTTTGCGTACCCTGAGTGGCTTGTGTAGCTGGCCTCCCCTCCATCGCTGTTAGACTGGATCTTGGATGTGGCCCGGTCCCTCGTGACCTCAAGTAACCGTTTCATCAATATAGACTTTTAAGCACTGTTTTCACATTCGGGGCATGATTACGATCTTTCAGAATGGATACTCCGCCACAAACATGACAGATATCCTGCCTGCAGTATTACATGATCCGTAGGATATACTGGAACTTGTAATATGGAGGATGGGCTATCCCTCACATTTGTGACAAAGTATACCATCGGCCCTCAATCTCTAAAAATTCATATCTCGACTTCTACTGATTGGATTCTGTTGTTTTGGTCTTGTTTTAATCAGATAACTATTATTTACTTTTCTAAGTTGGTGTTGCTTCTTTTTATGGTGTTTTTCATTGTGTTACTGTAAATAAGTGTGGCACAAATACTTTACATTTTGCCTCTTAAGTTAAGCCTGACTGCTCAGTTCCAAGCTACCAAAGGGTAAGCACAGGTTAATTTAGGGAGTGCAACTGACTTACCCTAACTAAAATTGTGGCCTCTACTTGGATAAGGTGCAAACCTCTGCCAAGAGAAGATCCAATTTCTAACATCACTCTAACAATTAGTGTGCTTAGTCCAACATCATATTTGAATAAATGAATTGCTGTGTACATGTTTATGTTAATACAACAATTCATGTAATCGATTGGCAGTTGTTATTTCAATACTTAAAATCTGAGGGGTTTACTTGTAGTATATGCACATATATGTCCAGCAGCAGAACATGAATCCAATACGCAATACTAGGGTGCACATATGTGCTAATCACCTCTTGCATAATATTGTGCCCATAAATTGTACATGAGTTTGCTTGTGCTTCTGGCAGGTGAGCACATGGTTATGTGTGGAGAAAGGAGTGGATTGTGTGTCAACATTTCAGTCTTTAAATTAATGGATAAGTGATACCATCCTCAAGACTGTATTCTTGGACAAAATGTCCGACTTCAGTTTCAATTGAGAGACTAACAAAAATATACAATTGTGTATCAAGAATACAATAATGTACATGACAGTGGTAAGAAGACATTTACAGAGAAGCCAACAACCAACCTAGTGGAGCACATTTGCAAGGTGAAAAAATAAAACGCACAAAGCAAATCAGTAAAAATGCTGGCCCACTAGCATCACACTAAGGTGGCAAAGAAAAACAGTGCCAAACCGAGGGCCTGATTACGACATTGGCAGATGGGATACTCTGTCACAAACATGACGGATATCCCGCCCACCATTTTACAAGTTCCCTAGGGTATAATGGAACTTGTAATATGGCGGGCAGGATATCCATCATGTTTGTGATGGAGTATCCCATCTGCCAAGGTCTTAATCAGGCCCCAAGTCTAGAATAGGTAAACACCTACAAATCAGACCAAGACTATAATAGTTCAAATGTATTAATACACACAGTGCTAGTGTCAAAGTCTATAGTGTCTAACATAAAAGAAGAATGTCAACAAAATTTCTCTGAAAGTCAAAAAGTGATGGAAAGCTCACCAATAGAGGGGGAATAAATCACAGAGAAGTGGGGATCAATGCAACCTCAACACCTTTAGTTTGTGCACAAAAGAGATCATCAAAAGTAAATAAATTCTTGTTGAGAGTGATATTAGCACTTTCAGTAATAAAAGATGTAGGAATTCTGTGTGGACGACCTCCAGTTTCGATCAATGATTCAAGGACTTATAAGGCCTCAATCTGGCAAACATTCGTATTTCTCTGGCTGTCAGTAAATGCTGCCACTAGTTGCTGAATTCTGATCTAAGTGTGTGGTCCATTTTCATTGGTGTTTTGTTCTTTATAATTATACCCTAATAAACTGACAGTTATACTTATGGTGTTGTTAGCCCCCAGTAGTCAATCTAGCTGATGCTTGTTTCATTCCTTTTTGATTTACCATTTGTAATTGTTCTCCTTATTGTGTAATAGTCGTTGTTTGCTGTTTATTTGGCCATCTTCTACCCTGCCTCTAAAGGACGCTATTGTCTATAGGCGTTGTTTGACTTTCTGCCTTATGCAGGGTCATCTCCACTCTTTTTGCCTCCTTCCTCCTGGTTTTTCTGACCTCTCGCTGCTGGCTCTAGGACTCTGAGCACTTTATCACTGCTGACCAGTGCTAAAGTGCAGGTGCTCTCCCATCTAAAGTTGGTATGATTGGCTTATACCTAATTGGCATATTTAATTTACCTATAAGTCCCTTGTACAGTGGTATCTCTATACCCAGGGCCTGTAAATTAAATACTACTAGTGGGCCTGCAGCGCTGCTTGCACCACCCACTGAAGTAGACTTTCAAACCTGTCTCAGGGCCTGTGTGCGCAGTTCTCTGCCACAGGGACCTGGCATCTAAATTTACTTGCCAGGCCCAGAACTCCCCTTTTACTACATGTAAGTCACCCCTAAGGTACGCCGTAGCTAGCCCTATGGGCAGGGTGCCATGTATGTAGAAAGGCAGGACATGTGCCATATTGCATGGCCTGTCCTAGTAGTGACAAACAGCCTAACTTGGTGTCTCACTGCTGTGAGTGCTGCCTTCTCATAGGATTGCATTAGAAATGCCCTGCCTTATGTGTAAGGGGTATTGTCTGATTTATGAGGGGTAGCGTAGCCGTGTTTGGTATGGTTGTGATGGTGACAATAAATGCTGCTTACTGGTGTGGGTGTATTTTTTATTACTATCACAGAAATGCCACTTCTAGAAAGTGCACATTTATCTGTGCTTATGATTCTGGTGTTTTGCAGCTTGACTCCAATCCACGACTGGGCAGAGTGACAGTTGGGGCTTTATACTTTTCAGACAGCCTGTACACAGGGAGGATGGAGGTATCACAGAGGTGCATCTGCATACTGAATAGTCTTCCTGGGCTGAGAGAAGGGAGAGGCCGGGCACACCTGCATTTGTAAAGACTGTGCCCTGGCCTCACACAATAGGGTTGTTAACCCCCCACTGATGTTTGGAGCATGTGCTGAAAGGAGAGAGGGGGCACTCCCAGAACCAGTTGTAACTGGCTGGAACCTCCTCTCCCTACCATTGTAAAAGAAAGTAAGAACTGACTATAACTACAGGGGAATTTTTCCCACAATTTGGAGACTCTTGGAATCATCTTGGAACTGGACACCAAAGGCTGAAAGGACTCACCAGGAACCGCCATGGACTGCTGCTGCTGTGATGACCTGTGACCTGCCTGGTCACTGTGAAGGACTTGCCACTTGCTGCCTTTCCCTTGTGCTGGCCTGTAGCTGGGCCCCCCACCTGAGGACCTTGTGTTCAGATTCTGCTCCCCAGTGGCAGGGTGCTGTGGCCCCTGACCCCTGCATCCATTTCTTCCCGAGGGGTGCTTCTCCATGGTTGCGGCTGCCATAGCGCTGATTGCAGCGCGCTTATGGAGCCTTGGGAGCTCGTAGGCTCCTTGCTGCATTGTGCCCCTTTAAATAAGATCACTGCAGCAGCCCGGGAAGCTGGAAGAACACTCGCGCCCCGCATCGGGTGCAGGCGAGTGCCTGCTCGGGCCCCAGGAGGAGTCTGATCTTCTTGTGGCTTCACAGCAGGACCAGGGGAAGGTGCGGGGAGTGCCCCCTTCCCCTTGGCCTCTGCGTTTGGAGCAGGACACACCTTTTCTGCTGTTAGGTAAAACGGGCATTATTGTGCCCCCCCCGGCTTGGTGGAAGGGCCAGTGGAGGCCCGGGGGGCCCCCCAGAGATCACGGGTCCAGGAAGGGGCCTGTCATTAAACCGGAGGGGGTGCGTGGTGCCCCCCTTCTGCCCTAAGTTGTTTTTGCCGGCTTTGGCCCCCCTCGTGAGGGCCTGTTGAGGCCCTGGGGGGCCCCCAGTAATCACGGTCCCTGGAGGGGCCTGTCTATAAAAGAGAGGAGGTGCATGTCGCCCTCCTTTGACCCCAGAGTATAAGGGAGGCCCCCGTTTTGCCCATAGGAGCGCCGGGGGCCCCATTGTTCGCCTTCTAGGCACTAGAGGTGCCTTCATCCAACCAGCAACTGTTTAAAGGACCAATATAGTTGCAATCCAAAGTTCTTTCTACAGACTTTTGTTTGATTCATATATTACCTACCTGCGTTTGATGTTTTTATATATGTGTATGCAAATGTTCCTTTTATGGACATGCTTGCTAATATGTTTTTCTAACTTGCCATATGTTTTCTAATGTTCCTACTATGGGCATTTTATGATATTCTTATGACAAGTGCTGTGATGTAATAACGTGTTTTCCTGACTACTGCTTATGTTGCAGAATACTGAGTAACCTGTGTGTAATGTGTGACTACTGCTAGGTTGCAGAGTAACTAATGTGTAACGTTCTGACAACTGCTAAGGTAGCAGGATAGTACTGATATGTGATGTTTGGTCTGATAATTAATTGCCTTGTGTACAATACAGTATATTTTCATATAATCTGGTGTTGTGTTTCCTTTGTGGTGGGGATATTGCGTCACGTGTGTTGTGTGTGTTGTGCAAACGCTTTACACATTGCCTCTGGGTTAAGCCTGACAGCTCGTGCCAAGCTACCAAGGGGGTGAGCAGGGGTTATCTTGGACGTGTAACTCCCTTGCCCTGACTAGAGTGGGTAAGTTCTGCCTGGCTGATGTGCATACCCTAGCCAACCAGAAACCCCATTTCTAACAGGCGTTTTGTCCTGATCTCTAAAATGATGTCAGATATCATGTACATATGACCTTTCTCTTCTTTTACCTATGCTAATTACACTAGTTCTGACCTGAGGGTCTTTCTGAGCTCCCCCTGTTCTTTGAAGATGCCTTAGCTACCTTGCTTGCTAGTGTCGAATCTTGCTTCCCATTTAACTCTTCCTCTTCCTTTAGTATTAGGAAGGCGTCTACACCTACATTCCTACTTTCATTCAACTTTGTAATGGATCTGTACTTCTGCTGCTGTTCCTTCTATCTGGCAGTCGGCTCTTATGGTTCCACTGCTAAAAAAACGTACTGCAGACCCTTCAGTCTTCACTAGCTATCATTCCATTTTGCTTATTCCTTATCTTTCCATACTTCTGGGAAGCTTTATCAAGAGCTACCGACCTTCTCATCTTGAAACTCACTCCACGTTGGATTCAGCTTTATCTAGATTTCATCACATCACTGAAATGTCCCTGCTGCGTTCCAACTCAGAACCATTTAATTTCTTCCCCTTCTCCCCTCCACTAGTGCTATTTTCCTTCCTCTAGTTCCCTTCCCTGCTGTTGAATCCATGGCCTCCTCCTTTAACCTTCCTTTTTCACTTCGTCATCATTCATACCATTTTAGATTTATCCGTACTGATGCATGCCACCTATTAGCTAGCTTCATCCTCCTTCCTCACCTCCATCTTTTAGCTCTATCCAATTGCTACTACACAACCTGGAGGTCAGTGACAACTCTACCACTTTGCCTCCCATTTTCCGACCTCCCTGTTCTTCTAGTACTACAAATATTTTCATACCCTGAATTATATCTGCCACTCAATAGCTACAGTATGTTGTATCCACATCAGAGTATAAAAAAAACACCTGAAGCCATCTCATAACAGACCTATGTTTTTACTGAAACTTCATGGGGAGCCGATGCAGCTCTCACGATTTAGAAATTTAGAAGGAACAGCCCCAATGGGAAGACTGATCAGAATGGGGAAGCCCATGCTCTCTTTATTTTTGAAAACTTTCAGCCAAAATTATTTTTCCAGCCAGAAAAAGAGCAGGATTCTGCCATGTTTGAAAATCGGATGAGCTGAAGATCACTTTAGATATAAACTGAGTCATCACGCTTTTAATGATGACACTTTGCTCTGACATACTTCGGGTTCTGAGTGACCCTGGAACTACCTCCCTGAACAGGATTTCTTTCTGTCTCTCCAAAAGACACATTATTTCGAATTCACCTTTTTCTATTTTCACCCTCAACTTCTAAGCTGGCATGACAGAAGGCTTCATATTTTTACTCGTCAATGGACGTCATCCCTCTACCTGACCTCATCAGTTCATTCAGAGAACACCAACACAACAACATCTTAAAGCTCAAAACAATTCGGAGCTTGACTCCTGTTCTCTAGGTCAATGCCTCCAAGCAGTGGAATATCGAATGCAAATCAACTGCATCAAGCGCCACTCATTTAAAGGTTTCTTCCTGTGAAATCTATGTAAGTTTTTTCCCAAGGCATAGGTGCAGCTGCAGGATTTATGTATCATTACTGGAGATTATTTAATGCACAACATCAACATCATCTCACTTAGGCCAGATTTCCATCCTGTGATGTACATCACACACAAGCATTGTCTCTGGTTCCTAACTAATTGCCTGAAGATATATCTGTGAGGTTAACTCCTGTAGACAAGCTTGCTCTCTATATTGTGCTATAGAGCTGAATTCACATGCTCATTCAATACATTTTTTGACGTTATCATGTATACATGCAGATCTTGATACAAATTGGGATCAACATTGACTCTTTTTCCGTGTTTATTTATGTTCTGATGTATGCTTTAAGGGGATACAAATAAGACACTCAGAATAACTAGGAAGCTGTTTTGATGTTTTGAATAAATATAGCTTCATATACGCAAAAGCTGCCAAAAGTAACACAAAATGGTGCAGCACACAGGATTGTGAAGCTGTTCACAGCTGTGGTAGTAGTATAAGGCAATGCGTAGTGAGTACAATGGAGGTGGGGTGCGAAAAATGGTGTGTAGAATGCTGGATGAGAGGTGGTGACCACAGATGGTTAGAAGCGCTATACCACTGCCCCGCAATGACAATAAACGATACTGCTAAACGTTAAATAGGAATAATGGAAATATGACGAGAGCGATGGTAAAAATTAAACAAGCAGTCATTAACGCTACAATTGTTATGAGTATTTGAAGTGCCACAGTTTAACCCAAGCTACGTAACTCGAGCATATTTGACCGACCAATTTTTTAATCATCTCATTTGTGACTGATTATAATTATCAATTTACTGTTTTCTCCTGTAACGTCTAGATTTACAGATGTTCGTTTATTTCGCTGCTGACATATCCGTTAAATATTTGCACAATAAAGCATTCTTCCTTCCTTTCAGCGGACTCACGTCCTTTCATTGACCGTGCTAGAATCATCCTCCGTGTTCCACAGTTTTAAAATGTTTCCTTGTACTTAGAAATGATTGGGTATTTCAATGGAAATGTCCCAAAGTCTTAATGAGGAAGGATGTTGTTCACGTAAACTTTTCAAAAAAGTATGCTTCAAAGTACACTGCATATTTAAATGTTAAGTAGTTTGAGAAGATGAGCTCTTGAGCCTAAACGTTTTCTGTAAAATAAGTTTCATCTCTTTATTCCTCAGGCAGTAGATTATTGGGTTCACCATAGGAGTAATGACAGCATACACTGTGGATATTAGTTTATTCATTTCAAAAGAACTTATCTTTTTTGGCCGAGCATATATGAAGAGCGTGGAAGTGAAAAATATGCTAACAACAGAGAGATGTGAGGCACAGGTAGAAAATGCCTTCCATCTGCCTGTAGTGGTGGGGATTTTAAGAATTGTCAAAATAATGCACAGATATGATACAACAGTTACAAGTAGTGGGATGATCAAAATGATCAGTGCGATAATGAAATCCACCAATTCGGCCAAAGACATGTCGATACATGCCAGATTCAGCACGGGGGAGACATCGCAGAAAAAATGATTAATTATGTTTGAACCACAGAATTCTAAGCGCGAAATAATGGCAACTTTGATGGCTGTGATAAGGAACCCACTTAACCAGGTGCCAGCCGCCAACTGCATGCAAAGAGAGCTGCACATAATGGTTGGGTAGCGCAAAGGGTGGCAAATAGCAACATAGCGGTCCAACGCCATGACAGCTAGAAGGACACATTCTGTGCACAGCAGGGAAATGAAAAAAAACAGTTGGGTCATGCAGCTTTCAAAGGAGATGTGTTTATTCGCAGTGGCCAGATTGGCCAGTAGGTTAGGGACCGTAGTCGAGATGTAGCACAATTCCAGAAAAGCCAGGTTGCTCAAGAAGAAATACATTGGTTTGTGGAGGTTTCGGTTTGCTCTGATCATGGCGATAATGATGATGTTTTCCATCACCGTCAGAATGTAGAATACAAGAAATAGACAAAAAAATGCACCTTTAAATTGGATTTGAGCTGGGAATCCACTGAGAATAAAATCCTTGACTGTGGTCACGTTTCCTTTTTCCATGAGTGCTGTGGCTTTTCAGAATCTGTGAGGAGAGAGAATAGGACTGACTGAGAGGTTTCTGATAAGGGGGGACATTTCGCTTGAAGGTGTAAAAAGTTGCAGGAACTTGGAGAAAACGTAAAGAAGGACCTGCAAACCTGCAACCTGATGTTTACTGTCACGCATTTCTCATCCCCAGACCTTACTCTGCTATCCATATTACCATGAGCTCTCTTGCGCTCTATAAACGATTCCCTGAACATTATTCTATTGTACGCATTCCTTTTCTGCTTATGTGAAAACTGCACTGGTTTTAACGTTTCACAAAACATTCTCCTGTTTCATGCTGTATTCAGCATACAGTCCTTTTGTTTAGCCCAGTTGGCTTCTCTCCAAGTATTGCCCGTTGTGCCCTGAAATCGTACTTACACTCATTGCTGCCACGCACTACTTCCTGAGTTCAGTTGTTCGCTCTGCAGTAATAAATGTACTGTCCCTGCGCCCAATTCCACTCTATAAATTGCGCTGGGCCTTATTCCACCTCGAAGTAGGAGCTTTTTTGTATCCTGTTTCCAATATAACAACTGAATCTTCCATGCTAAAACTTTTGCAGCACAGCCATATATTCTCTTTCTAACATGTTATTAAAGATCCCAGAAGGTAAGTTATTCACCTTCGTCGACAGAAGAAACATTTCCTTTATGTATGATGGCCTGTAGCGCAGATCTGCGAATGGGTGATTGCTTAATGGTGCATACTTGCGCCTTTCATGTATCATGCTGTACATGTAAGTTAATGTGCATGTATTATGGTATTTAAGGAATGGGTCCATGCATGATGTGCGTTTGTTATGCACATTAGTTATGATATGTGTAGAGAGTCAATCAATCAATCAGTCAGGGAATTTGTAAAGCACACTACTCACCCGTTAGGGTCTCAAGGCGCTGGGGGAGCTGCTACTGCTCAAACAGCCATGTCTTGAGATGTCTCCTGTAGGTAAGGAGGTCCTTGGCTGACGCAGATGGGTGGGAAGAGTGTTCCACATCATGGCGGTGAGGTGCGAGAACGATCTGCTGCTGGTGGTTGTACTGAGGATGCGTGGGATGGTGGCAAGGGCAAGGTCGGCGGATCAAAACTGTCGGGTCGGGTGTAGAAGGAGAGCCGTCTGTTGAGGTACTCTGGTCCGGTGTTGTGCAGTGCCTTGTGAGTTTGGGTGAGGAGTTTGGAGGTGAGTCTCTTGTTGACGGGGAACCAATGTGGGTCTCTCAGGTGGGCTGTGATATGGCAGTGGCAGGGGATGTCATCAGAGACATAGGCTCTAGTACAAGAGGCTTCACTCCTCTGTTGCGAGCTGTGGCTGAACTCTCACAAGGCCTTAACAATCCCACAATCAAAGGGCAATTGGTTTCTGTGATGAATCACGTCCTTAACCTTACTACCTTGAGACACACAGTAAGGTATTCTCAGAACATGTGCATAACATATGCATTCAAAAAATATCTTAACAACTATAACAAATAGAGAACCTAAATGGTCAAAATAAAGTTAGTTAAAAGGCAACATGTTAAAAATAGGAAATTCACAGAAATAAAGAATATTTTGTAAATTGATTGAAAGCCATTCAAAATAACATTCAGAAGCTACTTACACCCATATTATCTGAGGCTGTCCTCAAATAATCTCTTTTTGGGTAGAGATTCAGATGCACTGTTCACGCACTTTGGGGTTAGATCAGCCTATTAATATTTATATAGTAGTTTTGGGATATCCTCCTGACATTAACACCTCTTCAGCAGAAAAGATTGCTTATATACGCACTTGTAGCTAGATCGATTGTTTTCAAAATTGCCAATTTGTACTGGTCCCAACATACGCACAATGGTGGGCTAAAATGTTAAAAACGAAAGAATTAGAGAATAGCTCTGTGCTTAGATTCAGATCCTTTAAGAAATTGTCCAGCCTTGGGGAAACTTTGGGTTTGGGCATACAGCAGCAGATTTATAATGACCTGAGGAGGAAGAATTGTATAACACTAGGACAGTGTGATTTGAGATTCCGGTCCATGTGCAATATTGTTTTATGGGGATTGTATAATATTTCAATATAATGATGCTGCTAGCTTTATTTACTATCTCTTTACTTGTATGATGTATAAACTCTTCTAATAAAAAAAAACATTCATTGTGATCCTTTGGAACATACAGAACGAGTGAATTAATCCACAGAGGCCCAGCACAGTAAGACTGTAGTAATTAGTTGGTCTACCAGAAATTTCGTAAGTACACACTAAAACCTAATTCATGACGTGGTAATATTTCATCTAAGGTAATGTGGAGCCTCTGGGCAAAAAGGGCTCCAGGAGAGCTATTTGTTGAGTATACAATCATGCTATTGCTTTAGACTTTCAGGGCCTCAATTGCAAAGGTTAACTTACACTTTTGTGTAAGTTTACAATTTTTTGCGATTAACAAAACAAATGTATGAATATTATCTTTACAACTGTCTACAGTTTTATGTGTGGAGTCTCTCCTACGAGTAGTAAAGATACTATAGTAACATTGCTTTGTGAATTGCAAAAAATCGTACACTTACACAAATGTTTAGGTTTATTTTTGTGAATCATGCCCTCAGTGAAAAGGGTGAGAAATATAAGACAAGCACAATGATGACACTGAGGCTGTATCTTTTGCGAGTAGTCTTGGCAGGTTGTCCTTTCTTACAGGAGTAAAAGTGAAAAATTTTGAACAAGGTCTGGTAGACCTGCTACCTTGAAGAAAGGTCTGGCTCTACATACTACACTAATTCCAAGAGTGGGGGGGGGGATCTGAAAACTCTGCTTTCAGGTCTTCAAGAAATGTCCTATTGCAGCTGGTCTTCTAGAGTGCTGATGCATGCACTATCCACCAGTAAGATGCTACTTAAAGCAATCAGATTTGTCTAACTGGACCCCAACCTCTTACAGCCTTTTGGAGCAGCAGGAGACTGAGTCTACCAGTTCTGAAAAAATGCTAAAGCACAGGTTCAAGACAACTCTCTTCAATACTTAGAAAACATTTTAGACCACCATGCATGGACATCTTTACACCTTCTTAATTTTACAGGGCTGGTAAACCTTCTTAATTTTACAGGGCTGGTAAATCAGTGAGTCACTGGAGATGCGGCCGTGATAATGTTCATGAAATTGCCATAGCTTTCACCCCCAGTTTTGCAGCAACGTTAAGGAATCAGCAAAAATGACATTAACTCCCTCTTCAGCTCTCTATCTCAGTTGCCTGGAATTCACTCCTTCTTTTCAGCTGAACACTGGACCCCTTAGTACAGCACATGCAAATGTAATGAAACTATCATCACCTAGTATGAAGACTGGTTCTTCAAGCATTTTATTGCTCCCTACTGTGAAAAGTTGAAGGATTTCTGTAATCTATTCACCAATGACCCATCCATCATTAATGGACCTTTTAGAGTGATAGAAACAGATTACAAGTTTGGGCCTGGGTGCCCCCTATAGTTTAATAAACACAATACGGATAGGCAAAAACACAGTTCTTAGAGAATCTCTTCTCAACCTCTAGAGGTTATGGCACAAACAACAGACAATCACCACAGAAGAGTCTGTTACAGTCAAACCTACCTGCAATTTTAAAGTAAAGAACACAATCCTTAAGAAATAACAAACCAATTTAGAAAATACATTTTCAATATGGCACCCACACACCAGGAGAATACAACTTGGATAAGCAAAACCAGACACACTATTTTATTTACGTTTTAGGGCCATAAGAGTGTAGAAAGAGTAAATAACCCTTGAACAACAATTGTTGGTTGAAACTTTAATAATAACACAATCCCTTTTAGGGTTAACATTCAAAGGCACAAAATTAATCTGACCTCAACTTTCTGGTAGCAAAAGCATAAAGTATACAGGCTTAATTAGGGCAACGTGTGAAGTATTTATGGAGTACCAATAACACAATTAAAATCCCAAACTGATTTAGAAAAATTGAGAACAATTTAATAAAAAAATGAAACCCTTTGATTTCTAACCCTAAAATACCAAACAATCAGCAATCGCTCTATCATGTGGTTGTGCTTAGGGGTATCCAAAATGGCATTATCTGCAGCTTGGAAGAAACCCAAGGCTCCTTCTATGTTCCAATGGCATACCCATCTCTGGCAAACTCTTACGATGGAACATATGACAGATATAATGGATGCCCGAATGGGCTTTAATTTTATTTGGGGCCCACTTGACTTTCAAGAGGCTCAATCAATCAATCAATCAGAGTTTATAAAGCGCACCTACTCACCCGTTAGGGTCTCAAGGCGTTGGGGGGGGGTTAGCGAGTACTTGGGGAGGATTAAAAAAAGGCATGTTCTCAGTTCCTTCCTGAAGCTGGAGAGGGAGGTGGTTTGTCTAATGCGGATGGGTAGGGCGTTTCAGGTGGTGGTGGCCAGGTAGGAGAAAGAGCGTCCTCTTGTTCTGGTTTTCCTGATGCAGGGTACTTCTGTGAGAGAGAGCTCGGCTGAGCGTAGGGTCATGTGGGGTACATGGAATTTGAGTCGCTGGTTAAGGTAGGCAGGTATGGTGTTGTGGAGGGCTTTGTGTGCGTAGGGGAGGATTTTGAAAGTCATTCTTTTCTCAGTGGGAAGCCAGTGCAGTGTGTGTAGGTGTTGTGAGATGTGGCAGTGTCGGAGAAGGTCAAGGATCAATCTTGTGGAGGTGTTCTGGATGTTTTGCAATTTGCTTGTGAGTTTTTTGTTGATTCTGGCATAGAGTGTGTTGCTGTAGTCCAGTCTGCTGGTGATGAGGGCATGTGTGATGGCCTTTCTATGCTCGAGGGGGATATATCTGAAGGTCTTGCGTAGGAGGCAGAGGATGCAGAAGCAGGTGGAGGTGAGTGAGTTGATCTGATGGTTCATGCTGAAGCCATGTAGATGTTGAACAGTGTGGGGCTAAGGGAGGATCCTTGGGGCACTCCGCTGGCGGTTGGTGTGGGTTCTGTGAGGAAGGGGGTGAGTCTCACTTGCTGCATTCTGCCGGAGAGGAAGAATTAGATCCAGTCGAGACCCTTGTCTCTAATGCCGGCTTTGTGGAGTCTTCTTATCAGGGTGTGATGGGAGACTGTGTCGAACACTGGGAAGAGATCCAGTAGGATGAGTGCCGCCATCTCTCCCTTGTTCAGTAGGGAGTGAATGTCATCTTTTGTGGACAAGAGGGCCGTTTCGGTGTTGTGGTTTGACCTGAGTCCAGATTGGGAGATGTCGAGGATGTTGTGGCTTTCTAAAAACGTGGTGATTTGGCTGTTGACTGCTTTTTCTATGACTTTCACAGGAAATGGAAGTAGGGAGATGGGCCTGAAGTTTTTCAGGTCGGTGGGGTCAGCCAAGGGCTTCTTGAGGAGGGGGTTTATCTCAGCATATTTCCAGTTCTCAGGGAGGGTGGCGGCAGGTAGTGAGCAGTTGATGGTGAGGCGGAGCTTGATGGTGTCTGTAGCTCTGTTGAAGACATGATGGGGGCATGGATCCATTGGGGCCCCGGAGTGTATGGACTTCATGGTTTTCAATGTATCTTCAGTGGAACCTGCCGGCCGTATAATGTTTTCCCCGCCAGGCTGACGGGCGGAGACAGTGTTTACGCCCACCCGCCTGGCAGGGAACACGGCCATAACATTGAGGGCAGCTCCATTAGGAGCCGCCGCCAATGTTGGTGTACGGCGGGTGCAGCAGCACCCGTTGCTCATGTCACTGCCCGTAAATTGGGCAGTGACATGCGCGACGGGGGCCTGCACGGGGGCCCCTGCGCTGCCCATGTGCAGCGGCCCCCAGGGATGCCCCGGGACACCCCCTCCGCCAGCCTTATGGCTGGCGGCATATGAAACATTATCCGCAGGCTAGCGCAGCTACCCTGGTGGATGGTGTTTCATCCCGCCGCCAGGCTGCCTGGCGGCGGGAGCATGGCGATGGGTGACGGCTGCCACTGGCGGCCGTCAACCTGTTCATTATGTGGCGGTTCGGCCCGCCATGTTCATAATGAGGGCCTTAGTGTTTCCACAGATTTTCTCAAGGCGGCAACAGGTGCGTCTTGATTTCAGTAGTTCGGGGGTGAACCAGCTGGCTCTCTTTCCGTGGGTGTTGTTGTTCTTTTTGAGGGCGGCTATGGTGTTTGCGCAGTCTGTGATCCACTTGTGGAAGGTTTGTGCTGCAGTGTTTGGGTCATCGTTGCGTGCGATGGTGGGTGCGGCGATGGTGAGCGCGGCGGTGAGCTGATTGTCGGTTATTTTTGTCCAGTGTCTATGTGATGGCTGGAGTTCGGGTCTGGTGAATGTGGGTGAGTTGAAGGTGAAGTGGATGCCTCAGTGATCTGTCCATGGGAGTTCCGTGGTGTGGCTGAAAGTAGTGGAGGCTCCTGTAGTGAAGTCCTGCTGAGTGTGTTGGCTCTGTCACGATCTGTCGAAGTCCTATGTTGTGGAGGTTATGTAGGAGGGATGCGGTGTTGGGGTCTTGTGGTTTCTTATGGTGGAAGTTGAGGCTTTCCAGCAGGGTGTAGTTGGTGGCTGCGATGGCTTGTGCAGAGATGACGTCCGTGATGGAGTCGGCGAAAGGTGTGTGGGGTCCGGCAGGGTGGTAGATGATGGTTCCTCTAATGGTGGATGTCGGGCTGATGTGTAGCTTGAAGTGGAGGTGTTCCATCAGGTTAGCGGCTTCTTTGGAGACTTCGGAGTGTGTGTTCAGGCGGAGGTTGGACCTGTGGATGATGGCGATTCCCCCCCAGGGCAGCTGGGGTGATCTTTCCAGGTGATTTTGTACCCCTGAGGGATGAAGATGTCGATATCTGGGCCTGAGGTGTTGTTGGTCCAGGTCTCAGTGAGGAATTCGATGTCTGGGGTGATGCTATTGAGAAGGTCCCATATTTCGGTGGCGTGCTTTGGAGGGAGCAGACGTTGAGGAGGATGCACTTCAGGGGTTTCAGGGTCGGTGAGTTGTTGTGGGTGGGTTGTGCTGGGTCCCGGGTCTTGGTGGTGATGCAGGTTTGACGGCAGTGGAGGCAGCTGAAGAGACCATGTGTGTTGCCTGGAGCTGCTTGCTTGCAGTTGTTGTTGCGTCCTGGGTTGAGTACGATGAGTTCATCTGCTGTGTAGAGGCGGCAGGTGGCAGGACCAGGGGTCCTGGTGCTGATCGCGTTCAGGTCATAGACAGGCTTGCCTTAGGCACCCCTTCGGCGCGCCAGCGGGCACCATAAAATAGGGGGGAGAGGAAAGCTGGGAGGCAGGAGTGGAAAACGGTACGAAAAAAGGGGGCGGGCTGCGGGGGCAGCACCGGCGGGGATAGAGCACGAAAGAGAGGAGGGGGAGGGGCCGCAAGGGCAGCAGCGGCAGGGGAGTGAGAGAAGTGGAGAGCAAGAGAGAGAGAGAGAGAGTGGAGTAAGGGGAGAAAAACAGGGAGGAGAGAATGAAACTCAGAAAGCGCAAGACACAAAAGGAACACAAAAGGAACAGAACACGGAAGGAAAAGCACACAAAGAATGAACAGAGGCAAAAGAGGAAAAAAAAGAGGAAAAAAAGAGAAAAGAGGCACAGGGTAGCCCAGTAAAAGAGCAGAGCTCTCCAAGTGGACCCCAGGGATGAGGCGCAGGCAGAAGCCTGCGGGTGGAGGAAGTCCTCGAACTCTTGCCAGAGGTCAGAGTTCAGAGGAACAGAACGGCTTACTTGCCGGTGGAGCTAAGAGGTGGCAAAGAAGTTCACTGAGTAGGTCAGTGTGGTTGCCTCTCTCCGCTTGCCACTTTTCTCTTGTCCTTACCGCATACGAGTAATGCACCTTTTCTAAACGTGGCACTGCCACTTCCCTCCATGCTATATAGCGCAACTATGACACTTACTAGCTGCTTCCCACGACAGGCTGCTCCCCAACTCTGCCAATTCCTGCTCCATTTGACAACAATCCTAAATGTTTGAAGGTTATACATGTTTTTTGTTTGTTCTTTTGTTTACTTGAGGCACCCCTGATCAATGAGAAATATGACAGAAACTGTGTATGATTTTATTTCTTGCTAGAAGAAACAATATTATTTCTATTGTTGTCATTACGTTACTTATGATGTATACATATACAGATATGTGTCTGACTCTAGATCTTATTGAATGGTACTGACTAATTTCTATTCATTAATTAATTTATTTATGACCTATTTGTCTGGCAATGTTACAATTAAAGATGTGCCTGTTACAAAATTCCAATAAAAACAATGTGAAAAAAATTAAACCAAAACAATAACAAATGCAAAAAGGGGAGCTGGAGATATGGATTTGTAATTCTAGCATTTTAAATAAACAAGCTCCAACAATCTTCATGTGGCAACTGCAATCAACTGAGCGTAGTGGACCAGGACCTAGGCCTGATTTCAGGCCAACCATAATACACCATAAGTCAGATACAGAAAACAAGTTTGACCTGTTGGGGCTTAGTTGAAAAAATGAAGGTCAAATATGTTCAGTTGGGCAAAGAAGCAGGCTGTAGCCAAAAAGGTCTCCAGCTCAGATTGGGAATACCTGCATCTTCAGCCCAGCCGCCACGTACCTTGAGCAGATCGGCTTGGTAAGTTTGTCCTGGTCCTCAGGAGGTCTTGGAGTTAAAAAAGGTGCTACGTTCTACGTTTTCAGAAGTTGAAGGAAAAGTCCAGCCAGACATATTCAAGTGTTCCATGACCTCAGGAACAGTACTTGGGGTCCAGGACTCACTGCAGCAAAGGCCATTGGTAGGGTCCAGGTCAAATCCACTTGGAACTAGTCAGTTGGATAGCTTCAGAAAAATCCTCTTGTAGCTTGCTGTACCATTTTAGCTTGAACAGGAAGTCAGCCTTCTGACACTTGCAATCTATGTCTATGACCTGAGCAAAAGAGAGAGCAGGTCCTGTTCTTCAAGGCTCCTTTCAGGTCACGGATACCAGTTCCTTCCACTTCTGTTCTTCCTTAGGTCCAGTAATGTTCTTAGGAAGGTGCCAGGGGATGCCGCGTTAATGCCTGACACTAGCTTATGGATGGGGGTAACTCTGCTGTAAATCATGCCTGCTCTACTGGGATCAATCCCACAGTGTCCCTCACTCCTTATTCCAAAATGATGATACCATCTTCTCTCTGTGCAGAGCCTGTGTGCTCTCCCAAAGCTGTGACCAGGGTAATGAGCAGCACCTCCTCTGTAATCATTCCAAGCCAGTTCTGGAGCAGATCTTCCCTGCTGAGTTCCGTGCTTGCCTGAGTGGGAGGACAAAAGAAGGAGGCTGTCTAGGTTTCATCGGACATCTGCTTGTGACAGGTGAGGTACCTATGAAGTGAATTAAGTCCCAGCGTCCAGCTCAAACAGTCATCCTGGCAAAGGAACAAAAACACCTCCCCACACACAGTCCTCTGTCATTGCTCTGGAAACCTTTTTTACACCTCTTTTAGAGCCATTCACCATCTAGGTGACAGAAGGCTCAAATAAATTGGCCTTCACAAGTTTCAGGCAGGGTAAACATGACTTTCTAAAGGCTACCTTTTCTTAATATTACCAATCCACTTCACCTGTAAGTTTGGCTTTTATCTAAATAATAACAAGTTGTTAAATCATTTTTCTAGCTGTTGCCTAACTGGAGATAGCAAAACTCAATTTACTATTGCCTCCCAGTATTTCTTTATTGACAAACTACCCTTCCTACAGTAAAAAATGCTTTTTGGTACTAGTCACTGTAGGACATATTAACATAAAATTTCTAAATGGCCTAATTGTACATACCATGCACCCTACCTTGTGATCAGCATGGTCTACTTAAAGTGGCTTGTTAATATTTAAAACGTAAGATTTGACCTGTGAAAAAGGTTATTTTTACAGGTTAAAGTATAGTTTTTATACTGCTAATGTCTGGCTTCATGGTAAGCCTGAAGACATGTTTTCATTGCCACAATAGTCCATGGCCACTATCCTGAACAGCATAATAGGTGCTAGAGTTCACTAGTGACATTAAACATCCAGGCCATGGGTACACTTTGTATGATATACTAGAGGCTCATAGACGAGTTAAATATACACCTAAAAATCTTTTTGCCTTAATCCTACTACTTTTTGCTGGATTTTTGCTTGTTGGCCTTAGGACTCTGTGCCTTTTACCATGGCTAACGAGTGCTAAAGTGCTTGTGCTCACTCCACTAAACATAGTTTGATTGTCAAAAACCTGATTTTCATATTTAATTTACATGCAAGTCCCTTGTATTGTGATATACCATATACCCAGGGTCTGTAAATGAGATTATACCAGTGGGCCTGCAGCACTTATTGTGCCACCCACTTAAGTATCACCTCAAAACTTGTTCCAGGCCTGCCATTGCAGCCTAAAGGCAGTGTCTCACTTTGATGGGGGACCTTGCATTTAAAATTGCAAGCCCTAAATTCCCATTTCATTACATATGTCGCCCCCAAGGTATGCCCTAGGCACCCCTTAGGGCAGGGTGCTGTGTAATTAAAAGGCAGAGCATGTATTTTTAAGTTTTACATGCCCTACTAGTGAAACACTCCCAAATTCATTTTTCACTACTGTGAGGCCAACCCCTCTCATTGGATAGGATTGGAAATTTCATGTTTTCGTAAATAATCTGTAATTCCTAAACCAGAGGTGGTAGATGTGTCATGTTTGTTATCTATGAACTTGTAATGACAAACCCTCTTTAATGGTAAAGTCAAATTTATTATTACAAGTCTGAAAATGGCACTTTTAAAAAGTTGACATTTTCCTGCCCTTAGCTCTCTGAGGCCTGACTTCGTTCACATGAATGGGTGTAACTGACAGTTGAAACTTTATGAATTCCCACAAGACAGTCACAGAATAGTGGGAATAGCTGAGGCACAATGGTCCATTAACTGACTTGATAGGGGTTGGAGCTGAGCAAAACCCCACATGCACCTGAAAAGGCTGTGCTGTGCTACCACACAATAGGCTTAACAACCCTGTATTGTCAGTGTAGACAGCTAGGAGCCAGGGCAGAGGAGGCAGGAAAGATCATTTCTGGAAACTTCTTTCACCTTTTAGGAGCAGAGCACTAGGATATTAAAATGCAGCTTGTCCACTAAATACTGCATGCAATATAGGAAGGCCACCCCTCTGGTAGACCTTCCAGCTTTAGTGCAGGGTGCACTATAATGCATGTATGGGCATAGGTGCATGAACAATATGCCCCTACTGTGTCCTTGCCAAACCTGGGGCATAGTAAGTGTATAAACAACCATTTTAAATGCTGAACACTGGTCAGTATGAGTTGAACAGATATATGATGGTCACTCTGAACCCTGGGCTGGTTGGTATCAAACAACTCAGAACAATAAATCCAGACTGGCACCAGCATTGGATTTAGTGCAAAATGTACACAGGGGCCACCTTAGAGGTGACCCCTGCAAAGCTAACTAACCCTGGCATGGGTGCTGGCGAGTCCGATGCAGCCTGCCACCACCAGACAAGATTGTGGATCCCTTGGGTGAAGGCCTTGGCTTTCTAGAACCATAAAGTAAGGCCCTTCTTGGGCAGAGGTGTTAAGGCTCCTTCCCCAGGAATGTGCACTGCCATGCCTTCAAGCTTCAAAGTGCTTGCTGCTCTTGAAACGTGACCCCCAGCCCTGCTGCTAGCAGCAGATGCCTGCCTCCACTGTTAACCACCACATTTGGAGGTAGCAATGGTGGGAAAATGCACAAAGACTAGGAGGAGTGGCCACCCCCTGCCTGCACCACTGCTAAGGTGTAGCAGGCAAGGTGACTTCTCCATTTCATTTTCCTCCATCTTGCATGGTAAGAAAATAGCCAAGGAGGGTTAGGGATGTGACCTCTGCCCACAGGAAGTAGTCACTCTGTGGGTGTAGCCACCCTAATATAGGTGGCTCATTGGCCACTACAGGTACTCCTCTAAATGCCCCCTAAATGTAGTATTTAGTGCCGAACTCTAAATATGCAGATCAGATTGATGGACGCAAGAAGGTCATCGACAAAGAAGAGCCACGTTTCGAGAACTGAAGTCCTGCTGCAACAAGAAAAAGGTGCCAAATCCTGCCTGCTGCACCCAGGACTTGGCAGTCACCACTGAGGACACCAGGCAGACTCTAAGAAATCCCATAGGACCGCCAGCCTTCTACAAATACCCGAGGACCTCCTTCCAGAGTAAAGGCATCACTCCCTGCAACAAGGAAGCAAAGACCTGTGAAGTCCAGTTCACCTACTAGCCGCTGACCAAGAAACCCGACCTAGCAGTTAGCCCAAGTTCCACCCAGTGGACCCAGACAATAAACTCTGCAAATCTGCCAGGTTTGGTGGCACTGTGACCTTCAGTGGCTGAACCATGAATTAGTCAGTGGTACTGGACCCCAACATAGGACACCCAGAAGAAAAGTCCACTCTGGAGTCCACTCTGGAGTCCACTCTTTTTGTGCGAGGGCCAGAAACAGGCACCAGACAAGGGACTTCAGGACACCAAAGAATCAACTCCCTGAGTGGCCCTGCTGACCTGCAATCCACCCTCCAAGTGACCTGATCCCTGGTTCCAAAGGCTCCTTTACGCACAGCTCTTGGTTGCCCTATCTGCTCTGCATCTGGCCTCCCTCACAACCTTTTGTGACCTTTACCCGTCCAAGGGGACCCACCGGACTTACCTTTAAGTTCACTTGTGAAGTGCATTTCCAAGTGGTCCCTCTTGCCTGTCCTGCACCAGCTCCAAGACTGGTGCTCCTACTTCTACTGGGAACCACCTGAACTTCTCCGGCTGATTCACGGACATCTTGATGACCTCAACCTAAATTCAAAGGAGAGATTGGTAAAAGCATTGCCTGATTTTTTATGCATTTTGTAAGTTTTCTCCCATTGATTCCTATGGTGTGTAATTACACACAAAAATGCTATGTTTGATAACTCCTAACTTAAAAAAGTACTTAACCAGTTTTGATGATCTTGTCTTAAAAGTTTTATAAAATCTAAAGTATTTTTGTAAATTGACCTTGAATAATTCTTTTGAGTGTGTGTCCACTTTTATTGATACTGTGAGTACAACAAATGCTTAGCATTTCTCCAAAATTGGCTAACTGCTCAAACAAGCTACCACAAAAATTGAAGCATTAGGTGGTTTAGTTTTTACCTGTGTAAACTAAGGTGAAGTTGCTCTGACTCTCTCCACAGTGTACATCATTTTTGTTCACTATACAGAGAGCCAGCCTCCTACACACATATCAATTAGGAGTATTTCAACTCAACTATGTTTAAAAGGAAAGAACCAGCACTTTATTGTTGGGTAGCAAAGGTAAAGTTCACAGAGGTCCAAAGCCTGCAAAACAGATAGGGCAAAAATCTAGATGGCATCATGCACATAATACTCATTTCCTACAGAAGTCAAAATAATCTATCAGTAGCAGGCTATGATCCAAGACTACATCTTGTGACAGTCCCTCAAAGTCAGATATGTTTTTGCAGAGCTTTCATATAAGCCTTTGGTTATCAGACCAAAAGCTCAGAGAGGGACAAAGCTGGATTACATGGTTGTCATGGTCAATTACAGGCTGGATACACTTTTCACCTCACCCAGATTTAAGGCTTTACCGTTGGACTTGGTCACTTTTTTGTTCTTAAAATCTTTCAGTTGGCAAAGCCTGAAATTTATAGCCAGGAAGTGCTCAAAAAGATCAGAAATCTTTATTTTGAAGTTGTTCTGAAATTGCTTTCAGAATGGCAAACAGCTCATAGTGGGATGAACCTTGTTTTTGCCTGCCTCGTGTGCAACCCTGTTTTTCAAGACTCGCACCTTATCCTGGCCCTTGGTAGAAACAATTACTATGACCCACTTTTTTACGGCTTCTGGAAAATTCCTTGCTAGTAAGTCAGTTCCCAATTCCTCAGGGCAGGCTTCTAATGCAAGATCTGTATTCAGCCAAGGATCCTGGAGGAGTCAACCCTTTGTGGTCATCTGGGCTCTCTTCGACTCAGGAAACCTTCTGATGTTTGTGTCCCTTGATCAAGCAAATAGGAGGCTAGCTACCTGATTCTTGGCGAACAGTTCTAGTCCACAGAGGCCATTAGGAGTCGTAAGTCTTTTAGTCCTCTTCTTCAAGCTTAAGTCAATAATCCTTGAGTTATTTTCTTCAGCTGTAGGAAGGAGTTTTTGAGTCTTTTTCTTCAGCAGGGTTCAGGAGCCCTTTTTATTCTGTGGACCCATTTGACATTTTTGTGAGTATCCAAGGAATACTGATGGATCTGATGTATGAGAGTATTTGATGAAAATAGTAAGCTGATGCTTGGTGACCAAACAGATATGAACAAAAAATGAAAAGCTGCAACTGAAAAAAGTATTATTAATGATAGAAACTTTGCCAAAGAAAAAGTGGAATTGCGTTGGGGTGGAACCTGTTTGAAAGGCTGGTTGACTGTAAGTGTGTCTGGGAACTCTGATCTAAACCCTCAGACACAAGCATATTGGATAAATTTCATGATAACTATCATGTTTTTGGGTCTTTCATAAAGTAATTTCAATGATTCACTACACATTTGTTAGTACTTATAATGTTTCAAAGTCAGTGATGGAGAAGCATTTGCAACAAGTGCAGCTGGGCGGGCTTCAGCCCTGCATACCAATGTGTGCCTGATGGCACTCAAGCTTGCTCTAACCATGCATGCTACAGAGGTCAAAGGATACACATATTGTCTTTGCATTTGGACACTAAGGTAATGCCCTTGATATTGGATACAACAGCATCTATCATATTGTACACAGTTAGAAATTGAGAAATGTGTATTAAATAGACAATATTTGAAGTGTGGGTCATGATGTTAAAGAAAAGAAAGGAAGAGAGAAGGATGAGGAAAAAGACAATACAAGGTGACAACAAGATTATGATAAAGGCTGAGGGTCATTGCACGTTGCATGATTCAGATTTGCTGTACAGTGAATATTGATTTAATTAATCAAAATAAATCAACCTGTATGTTTTGTATGTTTTTAGGGAAGTTTTGTAGTCATGATTTAAAGCCTGTGGGTCCGTGTAGTCTGTGGCCTTGCTGGGCTCTGTGAGAACTTGTGAAGGCACGGTTGGGGTGATAAGGTGTCATGCAGGTTTATTGATGGGGCCTCCTCAACATACCTCGCAAAAATATCCATCACGTAGGCAGAGAAATATAGACAAGAGCAATGTTGGTTTGAGCTCACGGTTCCCTATGAATTAAAATACCCTGTAAGAAATTAGACCATTAAACCATTTTAGAATTAGTGCTTCTGCATTGACCTAATGCTATTCCTAAATAACTAATGTTTTCTCATGAATGTCATACATGTATCTTGCCCATCTTCATTCAGCTGCTAGAATAGTGCCCCATGACATATTTTGAACTGGATATCTGCATTATTAATTATGTGCTTTAACTAGGTCCAGGTCAAACACATGAGCTGGTTCTAGGAGGTAATTTATTTCAAGGATGCTACAGTGCTTCTCCCTGGCATTACTGGGGATAATGTCAGGATGAGATGGGAATTGGGCAGGGGAGAAATTTGTCACAATGGGTCTAATGATTGCCAAAAGGAAGAGAGCACCAAAATGGAGATTGGTGACCACCCCGACTATGATAGAGTAAAAATGAGCAATGGACTTCTGTACAGCTGTGGAAGAAATGATATACTTGGCCTGAGGGTGATCCAGGACATTTTTTTAAATGTGGTGACTGTGGCTGACTGGGATGAGTTAACTGTTGCATGCCTTACACTGGACAGCAGAGGATGAACAAGACATGGAAATCAGTTCTGCCTTTCCGTACACTGTTATGTCTGACATCTTAATAAAAAGAGTTACAAAAAAGGATGCCACTATGCTCCTACATCCTGCACAGGTGCATTGGCATATTCTATGAAACCAAGTAAAGTCATTAGCTTTGTCTTTGTCTTAATTGTCTTCTAAGCCAACATAAGATGGGTGTTTGATTCAAGAGGCTGCATCTGACCCATGTCATTTGGATGGTCAAAGGCACGTCAGAGAATCTTGCCCTGCCTGCCATATAAGCTACTTGATACTCAGATAAGCATGTTTCAGATGCAGGTCCAGAAGTACATCTTTGACATGTACAAGGTGGCCCATCAATTTGCAGTTCTAGGTTATAAAGTCATCCAGATATGCAGCACCATTTTCCGCTCACATATCCAGGACCCAGTTAACAAGCCTCTGAAAGGTGGCAGTGGCATTGTTAAACCATAATAGCTACAGTTTGCTGACATCCTATTCAAACCTAAGGGATTAACTATTTGGCACTCCATAGCCAAGCAACAAACTCAGCAGTTTGAGGTAAAGGTTGTGTATCAGTCTTCATGATTGCAGTGAAACTCAATTAGTCCACACATTGGAAGCGATATTCTCTGAATTACTGTTTGGGCTATGATAGACAGAACAACTGGCAAAGGCATTTATCACAAAGCAATGTGCATTTGTCTTTCATTTTCTGGTCACTCAGAATTCTGCAAGTGATTTCACAGCAGACAGTTTACAGACAGGGAAGGTCCAGATAACCCTCCATCCAGAGTTATCACTGCCATTCATCAGTACTAGAACTCATTATGACCATCTTTCACTTGGTAGACTTTGCTTTGCACCTATTGCTCAGGAGATGCTAACTTGGTAATCAAGGTGATAATGATACTTCTTTTTCAGTACCTGTTACTACTGGCAGGAAGAACAGTGAGAGGTTCAATAACAGCTTCCTATCAATCTGACCCAGATAAGGAATACACAAGCAGGCAGAGTCACAGAATGGTTTAAGCAAGAACATCCCCACTTTCTAAAAGTGGCATTTTCAAACTGATAGTTTAAAAACTAACTTTACGAAAATATTTAGTTTTAAATTGTGAGTTCAGAGACCCCAAACTCCACATCTCTAGCTTCTCCTAAAGGAAAAGTGCACTTAAAAGTTATTTAAATCAGCCCCCATGTTAAAGAGATAGGTGAAAACCAATTTTTTCTGTATTTCACTCTTAGGACATGTAAAAACCACACCAGTGCCTGTCCTACCTTTAACATCCACTGCTCCATGCCCATGGGGCTACCTAGGGCCTACCTTAGGGGTGCCTTACATGTATAAAAAGGGTAGGTTTCGGCTTGGCAAGTGGAAACACTTGCCAGGTCGTATTGGAAGTTCGAAACTGCACACACAGACACTACAGTACAAGCTCTGAGCCATGCTTATAGCGCTAGTCCTGTGAGTGGCACAATTAGTGCTGCAGGCCCACTAGTAGCATTTGATTTACAGGCCCTATGCACCTCTAATGCTCTTTACTAGGGACTTACTAGTAAATCAAGTATGCCAATCATGGAAAAGCCAATTACATATAATATTTACACAGAGAACACTTGCACTTTAGCACTGGTTAGCAGTGGGAAAGTGCCCAGAATACCAAAACCAGCAAAAGAAATTCCAGCACACAGTCAAAACAAAGGAAACAGAGGCAAAAAAGACAGGGGAGACTGCACCAGGATTGCCAGGTCTAACTCGTGCCCCCCTCCAGCCAGCTGAAAGTGGGGAGAACAACTCACCCTCTATGGTGCTCTCATCACTAAGGCCGCTTAGCCTCTGTGCTTAGCATGCTGACCTTTCCCTTTTGCCCTTGCCCTCTGTGTGCATGCCCCTGCTCCCTCTTTTTATACACCATGTTACATGGACCTGCCACTGCCCCTCCTATCTACTTTGAGTGTTCTGTTGAGCTACCACTGCCGCTTCCCCCTACCTAGCATGGTCAGATGGCTACCACCTGTCCCTGCCACCTCTACTCTGCCTGCGCTGCAACTGCTCCTCCTGTCCGCCCGCCATGGTCTATTGTGAAGGCCCTTCCCTTGCTCTATGTTGTCCGTGTCCAGCCCCTAACCCTCCCTTTTGTCCTGAATGGTCCTTTAAGCATTCCCCTGCTCACTCCCTCTTGCCCACCATGGCTGTTGTGCTGCCACTATCCCTCCTTCTTGCCATGCGTGGTCTTCTGTTCTGCCACAGCCCCTCCCACCTGCCCTGTGCAATCAGTTTGTTGCCCCTGATCCCTCCCACCTTCCCTAAAAAAAATTCAGATATGCCATTATAGTCTCAATGTTGTCCTCCAAGGACTGTTGTGCTTCCAGTGCCCATCATGCCTGGCCTCCATGATCAGCGTGCTGCTCCTGCACTGCCCCTTGCCCCATGCCCTCGGTTTTCCGCATGCAGGAACCTATCCCCTCCCTCCTGCCTTGTCTGGTCCATTGTCATGGCCTTGCCCCCTTCCTCCTTTCCTTCATGGTCCATTCTGCTGCAACTGTCCAATTGGCATTTTTAATTTTCTTGTAAGTTCCTAGTAAAGTGCACTGCATGTTCCCAGGGCCTGTAAATTAAATACTACTAGTGGGCCTGCAGCACTGATTGTGCCACCCACATAAGTAGCCTCTTACCCATGTCTCAGACCTTCCATTGCAAGGTCTGTGTGTGCAGTTTCACTGCCACTTCAACTTGGCATCTAAAAGTACTTACCAAGCCTAAAACTCCCCTTTTCCTACACGTAAGTCACCCCTAAGGTAGACCCTGGTTATCCCCCAGGGCAGGGTGCTATTTAGGTAAAAGGCAGGACATATACCTGTGTGTTTTATATGTCCTGGTAGTGGAAAACCCCTAAATTTGTTTTCCACTGCTGTGAGGTCTGCTCCTTTCATAGGCTAACATTAGGGCTACCCTCATATACTGTTTGAGTGGTAGGGTCTGAACAGAAAGGGGTAGACAGGTCATATTTAGTATGGCCAGAATGGTAATACAAAATCCTGCTGACTGATGAGGTTGGATTTTACATAACTATTTCAGAAATGCCACTTTTAGAAAGTGAGCATTTCTCTGCACTTAAAATCCATCTGTGCCTTACAGTCTGTCTCCAATCCACATCTGGGCTGGGCTGGTTGACAGCTCCCTTGTGCATTTCCCCCAGACAACCACAAACACAGGATGGTCAGTCACACCTGCACACATCTGCATATTGAATGGGTCTTCCTGGGTTGGAAGAGTGGAGGGCCTGACACTAACATTCCAAAGGACAGTGGCCTGCCCTCACACAATGGACTGCCAAACCCCTTACTGGGACCCTGGCAGACAGGCTTGTACTGAAAGGGGGCCTTATGCACTTCAAAACCACTCTTTGAAGTCTCCTCCATTTCAAAGGTACTTTTGGGTATATAAACCGGGTTCCTGACCCTACCAACTTAGACACTTCTTGGGACAGACACTCTGCACCAGAACCTTCAACCTGCCAAGATAAGCTGCCTGGCTGCCCAAAGGCCTCACCTGGACTGCTTTGCTGTAAAGGAATGCTGCCTTGCTGTTGGCCTGCTGCCTTGCTAGCCTCTGACTCAGCTGAGAAGTGCTCTCCAAGGGCTTGCATTGAGCTTGCCTCCTGTTCCGAAGTCTCAGGGTTAAAAATACGTCATCTCTGCAAAGAAACTCCTTGTGCTGTGAAAATCGACACACAGCCTGCTGGAATCGACACATAGGCCCTCATTACGACACCGGCGGGCGGCGGAGGCCGCCCGCCAGAATCCCGCCCTCCATAATACCGCTCCGCGGTCAGAAGACCGCGGAGGGTATTATGAGTTTTTCCCTGGGCTGGCGGGCGGTCTCCAAAAGACCGCCCGCCAGCCCAGGGAAAAACTCCCTTCCCACGAGGATGCCGGCTCGTAATAGAGCCGGCGGAGTGGGAAGGTGCGACGGGTGCTGTTGCACCCGTCGCATATTTCACTGTCTGCAAGGCAGACAGTGAAATACATTTTGGGGCCCTCTTACGGGGGCCCCTGCAGTGCCCATGCTGTTGGCATGGGCACTGCAGGGGCCCCGAGGGGCCCCGCGACTCCCCCTCCCGCCATCCGGTTCCCGGCGGGAGAACCGCCAGGAACTGGATGGCGGGAGGGGGAGTCGGAATCCCCAAGCCGGCGCAGCAAGCTGCGCCGGCTTGGAGGATTCCTTGGGGGCAGCGGGAAACCGGCGGGAGACCGCCGGTTTCCCTTCTCTGACCGCGGCTAAGCCGCCGCGGTCAGAATGCCCCGCGGGGCACCGCCGGCCTGTCGGCGGTGCCTCCGCGTCCAGTGGCCCTGGCGGTTACAAACCGCCAGGGTCGTAATGAGGGCCATAGTCTGTTCAGCGGTGAGAAAATCACCGCATCGGTGAACTGGAATGACGCAGCCCGGCTTCCCGAGTGGAGATCGATGCAGCACCAACGTTGCAACCAGAATTTTGATGCACAGCCCACCGGATCAATGCATCGCTGAGCGAGAAAAACACAGCCTGACATCCTGTGAGAGAAATAGATGCAGCGCCCGCCGTGCTGCAGAAACTCTGATACATTGCCCACCAAATCAATGAACCAGCTGTGACTTCGTCCCGCATACCCAGGATTTCTGAATCACTATGACACCGCATCGCAAACAGGATTCAAGCCTGCGTGCCAGATTTTGATGCAAAGCTATTGCCACATAGAAAAAAAGCATTGTCTGTATGCGCCAGGAAATTAGACACATACCCTTCGTTTTCCACGCATCTCCTCCTCTGCAGTCTTAGTGCATGTCATTTTGATGGAAACCAGGTACTTTGTGCTTGCAAGAGACAATTGTTGCGTTTAAGAACTAAAAACTCTTCTTATCATTACAAAAGTGATATTTCAACTTGTGATTATCACATCTTGATCGTTTTTACCTTAATTTAATCAGATAAATATCTTATATTTTTCTAAACCTGTGTGGTTCCTTTCTGTGGTGTTCTAACTATGTTATTGCATGATTTATTACACAAATACTTTACACATTGCCTTCTAAGTTAAGCCTAACTGCTCAGTGCCAAGCTACCAAAGGGTGGGCACAGGATAATTTGGATTGTGTGTGATTTACCCTGACTAGGATTGTGATCCCTGTTTGGAAAAAGGTATATACCTCTGCCAACTAGTGACCCCATTTCTAACAGCCATAATTTGACAGTTTTATTCTTGTTGTCTCCTCCTTGGGTTGTTATTTATGGGCAACCAAGATGTGATACAAGTTAAGGTGACTAACACATGTATAAACACTTGTGTCTAGAAATACTTAAGTGTAACATATTGCCAGTGTTAGACCTGCTACCTTTAGATGGTCTTCCTCCGAAGGTTTTGCCTTATTCCTCCAAATTTTTCTGATCTCATTTTGGTTGTCCTTAGGTCTCTCTGAACTTTACCACTGCTAACCAGTGCTAAGGTGCTTGTGCTCTATTTTTCAAACAAGGTAATATTGGCTTACACACAATTGGCATATTTAATTTACTTATAAGTCCATACTAAAGTGTTAGTAGATGAGCCCAGAGCCTGTAAATTAAATGCTACTAGGGGGCTTTCAGTATTGATTATGCCACACATTTACATGGCCCTTTAAACATGTCTTAGGCCTAACATTGCAGGCTGTGTGCGCAGTTTTACCCTGACATTTTGACCTGGCTAAATTAACCTTTTGTCACACCCAAATTTTACTTTTTAATACATATATGTCATCCCTAGTGTAGGCCCCAAACAGCCCACAGGGCAGGGTGCAATGTACTTAAAAAGAAGTACATGTGCTTTTCTGTTTCACATGTTCTGATAATGAAAATCAATTACTATTGCAAGGTTTATTGCTAGGCCTTCCGGACCTATAGTATAACATTGGTGTTACCTTATTGCATTTAAAAAGCAGTAAATTCCAGATGGAATCATGTAAACAGTTCATTTTGAGTGTCTCTGGACTTGTAATGAGAAATCCTCTTTTATGGTCAAGTTGGAATTTAAATTTCAATTTTGAAAATTACACTTCTAGAACGTTGGTATTTTCCTGTCATAGCCATTTAGTGATTGCAGCCTGTGTTTGGATCATATTTCTAGGAGTAGCTGGCAGTTGGACTTTGTGTATTTTTGTCAAGACAGCCACAGACAATAGAGAGCTTAGGGCCCATATTTATACTTTTTTAGCACCCCATTTGCGTAATTTTTTACGCAAAAGCGGTGCCAACTTCCGAAATACAATTGTATTTTGGAAGTTTGCTCCGCTTTTGTGTCAAAAAGCGGCACAAATGTGGTGCTAAAAAAGTATAAATATGGGCCTAGGTGTTCTGGATAAATCATCGCTGACAGGATGGGTGGGCAGCATAAGCACAGCCCCACACCTGAATAGACTGTGTCCTGCCCTCACACAAAGGATTGCATACCCCATGTAGTTAGTCTGAAGCAAGGACAGTGAAAGCAGAAACACTGTGCATTTCAAAGGGAAAGGGAAACCTCTCGAACCTTCTCCCACTTCAAAGGAGGCTCAGAGTATAAATATTGAACCTCAGACACCAACTCTTCAGTATACGTCTGGACCTGTATAAGACTCAGCCAGGAAGAAGGCCTGATGTGCTCCTGAAAGGACTAACACTCTTCTGAACTGCTACCCAGAAGGACTCATGTCTGATGTGCTGCCTGGCTGCCTCTTCCCTTGGCGAGAAGCATTAGACCTATAACCTGTACCCAGGACCACAAAGTGACTCCAAGGTTTAGGCTGTTGTAACCAGCACCTGACCCCTGCAAGTGGTGCTGTGCCTAGTGGTGCCACCTCAGTCCTGTATCCTGTGAAGTGGTCCTAAAGGAGCCTTGCCAGCCCATCTGTGGATGTAGCAGAACCAACACATCTCTGCTTCATGGCACAAACCAGAACAGAATCAAACCAATGCCTCTGCTGCAAGGATTCTTCCCATGCAATGACTCTGCATCAACCTCGCAGCTTGCAAACACATCAGAACTGCCGCTGCCAAACAAATCCCTGGTGCAGGCCCTCTCATTGTAAACATTACATTGACTGCAGCCTCAACTACAATGCAGGAATTCTCATCATAAGCCCTGCAGTCTCTTCAGAACCAGCAGGTGCACAATGCATCCGTGACACAGGACTCTGCTCCGCAAGCTTCCCTCATCAATGGCATCCTCAACAACAATGTAGGGCCTCTCATAGAATGCTCAGAGCTCCCTTGAACTGTTGCATCACCTCGGCTGCATGACACATCCTCAGCGGGGGACCCCGCAACACTCCTCAACCAGGATTTAAGTTACCCTTGCTCAGCGGGTCTAACTAGGTCCCTGTAGCTGACCTGCACTCCATTGCGGTCAGCCTGAACCTGTGACTTTGTTCCAGTCCAGCAAGACAAGATATCCAGAGTTAGTGCTTTGTGCTTTTTGGCACTATTTACACTAAACTTTTAGGACTGCAAATCTTCAGTTCTACTGATTGGATATTTTTGTTATTTTGCTTGCTTTATTCATTAAAATGTTCTCATTTTTTTCTAATCTGGTGTGGGCTCCTTTTTCTCGTGTGTTTTAATTTTATTACTGTTTGAAGAGCTTCACAGATACTTTACACATTTCCTGTAAGTTAAGCCTGACTGCTCTGTGCCACGTTACAAGAGAGTTGAGCATAGGTTAATAGAGGTCTTCTTGTGACTTAACTCCAACAAGAATTGTGGTTCCTAGTTGAGTGGGGTTTCACCCCCTCAACCAGTAACCCAATTTCTTACAACTAGTAATTGTGCACCTTTCTTGACATATGTTGTTTTTTGTGCCGCAACTTGCTTCTGTATTTTATTGCTAGAGACAGATTGTTGCTCTGTTAAGTTTGCTGTAAGACAAAGTATCTTATTTTTGTTCTATCAGTCATTAAACTGTGTCTGCTTTGTCCCCTTCGACCAGTGTCAGGCCCATCTTCCCTGCCCCTTGGGGAAACTGATGGATTTGCATTGTTGCTACAATTATAAACTTGTAAACATCTACAACCTGCAACCAAAAAGGTTGATTATGGGTCTGGTGTCATTTGAATTCTGAAAATATACAAATCCTGTTAGATTTAGAAAGGAATTATGAGGTTGCAGTGGTGGTTCCTGTGTGCCTTGGGATGTGAGAATCCTGTATGCAAAGAAATTGTCTGAGTCTCAACCAAGATAGATGCTCAGGATCCAGAGCTCTTCGGTGTCAGATACTCTAATTTTCTCTTGGTTGATTTCTCCTGCCCACCTAGAATACATTAGGAATATGGCTGCAGTCTTCAATGGCTATGCTACCAGGTGAATGTACTGGCAAAGGAGGTGAAGTTCCATTCATGCTGCATTTCCATGACTTATTATTGATTGGAAAGAGACCGAGACCAAGCTACAATTCAGTAAAGCCCTTATCAGGTTCTAAATAGTGCACATCTAACTATCTTAATATCACTTATTATTTTATGCAGATTGAACTAAAGCCACTAGAATCAGCTGTGGCCCAAGAGAAGTGATCATCTTCTGTCCAACACAAAGCTTTACATTGCATATCAATTGCTTCTCGTGTTCAGGTCATGGTCATCTGATTAATCATCGCTCCTGTCTCCCACATTAGTTCTTCTGACTAGTTGTGTATGCCATTCTGTTCTGTAGGGCAAAGTGCTGCACAGTCGAAGCCCCTAGACATCAAATGTGGTTAAACCTTCCTAAACTATTACTTACAAAATATCTAAGCTGGCATTTAAGCTTAGCTTCTCTTACATATATTTAAAAACTGGAACAAAGTGCTTCTCCATTATCCTGGTACGGAAGAGGGTCATGCCTTTAAACTCCATCTTACAAGACCCACTTTACCAAAGAAAGAGACAGCAAGCTCAAGTAGCCACTCAAATTGGATATGTTTATGATGCCTAACTCTTGCAAGGAAATGGATGTGTGTTCCTTCCAAGGTTTATTTTTAGCTGTAGAGTAGAAGGAAACCATGTCACATGGAAACGTTGAGGGGCGTGAAAAGGCATTTCCCAGTGAGATGTAAGGAAGTAGTTCCCTTCCATGTATGGTCTTGAATGGAAATACTGAGAGAATAAAAATTTGCATTGTGTGCAGATCTGTCATGAGGTACTCATTTTTGTTGTGCGCCAGAGAGCAAAAAAGTCTGCTGGCACGCGGCTGCGACGTAAATCCCCACTCACAATATAGAAAGATAACTTGCTACTGGGATGTGGAAAACAGAGGACTGGTAATAGTTAATTGATATTGAACAGCATATACAAAGTCATAAATCTTTTTATTCTTTCCCAATTAAATATTTTTAAATTCCATTCAATCACTCTTAAATGGAGACCTTTACTTCCCATAGATGTGTAATCTGGCTGTATTACTTTGGTTATATATAGCGTTGTGTGTTGCACGAGGTATACTGTATTCAAGGACTCATGGTATTTAATACAACATGAAGGTTTGTTGCATTTGATTTAAAGCCACCTAAGGGCCAGATGTAAGTAGAAAGCAAATTGTGAGTTGCAATTTGCGAGTCCTTCCGACTCGCAAATTGCAACTCGCACTTTTCTATGCAGAAAGGTGTCTCAGACACCTTCTGCGACTCGCTATGGGGTCGCAAAGACCCACCTCATTAATATTAATGAGGTGGGTCGCAGTTTGCGACCCCATAGAGAGTCTAGGCACTCACGGGGATGGTGGCCTGCTGGAGACAGCAGACCACCATGTCCGTGACTGCTTTTAAACATAGGACCACTGCCTGCTCTGAAAAAATACTTTTGTGATCATTCACAAAGGGGAAGGGGTCCCATGGGGACCCCTTCCCGTTTTCGAATGAGTTACCATCCACTTCAAGTGGATGGTAACTGCGAGTTGATTTGCGACCGCGAAAACGTACATCGCGGTGCGAGTTGCAAATAGGAAGGGAACACCCCTTCCTATTTGCGAGTCGGAAACACATTTTGCGAGTCGGTTCCGACTCGCAAATGTGTTTCTGCATCGCGCGCAGGCATTAGCGCCTCGCAAACGGCGTTTTTTGCCGTTTGCGAGGCGCTAATGCCTTGCTACATCTGGCCCTAAGTTTCCTTCCAGGGAACAGTGCCTGAAGCCTATGCCTGGGATCAAATCAAATCAAATCATTAACATTTATAAAGCTCACTACTCACCCGTGCGGGTCTCAAGGCGCTAGGGGGAAGGGGTTACTGCTGCTCGAAGAGCCAGGTCTTGAGGAGTCTCCGGAATACGGAGTGGTCCTGGGTGGTCCTGAGGATGGTGGGGAGGGTGTTCAAAGTCCTGGCCGCCAGGTAGGAGAAGGACCTCCCACCTGCTGTGGAGCGGCGGATGCGTGGGACGGCGGCGAGAGCGAGGCTGGTGGAGCGGAGAAGACGGGTGGGGGCGTAGAAGCTGAGGCGGCGGTTGAGGTATTCTGGTCCCTTGTTGTGGAGGGCTTTGTGTGCGTGGGTGAGAAGTCGGAAGGTGATCCTTTTGCTGACGGGAAGCCAATGCAGGTGTCTCAGGTGGGCGGAGATGTGGCTGTTGCGGGGTATGTCGAGGATGAGGCGGGCGGAGGAGTTTTGAATTCATTGCAGACGTTTCTGGAGTTTTGCGGTGGTCCCAGCATAAAGGGTGTTGCCGTAGTCCAGGCGGCTAGTGACGAGGGCGTGGGTCACGGTTTCCTGGTGTCGGTGGGGATCCAGCGGAAGATCTTACGGAGCATGCGGAGGGTGAGGAAGCAGGAGGAGGACACAGCGTTGACTTGTTTGGTCATGGTGAGAAGAGGTTCCAAGATGAAGCCGAGGTTGCGTGCGTGGTCTGAGGGGGTCGGTGCGGTGCCAAGGGCCGTAGGCCACCACGAGTCGTCCCAGGCGGACAGGGTGTTGCCGAGGATGAGGACTTCCGTTTTGTCTGAGTTCAGTTTCAGACGGCTGAGTCTCATCCAATCTGCGACGTCCTTCATACCATCTTGCAGGTTGGTCTTTGCGCTGGTGGGGTCCTTGGTGAGGGAGAGTATAAGTTGAGTTTCGTCGGCGTAGGAGGTGATGGTGATGCTGTGCTTGCGTACGATGTCGGCGAAGGGGCTCATGTAGACATTGAAGAGTGTCGGGCTGAGCGAGGAGCCTTGTTTCAGTAGTAGTTGCAAGTGTGTACTTAATTCATGATCTCTCGAGTTCATTCCTGGTAGGAAGGTAGGCTTTCCCCCTTTAATAGAGCTTCTTCATGGCTTTTCTGACAGCATGAACCCTGTTGTGCTGATATAAAAACACACTGCAACCATTTATTTACAACTTACAATTTCTGGCTTAATGTGGTTACAAGGGTTAGCCGACTTTGAGCTAAAGTGCCCTGCCCCCTCAGGCACCCCACTCTCCACGACAACCTATCCTTTGGGATCCACCGTTTTATATGCTCCCTACTAATTATCTATTTTGAAAAGTTTATTTTTGGAATCTATATACTGGGGCATCTACAGGATGATTTTAATTACTCTACACAGATTTCATGAATAGTTTTCCTGTGTGAGGCTTCGAAGGAAACTATTTTCATTTACATTTTTCTTGCATTTTAATTGGCAGTAAATGGGCTGAGTTTTGAAGGCTTACTTCAGGAGGTGATTTTAGATTTGACATTCCGACAACATCTATTACACACAATAAACGATTGATTAATGTATATCACTGGACATAATGTCCATTAGCCAACTGATATTTGTATTGGTTATTCGCTGATTAGTTTTAAATCCCGCTGCATAGTTTGTTTTTACAAAAAAAGATTACGTGTTTTTTTTAAACTGGCTTTTGTTAAAATGTAGAGTTTTAACAATGACTGCACTATATTGACTTTCTACACTTACCTTAAAATGTGTCTCTATGTGCTCTTCTTTTATTGCGCTACTTACTTCCGTGCAACACCATCAAGGGGATAACTTTGGTTACTAATTAGACACTTTTACTATATGTCGACCGGTTTGCCTCTATAGGAGTTCTATAATTGTATAGATGCATGGCTGCGCCATAGGATAACCCATCTGCGCCAGTCCGTCCTTTATTGCAAACTGTATCCCACCAAGCTGCTTGGCTGCTTATTCACTAAAAACAGTTGGCACAGTCAAACGAGTTACTTCTCTAGTCCCCAGCTACCCGCCTTACGACATGAGAACTATGAAGCAGAGTTTAACCATGCTGAGTAACTTGAAGAGTAAAATGTTGCTTATGCCTTCAACCACAAAAGTAGTGCAGACTAACTAGTCTTAATAACTCTAACGTGAAAATTGACACTTATATTACCCAAGGTAATTTGAATTCAGTCAAGTTGAAAGCCATGCTATTTATTGCACATATTTCAATTTAGGTTTCACCAGCTGTCACAGCTTCAACCTCTGTATGCCCCTTGTGGCCCTTGGTACTGCCTTTTTGACTCCTTGCTTCATAATGGAAAAAACAGCCCTTTTCTGTCCATTTTCTATTGTACTAATGGTGAATGGTGAATAGTAGTCTATTACTCACTGTTAGACCTGACATGCCTTAGGGTAGCACCCCTAAGTTTTTGCCTGTCTCCCTCCACTTTTTGGACTCTGTTTTTGCTGGCTTTTAGACTCTGCACACTTTACCACTGCTAACCAGTGCTATAGGGCCTGTAGATTAAATGCTACTAGTGGGCCTGCAGCACTGGGTGTGCCACCCACTCAAGTAGCCCCTTTACCTTGTCCCAGGCCTGCCATTGCAAGGTCTGTGTATGCAGTTTCACTGCCAATTCGACTTGGCATTTAAAAGTACGTGCAAAGCCTAAAACTGCCCTTTTTCTACACATAAGTCACCTCTAATAGGTGCCCTAGGTAACCCCTAGAGCAGGGTGCTGTGTGGGTAATAGGCAGGACATGTACCTGTGTAGTTTACATGTCCTGGTAGTGTAAAACTCCTAAATTTGTTTTTACACTACTGTGAGGCCTGCTCTCTTCATAGGCTAACATTGGGGCCGCCCTCATACATTATTGAAGTGGTAGCTGGTCATATTTAGTATGGCCAGAATGGTAATACAAAATCCTGCTGACTGGTGAAGCTGGATTTAATATTACTATTCTAAAAATGCCACTTTTAGAAAGTGAGAATTTCTTTGCACTTAAATCTTTCTGTGCCTTACAATCCACGTCCAGCTCGGTTTAGTTGACAGCTCCTTGTGCATTCACTCAGACACACCCCAAACACAGGGTACTCAGCCTCACTTGCATACATCTGCATTTTGAATCGGTCTTCCTGGGCTGGGAGGGTGGAGGGCCTGCTCCGACACAATGGACTGTCACACCCCCTACTGGGCCCCTGGCAGACAGGATTAAACTGAAAGGGGACCTGGTGCACTTCTAAGCCACTCTTGGAAGTCTCCCCCACTTCAAAGGCCCATGTGGGTATAAAACAGGGCCTCTGCCCTACCACCTCAGACACTTGCTGGAGAAGAAACCTGAACCAGAACCTGCATCCTGCCAAGAAGAACTGCCTGGCTGCTCAAAGGACTCACCTGACTGCTTTCTACAAAGGACTGCTGCCTTGCTGTTGGCCTGCTGCCTTGCTGAACTCTTGCCTTGCTGCAGAAGTGCTCTCCAAGGGCTTGGATAGAGCTTGCTTCCTGTTTCCTGAAGTCTCAGGACCAAAAAGACATCCATCTTTCAACTGGACTCCCTGTGCGCCGAAAAATTTGACGCACAGCTTGCTCCGCAGTGAAAAATTCACTGCACGCCGATCTGGAAAGACGCTGCTCGACCCCGCAAGGAAAAGATCGACGCGACGTCTGCAGTGCGACCGGAACTTCGATGCATTGCCCGCCTGGACATTGCCGCCCGGCTTCCAGAGAGGAAATCGACGCGACTCGTGCCGTGAGGGAGAACATTCCATGCACAGCCCACCGAAACGACACGCAGCCGGATAACAAGCCCAGGATTCCACGCACAGACCCCGGGACATCTGGTAATCCCGCGACCCACAGAAGGAGATTGTCTGCGTGCCGGAGAATGATGCACGTCTTCCCCACGTGAAAAATAACGACGCAAGTCAGTGTGAGAAGGGGCGAAACCAATGCACACACCATTTTTTCACACATCTCCTCCTCTGCGCCCCTTTGCAGAGATTTTCCACTCCCAACCAGGTACTTTGTGCTTGAAAGAGACTTTGTTTGCCTTTTAAAGACTTAAGACACTTTATATCACTTTTCAGTGATATCTCTACAATTTCATATTGCATCTTTTATTGTTTTGACCTGCAAATACCCAGATAAATATTATATATTTTTCTAAACACTGTGTGGTGTATTTTTGTGGGGCTATATTGTGTTATTGTATGATTTATTGCACAAATACTTTACACATTGCTTTCTAAGTTAAGCCTGACTGCTCAGTGCCAAGCTACCAGAGGGTGGGCACAGGATCATTTGGATTGTGTGTGACTTACCCTGACTAGAGTGAGGGTCCTTGCTTGGACAGGGGGTAACCTGACTGCCAATCAAAGACCCCATTTCTAACACTCACTATTAGTGTAATGAAAATGGAGCATCGGGAGCTGGAATGGAACTTTCGCTGGCAGTTGGGCTACGTAATAAACAAATGCCTTTAAACGTTTGTTGTGTGCATGCTTGTGGGAGAGAATGTATGTATGTGTGAGCTTTTGGGGTTCTGATTAAAAGTGCATGCATGACAGTCACTAACAGGTAATGAGACTGAGTGGTAGTGTACATATCAATAAGTGAGTATGACTGAGTCAGATTGAGTGAGAATGAGTGAACAAGACTAAGAGTCACTCCAAGTGAGTTTGTGTGGATGAGTGAGAATGAATATGAATAAGTGTGAAGGAGAATTCAAGAGTGAGAGAAAATGACTATGTTACAGCGAGTGCATGTAACTGTGAGAACGAGTGACTGAGAATGAGAAAGAATATGTGAGAATGAGTGAGAGTATGAGAAAGTGAGTGAGAGTGACTGTGAATCAATGAGTGACAATGAGAGAGTCAGAGTGAGAATAAGTGACAATGAGAATAAGAGTGAGTGTGAGTCAGAATTAAAGTTAAATTCAGGGTAAGAGTCAAACTAAGAATGATTGCAAGTGTGACTGAGTGAGGATGAGTTACTGAGAGTAAGAGTGAGTGAGAGTGAGTGGAAGAGAGTGAGTGAGTACAAGTAAGTGAGAATGATTGAGTGAGAGTGAGTGTGACCAAATAATGTGCACCTAAGTGAGCCTTAGCAAAAATGTTGTGTTAAGCTGAGTGATTGAGAATGACTGTCAATCAATGAGTGACAATGAGAGAGCCACAGTGAGAATAAGTGAGAATGAGAATAAGAGTGAGTGTGAGTGAGTGTGAATGAACGCTGTTAAAAATTGGGTCTCTAGGTGCAAAGGCATACACCCCTGTCCAAGTAGGGACCACAATCCCAGACAGGGTAAGTCACAACACAATTCAAATTATCCTGTGCTCACCCTCTGGGAACTTGGCACAGAGCAGGCAGGCTTAGAATGCAGTGTGTAAAGTATTTGTGCAATAACTCATACTGTATCATAGTGAAAACAACACAAAAATACACCACACAGGTCATGGAGTCGCGACAGTCATGGAGTTGCACGAACCCCCAGGCACAGTGTCTTTGAAAATGAAGAAACAAAGGCATCACATGGAGTCTTGGAGGTGATGCATCACTGGACCTGGTGTGGCGTCAGTCCCTTGCAGCATCCAGGGAGGTGAGGCATTGGTTCTTTTCTGTAAGGCAAGGGAGGTGAGGCATCCATTCCATCCGGATGCAAAGGAGCTGATGTGGCATCTGTGGTGAGGCGTCGGCTCCTTGTGAATCCAGACGGTCAAGACGTTATGAGTCGACTTCGCAGTGCCAAGATCTTGCTTTGCAGGCTGCGGTCGTTTCGTGCAGTGAGGACCACACAGTATAAGCAGACAACGGTGCGGCGTCGAGCAGTGGGGACGGTGCAGGATTCAATGAAATCGGTAAACTAGCTAGAAGCCAGTAGATGAAGTCTTTGTTGGTCCTGAGACTTCAGAACAGGAGGCAAGCTTAATGCCAGCCCTCGGAGAGCACTTGTGGGGAAAGCAGAGTCCCCTGTGGGTGGTTATCAGTCTTTTGCATGAGGGCACACCACTGGCTATTGAAGTGTAAGAGAGAGACCCCCCACCCTTCCTGCCCAGGGAGATCCACTCAGTATGCATATGAATGCAGATGTGACTGAGTGTCCTTTGTTTATGGCTGTCTTGGTGGAATGCACAAGGGGAGCTGTCAACTAGCACAGATCTGACATGGATTGGAGAAGGGCTGTAAGGCCCAGATGGCAGTAAGTGTAGAGAAATGCCCACTTTCTAAAAGTGGCATTTCTAAAATAGTTATATTAAATCCAACTTCAACAGCATGCATGATTTTCTATTACCATTCTGGTCATAATAAACATGACACCACTTCTCCTTCCAGATCAGAATCTACCACTTAAAAGATTATGAGGGCAGTTATAAAGCTAATGTACTAGAGGAGCAGGCCTCAGAGCAGTGGAAAACACATTTGTGAGTTTTTCACTACCAGACATGTAAAACCTAGAAGTACATGTCCTGCTTTTTACTTACATAGCACCCTGCCATGTGGTTTACCTAGGGCCTACCTTAGGGGTGAGTTATGTATAGAAAAAGGGAAGTTTAAGGCTTGGCAAGTAGTTTTAAATGCCAAGTCAAAGTGGCAGTGAAACTGCACACACAGGTCTTGCAATGCATTTCTTGGGAATTTTAATCTATGGCTGAATAATCCAATGGGTCATGCCTTACATTTCAAACTAAGGGCCTGATTTTGAGTTTGGCGGAGGGGGTTACTACATCCCAAATGTGACGGATATCCTGCCCCCTGTATTATGATCCCATTATAGCCTATGGAGATCGCAATATGGCACACAGGATATCTGTCATGTTTGTGACGGAGTAACCCATCCGCCAAACTCTCAATCAGGCCCTAAATCTTTAAATACTGAAACCTAAAGTATTACCTTAAGAACTTACTAATTCAGCTGGTCACCTTTCAGAGCTATATTTTTCCATGTTGGAAGATATGGTAATTGAAAATCGTATTCCAATAACATGGACTAATAATTTTGCAATTCATTTTGCTCTGCATCTTCTGGAACTTAAGAAAAGTAGCTATTGAACAACAGTACTGGAACATTTTTCAGCCAAAAATATTCTGCAAAAATACTAAAAAATGTAAAAAGGAGTATTACGTTTACTCAGAGAATAATCCTACTCCACTTTTAAAGAATTGTAATGATGCTGTAAACCATGTTCTAAATACCTCCCTCAACAGAAATCTAAATACTTGAAATGGAAGGACAATTCACGGATCTCCACATAGCTCACTAAATAAAAATTAGAACTATGGTAATTAAAAGGTCAAGGGCTTAGAGATTACAAGGCATATCTGTGATGTAAATACTCTGAAAAATCCAAATAGTGCCATCAAGAAATTACAGAAATATAAACGATATCAATGATTTCACTGAAAAACTCATATTCATGAACAAATATACTGAAACAGAAGAATAACAAAAACATTCATTAACCGATTCATTACGTTCTTCAGCAATGATTAAAATGATTTTACAAAAATGTCAGTCCATTTCGGAACCACACATAACTGGGGTGATACTAAATAATCTACCCCCATGCCCCCCACTTTATATATTCTCTCTCAAATATATACTAGAAATGGCTGCTTTTTTGAGAAAATAAATTCTACCAATTTGTAACTGTGGCTAAACTCTGTTGAAAAAAACCTTCACTGAACTCTTGAAACCTAACAATTCTCATCCTATATCATTCTTCCCATATCTATCTAAATTACTGGAAAAACGTTTTCTACAGTATTTTGTAAACTCCAATAAAATTATTGATCTCTACCAGTCAGGACATTGCCCTTGTAGGAGCACTGAACACGTGGTAGACTTGGACTAGGATGATTTATGAAGATTAATGACTGTGGAATACCACAGTCTTCACTTTTATCCCCACTGCTTTTAAACATTTCCAACCATCAGCTGGCCAGCATTTTCTATCAGATGGAGATTAAGCTCTATATAGAGGTAAATGAAACCCAGCTCGTCGTCGGCCAATAGCCTCACTCAAGACCCAATCAAAATGAATTATTTTCTGACTGCTTGCTGGTTACCCAATGATGATTGTCTGCGAAATACTTGAAATTAACTCCTGACAAACACAAAATTCTTCTCTCACACCCAAAAGTATATTTAAACGATCGACATCATTTTTCCTTTACAAACGTTAAAAAGCATGCCTTTTTCTTGAAGCATATTTAAGTATCCCTTTGGTCAATGCAGTTATTGAATTTCTTCTGGACTATGGGAATTCTGTACTTTTAGAGATCCCATGAATTTGATTTATTTCGCATCTAACATACACAAATTATTGCTGCATGGCTCGTGTGCGGGCTAAAGAAAGTTCACCCATCCTTAAGAAATGACATTTGTTTCCATTCCAGAAAAGGATTTTTTTGCAAACAATAACTCTAGCCCACAAAGCTATTTATGTGAACAAGCCTGTCTTTTGGCTAGGTCGCGCTATAGTAATACCACACACATACATCAATACAAGACTAATTCCTCACACAATAATGCACTGGATATAAATCAGGCAAAAAACTCCAATTTGGGCTAATATTTTTACTCTATAATTCAAAATTACAGACCTCAACCTGCGGTGACAAATCTTTCTCTGTTGCAACAGCCAAACTTTGGAACCCTTTTCCTCTTAATTTACACAGTCAATCCTTCATACTTCGATACAGGAAATTACTAAACACATTTGTGCAATCTCTAGCTATGTACTAATCTCAGATGTTTAACTAACGCAAACCACTTTACAACTGTCTTACTAATAGTCCAATAGCGCCAAGAAACTTTGGTGAGCACGCACTCTAAAAATACGTCAGCCATAAACTTAACAATGCACAGTGAGAAAATATTTCTATCCTAATAATACATAGCTTTATTTACAGAAGTGAAAGGTATTCTAGATGAAAACAGAAATAGGAAAGGACACCATCATGATACTAGCTCCTACTGGGGCTGAGATTTAGCCTCAAACAATGTTTTAGCCCTTAGACATTTTTAACAGGAACATTCTAACCTACAAGAGTGAATTATTACTCGAATTGTGAATAATAATAACTTGAAATTCAGGTTCATGTGCTCAGATCACCCTGAGCACCTGGGGACACTTCGAGCTACGGATAGAAGACATCAGTACCATTCCTGCAAATACATGTCTATAAGGTATTCAAGGGTTTGAGATATATCTTGCTAGAGTGTCTAGTTGTCCAGGTTTCTCAGAAGACCCCAAACACACGACGTAACTGTATTTTAGTTAGGCACTCAAATTAAATTTAAAAGCGAGCAACTGCTAGGATAAGACAGTTGGGGAAATCGATAGAACTGCTTGTTCAGTGTAATAAGTCCTACTGGCTTCAGGCTTCAGTTGTCAGTGATTTGGACACCAGCCACAGCTCATAAGGCTTCAACAGGGCTAACATGGTGCCAGTTAATGATCTCCAATAGTAATGGAAAAAGATTTGGTGCCTCGCAGTTGTCACTGAAGGGTGTTTACTCCATTAACTTAGGATAGGTGCACATATATTTTAAGTGATGAAGTCTTGCGTCTAGTTCCCAGAATTCTATATCGATTTATCAGCTTCAGCCAGAAGATTCATACCTTCATTGTCATTAAACAATCCAGAATGGACTACATTAATGCAATCTTCCTAAGAATGTCATGCTGAAATGTGGACACCTCCAGCACATGAGAACACAAAGATGAGACATATTTGGTCTGAAGAAATTCACCCATGTATCTGAACATTGCCAAAATCAGCATTGACTCCCCATGTGGAAAAAAATAAAATTCGAGATAGCCTGCATATTTTACAGGGCTTACCAAGGGATTGCTTGAGTTGCCGTCTTCTGACGTTTGTCCAGTATGAAGTCAGTAGTTTCGCTGCACTCATCAGTCAGTATCCTGCTCTCAATTCTGAAAATAAAGCATAATAAATTTGGACAAAGGGCTTTTAAAGTAGCCGTTGGCTAGATCTGGAACTCCGTTCCATGTAAGATTTAAGCCACCTCCACTGTCCTTAGTTTTCAGAAGAATTATTCAGCCTCCGCCACCCTATATCTGAAGGGGAGGGGTGGCGGGACAAAGACGGAGGTGGAAAATAAAAAAAATAAAAAAAAGGTACCTTACTGCTGTCTCCCATTATCTCCTGCTGCCTTGCTCCTGTTCCCTGAATGTGGTGTCCCAGCATTCACTGGGACACCAGAACAGGCTTCCCAGCAATCCTGGAGCTGCTTTCATGCTAAACATAGGATGAAAGCAGCGCCAGGACTGGTCTGAGTGGCTCGGACTGCCGCTCAGGTCTGTGCAGTTTCTCCAGCCCTGAGGTTAAACATGGCCTGACTGGAGATACCTACCTAGGAATGTGTGTTTGGCCATCCTGAGATGGCCGGCCAAACACACATGAGTCCTCCCTGCACTGCTGGCTGAGCCAGCAGCAGAAAAATAAAAGCACTATGGTGTTATTTGTCTGCAGCTGGCTCAGCTAAGGGGGTGAAGCTCCTTCGCCATAGTGAATGAGCTGCCCCTGGAAATATTAACGACTTGGCTGATTTATAGTGCATTTTAAGCATTTTAAGCATTTTAATAGGTAAAATACTAGTAGTAATAATGATGCTAATAATAATAATAATAACAATAATAATATTAATAATAATAATAATAATAATAAGAAGAAGAACAACAACAACAACAAATGTGCTTAGTATGAGGTGTATGGCAATCACTTCTGTAACTGAACTCAGATTTGATGTGTATGGCAGAAATCTGACTTTCACACTGAACACTGCATCCCTGCAGTATTTCGCTGGTAAACTGCTGCAGCTGTAATCTACTGAAGTGATGGGTAAATTCTAACACATGAGGAATCTAGTGCAGAACACATCATTTCGCCATGCAATTCCCTGTTTTCCAGGTGGAATATTCAGAACAGGAGGTATTTATCACACGTAAATATATCCTGATCACCTGGTAAATAATATTCTCAAATGTCCCATTCCAGTGTTAGGTAATCATAATCAGGGCTTTTGTGAACTGTTTTCACAGAAATGGCCAATCACGGTCAAAATGTTGTTTTCAAGGGACTCTCAGTTACCAGCAGGCTCAAGCTTGGCATGAAGGCACCCACCGGAAGTAGAAGAACCCCATTTTAAAATGGCACTAAATCTTGTCTGTGACAACTTGTCAGCTGTCAATCAAAAATCCCAGGTTCAGCACTAATAAGCAAGTGAAAGCATGCATCCCAGGTGTCTTTGGTAGATGACTGAAGTGCTTCTCCTATGCCGATAAATTGATAATACAAGCATCAATAAGGTTTCAATGATCACTGAAGGCCGCTTTCCCATTTACCAGTTGGTTTAGAGCCAAAGATCTTTATTGGCCACATGACAAGCATAAAGGTGGGGTATATTTAGAACGTAGTGCAGCCTCAACGTTGGTGTCTATGACCCATGTATGGCACATTCATCAAACATTTTGCATGCCTGTGAGTAATACTTGTTTAGATATACTAAGATCTAAATGTGTCAATGATTTCTGTTGTCACAGTTATGTAGTAATGGGTGTGACCCAGAACATGGCACTGTCATGAATTCACTAGAAAGTAGAAGTAAACATCTGTAAGTAATCTCTTGGCATGGCAGTCATTTACAAATTGAAGGAATGCTAATGGAGTGACTGGTGAGTTGTATAGTTTGTCAGGGTATCTACAGAGCACTGCAGTATGGTTATGAAGATCTGCATCACAGGAACTTGTGCAGACAACAGGAGCTAAGGGGTTGAGAGATGTCTATTATAATGTCATTGGTCTTTTTTTTTTAAAAACAGTTGCCAGGAAATGCTCGAGCTCCAATTTCCCATTTTGCCCAGTATCTGAATGAGGCGCTAGTTCCCAAACAGCTCTGTGTTGGCCAGAAACAAAATGTGTGATTGCTATGATCAGAATCACGGACATCTAACCTGCCCCTCACATTTTGGTGTGAGAACAATTTTCATGGGATCTACTGGTAGGGGTTTGCCGTGTTGGAATATGTTCTAAAGCTATAGTAAGAGTATGTCTTAATTGTTATGTATCACACCACATTGAGGGCTTTAACCCACTTTTTTAATTTAAAACGTACTGTAAAACAAACCAAAACACTCTATAGTTTAAAAACTACTCTAAACTAAAATCTAAAAAATCGTAAGTACATTTCAAACATCTAGAGATAACAAATGCAATTTCCCCCCCCGAAATAAACAAGCACCTGGACCATAACCTTCTCACAAAATGGAAACCTCAACACACATCTCTACAAAATAAAACAATTTCAAATCTGTTAAGTAATTATGAAAAATGTAGTTTAGATTTCATTATATTGCTCCTTAAAAAAATAATTACTTAAAATAAGTAAATAATGTATAAAACCCATGGGTAAAATGGATTCAGATGGGTTATACTTACAGTTAAGAAAGTACAAGCAGAGAGAAACGAAATTGTAGAAATAATTCTTCTAATGCACGTTATGGGAAGGCTACGACTGAATACTAAAAATGAAATTGCTGAAAAGTGTTCAAGGACATGCTCAGCCTCTCAAACTTTACACTTCAGTGAACCGCACACTAGTCTAGAGGAACCTACATGACATATTTAAAACCTAAAATGCCAACAGTGCCCGGCTATACTACAGGCCAACTACTGAGTTCCCCAAGCTTAACACAACTCAAAGCCAGGACTAGAAAAGTAACAATTGAAATCCCAGCTTATCTAACAAAAAATCCAAGTTATAGATATCCCTACAAATGTATCTGTAACGCCTAGCAACGAACCTTACCTTATGTATGACAACACCAATAATTACAGGAGAATAATTATGTATGCAACAGAAACAGGCTGCTAAGATTACCTCCAGGCAGCATGATAGATTGGAAGTTTAAATTATGCCCTTCATCATTCACTGAAATCTTGACAATACAAGGTAAATACTACAACACAAATGTACCATTAGTCTATGCACTTTTTACCTAACAAAGTATAATATACCACAAATTACTAATTGAATAAAATCCCAATCCAACAATGATCATGCCAACAAAGTCAAGGTATATGGAGACACCTTCACAAATTAGCACTATATATTGCAGTTTCCACTAACACTGAATTTGCTCATGAAATTAAAAACAAATAATTGGTCTAGCATATGACCCAGTAATGGAAGTAGAAAAAAAAACCTCAATCTTTTATCCACCCCAGAAATCATAGTGGCCACCTCCCTGATGCAAGACTGTGCACCATGTCAGACTTCGCAAGGGTGGAGAAGGCCTCACATCCATCCACAAAGATGCCATTACCTGCACAGTATGAATAAACCATTCACACTTAAGTAACACTTGAACTTCCAACTGCATATCAACCACTCCACGAACATCTCAGGCAATCTCATCTACCACCTGCCCGGACCCCACACCACCACCCCCTTCAGCAACCTCCTCACCATCTTTATCACTCCTAGCATCATCAGATCCAATGACTTCCTCCTGATCCTAATCATCCATCTCTATAACCACATGGGCCACAACACCACGGACCACCTTGAAAGCCTCAACAACATTGAACTCACTCAGCTCATACAAAGTCCAACCCAAATCTCCAGACAGACACTCAACCCAATCTTCACAGCCAATAACAAGATCACCTTCAGCCACCAAAACCTGCTCACCTGGACTGACCACTCCATTGTACACTTCTACGCCAATGTACCCCATCCCTGCAAATTGAAACCAACTATCATCCTAACCCACAGTTGAAACAACTTAACATCTCTCATTGCACCAAAACCCTGGTCTCAATGTAGAACATCAGACACACCAGGCTCAGGCTCAAGTTTGCTGTGCTTAGAAGACCTAAAAAAACTCCAATAATTATTGCAAACAACTAGAAAGAAGATGGAGAACCAGTTGTGACAGAACTTCCACAGAGACCTACAAATCCACACTCAGAAGATATCACACTCAGCTAAAAAAAAGACAGAGAATCGGCCCATGTGCTCAGACTCCAATCCTGCTCCAACTCCGGGAACAATCTCTTCAACATTGTCAATTAATTCACTGTCCTACAGCAGCCTCCAACACCATTATCCCCTCACAGAACCTCTGCGACAACCTTTCTGACTTTTTCTACACCAAAATACTGAAGACCTACGCCAACTTTGCACCCCAACTCACTGTAGACAATATCCAAATGCAGCCTCCCACCACTTCAAGGAGCTCCTACCTCCTAACAAACTGGAACCCCTTCATCACAGAGGACACTGGCAGAACCATGCAGACCATCTATTCAAGGTCCCCTAAAGATCCATGCCTACACCACATGTTCAACCTAAGAATCACACTGGTCAGTGCCAGCCAGCCAGCCTAACAACCATCATCATCTACTTCTTCATACTTAGTGTCAATTTCCCAGACTGCTAGAAACAGGCGGAAATCACAGTGCTCCTGAAGAAACCCTTTGCCAAGACAAATGACCTCAGTAACTTCAGACCCCTCTCATTCCTGCCCTTCCTGGCAAATGTCGTGAAGGAAGAGATCAACAAGGAGCTCTCTTCCCACTTCTAACTGCACCACCTCCTGGTCTCCAGCCAATCAGGGGTCTGCAGCAACAACAACATGGATACCACCCTCTTGTCAGTAACAGATATCATCCAATACATCATGGACAGAGGAGAACTTGCAGCCCTCATACTGCTCCACCTCTCAGCAGCATTCAAGTCCCATGGGACCCTCAACACCAGACTCCAGGGTGCAGGTATCCAAGGACCTGCACTGAGCTGGATTTCCTCCATCCTCACCAACAGTACACAATGAGTCAGACTTTCAACCTTCGCCTTCGAACACAAGAAACTACTCTGCGGGATCCACCAGGGCTCCTACCTCAGCACAACCCTCAGCAATGTATATATGGCATCCCTCGCCCACATCAAAAGAACCCACAGTATCAACATTGTCTCCTATTCCTATGACACTAAGCTCATCCTCTCCCTCACCAACCTGAACAACACAACCAGGATAAACCTTACCACATACATGTCCAATGTGGCCAACTGGATGCAAAAGAATCTTCTCAAACTCAACACTGACAGAACAGGGATCATGGTGGTATTTGGAAATAAGTACTCCCCTTGGAACTCCTCCTGATGTCCAGTCAACTTCAGTCCCTCTCCCACCCGGACAGACCACACCAGAAACCTTGGCATCATCTTGGATGACAAACTCACAAAGAACAAACAGATCAAAGCTGTGACTGCATCCTGTTGCCACATCCATAGAATGCTTCGCAAGATCTTCAAATTGCTACCCACACACATAAGACACATGGTCACCCAAGCTCTCATCACCAGCAGACTCAGCTATGGCAACATTCTCCATGGCAGTGTCTCCAAACATCTCACACAAAGACTCCAGACCACCCAAAATATCACCTCTAGACTCTCGATATCCCCAGGAAAGTCCACATCACTCTCTACCTCACTGAACTGCACTAGCTACCCATCCGGAACTGGTGCAAGTTTAAGCTCCTCATCCACACCTAAAAGGTGCTCCACAACACAGAATCAGCTTACACCAATGACTGATTCCAACTCTACCATCCCACCAGACAACTACGCACCACCTCTCTCTCCCTCACACAAACCTGGAGCATCCACAGAAGCAAGACTGGAAGGCACATATTCTGCTTCATTGCCTCAAAATCTGAAATTAACTTCCTCTACACATCTGTACTGCTACTCCACTCTTCAACCTCTGTAAGAAGCTGAAGACCTGGCTGTTCAACTAGATGTAGCACCTGGCTGATGCTTCAGCTCCAGCCCCTGGAAGCTCTCAAAGGTGATATACTACATCTTTGTAACAGAATCAACTTACTACCAAAACATTAAGACAAACTAAATCCTCTAATGGACTATTTTGAAAATTGTTGGGTTGGCAGACTGCACTTTTCCAGATACAGAGGCCAACTCAAGTATCACATACCTCTACATTGTGGATTTTATATCACAGTGCTATGGTACCACAAGCAAAAACAATATTGCAGCAATATTTTCTGGCATGAAGACTGAAACATACTTTCAACACTAACATGTGTTATGTCCCTATTGATCAACTGCAGCTTTACCATATTATTGAAAGTAGAATGACATAATTCTGTATTTATGACAAAAGTGTGGCACACCTGAATGCCATATTGATGGAATCAAAGCTGCAAAACTGAAAGCAATTTTTACAGACCATACTGCAGTAAAGGAAGAAATGTGGGAGCTTGCTGAGAAAAATGTTTCTCAACATAGGCACCAGAGGGGAAAAGAGCCCAAATGTTGTGCAAATATGACCTAAACATATATAAAGGTAAAGTGTGCAAAAGGTTTAAGTAACTGATGTAACAAATAATCAAGTGGTCAATTGTATAATAATAATAATAATAACACCAACAGCAAAGCAATAATAATAATAATAATAATAATAAATAGCAAGGAGCTTAAAAGCCCTTTGTTGTAAGCCCGCACACAAGTAGTAGAGGCAGCAGAAGCAAAATGAGCCATGGAGGGCAGGAGAGAAGGGGTAGGGGCACTGACTCAGATAATGGAGGGCAGGGGTGTGGCATTAGAAATGAGTTGTTGGTTGACTGAGGTATGAACCTTAGAAAAGCAGTGTCAGAAATTGAGCCTCGATTTGTCAGAGTTATGCACCCTGTCCAGACCTGGACCACAATCCTTGTCGGTGTAACAAAACAACCTAAATAATCCTGTGCTCCCACTCTGGTAGTTTGGCACAGAGCAAGCAGGATTAACTTAGAAGGCAATGTGCGAAGGATTGGTGCAATAACTCATACAGTAACACAATGAAAACACCATAAAAAGTATTCCACACCAATTTAGGAAAATAGATAATATTTATCTGAATGAAATAAGACCAAAATAACACAAATCCCAGATATCACTTTTTAAAGATTTAGATTAGCCTCAATCCTTAAGAGTCAGTGGTTGTATCCTTTAAACAAACAGCACCTGGGACGCATCAAAACTAACAACGTGGGGGCTGCAGAGGAGGAGGTGCATCAAAAAGTAAAGCGGTGCATCGATTTTACTGGCGCAGCAAAGGCAATGCGTTGTTTTTTTTCCATGGTTTAAGGCGGTGGGTCAGTTTTCAGAAGCGCAACCTAGGTTCCTGACTACATTGCAGGGACATTTTGATGCTCTGGAACGATGCTTGGAAAATCTAGAACGCATTGAGAAGAGGTAACAGGCACTGCATCGATCCAGCAGGCCATGCAGTGACTTTTCAGCCGTGAGACAGGTGCTGAGACAATCTGGCAGCCGTTGAGTTTAATTTTGCAGACGTTGTGTCGATTTTCTGATGCAATGGATTTTCTTCTCTTTGGTTAAGTCTTTGAATGCCATGAGACCTCAGAACAGGAAGCAAGTTCAATTCATGCCCCTGGAGAGCACTTGAGGAGGAAAGCAAATTCCTTCTAGCAGAGCCCAGGGTCAACAGGCAGCAGGGCAACAAGCAGACCAGCAGTACTTCCAGCAAAGCAGTCCAGATGAGTCCTTTGGGCAGCCAGTCAGTCCCACTGACAGAGTCAGAATCGGTGGGGTCACAGGCCCCAAAAGTATATGTAACCAAAAGTGCCTTTGAAGTGGAGGAAACTTCAAAGAGTGGTTTTGAAGTGCACAGGTTCCCCTTTCAACCCAGCTCTGTCTACCAAGAGCCTTGTGGGGGGTTATCAGTCATTTGGGTGTGACAGCAGGCCTCTGGCCTTTGAACCTTCCAACCCCTCCAACCTTCCTACCCATGGAATCCCACCTCTATGAAGATGAATGTTTATGGCTGTCTGAGTGGAATTCACAACGGGAGCTGTCAACCAGCACAGACCAGATGTGAATTGGAGACAGACTGTAAGGCACAGAGGGCAGTAAGTGCAGAGACACACATAATTTCTAAAAGTGGCATTTCTGAAATAGTAGAGGATTTCTCAACCATATCAAATATGACAAGTCTATTCCTCTCAGATCAGATATTGTCACTTAAAAGGAGATAATAGCATCTCTAATGCTGACCTATGAGAGGAGCGGGCTTCACAGTAGTGAAAAATGAGTTGGGGAGTTTTTCACTGCCAGGACATGTAAACCTCAAAAGTACATGTCCTGCCTTTTACTTACATAGCACCCTGCCCTAGGGGTTACCTAGGGCCTACCTTAGGGGTGACTTATAAGGAAGAAAAAGGGAGTTTAAGGCTTGGCAAGTAGGGGGTTATTCCAACTTTGGAGGAGGTGTTAATCCGTCCCAAAATTGACGGAAAAGTGACGGATTTACCACCAGCCGTATTACGAGTCCATTATATCCTATGGAACTCGTAATACGGCTGGTGGTATATCCGTCACTTTACCGTCACTTTTGGGACGGATTAACACCTCCTCCAAAGTTGGAATAACCCCCGTAGTGTTTTAAATGCCAAGTTGATGTGGCGGTGAAACTTCTCACACAAACCTAGCAATGGCAGATCTGAGACATGGTTAAGGGGCTACAAATGTGGGTGGCACAATCAGTGGTGCAGACTTACTAGCAGAATTTAATTTACACAATCAGGGCACATCTAGTGCACTTTACTAGGGACCTACAGAGAAGTTACATATGCCAGTTGGGTATGAGCCAATGTTACCATGTTTAGGGGAGAGAACGCAAGCACTTTAACCCTAGTCAGCAGTGGTAAAGTACGCAGACTCCTAAAAGCAACAAACAGGACGTCATAAAAAGAGGGGGAGGAAGCTAAAAGTTTGGGGTGACCCTTCAGAGAGGGTCATTTTCCAACATGCAGCACCCTCAATACGAGTCAGGGTAAGTGTCAGTCAAACCTAAATTAACCTGTGCTCACCCTCTATTAGCTTGCCACATAGCAATCAGGCTTGTCTCAGAGACAATGTGTAAAGTGTTTGTGCAACACACCAAACAGTATTCAAGTGAACAAAAACTGCACACCAGGTTGAAAAATAAACCTAACTTGTATAATGAAACCAAGACCAAAACAACAAAAATCTGAAAAGAGATACTGAATTTCAATATTTTAGGTAAAAATAGCACCAACAAGTGCTATTAGGGATATCTGATCATGCCGGACTAGGAAAAAGTCAAAAGTTCAGGCAGACTATGATGGAGCACGGGCTGGCTTCAGGGACCCGGTAGGCCTGCTGAACCAAAGTACCTTGAATCCTGGTTCCAGAAAAGGTGCGTCACGCAGCTGGAACAATGCATCAATTCTTAGGTAAGGCAAGGCTTCAGTGCAAGATCCTGGTGCATCAACTGAGAGGATCCTGTCATCAGGGGCTGCAATGTGAAAGCCAGTGTTGAGGATGAATTCCACAGTCGAGGTTATGTGTCTGTTCTAATAAGTGGTGAAGCTGCGATGCACAGTTTCACTGGTGTTGAGGCGTCCGTCAAAGGAAGCTGCAAGGAGGTGATGCATCAAACACAAGATGCGGGTTGTTGTGGAGATGGGAGTTTGTAGCGACGGTTCCAATCCACAAAACCTTCAACAAAACCTCAGTTCTGCTCGAGGGTGTACTGCTCAGCTTAGCAGATACTTCAAGTCTGCTGAGGGATGTGTTACTCAGCAGAGAAGGTGTTAGTTCTGCTGAGAAAACACCTTATAATAATACTAAGGTTTGATCCTATACAGCCACGCTATGGGAGGGATCCGTAAATAAACCAAGACAAAAGAAACCCCCAATGGCCATAAATCAAGTTGATATTTAGGAAGATGGTAAAAATCATTTGTGACAAAAAAGGCTTTTTGAATTTTTCTGTCTTATTGAGTCCTAATTCAACTTAGCACTGTCATATAAGAACATATTGAACAAGACAAGTAAAAAAAAACATTCATATGCACCATGGATATAACACATATCCATGCCTCAGTCCTGTCACTGTAGAGTCTGTGTGGGCAGTTTAAACTGCAACGTCAACCTGACAAAAATAACCCTTTTGCCAAGCCCAAGCCAGACAGCATGCTGACAATGTAGTGGTGGTGGAAGAGGCAATGGCAGTACAACACACCATGTATGGCAGGTGAACAGGTAAGTGGCAGCATCGTGCACAATGGACCATGGAGGGTGGAAGGGAGAGCAGTAGGTGTTGGACTCAGATCAGATATATTAAAGGGAAGAGGACAGGAGCAGAAGCAAGCTGACAATGTAGGGCAGGCATGAGTGGCAGTGGCAGCACAGCAGCCCAGGCAGGTTAGGCAGGAGTGGCAATGGCAGTACAACAGACCATGGAGGACGAAGGGGGGGGCAGCAAAATGAACAATGGAGGGCAGGAGGTACACATTGGATGGAGGCATGAACTTGGATGATGGAAAGTGGGAGGGAGCAGAGGAGGTTGGAAGGGAGAGGCACTAAGTGCTGGACTCAGACGACAGATGGCATAGAGAAGAGGAGAGGAGGAGATGCAAACTGACAATGTGAGGCAGGCGTGAGGGGCAGTGGCATTAGACTAGACTGTGCAGGGCAGGCATCAGGGGCAGTGGCACCTCAATGGATCATGTAGAGCAGCAGGGAGGAGGCAGGGGTGCACACACTGACAATGGAGGGCATTGGGGAGCAAGGCAGAGGCAGCAAGCTTAGCACACAGGGCAGATCCAAGAAGCAATGTCAGCATAACAGACACTATAAGGCAATAGTACAGTGGCAGGGGCATGGACTTGGACAAAAGTAGTAAGAGGCAGGGACTGAGACAAATAGCAAACAATGGAATGCATGCAAGAGCAGCAGTGGTAAAGCATCAGTCTATGCTGGGCTTCAGGACGAGGGCAGGGAATTGGACTCAGATGACAGAGGGCAGGAAAGGAGTGAGTAAGCAGCAAGCTAAGCACAAAAGATAAGCAGGAGGGGCAGTCGCAGTGAAAAAGAGCAAACACTGGAGGAAGGAGGGCACTCGGCACAGATTTGGGCAATGGAAGGCAAGTAGAAGGGAGATGTGGGTAGAAAATTGAGGAAAAGGAAGAGAAAAAGCCTGAATGGGCGACACAAAAGACCATGGAGGGGTAGGAAGGAAGGGGCAGGGGCAAACACACAGAGAATGAATGGCAAGGTGGAAGAAGGCAGGAGAAGGAGCAGAAAGCTGAGCACATTGGGGGCACAGGCAGAAGCAGTAAGCTGTCCAAAGCAGTCTGGCAAATGGGGCAGAGAGACTCATACAGTGAATGGAGGCACACAGAAGGGAAGCAAGGGAACTAATCTAACCAATACAAGCTGGCTGGCAAGGGCCGGGTCAGCTAAATGGACCAAGAAGGGTAGCTAAGAGGATGCAGGGGCACCAACAATGAGAATGGAGGGTAGGTATGGCAGGGGCAACAGGCTGACAATTGGGAGGAACCAGGATAAATAGAGAACAAAAGGCAAGAACAGAGAACATGTAAATGATGAACAGAGGGCAGGCAGAAAGGGGCAGAAAGGGGCAGAAAGGGGCGGAGGGAGCAATTTGACCGCAGTGATCAGGCTGACATGGGCAGGGGCAGTACAACGGAACATGGGAAGGAGGGGCAGAGGCATTCAGGTATAGGGCAGGATCAGTTATAGCTAGCTGACCTTGGAGGGCTGGCCTGCATAGGCAGGGGTGGTTAATGGACAACAGAGGGAAGGTGTGAGGGTGTAGGAGGACACACAGGGAAAACTGAGACCAGGGGTAGTGGCAGCACTCTGACCATGGAGGGCAGGTTGGAGGAGCTGTGCACAGTAGAGGTGTAGTCTGAATATGTTAAAACAAATCTTGAAATCCATGAAAAGGTCAAAGGTTAAAATGGATGTTTTTGTCAGGCATAATAAACACTACCTTTAAAAAATGGAAAGTCCCTGAAAAAACAATGGTTAAAGTGACAATATAGTTAGGTAAGGTATTCAGTTTTTAGCCTCTGTTCAGAAAACACCTAGAAATTCACTAAATAAACCAAAGGTCAAAATAATACTATAGTTAGGTGTTGAAATTAGTTAAAAACTAACACTTAAAAACCAAAATAAACACTGAAAGTATCCAGTTAAAATTCAGTGAACTAACTATAACTTGCAACCCACCATGCACTGCTTATTCACTCCTGTATTACATCACTCATGTCATGGTCATTCACATCATTGATGATATCACTAATGAAATCCTAAATGACAACCAAGAACTGCTCAATTCTCTGTACAAACCAGAACAGCTTTGTAAATGTTTATATAACTGCCATATGGTGCAGAATCATGAAAAGCACACATTACGTGAATATGTGTGCTTGTACAAAATAATTATAATGCATCCCTATCTCTCTACACAAAAACACCATTAAGTAGAAAGCCATTGGGAGGACGCCAAGCAAGATGGTGGATTGGACATGATCGTTCCTGCAGACCCAAGCAATAATCCCATGTGATGCTGCATGAGAGCTTTCCTAGGCTTGTTCTCAGTTCCTGCTTGTCGACCCTGGAGACGGGGGGTGGTGTTGGCTGGGATGCTGGCAAGGAGGAACACCTAATTGGTCCAACTGCAGCCACCTGGGCCTGTCCTGTGGTTGTTTCCAACATCAGGGGCTAATTGAGCCTGGCTGGAGCTTGTGGGGGATCCATCTGAGGGGTTTGAACTATGGTGTTGTCTTGGGCACCCCCTTTGGGTGACTCAGTGAGGCAGCTAGCGGTAGTTACGTCCTGCATCATTAACAGGCAGGGCCAATGTTGTCTGTACTACCCTGGAGGGTGAGGCTGGTAATCACATAGTCAGGTCTGATCGTGGAGGGCTTGGGTGCTGACACTCCAGGCTACTGGGAGCCTAAGGGCAGTGTTAGCCAAACCAAAGCCAAAATGAATTGCCAGAGGGACTGACTGTGGCCTTATGGACATGCATTAGGAATTGATTTAGTCTGGCTGTAGCTGCTGGGGGAAAGGCCTGTGTGGTCTGGACAGTGGTGCTGCCCCTCATTGAGAGAGACATTGTGAGGCATCTGATAGCTGTGAAGGTCTGGCAAGTTAATGGGCGAAGTGGACAAGGACTGCACCATGCGATGAAGGAGACCAGAGGATGGACCGCATAGACTGGGCTGAATGCAGAGGGCTCTAATACTGAGCCATCTAGCTGTCAGGAGTGAATAGTGACCCGGGGGATTTGGAGGCTGCTAGAGACCTGTGCTGACGACGAGGGCCTGGGACTTACTAGAGTCTTGTCGGTGTTTCAAATTTCATCACCCTGTGGACTGGGGTAGTTAGTTGGCTGGGGGTTGAGTGGCTGAAGCTGTGCCTGGGCATGATAAAGGGCCTCAGATGGGGTACACCTCTACAGTCACCTGCAGAATGAGTAGAGCAGTACACAGGGAGACCAGTGCCACTTAATTGGTGCAGTCAGGTGATTTTGGAGTCTAGGCCACAATGTGTGAGTATTCTATTGTGGACAGCGTGAATGAGATTGGGGCAGGTGCCCTCTGGCATGCATTGGTTGGAGTCAGTAGGGAATTGGACTCTTTGGGCCTGGTGAGCCATAGCCCAGGTGTCCTTCACCCAGGACTTCCATAGGACTGGGCAAGGCATACATCGTCTGGAGTTTCTTGGGGGAACCAGCAGAGCTGTTGACCTGGGTTAACTTTCTGTACAATGCATGGATACTTCCCGAAGGTCTGAGTTGTGACGCCAAAGCACCAGTAGGCCCTGGTGGTGTGGAGGGCTTTACCATGGTTTTAGACCTGGAAGCCTTAGGGTGGTCTTCACCCAACCTTTTTGCCTGTTTGCCTCATCTTTTTGCTGATTTCTTTTTGTTGGCCTTAGGACTCTGAGCAATTTATCACTGCTGACCAGTGTTAAAGTGCATGTGCTCTCTCCCGTAAACATGGTTTGATTGGTAAATCCACAATTGGCGTATTTAATTTTGTTATAAGTCCCTAGAAAATTGCACTACATGTGCCCATGGACTGTAAATTAAATGCTACTAATGGGACTGTGACTCTGCTTGTGCCACCCACTCAAGTGGCCCTTAAACATGTCTCAGGTCTATGATTGCAGAGCCTTTATGTGTAGCATATATTGCCTTGTTGACTTGGCTTTCAAAACCTCTTCCCAAGCCTTAAGCTCCTCTTTTATTACATAAAAGTCACTCCTAAGGTAGGCTCTAAGTAGCCCATAGAGCGGGGTGTCATGTAACTATAGTGAGGCCCCTCTCATCTTGGGGGTTCCTTATTAAATTTAATAAGCTGGAATTCCTAGTTGAGAAGGAGTAGATATGTCATGTCTTGTACCTGTCATAATAAATGCTCTTTAATGGTAAAGTCAGATTTAGTGTAGATATATAGATGATGTTTTTTTTATTTGGAAAGGAGAGGAACAAGAACTTTACGAGTTCTTTTTGTGGTTGTTGAATTTGTGTCATGATAATCTCACGTTTACCATTAAATACGCTCATAATCAAGTAGAGTTCTTAAATGTCTATATTAAACATCACGATGGACATCTTATTATGTCACTGTTTACTAAACCAACAGCTAGAAATACCCTTTTGCACTTTGATAGTTTCCATCCTAAAAGTCAAAGACAGGCTATTCCTTTCTCCCAGTTTCTTCGGTTGAGAAGGAATTGTACAGCAATAAAGGAGTTTATCAAGCATGCCGATATCCTCTCAGATAAATTAAAACAGAGAGGTTATCCTATCAAGGTTGCAAAGGACTCGCTTAAAAGAGCAAAGTACTATAATCGTGAGACACTCTTTCAGGGTAAGAAACATACCCGTAATGACAGGTTGGCTTGTGTAATTCATCACTCTACTCTTAATGACAGAATCAGAAAAATCATTAATTCTGAGTGGCACATTTTGAATACGAATGAGTACATCTAGAGAAGCCACTGTTTGCGTTTCAGAGGAATAAAAATTTGCAAAATATTTTGGTTAAATCTGCAGTTAACAGTACACCAGGTTTAGTGCAAAGATCCATTGTTGGATTGGATCCCATCAATTGGCAATTTCAAATGTGGCAATCGCCACGCCTGTGAAACAGCCATAGTCACACAGAATGTCACATATAATGGAAAAGTAATCTCTCTTACCACTATGACGATTTGTAGATCAAAAAACGTGATCTACCTTATCTTATGTCCATGCAATCTTGGATATGTGGGTGAGACATCTAGGGAGTTCAGGTTTAGGTTATCTGAACATAAATCCTCCATTAAAACTAGGAGGTCCAATGCCCCTTTAGTCTCCCATTGGGTGGCCTTTAACCACAATGAGGAGGATATCAGATGGACTATTTTGGAAAAAATATCCTTGAGAGACGACATTGACTCTAAAAGAAAGAAGAAGGAGGTCTTTTGGATCTTTTTTCTAGAGACTTTTAAGAAGGGCCTTAACGAGGATATTCCTTGGCATAATGCCTTTTGAGTCTGTTTGTGATGGTCTTGCTGTTTCTTATTGAGCTTCGTTTTTAAGTAGCTGTCTGGTTTGAGAGTTTTTGACCTTTTTTATTCCCATAATGTGCTTGGTTCTATTATTTATTTTGTTTATTTTGATACTTACTATTTTGAAGCACAAAGATATGGAAGCTTTCAAAAGGAGTTGTTATTGTAGGATGAGGACCCCTCCATTTTGTGGGCTTTTATTTTTATTTTTGTTCTACCTTCCGTTTTGAAAGTTCTTTTGTAATTCTCTTTGTAGATTCTGATGTTTTCAACATCTTGTCTTTAAGCGCCTGCTCCATTCCAAGATGGCCGCTACCCTGAGGCCGTTTATGCCCTGTAATGCACACCCCTCATTGATGTTTATGGTTTTTCATTTGCCGGGGATAAGCACTGGGTTTTTAAATACGCGGCTCTGCGCGTTGCAGCACAGAAGTAATTACATTGCCTGCCTCCTTCATATACCTGACGATTTCTCATTTTTCATCTTTTCAGGTAAGCGATTTTATTACAAACACGGACACTCCTATTATGCTAACTTCTCTTGCTTTAATTTAAACAGCAGCCAAGATAAACTACAAATCCCAGCAATCCCAACTGGGGAACCACTGAAATATGTCATACAGTAGATAACCAATCAGAGACACAGATGAGTATAAAAATATTGACTGAGAGCAACAAGTCCTCTTTTCTTGCTGCTCGCAGTCAAGATAAGTACTATCTTTCTTCTCATGTAGTTGTAATTAATTTGAATGGTTATTTGGTGTTTTTTTCCTTATATTATCGCTTTCCCTTTAATAATGTATTGCTATGCGTTTCTTTTAATAACCCCTCTTGTTTGCAGGTCCGTTTTTATGACTGCTCCTTTGTTTTCTTTTCGCTTCCCCAGCATTCTAAATCGAACGCCTGGGGCGCGCGCTGTGCACGACAGCGTTTTTTCTTTATCCAACGCGAGGCGCCACAGCTTCTGACAGCGTCTGGCTCCAACGCGTGTCAGGGCAGCTGTTTCCTCTCCTCAGCTTATTTAATTGCAGTTCCGCTTTACTAGCGCGACCGCTTTTAAACAACTATAATATTTACCGGTGAGCTCTTCTGCTCTTTTCACTGCGGAGATCAGCTGTTCTCTCAGCTGTTTTCCTTTTCTGACAGTCACGCTTTAATTAGCGACCGTTTTTTCAAGCTTCATTAAGCCTTTCAAACCTTAGTATTATTTCCTCGGTTTTCTGCCCGCTTTACAGAATTAGCCTTTTTTCTCGAGGGCAGTCCACTCCTGCATTTAATTCTTAAATTTATTGAAACAACTATAATTTTTTCTTTTTACTATGGAAAATTATTCTGAGGATGAAGAAGCTCAACAGTTCAAAGAGGATTTAGATTCCTTTAATCAGGACTCGGTCCAGAAAGCAGTTTCCGCCTCAATTTCTGATTTTTCCAAGACTTTTGCAGCCTCTGCCAAACGATTATTATCTACATCTACCCCTTCCAAAGCCAGCAAAAGAAAGGCAAGCAATTTTGATGCCAATTCGGACTCTCCATCAAAAAAAGTTTCTAACCAACGGTCCACTTCCTCTAATATTTCCTTTCCCATTCAAATCACTAATCTGGCTGATACAGATGACGATATGGGTGATTCGGACACGGATAAGGATGATCCAGACCTAATGATCTGGTCAGGGCCTGTGGAGAAGAGGCGTAAAACTTCTCTAGATATATTGGGAGAGTCATCTAAAACTAAATCAAATAATACCTTGTAGGATTTTGCGGGTCAACCGATGTTTGATCCGTCGCTTATCCGTCACCCTAATTCCACCGAATGGACTACCTGTGACCATGTGTCAGAGTATGTTTTAAAAAATCTACGACAGCCTTTAGATAAATTAGTACGTAATAGACTCAAATCTGAGTGCCCCAGACCCTCCCTTCTCAACAATATCACTAATACTCCTGTCATTGATCCAAACATGATAATGTTTTTTACTAAATTTGGGAAATATCCCAAGAAAGGTGTTGACAGAGCCTGGACCAACTGCCAGGACAGGTTGCTTGACCTATCTGGCCCTCTCACCAGAATTTTGGATTTGGCCGAAGAAGCCAGAATGGAAGGCAAGAAAGTTGACCCAGTCATTCTTTCCAATTGGGCCCAAAGGGTGATTTGCCAATTTGGCAACACAAATGCCTCAATGGTGCAAGAACGACGCAAAAGCCTGTTACTAAAAATTGATCCAAAACTCAATACTCTCGCTTCCAAGGAGACCGGTCCAGAAGCCAACGGTCTTCTGTTTGGAGACTCCTTTATAAAAGATCTCAGCAAATATGTTCAAACCTTTACTTCCATGGACAAAGCGCAGTCTTCCATGCAGAATATTTTTCGTTCTCGTTTTTTTGGAAGAGTCAGCAAAGGCAGGAGCCGCTTTGCCAGCCGATACACCCAGAGGGGTGCGGTCAATCAGACCAGAGGCTCCACTTCCTATTAACGGGAATACAAGCCACAGTTCTACCCACAAAGGTATCGTTCCTTCAGACGTGGCTTCAGATCCAGAGGTTCACAAAACTCAGGTAAGCGCTCCTGTTTGTGGTCCATTGTTGGTGGGAGGCCGGACGGCATTTTACAGTATATGACAAACTGGCAGTATTTAACAGCAGATCCATGGGTCCTGCAGACAGTTTCAGGCTATCACATAGAACTCTATTCCGTTCCTTTTCAACATTACGTTCCAAAACCCTTAATATTATCCAAACAACAAAACACTCTGCTCTCTCAAGAGATTAATTCTCTAATTCTCAAGCACGCGATAGAGCCATGCTTCCCTCATCCTTCAGGCTTCACCAGTACGCTATTCTTGGTCCAAAAAAAGAACAAAAAATGTTGTCCTGTCATAAACCTCAAATTTTTCAAAAAATGTGTGGTTTATCACTATTTCAAGATGGAAACTATTCTCCATCTTCGTGCTTCGTTATTGACAAACGATTGGATGGTTCGTTTGGATTTACAAGGTGCTTATCTCTCTATCCCCGTTCATCAGTCTTTCAGGAAATTTCTGCAATTCCAATGGAAGGACCAATTTTACTGCTTTACATGCCTTCCTTTCGGCCTTTCTTCAGCTCCTTGGTGTTTCACCAAAGTATTAAAGCCAGTGATAACTCACTTGAGAGCACAAGGGGTCAGGATTATAGTATACTTAGACGATTTCCTAATTTTACACCAGGACAGATCCTTACTTACACAACAATTAGACATGTTTGTTTCCCTCCTTCAGAATCTAGGTTTTCTTATAAACAAAGACAAATCGAACCTCATTCCGTCCCGTCAAATGGAGTTTTTGGGGTTTCTCATAGATTCTATCAAGGCTACACTTCATCTTCCAGCGCAAAAGATTTCCCACATAAAAAAGGAAATACATTCGGTTCTCAACAAATCACAACTTACGATCAAAACTCCAGCCAGCATAATCGGTCTCCGAGCCTCATCTATTCAAGCCATATTTACAGCTACTCTTCACTATTGAGCGCTTCAGCTATTAAAAATTTGGCATCTTCGCGAAGGCTTCACATACGAGGATCTAATCCTGCTAGATCACGAATCCCGGATCGAACTTCAATGGTGGCTCGACCACCTAGACGCTTGGAATGGCATGGCAATATTCTCTACAGCACCAGATCTTGTCTTAGAATCCGATGCAAGTCTGACTGGTTGGAGCGCAAGATGCGATCTGTTCTCGACTGGAGGTTTATGGTCAAGAGAGGAGTCATCTCTGCACATAAACTGTTTAGAGATTCTTGCAGGTTCCTTTGCGATCCAAACCTTCGCCAAAGACAGGGTAAGTTGTTCTATTCTCCTCCGGAAGGACAACCGTTCAGCAGTTCGGTATATAAATCACCTGGGAGGTACTCGGTCAAAACCCCTCGCCGAGCTAGCAAAAAGTCTATGGGAATTTTGTCTTCTAAACCAGATTTCCCTAAAAGCAGAATACCTTCCGGGAAATATGAACACAATCGCAGATTGGTGCTTCAGATATCTTCAAGACTCCAGCGATTGGCGTCTTCACCCTTCTATCTTCAACAATCTTTCTTCCAAATTCGGTCCCTTCTCTGTCGATCTCTTTGCCTCTCGTTTGAACTCTCAAATCCCTCAATTCTACAGTTGGCGACCAGATCCTCAGGCTTTGGCCACCAACGCTTTCCAACAGGATTGGTCCAACCAAACCAATTATGCCTTTCCTCCCTTCATAATGATCCCCAGAGTTTTGGCGCAGGTCCGCTGCCAATCCACCAAAGTGCTATTGATTACACCCCTTTGGCAGGGTCAGCCTTGATTCCCTTCAGCTCTCAAATTACTGGAAGACCTTCCTGTTCTACTTCCACTCTTTCCCTCTCTTTTGTTGAATCCTCAAGGACAACCTCACGACCTGATACTCAACCACTCTCACTCTAGAGTCTGACACAGGTTGACCAGGATTACAGTAAAGGATAATGAGACTTTGTCCAGAAGGGATATTCCACATCTGATGAGCCAGAGACGCCCTGGGAGGATCCTAGTCTGCCAGACAGGCAGGAGTCTGTCCCTTCAAATAGGAGAGATGATTCCTGACCTGTAGGTTTGGAGTGGGGGATAGTGTCTCTTGAGTCTGGATGTGGGAGAGTAAGGTAGGCGAGATTGGGTGGCAAGGCTGCATACAATGATCAGATGAGCATGTAAGATGAATGAGATAAAGATTTAGAGACCCTGTTATTGGGTTTTACACACCTGCTCTTATTCAATTAATCAATCAATTAATCAAGGGTTTTTTGTAGAGTGCTGGCTTGTCACCCCGGAGGGTCTCTAGGTGCTAGACTGGTGATGCGGGACTCATCCGGCTGGCAGAGTTGGTGGTTGAAGAGCCAGGTCTTGAGATGTTTTCTGAAGTCCTTCAGGGAGGGGGAAATGCTGAGGCAGAAGTCATTCCAGGACTTGGCAGCGAGGTGGGAGAAGAGGCATCCTCTGAAGCGTTTGCAGCGGATGCAGGGAGTGTGAGCCAGGATGAAGGTGGCTGAGCAGAGTTCTCTGGATGGTCGGTTCAAAGTGAGGTGGTTGTTCATATAGATGGGTCCGAGTGGTGGAGTGCCTTGTATGTGTGCGTGAGGAGTTTGACAAGGTATGTTTGCTGTATGGGGCGCCAGTGCTGGGTCTAGAGGTGGGGAGTGATGCTGGTCCTTCTGGGGAGGTCGAGGACGAGTCTTGCTGTGGCATTCTGGTTGACCTGAAGGAGGTTCAGGAGCTGCTCAGTGGTTCCGGTGTAGAGTGCATTACAGTAGTCGAGGCTGTTAGAGATGAGGGCATGGGTGATTGTCTTCCTGGTGGAGATGGGTATCTAATGGAAAATCTTGCAGAGCCTGCAAAAGATGCTGAAGCAGGCCTAGGAGACTGCGTTGATCTGTTGCTTCATGGTCTGATGGGTGTTCAGGATGATCCTGAGGTTGCATGCGTGGATTATGGGTGTGGGTGGAGGACCGAGGGTGGCAGGCCACTACATGTCATCCCAGGGGGAAGTCTTGTTCCCAAAGATGAGTATCTCTGTTTTGTCTGAGTTTAACTAGAGGCAGTTGGACCTCATCCAGGAGGCGATGCCTGTCATGGTGCTATGGAAGTTGTTTTGTGTGGTGGTGCCATCGTGTATGGGGGAGAGGATGAGATGGGTTTCGTTGTCGTAGGAGATGATGTTGAGTCTGTGGGTACGAGCGATGTCAGCTAGTGGCGTCAGGTAGGCATTGAAAAGTGTGAGGCTGAAGGGGAGCCCTGGGGTTGCCGCATATTATGTCTTTGGGACGGAGACAAAAAATGGGCGGAGGATCCTCTGTGGTTGGCCAGTGAGGAAGGAGGCAATCCAGTTTAGTGTTTTAGTGTGGAGTTGGGTGATCAGAGTGTGGTGGGAGATAGTGTTGAAGGCTACAGATAGGTCAAGGAAGATGAGGGCTGCTGTTCGTCTGAGGCGAAGGAGGCATCTGATGTTGTTTGTTGCTGCAATCAGGGCAGTTTCAGAGCTGTGATTGGGCCGGAAGCTAGATTGGGATGGGTTGAGCAAGTTGTTGTGTTTGAGGTAGTCGGTGAGCTGGCTGTTTATAGTTTTTTCCAGGACTTTGAGTGATAATTTTTTAGCTTGTTGTGGTCGGCTGAGGGTTTCTTCTATAGTGATTTAAACTCAGTGTGTTTTCAGGCATTGGAGAGTCCTCTGCCTGGGGTGCAATGAAGTCTGGTATGGCATTGCAGAAGATGGGCAGGGGCCCAGAGGTCGGTAGGTGAGTGTACCTCTTATGGTGGTGGTGACATCTGGTTTGATCTGGGAGTTGAGGTGTTCCATGATTGATGTAGTGTCCTCATCTGACGCGGTGCAGTGGAGTGAGTCCTTATGTATAATGGTGATGCTTGTGCTGTGTCTGTTGGGGTGGTCGCAGCGAATCAACTTGTATATTGGGGGCATCGTGGTGGTGATGTCTGGGGTAGATGTGGGGGAGAGCCAGGTTTCTGTGAAGAACAATAAGATAGGAGATAGGGTGGTGATGGTGTCCCAGATCTCTATGGTGTGCTTGCAGAGGGATCAAATGTTGAGTAGAGCGCAGTGGTGTTATGGCTTGGGGCTAGCGGTCCACAGTGTAGGGGTTGCAGTAAATGTTTATTGCAGGAGAAGCAGCAGTTGTAGCAGGAGAAGGGGCCTTTTCTGGACAGAGATGAGGAGAGGAGATGCTGCAGCCAGTGCTTGGGGTCTTTGGCCTGTGGTTTAGGATCTCGTCGGGGGTGTTCTGGCGGGGGCTCTAGAACCAAGGGTTCTGGTGCTGGGCACAGTCCAGGCACAGATGGAGACAGACGGTGTGCAGCAGCCACCATTAAGTAGGTCCTGGGAAGGGTGGGGTGCAGTGGGGGGAGGGAGGGCAAGGTGAGAAGGGCAAAAAATGGCAGGAAGTAGGTGGCAGGGCCAGCGGCGCACAGGGAAGTGGCAGAGGCAAGCAAACGCCCAGGAAAATGCCACTAAAAAGATGAAATAGAACAGACAAAAAACAAAGGAGGCACAAAAGTGACAACTACAGAGGTTCAGAAACAATTGAGGGTGACTAGACAGAATAGACAATACAGGGGCACAGGTCAAAATTAACAGAGCAAACTGCCAGAAGGTGACAACTAGAGATAGATAGACAATACAGGGATGCAGAATGGCACAGATCAAAATTAACAGAACAAACAGGCAGAGAGAGAAGTGAGCATGGACACAAGTCAGATTAGAGCTCAGAGAGGCCAGCAGCAGTAGGGGGATTGAGGTGCAGTACCTTGCATTACTAACCCAAGCAATTCACATATTGCTTAGGGTAAGAATGGAGTGAGCCATGGCATTTTACATTTGTTAAGGGGAGGTTGGTTAGTTTGGTGTCATTTTCCTCCACTCTGTCAAAGGTTTGCTTTTGCTTCCCATATGGAGGGATACAGCTGGTTGGCTTGCATTGGCTGAGAGTACCCTGATAGGGGTCACCCTAGGCAGACTGAGGGCCACCTGTACATTCTGATTGTTACATTTTTAGCTGATTGTTTAAACCTTGTAGGAACTTTAGGTTTCTAGGGGGACACAGGGTGGATTGGGTACACAGTTGCATTCTAGACAAGAACATGTGTTGATAAACTTAGGCAGGCCAAATTTTGAGGACCATAGGCACTGCTTGTTGGGAGGGGAAAGGGTTGTTCTTTTTGAGTTGTTTTTCTTGGTTTTTGTTACAAAGGTAACAACAATTACTGAAGTGGGTGGTAGGAGGGGGAAAGCAATGTGGGACCCAACCCAGTGATAGGACCACACCTTACTGGGAGGAACACATAGGCAAACTTGAGGGCTGGTGCCCTGGAATGTGCGGGGTCTCAATAGGTACTCATAAATATACAGTGTTATCCTACCTTTAATGATATAAAGCCTTTATAGGTATTTTGCAGGAATGATACTTGCTGCAAAACACTGTGGCAAAATTAGGCAAACAGTGGAGAGGCTACATGTATGCTGCTACCTATCCCAACTATGTAAGTGGGATGGTGACAATAATAGAATCAGGTATCTCCTTCAACAAACGAGTGGTGCATGTGAACCGAAAAGGGACTGATCTGACAGTAGTGGGGGGTTTGGATGTTTTTGAGATATGCCTGATGAATACATATACCCCCTATTTGAATGATGGTGCATTCATCCCGGATGTGGTGAGGACTATAGCCCCTCATATATGGCAAATGGAGCAATTTCAGTGTGAGACTGTGTGCAGGACTGGTGGCTGGATAAATCACAGCCAAAGGAGGGCCATAAGTCCTACATGGAGTTGACCTTAACACTGGTGAAAAATGACCTGCAATTAGTGGATGTATGGAGTCACCATCACCCAGGTTGTAATGTATTCTCATTTTAATTGCCCACACATGGGGAATACCGTCACATGGACTATGTAAGGGAAAGGAGGAGGGATATAAACTTGCACTTGTCCACAGCACAGTTAAATTGATACTTGTCTGACAACTCATCTTTGTTCCTAATGCTCTGCACTAGTTGACCTCACCCTAAAAAATGTTGTGGAGACTGAGGACAGATATGTTGATATACGGTACCTTTTTTACACACATTTGAAAGTATACTCTTTGTTTTGTTCTATGAGAATCACCGCATGAATGAAGGCATGGCATGGAGTCGGAGTCCTACAAGGTTGCCTTGAGAGGGGAGTGCATGGCCCAGGTGATTGGTGTGCGCAGAATGCTGGAACAGGAATTAACATATTTGGAGATGGAACAGGTAGAAAATAGGGAATCACTCTGCGGATGAGTTAGGTAGGTCCCAATGACTACTAAATGGGTGGAAGAAGTATGGACAAGGCTGGATAAATTCACACACATGCAGTACAGACAGAGACTGTTCTGAGAAGGAGATAAATCCAGTTAACTACAGGCATAGCTGGTGAACAGGGAAAAGCCCCATATGTATACATTGTCCCTACCGGGGAGGGTGAAGCTGATAGCTAGAGATCAGATAAATGATGCATGTTGTGCTTACCTGCAGGAGAGTTTTCCCACATGTGGGACTCACTGGAGGGTGCTTTGGCATGCTTCCTGAATGGAACAGAGCTGATGAGGCTCACTGAGGAACACCAACGTGACCTTGGCATTCCATTGATGTGGGGGAATTCAAAGAGGCGCTTGTAGAGATGCGGCGAGGTAAAAAGCTGGGAACTGATGAGTTGCCAATGGAGCTATACCATGCCTTACCAGACTCAGTCACTCCTGGAGAGGCAGGAAAAAAGGAGTACTAACCCAAACTATGAGGGAAGCTGTGATGCTTTCCCGTCACACCTTACCTCCTATAAGCCATAATCCATGCTAAATGAGGAGGTTGGTATGCAAGGTACTGGCAAACAGACTGCTGTAGGTGATATGAAATTGCGTCCACCCTGACCAGATGGTGTTTATCTCAGGAAGGAGTACAATGTGCAATATCAGGTAGTTGTTTCCTGTTCTGCATGAGATTGCAGACTCAGGGGAGGACCTGGCATTATCCACACTGGTTTTGGTGCATGCATTTGGCATGCCGGGCTGGAGCTATGTGTGAGCTATTATGCAGTGTATGGGTTTTGGCCCAGGGTTAATTGACTGGGTTAATCTGTTGTATACCAAATGAGTGGCTAGAGTCCACACTGCTAATTTAATTTCTGAACAATTGTATGGGCAGGGGACTAGGCAGGGTTGCCTTTTGTCTCCGTGCCTGCTGTTTTCGGTTGTAGCTAGAACTGTTGGGCATACAGACAGTGAGCACTGTCCATCTAGTCTTTATGTATGCAGATGATACATTGATTTATCTTTGGATCTAGTACATTTGGTGCCCCTGCTCTTAGAGGTGCTACAGGATTTTGTTAAGTTTTCTGGGCTGTGAGCCAACAGAGAAAAATCTAAATTATACAAACTGGGTGGATTTGTAAGGGGTAAAGCCCCCTTGCTGGAGGGACTTGGGCTCGGCTGGGTATGTGATGCGTTCTGCTATTGGGGAATATGGGTGGAACTGCAAGAAGCAGTGCAACTTGAATCTGGAATGGGTGATAGATGTGCTGACGGAATTCACTTTCCTTGCTTGGGAGGTTGCTTTAACTAAGATGGTGTTTCTGCCACTGTGTTTGTATGTCCTACAAAATGTGATGCCATTGGTCCCAATGTTGATGTTTGCTTTGCTAGAAAGGTTGTTGATGGACTTGGTGTGGGTAGGCAGGAGAAGCCGGGTGTCCTTGTCAGTACTGAAACTTTCAATGTCTGCAGGTGGGACGGGGTGCCACATTTGTTCCTCTATTATGCTGCAATGCAAATGCAGTGCATTGACTAGATGATGGCCTGTACTGGGACTAAGCACTCTTGGCAGGCACACATTGACCTGACATGCTCCCGAAGGTGTTCTTCATGGGGGCTGTTCTATGGGAGTTCCTGTACTTGATCTGGCATAGGGTGATGATGAGGTTTAAGGTGGTTAACAAGGTCTACTGCAAGGCCTTCTGAGGGCACTGAAGCACTTTCACAAGATGAATAGGGCCACATCATGTGCAGCATGGTGGGAGGGAGCACAAGGTCACAAGGGTGCACAAGGGTCAGGGATCTGTTCTCCAACAACTGCTGAATATCTTTTGCCCAATCCCAGATGCTGTTTGGGATGGGACTGGGACAGTTGCTTCTTTTTGCCAGGAAAACGCACAAGGCATGAACAATCTGTCCCTCCCTTCTCTTAAGGCCACAGGAGCACATCACAATGTGGTAGCTGCTAGAGCTGGCTGGGTATAGGATAGCTCACCTGTACACCGCCTTAGCAGAGTGAGGGAGAACTATGGAATGGGCCTGGGAGAGGTGGGGCCCTGATGACCTGATGTTGACAAACTAGACTAAAGCCTGTGCCCAGGTTAAACAAGTGTTACCAAATGCTCGATTTAAGAGTATACACTTCCACCATCTACATAGGACGTACATGAACCCAAAGAAGCTTTCTAAAATAAATCTGGACTTGCTGATGGCATGTGGCCAATGTGATCATATCACGGCAAACTTTTTACAAATGACTTGGGACTGTCCACATATGGTGACATTCTGGAGGGAGGCAGTACTGTACTTGACAAGGATTACAGGACTGGTACTGGAGAGGTTGGCCAAATTGTGCCCCTTAGGCATTGTGCCAAGAAGACAGCAAAGAAAGATGGAAGCCAGGATGTCTGCATTGGGAGTGGTGCTGGCGAGGTGAGGTTTAGCTATTCACTGGGTGACAGCACAACCCTCAGCAGCAGTAACACAATAGATAATGGATTTGCTGGAATTGGCAATAGCTGAAGAAGGGCGCATCAGCATTACAAGGTAAGAAGATGGAGGAAGATTTAGAACTTGGGGAGGGATGCTTAGTAGAATCACGGAGCCCACTGCTGGTAGCCCTGCATGATGTAAAAAAGCCCCCGGGTGGGGAGGAGAAGAGGCAAGGGCAGGGATTGGGGAGGGTGGAGACTTTGGGAGTACCTGATTTTGTTTTGTGTAACAATCCCAGTGGGATGTAACTTTATTATTGCAAGTGTAATTGAGTTTGCATTCACAAATTTGATACAGGATATGCTTTGCTTGGTTGTTACTGATTCTATTTTTACAAGAAAATGAAATGTCAATAAAGGTATTTGAGCAAAAGTAGAAAGTCTGTACTGTGCACATCCTTCACCCTGTGCACAGCTCATTATTAAAGTGTCCAGTGTCTCTGCACACCCAAGCTTCCTTAGATAGCTATGCCCCCAATAGTCACAGCTTTCACAACTATTCATGGAGAGAACAATCACTATAGACACATAAGCCCAATTACATGGGTAAGCTGCTGCTACGCACAGCCTTCACCCTGCACATAACTCTTTACGGGGATGTTACTATATCAAACATCATTAGCAGCAGATTCTGTTACAAGAAGAACATATGAAACAAGAGAGTTTCTTACATTTCAATCAAAATGCATTATTTATTTGATTGAGTGCCAACGCTGTAAAAAAACAATATGCAGGCCAAACAGTGAATGACCTCCGTACATGATTCATGAATCACATATCAGCAGTAATTAATATGAAACAATACCAGCCTGTAGCCAATCACTTTACCCTTGTGGGCCATTTTCTATAAAATTTGAAGATTTTTCCTATGCAACATGTCTTAAAGGAAGTCCGGCGAAAACATCTGTACCATTGAAAATCATCGCATTGAGATGGACTAAACATCAATAACAATAGCATCTGATTACTGCAAAAATCAATAGATTGCAGTACTGCATTGATTCCAAAATCCATCTGAAATTTTCACTTATGATGCCTTTTGAAAATCCAACAGTGTCAGCTGTGCAGTCAATGAGTAAACAATTTTGTACTACAGATTATCAACCCATCAATTTAAGCTTTTCTAATGTAAATACAATAGTATTACCATACATGACCATAGTGTTACTTTAACATTACAGGGACATTATAGTTAAGCTCACATTTCACATGTACAAAACCCAAGAAATTCAGCAGCTATAGGTACCTGAGCAGACTATAACGTGCACCCTATATTGCACTGCTTATGACCTCACATATTACATCCCTCATGACAGGGTCAGTTACATCACTGATGACATCACTGAGACAAGACCACTCATACTCACCAGTGACGAGACAAGACTTCATTCATACACACCAGGGAAGAGACAAGTCATCACTCATACTCACAAGAGAAGAGACAAGATGTCATTCACACTCACCAGTGAAGAGACAAAATGTGACTCATACTCACCAGTGAGCAGACAAGGCATCACTCAGACTCACAACAAGGCATCACTCATACTCACCAGGGAAGAGACAAGGTGTCACTCGTACTCACCAGGGAACAGACAAGACACCACTCACACTCACCAGTGAAGAGAGAAGATGTCACTCATGCTAACCTGTAAAGAGACAGGGCGTCAGTCATACTCACCATAGGAGAGACAAGTTGTCATTCAAACTCACCAGGGAAGAGACAAGAGGTCAGTCACAACCAGGAGTAGATTGAGCACTAGTGACTAAGGAGGCTGGAGTGGCCCCATATGTGCACCAGGAGCAAGTGATACTCACATCTCCTGGGTATCTACATCCTAGGGCTGCTACAGTGCGCACCTGCTGTCTAGTGGCCACTGGTAGCATTACAAGGCATCACTCATACTCACCAGTGACGAGGCAAAGGTGTCACTCATACTCACCAGTGAAGAGACAAGGTGTCACCCATACTCACTAGTGAAGAGACAAGATGTCACTTATACTAACCTGTGAAGAGACAAGGTGTCACTCATACGCACCAAGGAAGTGAAAAGGTGTCACTCACACTCACCAGTGAAGAAAAAATTTGTCACTCATACTCACCAGTGAAGAGACAAGACGTCGCTCATAGTCACCAGTGTTTTGTTTGTTATTTGTTAAGTGAATTTATATGTTTTTTTAAACAGAAAGTATTCTGAATTGTTATATAATGATGTAAGTATCTAAGGACAAATGAGCAATAAGATGAGAAAAGATAAATTATAGAGCAAGTGGAGTTAAAATAATGGGAACATAAGTATAGTATGGGGGCAAAATAGAAAGGAAGAACGAAATGTGATTCATACTGTAATGATGTAGAATACACAATTTGCACTATACATTAAATAATGTTTTCTTAAAAAAATCTTTGGGATCTGCGAATTTTTTATGTGGTCTGGGTGTATCAGTGTGTGCATCAATGTGTGCCTAGGTGTATCAGTGTTTACATCAGTGTGTGACTTGGTGTATATGTGTGCGCATCAGTGTGTGCCTAGGTATGTGAGTGTATGCATCATTGTGTACCTGGATGTGTCAGTGTGTTATTAATTTGTGACTGGGTGTGTTTGTGTAAGCATGTGGGTGCACCTAAATGTGTTACTGTGGGTGTTAGTGTGTCTGTCTGTAGGAAAGTCCTCCTTTTTGCCCTGGTCACCCCCACACGTTTTGGACAGGTACTGGTGGTTACTGACTCTTAGCTGTGCCCTGCGTACTGCTTACCAGTCCCAGGGCCAGTGCTCTGTGTAAAATGGATATGCAAATTAGGCTAATTATAATTGCCTAAGTTAACCTACCTATAAGTCCCTAGTATATGGTAGGGCATGTAGGTTTAGGGACTACAGCATAGGTAGTGCACCCATAGGTGCACTGCTGAGGTGCCCAGTGTCATTTTAAAGGCAGGCCTGCCTTGCTGGCTGCTTTTGAATTAAAGTTATATTCAAATTCGACTTTGGAATCAAAAGTAGTTCCAAAGTCTCAAACTACCTTATTTTTACATATAAGTCACCCCTAAGATGTGCCCTGTGTGCCCCTAGGGCTGGGTGCCATGTAAGTATTAGCAGGGACTTTATAAAAATAGTTTTATAAGCCCCGGTGAGGTAAAAACAGCCAAATTTGTTTTTCCCTCATTGTAGTAAATGGCCTTCATAGGCTAGAATGGGGAGACTTTATTTTAATTTTTAAAGTCTCCTTAAATGATGCATACCAAAAATTTGGTATCAAATTAATTGTTGTAATATAACTTGTTCAGGTAAAGAGTTTTAAACTTTACCTGAAAAGTGGCCAATTTCAGCCCTGCATTGTTTTTGCTGCTGTGCTCTGATTGGCTAGCCTCTAGTAGCTTGGCCAAGCTGCCTTGATGAGGTGTGAAGTGGCCTGGCTTCACACAAAGGAATGTGCCTGTGGGAGGGAATCTCCCCTCAGCAGATGGTGAGGCAGGAAGGGGGAGGGCTGCCAAACTGGTCTTCAAAGGCAGAGAAGGACATTTGGAGCAACCAGCAACACCCCCACATCCTGCAACCCAAGACAACTAGGTGCCCCCTTGATTAGATTAGGAGAGGGCAGGAGATGGGTGTGTTTATGATTTTTAGCCACACCAGTGGGTGGGCTCAGCCAGATGTAACCTCCAAAAATCAGATTCAGCCATGATGGATTTTTAGAGAATCTTGCCTCCTAGGATTCATTTTTGCCACACTTCTGAGGAAGTGGTCATCACAGGGGGAAGGACCCTGCACTTGATTGGAGAACCAGGACCCCCCTCCTTTTCACCCAGGAGCAAGGATAAAACTGGCAGACCTGCACCCACACCTCAGATCCCCATCAGATTCCAACAAGGAAGAACCAAAGGAGAAGAAGGACTGCCCTGCTGGACCCCTGGCCTGCACCTGGAACCTGCACTCAGAAGGACTGCACCAGCTGCACACTTGGGCTTCACCACAAGAAGGACTTTGCCTGGTTTCAACTGGTTCAAGGAGGGACTCCCTGTTTGCTACAGGTGCAAAATTGCTATCCAGAGTCCCCTGCACCAACTCCTGAAGAAAGCGACCAGCTGACCACTATCCAGTGGCCAAAAAGGAGTTTGCGCCAGGTGCATTCTGGGAGTTGTAGTCCGCACCCCCCCAACGACCATCTCAGAACTTCTGGTCCCTTGGAGTGAGCTGTGGACCCCAAAAGAACCTTAAAAGGACATCTGGGAGAAGCCCCAGAAGTTTGGAGAAGTTTGGACAACTTTGTAAAAAAGCTCCACAGAGGGACCGACCCGCCGCAGCAACTCTAGCCGGCTTGCCTCAACCGCAACCCGGCCTGATTTGCTGGTTCGTCCTGGTAAAGAAAATCTCTGAGAAAGAGACTAAGGGGGTGATTCTAACCCTGGCGGTCGGTGATAAAGCGCCGGCCAACCCGCCAACAGGCTGGCGGTCAAAAAAATTGAATTCTGACCCTGGCGGGAACCGCCAACACAGGCCGCCACTTTAACACTCCGACCGCCACGGCGGGACAAACAAACAGCGCGGCGGTCACCACCAACAGGCAGGCGGCAGACAATGTACCGCCCACAGTATTATAACTCACCAATCCGCCACCTTTTCCGGGGCGGGAGCCCCGCCGATAAAAACACGGCAGAAACAGACTACGAACGGGAAAACGCTCACCTCTACGCACTCCACGAGGAAGGAGGACAGCATGGAACCCGAATTAAACATCCTACCTGCTCTCGTCTACCTGCTCATCTACCACGAGTACGAACGCCGGCGCAGACGACAACGGTGAGTACTGCACCTACGACACATGGGAGGGGGGAGGAGGAAAGGTTACGGCACACACATATGCGACCCCCCCCCCAAACTATCCACACACCAATGCAGAGCAACAACTCACAGTGAACCCCCCCCAACCCCTGTGAAAAATGCAATGACAGCATGAAATTCTGAAAAAATATTTATGTACAAAATAGCCTCTGATAACTCATGGTCAAATAGCAAGATAAATTAAAAAAACAATTCAATAAACATAGCTATGGATAAACCGAGGCAATTAGTCCTGTACATCTAACGAAATTCGAAGTGTCCGTGGGCCAAAGTGTATCAACACAAGGGCAAAGCCCACACAGGAGACCTGAGTCCTTTGGAGAGAACACTGCAGGGGCATCTGATGACAAAACTACAGGCACCTCAGGGGGAAGGGAAGGGGGGGCACCACAGCCACATGAGTCCACGACGCCAGATCCACGAAGGGGCCACCATGCCCACTGTGCCATCCTGGGGAGTGCAAAGCCACAGTCTCTCAAGTCTCTACAGTGGGTGGGTTGCCCACTGTGCCATCCTGGGGAGTGCAAAGCCACAGTCTCTCAAGTCTATACAGTGGGTGGGTTGCCCACTGTGCCATCCTGGGGAGTGCAAAGCCACAGTCTCTCAAGTCTCTACAGTGGGTGGGTTGACCACTGTTACATCCTGGGGAGTGCAAAGCCACAGTCTCTCAAGTCTCTACAGTGGGTGGGTTGACCACTGTTACATCCTGGGGAGTGCAAAGCCACAGTCTCTCAAGTCTCTACAGTGGGTGGGTTGCCCACTGTGCCATCCTGGGGAGTGCAAAGATACAGTCCATCAGGTGGATTACAGTCTCCACTGGTCAGGGAGGAGGCATGGTGGGCACAGTGAACCGTGAACAGTAGCTCAACCCAGATCCGGCACTGTCATTGTGCCAGTGTTGCTTGAGACGGCGGGGCCCAGCGGAGCGGTGCTTGCAGGAAGGGCCCAGCGGAGCGGTGCTTGAGACGGCGGGGCCCAGCGGAGCGGTGCTTGAGACGGCGGGGCCCAGCGGAGCGGTGCTTGCAGGAAGGGCCCAGCGGAGCGGTGCTTGAGACGGCGGGGCCCAGCGGAGCGGTGCTTGAGACGGCGGGGCCCAGCGGAGCGGTGCTTGAGACGGCGGGGCCCAGCGGAGCGGTGCTTGTGACGGCGGGGCCCAGCGTCGCGGTGCTTGCAGGAAGGGCCCAGCGGAGCGGTGCTTGAGACGGCGGGGCCCAGCGGAGCGGTGCTTGCAGGAAGGGCCCAGCGGAGCGGTGCTTGAGACGGCGGGGCCCAGCGGAGCGGTGCTTGAGATGAAGGGCCCAGCGGAGCGGTGCTTGAGACGGTGGGGCCCTGTTCAGCGGTGCTCTTCTGCACGGCGGGGCCCTGTTCAGCAGTGCCTATCTTCACGGCGGGGCCCTGTTCAGCGGTGCTCTTCTGCATGGCGGGGCCCTGTTCAGCGGTGCTCTTCTGCACGGCGGGGCCCTGTTCAGCGGTGCCTATCTTCACGGCGGGGCCCTGTTCAGCGGTGCCTATCTTCACGGCGGGGCCCTGTTCAGCGGTGCCTATCTTCACGGCGGGGCCCTGTTCAGCGGTGCTCTTCTGCACGGCGGGGCCCTGTTCAGCGGTGCTCTTCTGCATGGCGGGGCCCTGTTCAGCAGTGCTCTTCTGCACGGCGGGGCCCTGTTCAGCGGTGCTCTTCTGCACGGCGGGGCCCTGTTCAGCGGTGCTCTTCTGCACGGCGGGGCCCTGTTCAGCGGTGCATGTCTAGTCATTCAAGGGAGCCAGACCTGGCCTGGACTCCCTGCTCAGTCGCCCTCCGACCATGCTGTAGCAGGACTCTTCGGTGACGGAGTCCTGGGCCCTTTGGTGTCCTCCCTTACACCCGGGATGGGGCTTGTGGGGCCCTCCTGCTCCGCGCTCCTGCTGGCTGTCTTCTCCGCCCTGCTGCCCTTTCGCTCCTTAGATGGGGCTCTCAGGCCCTTGCCTCCCCTGGATGTTGTGGCAGGTGAAGTGGCCAAACTTTGCTCCTTGGGGGCAGCCGTGTCAGTCCTCTCACGGCGGCCCTTGACTTTCCGGGTCCTCTTGCCTGGGGGTGGGCTGGCTGTCCCCTTGCTGCTGACAGATGTGTCACTGCTGGCAAAGGGTGGACTCCAGAACCCATGCACTACAGTGACACCTGAAGCTGGGCTGGTGGTGGCTGAGGTGCTCTTGGGACTCTTAGCAGATGGAGGGGGTGGGTCAGGGGTGGGAAAGAGGTTAAGATTCGAGAGGAAAAGTTTTTTAGGGCCAAGGTAAAGGGTAGGAGTAGTGGTGATGGGAGTGGAGGAAGAGGATGTGGTTGTAGGAGAGTCAGGTGTGCTGTCTTTGGGTGCAGGTGATTGTGACGTAGGCTGTCGTGAGGTGGATGGCTGTTGGGTGGGTGGCTGCCTGCGTTTGTGTGTCTTGGAAGAGGGGGTGACAGACACAGTGGGAGAGGACACAGGGGACGTGTAAATGGCAGTGGGGGTGGTGAGTGAACGTGTGCGGACTGTACTGAAGGGTGTGGTGGTGATGGAAGCAGTGGCTGATGATGCTGTGCATGCAGGTGTGAGTGTAGACGTCACAGGGAGGGAGGAGGGAGACGAGGAGGAGGGGGACACAGAGGTGGTAGTGACTGTTGGTATGTCTGCATCTGGGTGTTGCTTGGGTGACTGTTTGTGGGATCTGTGGTGCTTGTGTCTGGATGAGCTGCCCTTGGGTGTTGAGGTGTGTGCAGGCTGGTCTGATGGTGTGGATGGGATAGGCTGAGGAACAGGAGACAGAGACAGGGTGGAGGCAGTTAGAAGAGGGAGGCTGGAAACAGGGACAATGGCTGCCGTCAGTGCTGAGGCCAGAGCGTTGAACGATCGTTGATGGGCAGCCTGACCCGAATGAATACCCTCCAGGTAGGCATTGCTCCGATGCACCTCCCTTTCCACCCCCTGGATGGCATTCAAAAGGGTAGTCTGCCCAACAATGATGGTCCTCAGGAGGTCAATGACCTCCTCACTGAGGGCAGCAGGGGTGACAGGGGCAGGGGCTGAGGTGCCTGGTGCGAAGGAGATGCCCGCCTTCTTGGGCGAGCGGGCACGGAGCTTAGGCTGAGGGGCTGCTGGGAGGGCGGGGCTAGTGCGCTGGGTGGCGGCTGTACCTGTAGAGGCGGGGGGCACGGATGTTGCCGCCACCACAAGGGAGCTCCCATCCGAGGACGTGTCGGTGTCGCTGGTGTCACCACCGGTCCCCGTTGTGGTGCTCCCCTCGCCCTCCGGATCACTGGTGCCCTCGGTGTCTGTTCCAGGGCCCACCGGGGCCTTGTGACTTGCAGCTCCCTCGTGCTCCGATGCCAAATCTCCTCCGCCTGATGATGCTAATGCACACATGCACAAGGAGATAAAGAAAAAGGGTGGGGGGAGAAATAAAGACAGGTTGAGTGCATGCATTGTCAACACCGTTGGCGGAGAGGACAGACACAGGAGCCTCATGCACTAAGCCGCTCAATCGGGGTACACTACTCAGTACTTCTGACTAGGACAACAGGTCTAGGGACAGCAAACGCGCACATGTGTGATGCAGGACCATGGATAGCTGGACTTGTCACCCTACAGAGGTGGGGGGCGGGGGCACAGGGCCATGCCTAAAGGAGAGGGCTACACTACCGAAAGCGCCCTGGCCTAATGTCACCCACAGCCCTCCTCCCCCACCCAGATGCCTCCACTGCGCGTACAGTTAGCAGAATGTGCTGATACTCACCCCCTTGTGTCTGCTGTGATGTCCTCAAGCGCCCATCCAAATCAGGGTAGGCCACCGCCAGGATCCGGGACATCAGGGGGGTCAGGGTACGACTGGCACCCCTCCTAGGTTGGGAGGCCATCCCCAGCAGTGACTCGGCGGTCTTCCTGGTTCCGCGGCGGATGTCATCCCACCTCTTGTGGCAGTGGGTGCCCCGTCTGATGTGGACCCCCAGGGCCCGGAAGTCCTTGGCGATGGCACGCCAAATGTCGACTTTCTGATGGGCGCTGACCTATTTGACATGTACAGGGTGGGAAAGGAAATTTCATCATTTTTCTGCATGTTAGATGTGAATGCCCCCCACCCCCAACTTTGCCATATGGCACATGCTCTCATCTGTCGTGCGTTGCCCTCCTCATTCGCTCCCTACCCCACCAACTTACATCCACCCCACTCCACACAGGCATAGCCCATTCAATGTGTACCCAGTGGTCTTACCTGTTGGTCTGGAGGACCGTAGAGTAACGCATACTGGGGGAGGACCCCATCCACAAGTTTCTCCAACTCTTCAGACGTGAAGGCAGGGGCCCTTTCCCCAGTCGCAGCAGCCATTGTCACTTCCAGACCGAGTTCGCAGCAGCACTTGCAGTATAGGTCCTCTCCTGTGGAAGATCAGGTCTCGAGTGATTAAGCAGCTAGAAAATGGCGGTCACGCCCACGGCGGTGCGTACCGCGGCGATGCATACCGCGGCGGTGCGTACCGCGACCGCCGGCGCACCTCGTCATTGGCTACTGAATCCCATAGGGTTCAATGTTAACCAATGCGGCTTCGTACAGCGGTCTTCGATCGCCTACCGCCACGGTGTGCTACGCCAGCGCATTGACCTCACATCCCATTGTCCCACTTCACAGGTCAGGCAGCCGCCATTTCAAGGGCCCACATGGCTTAATTTCAACTGCGTCACACAGGCCTAGGCCTTGCATTGCCACACATACACGCCTTTCAATACATTGATAATAGTGTGCTGTGCAAGCTGTGGTGAACGTACCTGTTAGTTGCTTGACTCCATACTCCATGTTGTCCTTCCTAGGCACCGTCCGCTGGGACTTGCAAGGAGAAGGATGAATCCTCGCGTGTACCGACCGCTGGTGGACCTGTCGACAATGGAAGAAAGACATATTATACTACGTTACCGACTTGACCGAGCCACTATACATGAACTGTGTGCCCAGCTGGAGCCAGACCTGATGTCCCCCATCCGCCAACCCACAGGAATTCCCCCTCTAGTGCAGGTTATGTCAGTCCTCCATTTTTTGGCAAGTGGGTCTTTTCAGACAACAGTGGCCATGTCATCTGGAATGTCTCAGCCTATGTCTCAGCCTATGTTTTCTGATATTTTGTCCAGAGTGTTGTCTGCCCTGATGAAATACATGCAGAGCTACATTGTTTTCCCTGAGGATGGGGATTTGGCTACAGTGAAGGGTGATTTCTATGCCCTTGGACATATCCCCAACATCACTGGTGCCATTGATGGGACCCATGTGGCTTTAGTACCCCCAAAAGACGATGAGCAGGTGTACAGAAACAGGAAAAATTACCATTCTATGAATGTCCAGGTGGTCTGTTTGGCTGACCAGTACATCTCCCATGTAAATGCCAAGTTCCCTGGGTCAGTGCATGACGCCTATGTTATGCGAAATAGCAGCATCCCCTATGTGATGGAACTGCTACAGAGACAACGTGTGTGGCTAATAGGTGACTCTGGTTACCCCAACCTGCCTTGGCTATTGACCCCAGTGAGAAATCCCCGGACCAGGGCAGAGGAACGGTACAATGAGGCCCATGGGCGAACTAGGAGGATCATAGAAAGGACCTTCGGCCTCCTGAAAGCCAGGTTCAGGTGCCTGCATATGACAGGTGGATCCCTGATGTACTCACCAAAGAAGGTGTGCCAGATCATCGTGGCCTGCTGTATGCTTCACAATCTTGCATTGCGACGCCAGGTGCCTTTCCTGCAGGAGGATGGTCCAGATGGTGGTGTTGTAGCAGCTGTGGAGCCTGTGGAGAGTGAAGAGGAGGAAGACGACGGGGACGACACAGACAACAGGGACACAGTGATACAACAGTATTTTCAGTAGAACACAGGTAAGATTCACCCACGCCATTTAACATTTACTTAAAGCCTCCTGCATCTCTACTTTCAGTATTTCCCCCCAGTTTTGTTTAACTCATTTTTGCTTTTCCCTTCCCTTTTCAGTGCTGTTTGACCCACTGCGTGACTTCTGATTGTTTAGCCCATGGACAAAAGCGTATTGACATCGGTATGTTGTCATCACAAATTGTCTGACCATCATTGAACAGTATTGTGTAATACATTTGTAAAGAATACAGGCTGACTCCTGAATATTTTCAGTGCAATGAGTGTTTTATTTTTTGTGCTAGATTTTGGTACATGCTATAAAAACGGTGAGGGGTAATGGTGGAGTAATGTCCATGGCAGAGTCCAGTTCTCAGTTTCACAGGTGCATTGTCCATAGGCCTGTGGAAGGATGGAGCAGGGGCAGTTCAAGGTTGGACAGGGTGCCAATGTGGGACAGTGGGATGACATCAGGGGGTATCCTTTGCTGGCAGGGGTCTTGGCATCCTACTCTGTCTTCCTGTGAGATCTCAGGTTCCGCTTGCGGGGTGGTTGTTCTTCAGCAGGAGGTGGGGTTCTGGTGGCCTGTCGTTGTGGTGGGGCCTCCTGTCCACTAGCGCCGGCGGAGGTGGTAGGCTGTTCCTGGTCCTGGCTAGTGACAGGGGCCCTTTGGGGTGCCACATGGTCTCGTAACTATGCACCCCATAGCGGTACCGATGTTCGTGAGTTCATTGCTGAACCCCATGTACCGTTCCTCCTGCTGTGCCTGGATCTCGGTGAACCTGGCCAGTACCGTCGCCATCGTCTCTTGGGAGTGGTGGTACGCTCCCATGATGGTGGTGAGGGCCTCTTGGAGAGTGGGTTCCCTGGGCCTGTCCTCCCCCCCCTGTCGCACAGCAGCCCTCCCAGTTCCCCTATTTCCCTGGGCCTCTGTCCCCTGGACGGTGTGCCCACTACCACTGCCCCCAGGTCCCTGTTGTTGTTGGGGTGTTGGGTCAGCCTGGGTGCCCTGTAGTGGCGGACACACCGCTGATTGACGCGTCCTGGAGACAGAGGCATGGGCCCGCTGGGTGGGAGCTGTGCTGGTATTCCCAGAGGGGGTTGGGTCTGCTGTGGCCTGTGTCTGTGTGTGGGGAACCGACTGTCCAGAGGTCCCCGATGGTCCGGGCTGGTCATCAGGTTCGAGGTCGACAGAGCTGGTGTCCTCACTGGGGGCCTGTTCGAGGGGTGGGATGGACAAATCTGGACCCTCCGTGGCGGTGTGTTGGCGTTCGGGCCCTGAAGGGGTAACAGAGTATTGTTATAGTTTTTGTGTGTGCCATGGCGTGCATTTTGTGAGTGCCCTTGTCCCCCAGTGCTGGCATTCCCTTGTGGGAGGTGTTGTGAGGGTGGTTGGGGGGGTGGATGGGTATGTGCAGTGGTCATGCATTGCTGATGGATGTCTATGGTTTGTGTTGGCATTCAGGGGTTGGTGTTGTTTAGGGTGGGTTGTGCTGGTGTGACATTTGCATGGAGGATGTGTGCTGGGGTGCTGAGATTGGGGGTGAGGGTGGGGGTGTGGGTTGGCATGCTGGGAGGGGTGAAGTAGTTGACATGAGACTTACCAGAGTCCATTCCTCCGTGTACTCCAGCGAGGCCATGAGGATGCAGGATGTTTAGTTCCTCTTGCTCCCATGCTGTGAATTCGGGTGGAGTGGGTGGGGGTCCGCCGCCAGTCTTCTGCACAGCGATGTTGTGTCGCGACACCATCGAGCGCACCTTCCCCCGTAGGTCGTTCCATCGCTTTCTGATGTCTTCCCGATTTCTGGGATGCTGTCCCACAGCGTTGACCCTGTCCACGATCCTTTGCCATAGCTCTGCCTTCCTTGCTATAGTGGTGTGCTGCACCTGCGTGCCGAAGAGCTGGGGCTCTACCCTAATTATTTCCTCCACCATGACCCTGAGTTCTTGGTCCGAGAACCTGGGGTGTCTTTGGGGTGCCATGGGGTGGTGTGGATGGGGTGTGGGGTGGTGTTTGTGGTGATGTGCGTGGTGATGTGTGCGTAGATGTGGTGTGGGTGATGATGTTGGGTTCCTGTGTGTGTTATGCTTAGCGTTCCCTGTGCTCTCTCTCAGTGTATTGCGCCTTCTCTCAGATATTTTTGGTCGTAGGGATTTGTGGGTGATGTGGGTGTGTGTTTTATATTGTAGTGGGTGTGTGGGAGTGGTGTGTGTATGTGTCTCAGGTGTGTGTATTTCAAATTGTCCAATGTGGCTGTGTTTTGTAAATGTGTGTGTATTTTGACCGCAGCGGTGTGTACCGCCAATGGACTACCGTGGTTGAAAGACCGCAGCGTGGATTTGTGGGTCAGAATGACATGGGCGTGTTTGTGTTGGCGTGGCGGTGGAGGTTTGGTCATCTCCAGTTTATCGCTGCCCGCTGATGTGGCGGCCTTCCGTGGATGTCGGGTTTTTGGCGGTTTCACAGTTGGAGGTCTGAATGACCGTGGCGGTTTACCGCGGCTGCGGCGGTAGAATGGCGGACTTCTGACCAGCGGTAAAGGCCTTTTACCGCCGAGGTCAGAATGACCCCCTAAGTCCGAAGGTAAAAAGTTGACTGGGACCTCCCAGCTAGCGTATCCGAGGAGGGCTCCATGGACGTCAGATCAAGATCCAGGTTTACCCCGGCCGAATGATTTTCACCTCAAAAAAACGACTAAGGCCGAAGGTAAAAATCTCCACCGAGGATTCCAGCATCGCGTATCCGGAGAAGGGCTCCAGGAGGTTGGATTGGACTGGCAGGTTCGTCCCGCTGAAGAAAATCTTCGAAAAAGAGACTAAGGCCCTCATTATGACTTTGGCGTGCGGCGGTCGCCGCCCGCCAAAATCTGCCAGCCTAATGACTGCCCTGCGGTCAAAAGACCGCGGCAGACATTCCAACCTTCCCGCTGGGCCAGCGGGCGACCGCCAGAAGATCGCCCGCCGGCCCAGTGGGAAAGCCCCTGCAACAATGAAGCTGGCTCCGAATGGAGCCGGCGGAGTTGCAGGGGTGCGACGGGTGCAGTAGCACCCTTCGCGATTTTCACTGTCTGCAGAGCAGACAGTGAAATTCTTTGTGGGGCCCTGTTCGGGGGCCCCTGCACTGCCCATGCCAGTGGAATGGGCAGTGCAGGGGCCCCCAGGGGCCCCACAACACTCGTTCCCGCCATCCTGTTCCTGGCGGTAAAAACCGCCAGGAACAGGATGGCGGGAAGGGGGTCGGAATCCCCATGGATTCTCTGGCCCAGGGGAAATCCGGCGGGAAACCGCCGGATCCCCTTTTCTGACCACAGCTTTACCGCCGCGGTCAGAATGGGCACTGAAGCACCGGCAGCCTGTTGGCGGTGCTTCCGTTGCCCGTGACCCTGGCGGTTTAGGACCGCCAGGGTCAGAATGAGGGCCTAAGTGTGAAGGTAAACTTTTAACCGAGGCCTCCCGCGTCCTGTAGCGGAGCAGGGCTCCATCGTGGTCGGCCTGAAACTTTGACTTTGCCCCGGTCGAGGTGCAACCAGATGACCCGATTGGCGCTTTTTGTTTCTAGGCGCTAAAAAAATAATAATTATTTAAAAATTCATATCTCCGATTCCCCTTATCCAATTTTATTCGTTTTGGTGTCATTTTAAAGATAAAAATATAACCTATTTTTATAAATTGGTTTTGGATTTTTAAACTGTTTCCTGTGTTTTATTTAATTACTGTTTTGTGATATTTTAATGCTTTACACTCTGTCTCCTAAGTTAAGCCTTGACGCTCGTTGCCAAGCTACCAAGGGTTGAGCTGGGTTTAATTTACTGAGACCTAACTGGACCTAAGTGGAGGTTAGTGGCCTATTGCTAAGTGTTGGTACCTACCTGCCCTTACCAATAACCCATTTTCCAACACTGTCTATACATCAGTGTGTTCCTAGGTGTGTCAGTGTATGTGTCAATGTGTCCTTGGGTGTGTTAGTGTATGGATTAGTGTATGCCTAGATATGTCAGTGTGTCCATTAGTTTGTAGCTGGGTGTTTTACTGTGTCAACAGTGTGTGCTTTTGTATATAGGAATGTGTATATGTTAGTGTATGCTGGGGTGTATAAATGTATGGATGATCATGTAGCTACCTATACTAGTGTATGGATCCATTTTTACCTAGGTATATCAGTGTATGTATACACATGTATATTAGGAGAGATGTGAGGGTGTTATTGGGTTTGTGAGTTTATGTGGAAGTGTGTGCCTAGGTATGTAAATGTATCTATTAATTGCTGCTTGGGTGTATCTGTGTGAATGAGAGTGTCCTCGGGTGTGTTAGCATGGCCTTCTGTGTGTATCTGCATATGTTATTCGCTGTATTAGCATATGCCTGCATGTATCAGTGTATAGATTAGTGTGCCCCTGAGTGTATCAGTGTATATATTAGTGTGTGCCTGGGTGTGTTAGTGTATATTTTACTATTTATTTGGGTGTATTACTGTATGCATCAATTAGTATTTGGGTTTGTCAACGTCTGGATTAGTATGTGGTTGGGTTTGTTAGTGTGTATATCAGTTGTGTTTGGGTGTATAAGTGTATGGATGAGTAGGTCCTTGGGTAGGTTAGGGTATTTAATCATATGTGCTTGGGTGTATGACTTTATACATCTATGTCTGTTTGTGTTAATGTTTGAATTAGCATGTGTGTGCATGTACACGTGTACAGATTAGTGTATCCTTTGGTATGTTACGGTATATATGAGGGCTTGCTTGTATGTGTCAGTGTATGCATGTGTGTGCCAGAGTGTCCTATTGTATGTCTTCATGTGTGTCCGGGTGTGTTAGAGTATGCATTACTGTGTGTCTGGGTGTGTCAGTCTGTACATCAGTGCATATTTGGGCATATCACTGTATAAATGAGTATCATCCTGCCTGTATTAGTGTATGAATTAGTGTTTGCCTGGATGTGTCAGAGTATATATGAGTATGCAAATGGCTGTGTCAGTGTATGTACCAGTGTGTGTCTGCTGTCTTAGTGTATGCATCAGTGTGTGCCTCACTAAGTCAGTCTATACATCGGTGTATGCTTGGGTGTGTAGACCTATGTATGAGTGTGAGCCTGTGTATGTTAGTGTGTATACCACTATGTGACTGGGTGTGTTAGTGTATAGAATAGTGTGCACCTGGATGTGCTAGTGTATGTATCAGTCGTTGCCTAGGTATATTAGCATAGACATCACCGTGAATCTGAATTTGTCACTATCTGTATTAGTATACACCTGCATGTATCAGTGTATACATTAGTTTATTTCTCAGTGTATCAGGCTATATACCAGTGTGTGTATGGGTGTTTTTGTGTATATGTTAATGTTTGCTTGTATGTTTCAGTGAATGCATCTATATCTAGCTTGGTGTGTCAGTGTGTGGATTAGTATGTGCATGGGTGTGTATGTGTAAGTGTGTGTTTGGGTGTATGAGTGTATAGATGACTGTGTGCCTAGCTGTGTTAGTGTATTATCAGTTAATGTTTCAGAATATGCACCAGTGTCTTTCTGGGTGTGTCAATGTATTTACCATTGTGTCCTTGGGTGTGTCAGGGTATATACCAGTGTGTACCCGGGTGTCTTACTGTATGTGTCAGTGTTTGCCTGAATGTGTTAGTGTATGCATTAGATTGTGCCTGGCTGTGTTATTGTATGCATCAGTCTGTGTTTGGGTGTGCCAGTGTATGCATTAGGGTCTGCTTAGGTGCGTTAATGTCTGCATTAATGTGTGTGTTGGTGTGTTACTGTATGAATAACTGTGTGCTTGTGTGTGTCAGTGTATGCATTAGTGCATGCTTGGGTGCGTCAGTGTATGCATCAGTGTGTACCTGGGTGTGTTAGTGTATGAATTAGTGTGTACTCGTGTATGTAAGTGTCAGGATTAGTACATACCTGCATGCATACTCCTATAGTTGAGCGAGTCACTTGATGTGTCAGGTTATGTACCACTGTTCCTTTTGGTACATTAGTGTATACATTAGTGTTTATATAAGGTATACCAGGTTATCCATGAGTGTTTCCTGGGTGTGTTACTGTATAGGTATGTATATACATAGGTATATTTACATTAGTGTGTTGGTGTATCAGTATTAATAATTGTGTGTACTTGGGTATATTTGTAAATGGTCTATCAATGAAGGAAGATGCAATTAGTTGCCCACATTACTGCAACAAAAAGGGTCCTTTAACCTCTGTAAAAGAAGACAAAAGATAAATAGAAGTTAACATTTCTTATTATTAACTTATCTATAAAACATCACACTCTAAAATAAAAACAATTCTGATAACTACAAGACACAAGAAAGCCATATTACTGTATAGCAATTACAAATATTATTTAAGCATGTCATGTTCCCTTGTCCACTGATCTCAGTGTCTCTACTTTTGCACAACAAGTAAAGTGCATATAGATACTCACTCTTGAACAGTGAGGGAAAACAGTCATATGCACTGTAAAACAAAACATGGGTATATAGCATAATATTTAAAATTAATATTACTATGTATGACACTCACTACAATTATTTACTAAACTATTTTAGCTATACTTGTTAAATAAAATAATGTATATAATAGATTTAGAATATAATTGATTTGTATGAATACTAGGTATATAGGTCTATAAAGACATCACCCTTGATAGGCCGCATCATGTCATAAACTCCAGTAATCCACTGAACAGCATTAGAGAACATCAGTGTTGATATTACTTCTATTATTTTCCAGCTGTTCTTCAATCAAAACTTTAGCAGTGTTCTTTTTTTCTGTTCCATAGATATTTGTCCTATGTAGGAAAGTCCTCCTTTTTGCCCTGGTCATCCCCAAACATTTTTGGACAGATACTGGTGGTTACTGACTCTTGGCTGTGCCATGGGCACTGTGTACCATTCACAGGGCCAGTGCCCTGTGTAAAGTGGATATGCAAATTAGGCTAAAGATAATTGGCAGTATCAACCTGTCTATAAGTCCCTAGTATATTGTAGGGCATGTAGGTTTAGGGACCCCAGCATTGGTGGTGCACCCATAGGTGCCCAGTGTCATTTTGAAGGCAGGCCTGCTTGCTGTCTGCTTTAAAACTAAAGTTGTATGCAAATTTGACATTGGAATTAAAAGCACTTCCAAAGTCTTAAACTACTTATTTCTACATATAAGTCATTTGTACGTTGTGCCCTATGTGTCCCTAGAGTTGGGTGCAATGTAACCATAAGCAGGGACCTTATAAAAATTGTTTTATAAGCCCTGGCGAGGTAAAATAGTCAAATTTGTTTTTCCCTCCCTGTAGTGAATGGCCTCTATAGGCTAAAATGGGGAGACTTTATTTAAATTTTAATTAACAAAATCCCCTTAACTGCCAGATACCTTGAGTTTAGTATCAAATTAATTGTGAAAACAAGTACTACAACTTGCAATTGTTGAATTTAATAAAACTAGTTCAGGTAAAGAGTTTTAAAACTCTACCTGAAAGTTGACAACTTCAGCTCTGTAGTGCCCTTCTCTGATTGGCCAGCTTCTGGCAGCCTGGCCAGGCTGCCGTGATGAGATGTGAAGTGGCCTGGGCTGAACACAAAGGATGTGCCTGGGGAGGAGATGTGCCTCAGCAGATGGGGAAACAGGATGGGGGAAAAGCAGCCAAACTGGTCTTCCAAGGGAAGGACATTTGGAGTAGCCCAGCACCTTCCTCCCATCCTGCAACCAAGACAATTAGATGCCCTCTTTATTAGATTAAGAGAGGGCAGGAGAGGGCTGTGTTTATGGTTGTTAGCCACACCAGTGGGTGGGCTCAACCAGATCTAACCTCCAAAAATCACTTTCAGTCATGTTGGGATTGATTTTTGACACACTTTCCAGAAAGTGGTCATCAAAGGGGGAAGAGCCTGTCTGTGATTGATTACCAAGGACCCCCCTCTGCTTTCCACCCAGGAGCAAGGATAAATATGGCAGAGCTGGACCCACACCTCAGATCCCTACAAGGAAGAAGATCAGAAGAAGAAGAACTGCCCTGCTGGACCCCCGACCTGCACCTGGACACTGCACGCTGAAGGACTGCAGCAGCCGCACACTTGGGCTTCACCACAAGAAGGAATTTGCCTGGCTTCTACTGGTTCAAGAAGGGACTTCCTATTTGCTACAGGTGGAAAATAGCTAACCAGGGTCCCCTGCCTCAAATCCTGAAGAAACGGACCAGGTGACCACTGTCCAGTGGCCATTTTGGAGTTTGAGCCAGGTGCATTCTGAGAGTTGAAGTCCGCACCCTCAAGGAGCAACTCAGAACCTTGAGGTGAGATGTGGACTGTGGACTCCTAAAGGCCCTGTAAAGACCATCTGGAAGAAGAACCAAAAGTTTAGAGAAGATTGGTGAACTTTTGGGAAAAAGCTCCATAGAGGGACCAACCAGCTGCTGTGAGTCTAGCCAGCTTGCCTCAACCGCGACCCGGCCTGACTTGTAGGTTCATCCTGCTGAAGAAAAGCTCCAAAAAAGTGACTAAGTCTGAATGTAGAAAGTTGACCAGGACTTCCCGCACTGAGTGTCCAAAGAGGGCTCTAGGGACGTCAGATCAAGATTGAGGTTTGTCCTGGATGAGGATTTTCGTCGTGAAAAATCATCTAAGTCCGAATATAGAAATCTTCACCAAGGTCTCCAGGGAGGTCGGATTGGACTGGCGACTTTGTCCCACTGAATTTTTTTTTCAAGAAAACGACTAAGTCCGAAGGAAGGTAAACTTTTGACCGAGGTCTCCCGCTTGCTGTAGCCGAGCAGGGCTCCATCGCTGTTGGCCTTAAGCTTTGACTTTGCCCCTGATGAGGAGCGACCAGATTGACCCTTTTTGTTTCTAGGTGCTACAAAACACTATTTTATATTTATATTTATATTATATTAAAAATTAATATCTTCGGTTCCCCTTATGCGATTTTATTCATTCTGGTGTCACATTAAAGATAAAAATATTTCTTATTTCCATAAATTGGTTTTGGATTTTAAACTGTTTATTGTGTTTTATTTAATTACTGTGTTGTGATATTTAAATGATTTAAACACTTTGGTGGTCATTATGACATTGGAGATGAGTGATAAAGTATCAGTAACATCGCCAACAGGCTGGCGGTAATTACCGCTAAATTATGACCACACAATTGATAACTCCAATAGACAGCCAATGTACCACACCAACCGCCAGGGTGTAAACACCACTGACCAAGGCGGTAGCCATCAACAGCCAGGTAGAAGACAAGGTACCGCCCACCATACCATGATTTCCGGAGCGGTACCAACGCCATCAAAAGCCTGGCGGAAAAAGAACACAGAAGACGAAAGACTCACCATCAGAGACACAGAGAAGATCAAGGGCGGCATGGAACTGGAACTTCAAGTCTTCCCAATGCTCTTGTACGCCATGCTCCACCTGGAACACCAACGCCGATGAAGGTGATGACGGTGAGTTCAGGTGCCTAGCACACAAGGAAGGAAGGGAGGAAAAGTAGAGTGACACACACATGCACAACACACACCATTCACACACACACACACCATACACACAACCAGCTGCAGAGCAAAACCGATCCTACAGGGCACACATCATAATAATGCAAGGACTACAGTTATTCAGAACTGATAGTGTAATTTGATGCAAACAGCCACCATATTCTCCATGCGACAAGATATACATGAGTCACTGTTCAAAAAGGGCCAATGGGCAGTCCAAGTACAAAAGGCCCATGTTTAGAGACACCCAGAAGACAGCTACCCATTCCTGGGTTGATTTTGTGGACATCTCAGGTAAGGCACTAGAGGGCTGGATGCAGGGAAACAAGGTAAGTACCTTTGGGGGGCTTTACAATTTGATTATGAGGGAGCACCTTCTGACTAATTGTGCCCAAGAGAAGCTCCACCAGTATCTAGGTGACTCTAAGTTGACCAAGCCCAAAGAGCTAGGGGAGGCATCAGATGACTGGATAAGAACTAAGGTTAACCAGAAACCCCTAGGGGCGACCAGTAAAAGGGAGGACATGGTTCTTCTCAGGGGAAGAACCACGGGAAGGATGATTAAAAGTCTAAAGAGTCATCACAAGAGTCCCCAAAACCTTATCAGGGTGGGGGAACCTCAAGCCACGCCACTTCAAAGGGGAAGGGGTACCAGGGGAAGCATTATGATCCTGTTAAGGCAGGAAAGTTTCAGGAGCTTGCTAAGGCCGGCAAGTGCTTTGAGTGTCATCAACCTAGACAAAAAAGAGGAGATGCTATTGGCTTCAAAAAGCCCCCCACTGGTGGGCAGTCCCATGAGATTGCTAGTGTAGGTATGGTGGTGGAAGGTGGCCCATGGCTGGGATCAGGGTGCACAGAGGTCACCTTAATTTCCGTGGGTGGGGTGGACATTGCAACTATGGCCACCTTACCTCCCAGCATGGAGAGGTATAGGCAGAAGTCTAAAGTCAAAGGGACTGAGGTGGAAGCTTTGATAGATACAGGAGCCAGTGTGACAATGGTCACAGAAAAGCTGTTTTCTCCAGAGCAGGTCTTACCTGGTGTCTTCCACCAAGTAACTGTGTAGATAGCAGAACCAAACTCTATCCCATGGCCATGGTGAGCCTGGAATGAGGAGGTGTGACTGGCCCTAAGAAGGTAGCAGTAGCTCCTGCCCTCCCAGTAGAATGTCTGTTGGGAAATGAACTGTAAGCATCTGAATGGTCAGAGGTGGGAAGGAACGTCCATGCACAGATGTTGGACTTTACTGAATGGGTGTGTGCTGTGACCAGGTCACAGGATGCACAACAGGGAAGTGCTGGGCACTTGGATCCTGGAGCAATGGGCCAAGCCTCCAAGAAGAAGAGAAAGGGCACTGGGGCTGGCTTGCCAGCCCCCCTAAGTACAGAGAGTCAGAATCAATCCAAACCTGAGGGGTAGGATCTGACCTCTAAAGGAGGGCCCCTTCCCCTGCAAGCTCTGCCTGACTTGGCAGGACTGCAAGGGACAGGTAGGCCCACAGGGGAAGAATTGTACCATGGGCAAAGAGAGTGTCCACCCTTGACAGCCTGAGAGAGACTGCTGCCAGGCAAGAACAATTGGGTACCAGTGGGACCCAGTGGGAACCACAAGGTTTATTGGGAGAATGGAGTTCTCTACTACAGTGGGCCCTTTCACTGGGGTAAGTTGTAACAAATCGCCAAAAACAATTACATGTTTTTCTCCAAAAAGGACATCATACCCTGTCTTCAATATGTTTTCTTAAATGTACAACGGCAAGCTTTACGTTTTAGACCATGCTCACCTCATCGAGGATTAATAGTTTCAGTTTTTTCAAAACTCTTCAAACTTCATGATAAGCTTCTCCATATAATTTTTGGCACTCCAGTTCATTGTTGTCTTCATCAGGGAGCATAAGTAGATGATGGAAGATAATTATTTTGATGTTGTGTGCAGCTAATCCAGTAGGGGCTGTTACTATGCACAGTAAAGCTGAATCTGTACTCTTTTGCAGATAGGGGGTCAGAACTTGTATTAAAAAGCTTTTTCCAGTTTCATCTTGTCCACTGATGTACAAAAGGATTGGCTTAAAAGTTGAACATTTACACTGATGGTTTTCATGAAGGAAGCCGCGTTCTATTTTTTGTGTAACTTCCACATATATTTCTTTCAGTTCATTGCTGAGTTGTTCTGCTAACTGTTCCAAGTTAACATTTTCTTCTCTTGCTTGTTGCATTACTGTCTCCACTTCAGTCATTGCTATAGTAGCATAATTTTCGATTATTGGCTATCAAAAAGGTTCTTGACTGGGAGGTGCAGAACTCTGTCTGCTTTGTGAGCTTTCATTTATTATCTCTGTAGCAATTGTTTCTTCTTGTTCAATTTTTTCTTTTAACTTTTTTAGGTAGCTGGGAAATATTGGACACATAGGCCCTTATTACAACATTGGTGGTAAATCCCACTTACTGCCATGCCGACTGGCGCCAACTTACTGCCGCAGCGGTAGAAATCCGTTCCCCGTATTATGACACACACACACACCAATCTGTCAAAATTCAGCCACAGACACAAGTCCGCCACACCAGTGGTCAGTGATGAACTGGTGGTATCCATACCCACACCGTTACACCAACAGAACAACGCCCATCACATTATGACCCACAAATCATAACGGTGGACATTCAATGGCGGTAAGCCATTGGCGGTACATACCGCCACGCACAAAATACACATACAAAACAACACCACATTGGACATTTTAAATAACACACACCTGACACCCATACACACACCACACCCACACCACTATAAAACACACACCCACACTACCCACAACCCTTTACGAATATAAACCATTTGCATGAAACAGACACCATGATCACAGACAAAACCAGAGCCACACACTACCTACACTTCTACACCAGTCATGCACACCACATCACACACCTCAACACATTACCCTACACACCCTCACCTACACACCTTACACAACAACCATGGCACAACAAAGATACCCCGAATTCTCAGAGGAGGAGCTAAGGGTCATGGTGGAGCAAATCATCAGAATAGACCCTCAGCTATTTGGAGCACAGGTGCAGCAGATATCGATAGCTATGAAGATGGAGCTATGGCGGAGAATCGTCGAGAGGGTCCACACCGTGGGACAGCACCCTAGAACCAGGGATGACATCAGGTAGAGGTGGCATGACCTATGGCGGAAGGAACGTTCCATTGCAGCAAGACACCAGCTCGCTGTATAAAGGACTGGCGGTGGACCCCCACCTCCTCCCCAACATCTCACAACATGGGAGGACCCTTAAATACTACCAACCCCCCTACCTGCATGCCATCACATAGCCCACCCTCACCCTCACTCCCATCACTCCACCACCTCCCACACCCCCCACCATCACATCTCACTCATCCCAACGCCAGGCCCTGCATGCCATACCAATGCATGGACAACACTCACAGCCCTGCATGGACACCTATCACTAAAGCATGCACACTAGAGAGTATCAGCTAGCCTATCACATACCAACTTACACAAGTAAAAGCTGGCAGGGCAAATACAGCCATTGCTCCCCTTCCTCTGTCCCCATGGGCAATGCACCTGTGCTACAAATAGACTGGAACAATACCCTGGACTTTCCTACATCATCAACCTATCCCGTTGCAATTGCCTGTCTTCTTAGCACTTCAATAAACATCCTTAGAAACTAATACAAGTATGGAGTATGTTACATTTTGTAAGTATGTATTCGCTAAACCATGTTAAAACATTGCAATTTAACAGTACAGTAATTGTGCACATAGGAAAGACCTGTATTTGGTTGCAGTGATCACACCATGAGCGATAGTGGGGCACCAACATCTGTAAAATGAATTGCCAAAGGGTACAGTAAGTGGGAATAGAAGTGAAAAATACCAGCATGCCAGTTCCCAAGAATTTAAAAATAATTACAATGAAATGTGAAGTAACACTGTCTTACCTGTATGTCATTGGAAGTATTGTCAGATCACTACTGTTCTGTTGTCCTTATCCTCATCCTCATCCTCTGCCTCCTCATCATCACTGTCCACTGCTGCCACACGGCCATCTTCAGCCTCCTCCTCCTGCAGAAAAGGCACATGGTGTCTCAAGGCAAGGTTGTGCACCATGAAACATGCCATGATTATCTGGCAGACCTTCTTGGATGAGTAGCAAAGGGATCCACCTGTTAGATGGAGGCACCTGAACCAGGAGGCCAAAGGTTCTTTCGATAATCCTTCTTGTTCACCCATGTGCCTCATTGTAATATTCTTCTGCCCTTCTCCTGGCATTCCTCACAGGGGTCAGTAGCCATGATAGGTTGGGGTAACCAGAGTCACATGCAAATATCAAGGGACAACATTAAGCCACACACTATCCTATATGGCCCACACCTTACCCATACACAAACATATACTGTGTGGGAATGAGGGCTCAACTATTAGCAACACCCTGTGCCTCAGTAGTTCGGCCATCACATTTGGGATGCTGCTATTCCTCAGGATAAAGAGATCATGCGCCGACCCAGGATACTTAGTATTGACATGGGAGATGTACTGGTCCGCCAAGCACACCATCTGTACATTCATGGAGCAGAAACTCTTACGATTTCAGTACACCTGTTCCTTGTGACCGGGTGGCACAAATACAATATGAGTTCCATTAATCACCCCAGTAATGTTGGGGATATGTCCCATTGCATAAAAGTCAGCCTTCACAGAGGCCAAATCCTCCACCTGGGGAAATACAATGTAGCTGCACATGTGTTTAATCAGGGCAGACAACACTCTGGTCAGCACATTTGAGAACATTGGTTGTGACATTCCAGCTGCAAAGCCCCCTGCCAGGAAATGGAGGACTGATAGCACTTGCACAAGAGGGGGATCCCAGTGGGATGATAGATGGCAGATATCAGGTCAGGCTCCAATTGGGGACACAGCTCTGTGATTGTGGCACTGTCCAATCTATAAGTCAGTATTTTGTGCCTGTCCTCCAGTGTAGCTATGTTCACCAGGGATCTGTACAAGGGGGGATGTCTCCATCTCCTATTCATTCGCAGCGGTAGCAATTTAAGGGACAAAAGAGTGGAGAGCCGGTCACAAACTGAGCAATGGGGCTAGAACAGTATAATGCATGCTGTCAATTTGTATTTGGTAAGTGGGATTTGCCCTGTATGTCCAAATGTTGACTGTGACGCAGTTATTATCCGGGGCCTGTCCCCCCATTGAAATGGCAGCCGCCTGTCCTGTATGGAGGGACAGAAGGAAGTGAGGTAATTCTGCTGATGTTGTGCGCTGTTGCTGGAGGCAGTCAGGAACCGCCATGCAACTCTTCATTGGTTAACATTGGGCCCTGTGGGTTACAGTGGCCAATGGTGATCTACGTCGGCGGTGACGGTATGCACCGCCGTGGACGTGACCACCATTTTCTTACTGAATCCTCACTTGCTACCTGACCTTCAACAGGAGAAGACCTACACTGCATGTCCTGCTGTGACCTGTGTCTGGAACCTACCATGGCCCATGTGACTGGGGAACGGGCCCCTGACCTCACCTCGGCAGCATTGGAGTGACTGCTGGACGGGGTCCTACCCTAGTATGGACTGCTATATGGGCCTCCAGACCAACAGCTGAGTACACTGTGGGCACGGTGCTTGTGGCATGAATGCATGGAGTGGTGTGTGTGAAGGCCTCGTGTAGGGGGGTGTGTGGATGTCCTTTGGGCAGCATATTGGTTGTGTGCTGGGCCATGTGTGTGTAAATGGTGATGTGAAGGGTATAGTGGGCCAAAAGTATAACAGGCAGGACTGTCTGACTGATACTATTTTCCTGTGTGTGTTTGTCTGCAGGTCAGCGCCTATCAAAAGAAGGGTATATGGTGTGCCATCACCAAGGACGTGCGGACCCTGGGGGTCTATGGCAGGTGGAGCACCCAGTGTCAGAAAAGGTGGGAGGACATGAGGCGCTGGGCTTGGAAGATGGCGGAGGCCCAGCTGGGGATGGCCTCCCAATGAGGAAGGGGTGCCGGTCGAACCCTGACCCCTCTGATGGCCCGCATACTGGTGGTGGTCTATCTGGAGCTGGATGGGCACATGAGGGCATCCCAGCAGCCGCAAGGGGATGAGTACAGTGCCCATCATTACAACTTAAGCATAGTAGGGTGGTATCCGGGTGGTGGATGTGTGCCAGTGGGTGCCCCTAGGCCAGGCCTGGCATAGCAGCGTAGGTCCTCTGGTGGGTAGGGTTCTAAAGGGATAATCCTGCTACCTAGCTCGTAGGCATCCACTACTGGCCAGGGCTCCGTGGGTCCCAGGTGAGCTGCATTTGGTGGTGTGTGCCCCTCCCCATGACTTGACTGCTCACTTTTTCTCTGGTATTGCTATGGCATATTGCGTAGGGCTGTGCCTTGTGTGTGAGGGTGCTGTGTACGCCAACTGTGGTGTTGGTGAAGCCATTGACCAGATGTATCCTTTGCCTCTTCCCCGATTCTTGTTTTGTCACCCTGTCCTTATGTGCATTAGCATCATCTGGTGGAGTAGCAGAGGCACTGGCAATGGAGGGAGCTGCATCCCACAGTACCCAGGAGGCAGAGTCCACTGACGCTGAGTGGACCAGTGGGATGGAGGACGAGGGGAGCACCACGGCAGAGACTGGAGGGGACAGTTCAGACACAGATACCTCCTCCGATGGATGCTCCCTGATAGTGGCGGACACCTCTGTGACCACCCCAGCTACAGATACATCCGCCACCTCCTGCACCAGCACTGCCCTCCCAGCAGCCCCTCATCGTGTTGCCTGTGCCAACTCATCCAGGAGGGTTGGCATCTCTTTCGCCCCAGGCACCTCAAGCCCTGCCCCAGTGAGCCCTGCTGCCCTGAGTGAGGAGGTGATTGACCTCCTAAGATCCATCTCTGGAGGGCAGTCAAACATTGTGAATGCCATCCAAGGGCTGGCAGCCCAAATGCAACAAACTAATGCATTTCTGGAAGGCATTCACACTGGCTTGGCGGCCCAACAGAAATCGATCCAGGCTCTGGCCTCCTCTCTGATGGCAGCCATTGTCCCTGTTTCCTTCCGCCCCCCTCCAACTTCCTCTTCCCGATCCCATTCCCCTCAACCCCAACCTATCCCAAGTACACAGGCAGACGTGCATGCACACAAGACAAGAGGGGCACAGGCAAACACAAGCACCACACTGCTGCCAGGAAGGGAAAGGAACCATCCCCAGCTGCTGCCAGGAAGGGCAAGGAGCCAGGGGCAGGGACTCAGACGCAGCCGCCACCACAAACCATGGTTGTGCAGCCGTCCAAGGCTGCAGGGGATGTGCAGGTGCTTCCCCCCACCACCAGCAGCAGCAGCACCACCACTAGTGGGCAGCTGTCCGAGGCTGCAGGAGATTGGCCGGAGCTTCTTACCACCACCACCAGCATTAGCAGCATCACCACCATCAGTGGGCAGCCATCCGAGGCTGCAGGGGATGGGCAGGAGCTTCCCCCCACCACCACCTACAGCAGCAGCACCACTACCACCACTGAGCAGCTGTCAGAGCCGGCGGATGGTATGCAGTCCTGGCTCCATGGACTGCTGTGCGGCCTGCCCCACCAAATCCAGTGGGTATGTCTCCCACCTGAGATACTGTGACCTTGCACTCCCCAGGATCAAGAGCACAGATCACAATGCCCCCTTCAGAACTAGTGAGTAAGACTCCCACCAACCCCATCCTACCCAGGATCAAGAGCACAGGGCACAATGCCCCCTCCAGAACTAGTGGGTAAGACTCCCACCAACCCCAGCCTCCCCAGGATCAAGAGCACAGGGCACGATGCCCCCTTCAGAACCAGTGGGTGAGTCACCCAGCAACCCAACATCCCCAGGATCAAGAGCACAGGGCATGTTGCCCCCTCCAGAAGCAGTGGGCAAGTTACCCACCTGAGAGACTGTGGTCTTGCACTCCCAGGACTGAGCAATGGGCATGTTGCCCCATCCAGAGCATGTGGGCAAGTCACCCACTTGAGAGATTGTGGCCCTGTACTCCTCAGGACTGAGCAATGGGCAAGGAGCCCCCTCCAGAACCAGTGGTCTTTTCCATCTGCCGGCTGAGGTGCCCCCCATTTCCCGCCCCACTGAGGTGCCTGTCTATTTTCCAAATGATGCCCCTGCAGTGTTCTCTCCATGTTGATACTGGTGACAAGTGGGGCCTTGACTTTGGCCTGTAGCACTGTGGCCCACGCACACTGAGGACTGGGCAGTGTCCCTTGAACTGTACAATTGTAAATATCTGTAACATTGGCTAAGTTATTTTTTTACGGTGTTGATATTATTACACTCACTTTAGTAAATTCATTTTGTCCCTGCATTATTCAGCCGATTTAGGGGGAATAACTTGTTTTCTTGTGCATGTGGTTGTGTGTATGGTGTGTGTGTGGGGTGTGTGTTGTGCATGTGTGTGTCACTCTCTTTTTCCTCCTCCCTACCCTGTGTGATAGGCGGCTGTACTCACCGTCGTCGTATTCGCTGTCATTGGGGTTCGTGCTGGAGCAGGACATAGAAGAGCATGGGGAAGACATGCAGCTCAGGCTCCATGGTGGCGTGGTTGTTCCCTGTGTCTCCAAAGATGAGTCGTTTCCCTTCTGAGCTCAGTTTCCACCAGGCTTTTGTTGTCATTGGTACCTCCCCGGAAGAGGTGGTGGTTTCCTGAGTCTAAATACGATGGGCAGTACTATGACTTCCGTCTGGATGTAGGTGGCTACCGCTGTGGTGCCTGTTGTTTCCGCTCTGGCGGTTGGTGTGGTAAAGTGTCTGTCTATGGGAGTTTTTACTGCCATGGTCATATTTGGCGGTAGTTACTGCCAGCCTGTTGGTGGTATTAACACCACTTCATCACCGACCGCTAGGGTTGTAACGAGGGCCATAATACTGTGTTTTACAGCATTAAAAGAGACCTCATAGCAGGTATATTGACCTCGTAACTCTGTTTCAGAATGCCATGGTTTGAATAGCTGCAGAATAGCTAAGTAGAAAAATTATTTATATAAAAAGCTGTCCACTCTTCTTTTTGAAATGATGGGTCTTAGAAATCCAAAACTACACTTTGTATAAAACTTTCCTTTACATCTGTATCTGTGACAGAAACACTTGCCACATCTATGTGTTTGGAACTGCAAAACTTGCTGTCATAGTCTTTTGTTATCATTGTCATCCGGGATGCTGTATGTAATATACTGTTCCAAGAAAGACAATACACAGTCACCAGTATCAGTACCACATTTTAGTGCATCCTTTATCCATCGGATCATGTGTGTGTGAGGAGCACCTCTTGCCTGGTTTACTTTTCCTCAAAAAAGTCTGTGACCTCTTCAAAGGAGGACTTGTTTTATTGCATATAAAAGCCAACATTGTTTAAACTTGTGATTGAAATACCTACATTTGTTATCAGGATGCAAAGAACAAATTTCTTTCCTTCAAAAGGATATCATCAATATTACAAGTTGCTTCTCGTCGAAATTGTAGTAAATTGTCCCATGCATACTGTGCACAACTGTTACAAACCAAGTAGGTGGACCTAAGTTTCGGAGTAAATATTTAAGTTCATGATGACGGTACCAGCATTCATTTGTTTTACATTGACATGTCTTTGAATTAATTAAGTTATACTCCAAATTTTCATCCTTCCCTTGTATTTTATCAAGAAAATCCCTTGCAGAAAGATTTTGTAAATTAACTCCTTTCTTAAGAATATGATTTACAGCAAAAGAGAGTTCTGACAAGTCACTCTCAAATAGCAGATTAAATTTATAAGGAATACATTGATAAAACAAGTATAGTCTTGTTGATCTAAATTCACTTGCTGGTACTTGCACAGGTCAATCATCGTAGTGTCCACCTACTCCTGTAGGAAACACGAGCGGAAAGCAATGAGCCACTAAAAGTTTTCCCCCACACTCATTAGAGCTCCTCTAGCTTGTTTCATCTGAAACAGATCAATGGCATCTGCAGTAGTATCTTGTGAATGAAGTGGATGAATATTATAGTGTTCACATATTTCTTCTGACTTCTGACTTCTCCTTATCTACTTTTTCTATTTGTCCACTTGATTGTAGTATTTCATCATCAACACAACTCACATCTCTAATAATATCAACATTTTTGTAAATAACATTGTTTTGTTTCAAATATATAGTTCCTTTTTTGCTTTATTCACATTCACTAACTCTTGCCAGATATTCCAACTTTTTGTGGGCACTACATTTACTGGAATAATGAGAGGTTCATCCACATCTTTCTCAATACCCACAGTGTCAACATTGTCCTTGATATATAAAACAAAATACACAAGTCTTCCTTTAAGTCCTTTCTGTAGTTCTGTTGATGGCAGTTTCCATGTGATTGGCTCCGTTCTAATAATTGCTAGAAATGGGTGCACAGATTGATTTATACACATTTAATTGATTATGTTCTTCTGGAATTGGCACCAATTCTAATCTATTATGAGTTGCTCTAGCTAGCTTTATATTATTCTCCACTTTGTCATATCAATTCTTACATATTGTTTCTTTCGTGTCTAAATCAATTAGGAATAGATATGCACCAACTTTCTTCCACTCACCATTGCTGGTTTCTTCAGTTTTAGAAAATAGAACTACTTTACGAGTTTTGTTTTTGTAATAAGTTTGGTGACAACAAACACATACATACTCAGGTTTTTCAGACCACAGAGTATTGAACTTTTCTATATCCTTGTGTAAATGTTTCAGTACTCATCTGTCTATCCACTTATTCTACAGCTCTCAACACTTCCTCCTCATTTTGTCTATTATCTTCTTCAAGCCCAAAGAAACTGAACTGAATGTCATCGGAAACGTTCTCTATTTCTGCCATACTTACATAGAACAGAGGTCTATTCAAAGCTCCTAAACATAAAGCTGGAACTTTTACATTAATAAAGTCTTCCAACTAGATTGTACATTTTTTAATGATGTACAGCTAACATTCTAAAGTGTTGAAAAGTGCTTTTGCACACTTTCTTTGAAAGCCATGGTAATACATGACCTTGTAAGTTAGTGTATTTTCTAATTTTGCATGGATCTAATTCTTGAAGCATCTTAATTTTCTGTTTGAAACTCCTCCATGAAAAATTCCCTTAGATAATTTTTCAATTTAGCAATTGATTCTGATGAACAGTGCAAATACTTCTACACTCCCACTTGTACATAAGACTTAGGCCTACCTTGTACTTCTTCAGATATCACTTGTTCTACATTCTTAGGAACTATCTGTTCTTTTTTTATGGGAGTGCAATCCTTCACTTCATAGCAATGGCCACTTGTGTCAACTGCATGCACTAATGTGTTCTCTTCCAAGTAGCTCTCTTCATTAAAACATGGTTCTGTGCTAGATGTGTGTACCAATTCCCAATTTAAAGCTTTACCAAAATTACTTTATTAATAAGCCTTTTCCTTAATGTTCTTCTCCTCATGCAGACTACGATTTTGTCTAGTGTCTTTATTCTGTTCAAAATTAGGAGAAAAAAAATCATTTTCAAAGCAAATGCTTTGTACACTATACTCTCAATAAGTTGCTTCTGCTTTATCATAGCACTTATTTTTCTATACTTTATCTTTTTCCACAAATGTTGCATTGCTCTAGTTCGAAACATTTTTACTCTTAACCAGTTTTTGTCTCCAGGTCAACTCCTTCCTTTCTTGATTCCATTTTCTACTTTTGCCAGCTGCAATCCTTCCTCTTTATCATTTAATTTACAGCTCTTCTTTTCATTGGACAATTGTTTTCAGTTTGCAATTTTCTATGTACTTTTTTTAGAAAGTCCTTTGTGCCCTTAATAGCTGTTCTTTTGTTCTTGTCCACATTGTCCACCTTATCTGGCTGTCAGTTTGAATTAGGTAGAATCGTTTCCTCTGTTTCCTTATTCTTTGCATCTTATTAAGCATTTGGAATCTTCTTTTTCCATTACAACTGAATATCTGCAAATCAAATGAAAAATAAATGTACCTCTATAGAAAACAGTATAAAATTATATACTAGAAACAATTAGCTCTGCCAGTGTGTTCACTACCAAATGCATGTGTCTTAGTGATTATTCAATGGAGTAATACATTATTCATACCATAGTGTACTTTAGCACTCTACAATGTTATTTTTAATGTCAACTCAAGGAAGGACTAAAAATGCATACTCTGAAGTAGTAGGGCGAAGTCAAGTTTTAACGAGTAGTTGTGTAAGTGTATATGGCTGACTAGTTTATGTAAGCACCTGCCTAAATATTTGCATGAGTGTATGAGTCCCTCATTAGTATTCCATCAGATATTTAAGTAAATATAAGACTATATCACTGGTTCCTTTACTAACTCTGTGAATCTGTAAATGTGTCTCTAAGTAACTCTATAAATAAGTTACTTGCTGTGTTGGTAGGAGCAATAGTATGTAACTGTATTCAATTCAATCTGATACTGCTGGCTACTTAACTACCACATAGGTATATACTTGAACTTACAAGTAACCTTCTCACTATCTGTCTAAAGCCAAGATAAAACTATGTGTATTGATGTAAGACTGGATGTGAGACTTTTTGTCTGGATGTGAGATTGGGAGTCAGAATATGTAGGCGTGAGATTGATTGTGACAGACTCTATTTAGGTGTGGACTGGGTGTGACAGTGTCTGTATTTGTGTGACACTGTCTCAGTGTGGGCATGAGTGTGATAGTGTCTGTTTTGCTATGAAATGTATGTGAGAGTGTCAGTGTGGGTGTCGGAGTAGACAGTGACAGTTTGCCACAGTGACAGTACAGCTGAGATTCTCTATATGGATGTAAAAGTGGGTGGAATATAATTTGTCCTAGTGTGAGACTGGGCATAACAGTCTTTCTCTAGATGTAACAATGGGTGTTTGAATGTTTGTGTGGATGTGAGATTAATTGTGAGAGTGTCTGTCTAGGTATGACAGGGAGTAGCAGATTGTCTGTAGCAGGTGGTCAGTATATATGCTAGAGTGAGTGAAACAGTGTCTCTCTGGGTGAGATACTGCTTTTGTGAGTATGTCTTTGTGAGAGTGGGTGTGAGAGTGTTACTCTGTGTTTGAGATCGCATATGAAGTGTTATTTCTGGATGTGAGAGTGGATGTTAGAGTATGTCTGTTGGGATGACAGTGTGTGTGTCAGTTTATCTGCCCTTTTGTTAATAGCTATACTAAATAGCTACATAGTATGTGTGTGGATAGCTAAGTAGGTTGTGTTAGTATTTGGTACATATCTGAATGAGTGTATTAGTTCCTCTTTTACTATACTACCATATCTTTAAGTATATATGGTGAGTAAAGGAGTATGTGAAGGTGAGTGCAACTTCTGTCATTCCTGCTAGATACATACCCGCTATCTTGGTGTATACATAAATTTTATTTTAAGGATTCACAAGTAGGCTTTGTAATGGCAAGTTCAGAAGAATGTCACATTGATCTCAAGTAAGTCGACCATTAATGGCAATCTTTTCAACTTTGCTTTCAAGGTTCAATCACAAAGTTAATCATAATCACTCTTTCACATGTACGTTATGCTATACATGTTCTCACTCAATATCATAGTTAACCTTTTCCCACACTCCTCAAAAGATAGCCCAATCCCATTCCAGCTTTTGCCAGATCCGCAGATCCTCCGCAGCACTCACTATGGCTGCCCGTGTAACTCTGTGGTTGGATCCACCGATCCATGCGGGACAACAAAGTTTCTTTTTAGTATAGATTTTTAAATTTTGCTAATACATCTTCCAATAAACAAACGTATGTCACATAAACATAGTCTAAGCACTTTTTTCCCAGCAGACCTGTAACTACCAAGTTACAGTTTAGTCTTTTTTATAGCATTCCCCCATGCCCCTGCAGCTGAGCTGAGCAACATAGTTTGTAACATTCTCTCGCAGCAGTAGGTCACAAGTTCATAACAGTTTCTGCAAGCACCATGCTTACATTTGAAAAAAAAATTTGTGGTTGATATTTTCAAATAATACACACATCACAAACAGCAACCTTTTTTCTGCTTTCTCAAAAACCAATCCCACATCTAGTTTCGTTTCTCACAATATCACTACCTATGTTTATATACCAACAAATTTAGAACAAACAATAAAAACTGTTATTTCAAGTTTTAAGTAGTACCTTCTACTTTGAACTATGGATGTAGGAGGGTATGTCAGGGTGTGACAGTAGGTGTGAATGTATGTCCTTGGGTGTGAGTGTGTCAGGGTATGAGAGTTGGTGTGAGAGTGTCTGGGTGTGGGAGTGTATGTGACAGTGTCTGGGTGTGAGAGTAGTTGTGGGTGGGGTGTTGGGGTGCCAGAGTAGGTGTGAGAGTGGCTGGGTATGAGAGTGGGTGTCAGAGTATCTGTCTTAGTGTGAGAGTGGGTGTAAGGATGTCAGTCTGGGTGTGAGTGGGTGTGGGAGTGGCTGGGTGTGAGAGTGTCTGTCATAGTGTGAGAGTGCAGAAAGTGGGTGTAAGAGTTTATGTCTGGGTGTGACAGTGGATGTGAGTGGGTATTACTTGATGTGAGAGTGGGAGTGAGTATCCGTATTGATGTACAAATGGGTGTGAGAGTGTCTCTCTGGATGTGAGTGGGTGTGACAGTCTCTTTCTTGGTGTGAGAGAAGGTGTGAACGTGAATGTCTGGGTGTAAGAGTGAATATGAGAGGGTATGTCATGCTAAGGGAGAGGGTGTGACAGTGTCTCCATTGATGATAGACTGGGTGTGAGAGTATGTCTGGATGGAGAGTGGATGTGAGAGTGACTCTCTTGGTGTAAGAGCGTTTGTAAGACTGTCTAGCTGGGTGTGAGCTTAGGTGTAACAGGGTATGTCTTGGTGTCAGAGTGTCAGTATGAAATTGTGATTGTGTGTGATAATACTTTATCTCTATATATTTTTTTTTTACAGTTTCCGAGATCCACGTATCCATCTGCTGGCCTCAGCTTGGCCCCCTGTGTGAAGCCACGGGTGGATCTGTGGATTTTGGAAAAAGTAAAAAAAATATATATATATATCACCTTGTGGCGGTCACAACTAGATAGTTATAGTAAGGTCCTAGTTTCTATGGAAAAAATGTTTTTGGTTTTGCTAATAACTCTGGAGCTGTTTTTGATGATGCTTCACAAAATCTTTCAACAAAATACAACACTCACTTCAGTGTCTGTCTGGAAAGTTTCCATGTGATCTGTCAAGGAAGGGCTGAAAAATGGAGGGGTCCCAAAAAGCTTTTTCCCCATGCACTTTTCCATAAGAATTTTGAACAGGAATTGAGCCCAAACCACTGGACAGAATTATACCAAATTTGGCAGAAAGGTAGCTCTTGGTCAATAAAGCGCCTTTTATATTATTTGGTGTACGTCTATTTGGTCGTTTTTGAGAAATTAAAGAAAAAACAAACTTGTATATATAGGGATGCAAAGGCTCAGTGAACCCTCACAATTTCATGCTAAGATCTGATTGGCTGCCATCACTTTAACAAGGAAGTGTTGGCACTCATGTTGGGACTTGGCTTCAGTGAAAAAACAAAGGTTAAAGTAACATTGTTATTAGGTTTGGTAATAAAATTTTAACATATTGTTGGGAGGTGGTTTATTAGTAGGGGAATGTAGGTACCTACAGCTAGTAATAACACCACAGTCTCAAATAAGGTTCATTCAAGATTTCAATAAATTAATCCTTGCTCACCCCTTGGTAGCTTGACTCTGAGCATACAGGCTTAACTTAGGAGACAGGTGTGTAACATTTTTAAAAACAATACAGTACATACGTAGGTCACAACAGACAATACAAATGTATAAAAATAGAAAATACTTCTAGGATTACAATGGCAACAAAAATAACCATAATCCAATGTAAGGAACTGGAGATAAGATTTTTATAGATTAAAAGTAAAACTTGTGCTTAGAAGCAAAAAGAAGCAAATAGCCCTGAAAGAGTTGAAAAAGATCATGCTGGACCGGGACAAAGTGAAAAGTTTCAGAGGCCCTTGATGTAACACTTTCACACTTATTGTTCTTGATGCAAGTCCACAGCACCAGCCAAGGGTTCAGAAGCTCTGGTTCGCCTCTTGGGTCTGGGACGACAGCTCCCACAGTGCACCTGGTCAATCCAGGTTATATCCAGATGAAGCACTTTTGTACCTGTTGCTGATCAGGGATCCTTTCAGACAGGCAAAGTCCTTTTGTTGAGAAGCCTCATGAGTGCATCAGGTGTAATCCTTATGTGTGCAGTCCTTTCTTGTGCAGTCCAATAGTCCAACAGGGAAGTACTTCTCCTCCAGATATTTATTTTGGATCATTGAGGATCCACAATACCAGTCAAGAGTCCAGATGCTCTGATTTGCCTCTTGAATGTTTGGAACTACATTTTTCATAATGCACCTCATCAATTTATTTATAGTCGAAGTAAAGCTGTTCAGCTGGGCTTGTCTTGGTGGAGGTAATGCAGGTGACATCTTGAAGCTCCTGGGTACCTGTTGCTTTCAGGGTGTACACTCCTTAATCCTTTTGAAGCCAGACAGAGTCCTCTTTTGTGAAGCCCAAAGTATGCAGCAAGTGCAGTATTTATGAGTGCAGTCCTTTTGTGGTGCAGACTAGGGGTTCAGCAGGGTAGTACTTCTTCTCTTGATATTTCCAGGCAGGGTTCTAAATTGCAGGGTAGCTCTCCATATTTATACAGGCTTATGGGCTGGCAAAAGTGATGGCACCTTGGACCATTCGGGTACAGGGTGTCACCCTCTGTGATGACAACTTCCTTAGAAGTGGGGCATATTTTTGTCCCAGTAAGCACTGTTTCACATAAATCCAAAATGGACAAAAATCACTCCTGAATGTTCAGGTCTGGCTAATCCCACCCACAGGTGTGAGTAAATTTCCCATACACTCTCTTTCCAGCCCCTCTTCTAATTCAATTGCAGGGGCTCCCATCTGCCTGGGGGTACAGAATAAGGGTGTGGGCATGGTGTCCTGCATTATCTGCTCTTCTCTCTTTGAAGACTGGTTTGGCTACCCAGCCCCTTCCTGTCCTTGTATCAGATCTCCTCCCACCAGATGCCTCCTTAATCTCAGCCATGGACACTTCACACCTCATCAGAGCAGCACAGCTCAGCCTGTCAAAGACTCACCAAACAGGACGGGCTGCTAAAGGGCTGATTTTATTTAACTTTAGGAAAAGAGTTGTAAAACTATTTTACTGCAATAATTATGATAACTCTAACCTGGAAAAGTTGTATTGTAGCTCTAATTTTCAATAAAGCCTTTCCATGTTAGTTTATGGAGTTAGCAGTGCCACAAGGGGGAAAAAAATAAATGGGCAATTTTTCCCTCACTATTTTTACAATGGCCCCTACCTAAGGCTTTGGAAGTACGTTTAATTCTAAGGAATTGGAGATAGTTTTATTTTAAAAGCAGCCTGCAAGGCAGGGCTTGCCTTTAAAATGACACCAGGCAACACAGCAGTAGACACTTAGGTGCATTAAATCTACTAGGCCTCTAAACCTACATTCGCTGCCATATACTCAAGACTTATAGGTAGGTGGTCAGTATCAATTATAGTTGCACCAAATTACCATATACCTTTAGCACTGGCTCTGGGCCTGGTTTGCTGAGCCCAGGGCAGAACCAGAGTCAATAAAGACCAGTATCAGTCAACCCCAGGTGCAAAGAGTGTGGGGGGGGGCAGTGCAAAACACCGTGTTTCCTCACACATTTGTTAAAACAATCAGAAACTTACTGGGAAAAAAATGTCTAACATGACATTAGAATTAGGTTTGATAGCAGGATCTTAACAAATGTTTAAAAACTCCAGAACTTCACTGAGAAAAACAAAGAAAAAAAAGCAGTAATTCTTGCAAAACATAAAAGCCAATTAAATTTACCAGTTATATTTAGTGAACTAACCATATTTTGCACTCTTGTTATGCACTACTTAAAACCCAAAACATTACACCACTCCTGACATGTTAAATGACATACTTGATGACATCAGTGAAAACCACATTTTAAATTGAAGTTATAGTTTGGTAACACTATCTTAACATAAATTCAAAATATGAATTAACTGAAAAAACAATATTCTAGTTGGGTCAGATGATTAGCTTTTAGATTTCTCCTCTTGCCATGTGAGTTTACCCACTTGGCAAGAGGACACATCTAAAAGCTAATCATCTAACCCAACTAGAATAGTATTTTGCTCCCTGATAATGCAGATACTCTCACAAAAATAAAATCTTGGTGTGATACAGGCTCAGTGGAAGTAGATTGATTTGCATTTAGCTAAAAATAAAATATGTGGGGCACATTGGCCACAAATGTAAAAATACAGAAAATATAGCAATGTCATGTTTGGAGAAATAAACACTATATTAACTGCCAACACCAAAGAAAAGAAAAAGCTCTTCAGGAGAACCATTTGGCAGATAGCTTCCTAAGACCATTACCCCAGAACCAGTTAAACATTTTTAGTAAGTGTTGCCTTGTTATGCTTTGTTGCTGACAAAGTCCACCAGGAGCATCTAGAAGCTCAAGAGAAAATGCTGTCCTATAACAAACAAATGTAAGTAGATATATAGCTCTTGTTACCCACTCATTTATCATGGTTGTTGTTAGAAATGGGGTTTCTGGTTGGCTAGGGTATGCACATCAGCCAGGGATAACTTACCCACTCTAGTCAGGGCAAGGGAGTTACACGTCCAAGATAACCCCTGCTCATCCCCTTGGTAGCTTGGCACGAGCAGTCAGGCTTAACCCAGAGGCAATGTGTAAAGCGTTTGCACAACACACACACACACATGTGACGCAATATCCCCACCACAAAGGAAACACAACACCAGATTATATGAAAATATACTGTATTGTACACAACGCAATTATCAGACCAAACAACACATATCAGTACTATCCTGCCACCTTAGCAGTTGTCAGAACGTTACATATTAGTTACTCTGCAAATTAGCAGTAGTCACACATAACACACAGGTTACTCAGTATTCTGCAACATAAGCAGTAGTCAGGAAAACACGTTATTACATCACAGCACTTGTCATAAGAATATCATAAAATGCCCATAGTAGGAACATTAGAAAACATATGGCAAGTTAGAAAAACATTTTAGCAAGCATGTCCATAAAAGGAACATTTGCATACACATATGTAAAAACATCAAACTCAGGTAGGTAATATATGAATCAAACAAAAGTCTGTAGAAAGAACTTTGGATTGCAACTATATTGGTCCTTTAAACAGTACCTGGTTGGATGAAGGCACCTCCAGTGCCTAGAATGCGAACAATGGGGCCCCCGGCGCTACTATGCGCAAAACGGGGGCCTCCCTTATACTCTGGGTCAGAGTAGGGCGACATGCACCTCCTCTCTTTTATAGACAGGCCCCTCCGGGGACCGTGATTACTGGGGGCCCCCCAGGGCCTCAACCGGCCCTCACGAGAGGGGCCAAAGCCAGCAAAAACAACTTAGGGCAGGAGGGGGGCACCATGCACCCCCTCTGGTTTAATGACAGGCCCCTCCTGGGACCTGCGATCTCTGGGGCCCACCCGGGCCTCCACTGGCCCTTCCACCAAGGGGGGGGGGCCACAATAATGCCCGTTTTACCTAACAGCAGAAAAGGAGCGTCCTGCTCCTAACGCAGAGGCCAGGGGGCACTCCCCGCGCCTTCCCCTGGTCCTGCCGTGAAGCCACAAGAAGATTGGACCCCTCCTGGAGCCCGAGCAGACACTCGCCTGCACCCGATGCGGTGCACGAGTGTTCTTCCAGCTTCCCGGGCCGCTGCAGTGAACTTATTTAAAGGGGCACAATGCAGCCAGGAGCCTACGAGCTCCCAAGGCTCCATAAGCGCGCTGCAAACCACGGTGAAGCACCGCTCGTGAAGAAATGGATGCAGGTGTCAGGGGCCACAGCAACCTGCCCCTGGGGAGCAGAATCTTAAGACAAGGTCCTCAGGTGGAGGGCCCAGCTACAGGCCAGCACAAGGGAAAGGCAGCAAGTGGCAAGTCCTTAACAGTGACCAGGCAGGTCGCAGGTCAGCACAGCAGCAGCAGTCCATGGCGGTTTCTGGTGAGTCCTTTCAGCCTTTGGTGTCCAGTTCCAAGATGATTCCAAGAGTCTCCAAATTGTGGGGAAAATTCCCCTGTACTTATAGTCAGTTCTTACAGTGTTTTACAATGGTAGGGAGAGGAGGTTCCAGCCAGTTACAACTGGTTCTGGGAGTGCCCCCTCCCTCATTTCAGCACAGGCTCCCAACGTCAGTGGGGGGTTAACGACCCTATTGTGTGAGGCCAGGGCACAGTCTTTACAAATGCAGGTGTGCCCCGCCTCTCCCTTCTCTCAGCCCAGGAAGACTATTCAGTATGCAGATGCACCTCTGTGAAACCTCCACCCTCCCTGTGTACAGGCTGTCTGAAAAGTATGCACAAAGCCCCAACTGTCACTCTGCCAAGACGTGGATTGGAGTCAAGCTGCAAAACACCAGTCATAAGAACAGATAAATGCGCACTTTCTAGAAGTGGCATTTCTGTGATAGTAATAAAAAATACACCCACACCAGTAAGCAGCATTTATATCACCATCACAACCATACCAAACACGCCTACGCTACCCCTCATAAATCAGACAATACCCCTTATACATAAGGCAGGGCATTTCTAATGCAATCCTACGAGAAGGCAGCACTCACAGCAGTGAGACACCAAGTTAGGCTGTTTGCCACCACTAGGACATGCCATGCAATGTGGCACATGTCCTGCCTTTCTACATACATGGCACCCTGCCCATAGGGCTAGCTACGACTTACATGTAGTAAAAGGGGAGTTCTGGGCCTGGGAAGTAATATTAGATGCCAGGTCCCTGTGGCAGAAAACTGTACACACAGGCCCTGCACTAGCATGCCTGAGACAGGTTTGAAAGTCTACTTCAGTGGGTGGCGCAAGCAGCGCTGCAGGCCCACTAGTAGTATTTAATTTACAGGCCCTGGGTATAGAGATACAACTGTACAAGGGACTTATAGGTAAATTAAATATGCCAATTAGGTATAAGCCAATCATACCAACTTTAGATGGAAGAGTACCTGCACTTTAGCACTGGTCAGCAGTGATAAAGTGCTCAGAGTCCTAGAGCCAACAGCGAGAGGTCAGAAAAACAAGGAGGAAGGAGGCAAAAAGACTTCGGATTACCCTGCATAAGGCAAAAAGTCCAACAGTTGTTTTCAAAGAAAAGACCATAGTGTGTTGCTGTAACTTACGGTGATGCACAATCCCAGTAATAGAAAGCCAATACAGAAATCTAGACCTGATTACCTATTCTGGGAACGCATGTCACCCCGTCACTAATTTGCACTACTGCAACTCTTTGCTCAGTCCCCTAGTGCTAATTGAGTTTTAGTACATGTGATCAAATAATTAAAAGCCTATTTTCCCAAGAGAGTGGTTGGCTTGTACACATATGATGTCTTTTTCTGCTATTTGAAGACACAACCCTGGATTAATTAGTGCCTTCCTTACAGAGCATTCACTGAGGTGTTAGGAAGAGGATACAAAGGGGCAGCTTTCATGTAATGGGTGGTTGTACTCCCTCAGAAATGTCTGGCACTCAATGCTGCAGTGTAGACGGTCAAATTAGTGTAGTAAGGACCACCACAAACTATGGGGCCTCATTTTATATATTTTGTTAGTTCTACTACAATAATACTACTAACATACTACAAAATGCAATTGACCTCTATCTCTCCTATATTAATGTGCAGATATTGCCACCATGTCTGTGGAGAACTACACCCACTTAGGGATATGTTTTAGTAGTAAATGCAATTGGGAGAGGAAGAGACAGAAAAATTAGAAATATTTACAACTAAAGGAAAGGGGTTTTGGGAGGAGGGGAGGACTAGGGAGGAACATGCATCTACCCAGCAAAGAGTAATGCCCTTCCTATTTTCAAATTGTACTGCTAGATTTACTACAGCCAAAAATAACCCCCCAAAACATATTAAATGTGCTTTAGCTTGGAGCTAGACCATATCTAGCACCTCCCATGATCACTCACAGGTACTGCAACACACTTCATAGCATAGGATACAATGTTTACATAAAGTTACCTATTTTTAGAAATACCAAATATTTGTTAATGTTAAAACATAAAAATAGATTATTACAAATATTTTATTTTATAATAATGTAATTTTTTTCAATTAAAAAAGTATTGTTATTCTGTAACCAGTGACATTATAGTAATTTACTTTTATACATAGACATTAATGTTATTAAATAAACAAACATTTTACTTGATTTGGATTTATTTAAAAAAACATTAAAAACTAATTTGAATTTAGAATAAATATTATTAGAATGCCTTTTAAAATGTAGTTAATAGTATAGTAATATTTTAAAAAAATGTTCTGCCTTGAAAATACATTGCAGAAGTATCCACCACATGTGTGGAAACTCTCTTCATTGTAGTAACACTAGGGTTGTATTTGATGTTTTTATTGATTCACTGCCTGTTTCAGGGGGTGTGGCTATGTAAGTCTATACCAATAGTGAATAACCAAAATAAAAAGTTACGCTAAAATGTAAGACTGGAACATTGTCTTTTTGGTCCATATTCATGAAGCTTTTAATCTTATTCATAGTTAATAGCCATGGGCTTCAATTGAAGCGAAATGACAACCACTCTGTTCTCTCTGGTTGTGCAAAAGTCCATACAATACTAAACTGCGCTAAAGTCAGTCATATTTTTACTCTGCAGATAAAGTCAGCCTTAGAAGTACACACAACAACTTCACAATCCATACAAATCAGCCTCTGAAAATAAGGTTGATATCACAGTTTTAATCCACAATAAAAATTATGTTTAACAATTAAAATAGTATTGATTTCCATAAAGGCATAGCATGTCTAAAAATGCAAAACAGAGCAGCAAACAACTTGAATAGGATGTGACTATAAATAATAAAGGGCAGGTTTACACTAAAAAAAACCAGATGATTTAGGAATTGGAACCAGATAGTGACAAACAAAACGCAGCTGTGTCAGAGGTGAAACTTCATCAGACATGCAAGGCAGATCAACGCTATATCATATGGGACCAGGGGAAAAGACAAATAACCCTTTATACTGCCTAGCTGAAATCTCATCAGTAACTGCCTTTCCTACTTATTATTTACCTAGGGAAAGGTGATAGACTAGACCAGAGGGGGTATGGAAGAATAAATACTCTTGCACAGTGGGTCTGACCATTTCTACTCCTGCCTTATTGCACTCCACCCACTCACAGGTAGTCTGCTTAAACCTGTTTGTTTCTTCTAGAGTTATTTTAAATGGTGCTGACTACAAGTTGGGTCACCCCAGGTTCTTACATAATTGCTCCACCCTAGGTGACAAGACAAACACTCCTCAGTGTTGTCCCTGTTTAGTGTAAAATGTCTACTAGACCATACTGACAGCCAAAGCAGAACTGGGGTCAATTTATTATGATCTATTAAATACATTAGTCCTAACTACCCTCAAGAAAACTGTCCTTCCAATCAGACTTTTTGAAACTTTTTATTCATTTTCCTATACTTTACCGAAATGGAGATATATGCCCTGATTAATGAGAGATGAGTTCTTTACCAAGTGTGCAGAACATTACTATTAGTAATAACTTTAGGGTCATATTTAACGTTTATATTGTCTTAATCCCCTATTTCAGGGTGTGTGGATATGCAAGTATTCAATTTTGAATAGCTTTGTTGCTCATAAATGTTGAATAACAGAAATAGAAAATTACTCAAAAGTGTAAAACTGGGACATTGTCTTCTTGGTCCATTTTCAGGAAGCATGAATGTATGTCAAACTTTTAACCTTATCCAGAGTTAAGTGCCATGGACTTCAATTGAAGAGAAATGGCAACTACTATGGTTCTCTCTGATCACTGAAAAGTCCATCTGATACTAAACAGCACAAAATATAGGCTTTGTGTGACATTCTATGCACATTCCATCTGTTCTCAGAAACCATATGACTGTGGGCATCACAGGATGTGGAATTCTGTTGTAAACCATCAGTTCTGCATTTTGTTTTCTTTTTGGAAGGAGACTGCTTTTCATTTAAGGGCTGGGAGACAAAGGTGAAGCTTGATGGTTTGTGTTTTTGTAGGTCTTGAGCTTAGTCTGTATTTTAGATTTCATATTTTTACATATTATTCCTCTAACATGAGAATGTGCTGCACAAGCAGTTGGTACTGTGAGCTTTCCAAAACAAGGCAACATTTACTGATGCTATATGTAGACTTTGGGCATAATTCTGAGTTTGGCAGATGGGAATACCCATTCGCCAAACTCCTGACAGGGTGGCTGCCGCCATAGTGGTGACTACCCCACCAGACCTATATCGAGTTTCCTGCTAGGCTGACATGTGGAAACCAAGGTTTCTGCCCATCAGCCTAGCTGGAAACTGATGGCAGCATTGTCTTCGGCTTGAAATCGAGCTGGCGGCAATGCTGTCGCCGCAGGGTGCACCTTCACCTCCGCAATGTTCACTGTCTGCCCAGCTGGGTGCTGGGTAGGGGGACCCCTGTAGTGCCCATGCCAAGTGTATGGGCAGTGCAGGGTTCCCCTTGCGGCCCCCTGCACCTGCTCTCCACCAGTGATAAAACGGAGATGAAAAGGCTGGCAGAGAACAAGGTTGTAATCAGCAGGGTGGCGCTGCATGCAGAACCACCCTGGATGATTGTGACCTCCACCCGCCGTCAACCGGTCAGAATCACCGATCCTGGGGAACGGGGGGACCCTGGCGGTCTTAATGCGGTGGTTGGACCACCACAGCAGCTGCGGTCATGACCTCAACCTCAAAGCTGGCAGTCTCAAGGCTGCCAGCCTTGTAATGAGGCCCTATGTCTCTATATTGTGAAGTTCTTGTTGTTTTTGTTGTTATAGATACAGTCCTACTAAACTCGTAGGAACCGTATATCAATGTCTGCCATCACTCAAGGGTTAGCTGCAAAAGTCACAGTTGCTGTGGAAGCCTTCACACATCTACCCCTGGGGGGGAAAAAGAGGGGGGTTAGGTTGTTTGAGCACTACCAACAGCGTATTTTAAATTTATGCTCTGAGAGGTCTCAATCTCACAAAGCTATATACGTTTTTTGAGATAAAACCATTTTACTCAGTTGGGCTCCTGCACATTGAGATTCTTAATCCTATTGCAACTACTATCTATGAGAGCCATCAGCATTACTTATTTTGGCACCATTAAGATAAGGAGTCTATTCTCTGACTGAAACATGAGTTGCACAATTAAAAATGAGAGGTAGTGATTCATTATACAATTGCATAGGATGTCTGGAGAGTTAGAAAGACACTTAAAAATAACTACTGAATAGGCAGGGAAATGTATTAAACATCTGAGCAAACGATTCTCCCATCTATGGATGAGAGTTGGTCACTGAAAGATTCACTTATGTCCTAAGGGGAATGAAAATAGTATCTGTATGAGAATATTAAAAGAGATGTGACAGCCAGTTATTTATTTATTCTATTATGATAATGCATTTATCTTCAGTTAGATTTTCATGCATTTTCCTTTGGATTTGGATTGTATTCATACTATACTGAGACTAAACCAAGTATATTTGATGCATTTACACCTAGATAATGAAACTTTGGCACGTTTTAATCAGGCATTTAGACTCAAACTTTTAAACAGTTGTGTGTTTAGGCGACGTTATAACTAGTGGTTAAGGTAGTAGCATAATTTGTAGAGATGCATTAAAAAATTCATTCATGAAAACATACACTCACAAATAAACACACAAAACATACATGTACCCAACACCCACAGGCATATAGGACACAGAACACTCAACCTATTAATTAGGTAAATAAGGTAGCCTCTGGTAGTTTGCATTTAGGACAAATTACATTTTTATCAGATGTTAAAAAAGTTCAAATATATGAGTCAAAATCTAGCATTACTGGACGCATGGCAAAAAAAGAGAGTGGACCTCTCACCACATTCTTGTGAATTGTGATCAAGCATTCAGTTTAAGTAATCCAAGCGTGCCACTGATCACTATTATGTATACTTCAGTGTGACGACAGCCCATTTAAAATGAGTATGTCAAGCAGTGGGTCCCCTGCTAACTATGTCATCTGAATTAAACTACACCTGACTGTAAAGCCCCACTCAGGGTGAAACTAATCTTAGTTTGCTTGTGTTATGGTTCTGGGAGAACCTGACCGGACAGTTCCTACTGGAGCAGGGTCAAGACTGATTTTCATATTGCTGGGTCCACACTGAGTGGGCCTATTGTATAAAATGATAATGAACTAGGATGCAGATATTAATAATTACCTGAGGCTGAGATTAAGATAAGCCATTGTGTTCTTGTATATTTCAGTGCAAAGGTCTAAGTGTGACAGTTGTGCCCAGATAAGGGTCCCATGCTCACTGTGCCACTGGAATTAAGCTACACCCAACTGAAGAGCCCCAGACAGAGAGAAAAAAGTATTTAGTTGCTTTTGTTACAATTTGGGAAGGACCTGGTCTGCCAGTTTTGGCGCTAGATTTGTCTTACTGGAGCAGGGACAAAGGTCATTTGCAAATGGCCAGGCCCAAACAGAAGTGGCATTGTGTGCAAAATAACAATGAACTGTTATGCAGCATGAGTAATTAATAATGCCATAGATTAATTAAAGCATTCCACCCATCACTTTCGTGCATACATCAGTGAGATGCCCTACGTGTGATGTTTATGTACAGATAAGGGTCCCAGGTTCACTGGACTACAGGAACTAAGTTGTAACCAACTGAAGAGTCCTAACTAAGGCAAAACTGGTGTTGGGCTACTTGTGTTCTGATTTCGGAAGGAGCGGGCCTGGCAGTTCTGACTTGACAGTCATATTGGAACATGGTCAAGATTGACTTGGTCCAAAATTAAATGGCATAGTGTGCAAAATAATGATGGACTGGAATGTAATCTCAATTATTATCTGTAGCTATGATTGTAGGAAAGTACCCTATTTTTGGCATTTTACCCCCAATTTCTGCATGATGTCAGTGTGTTTTTGACTGTGTCACTGGAATCCTGCTAGTCATGAGCCCAGTGCTTATGGTTTATGGACAGCTTGTCAGTATGCTTGACTGTTTTCTAAATTGTCACAGGAGTCCTGCTAATCAGGACCCCAGTGCTCATGGCCTGTGTTTCCACATTTATCCTTACATACGAGTAACTCAGTACTTTACTCCAAATTGGCATACTGGTCCTCCCTTATAAGTTCCTAGTATATGGTCTCTAGGAACCCAGGGCATTAGCGTTCCAGGGGATCCCTAAAGGCTGCAGGATTTCTTTTGCCAATCATAGGGAGCCCATGCAAAGTCTTCTACAGGACTGCCATTGCAGCCTGCATGCAATGGTACATGCACTATTTCATAGCCATTTTCACTGCATCAGGTCACTTATAAGTCACCTATGTATCAGGTCTTCCAACCCTGAAGGCAAGGTGCAATGTACCTGTGTGTGAGGGTACCCCTGCACTAGCAGAGGTGCCCCACGTCGTCCAGGTCCATTTTGCAGGACTTTGGGAGTGCAGGGATGCCATTTGACGCTTGCACTGAACATAGGTGAATACCTATGTCCAGCTTCACAATGGTAACCCAGAATATGGCCATCTAACAACTGGGAATTGTACCCCAATACTGATTCTAGTATTAGTTGCACAATTCCATGCACTCTGGGTGCCACACTATGGACCCCCAGTACTGCCATACCAGCCTTCTGAGGTTTTCCAGGCAGCCCCAGCTGCGGCCACCTCACAGGCAGGTTTCTTGCCCTCCTGTTGCTTGAGCAGCTCAAGCCCAGGAAGGCAGAACAAAGGATTTCCTTTGGGAGAGGGGTGTTACACCCTCTCCCTTTGGAAATAGGTGTTGCAGGCATGTGAGGGGTAGCCTCCCAGACCCTCTGGAAATGCTTTGAAGGGCACAGATGGTGTCCTCCTTGCATAATCCAGTCTACACTGGTTCAGGGACCCACAGTCCCTGCTCTGGTGCGAAACTGGACAAAGGAAAGGGGTGTGACCACTCCCCTGTCCATCACCATCTCAGGGGTGGTGCTCAGAGCACCTCCAGAGTGTTCCTGGGTTTTGCCATCTTGGATTGCAAGGTGAGGGGGCACTCTGTGAGCATCTGAATCAGAGACCCCCCCTGATAGGTGCTTCCCTGGTTAGGTGACCAGTCCCCCTTTCAGGGCTATACAGGGTCTCTCCTCTGGGTGTTTTTTCAGATTCAGATTGCAAGACTCCAACAGGAATCTTCTGTATCCTTTACTTCATCTTCTACTGACAGAACAGCCGCTGACCACTCCAGGAACTTCACAAAACTGCAACAAAGAAGCAAAGATTACTTCTGAAACATTGTAACTTCAGCTCCTGCCACCAACTGCAACAGTTTCCTGCCTGTGCATCCTCTGAGGACTGCTTGTCTTCATCCTGACCCAGAGGAACTGAAGGAATCCCCTGTAGAGTGATGGATTCACTTCCCTGCTTCAGCAGGCACCTCTCTGCAGTGACGATTGGTTGTTTGGGTCCCCTCTCCAGAAGACAGGCATGGACCCAGCAACACAGATGGTAGACTAAAGTGACTCTGACAGTCCCAACGTCCAGCTGACCAACTTTGGTGGGGGTAAGAGCTTGCCTCCCTGTGCAAGACGGTACCCATATTCACCATGTGACTTGCAGTTGCCAAGGCTTTTGTGCAACCTTTCAAGAAGTTCTTTGTGCACAGCACAGCTTAGGCCCCAAGTACTCTATCCTGCGATGCACAGCTTCCTGAGTGGTTCTCCGGCGGCATGGGATTCCTCTGTGTCGGGCTGCATGGACCTCCATTTGCACCTTCTTTGTCCCTGTGCTGTGGGGCTCCTGTGCATGCTGCCTGGTCTTCTGAGGGCTCTCTGAGTTCCTGAGAGCCCCCTCTGTTTCCCCCTCCTGGGTAGGGGCCACCAGGTCCCTCCTTGTTCCGGGCAGCGTCATTTTCCGCTAACCGTGAGCTTGGCGTGTGGCAAGGCTTGTTGGCGGAACCCAGCGACGCAAACCAGATTGCATTCATCCATCCGGTGTGGGACATCTTCTGCACCAACCAGGAACCAGCATCTCTCTTCTTTTGTGCAATACTGACTTTGTCTTCTCACCGGTGGTTCTTCTCTTGCGCCTTCATCCAGGTTAGCAGGGGTTTCTGTTCTCCCTGGACTCTTCAGTGCTTCTTAGACCTGGTCCCCTTCTTCCACAGGTTTTCAGGTCCAGGAATCCATCGTAGGCGTCTTGCAGTCTCTTCTGGTTCTTGAATAATCTATGACTTCTTGTTTGTTTCAGGAAACTTACTGTAATTAACTCCTGCTTTCCTGGTCTTTGTGGTGGGTTCTATTACTTACCTTTGGTGTTTTCTTACACTCCCAGTGCCCCTCTACACAATACACTTGCCTAGGTTGGAAACCGAGATTTGCATTCCACTATTTTAGTATATCGTTTGTGTTCCCCCAGGCCCATTGCAACCTATTGTGACCTATTGTGATTTTCACTGTTTGCACTGTTTTCTGACTGTGTACTTATCTGTTTTTGGTTACTAGTGTATATATTGTGTATATTATTTACCTCCTAAGGGAGTATAGTCTCTAAGGTATTTTTGGCATTGTGTCACTAAAATAAAGTACCTTTATTTTTGTGGTATTGTCTTTCATGGTGTGAGTGCTGTGTGACTACATTGGTATTGCAAGAGCTTTGCATGTCTCCTAGTTCAGCCTTGGCTGCTCAGCCTACAGCTACCTCCAGACAGTCTGTCTTCTACACACTGACTACATTTCACTAATAAGGGATAACTGGACCTGGTATAAGGTGTAAATACCTTTATTACCCACTACAAACTAGGTCAGGCTCCTACAATGAATAATTGAAGCTTCCTACTTCTGCCATAATTTTAAATGGTGCGTAATTGTATTTATTTAGAAGGCTATGCAGAGTCCTGGAATTATTCCTCTGCCTTGATATAATTTAATTATCAACTGTTAGACTTTTCATCCTTGACATGTTCTCCCTTAACTTTTTGCCTCTGTTTCCCAGGTTGTTGATGTGTGTTGGACTCTGATTTTGCTGTTTTTGTTACTCTGGACACTTTACCACTGCTAACCAGTGCTAAAATGCAAGTGCTCTTTTACAAAATGTGTATGTAATTGGTTTATCCATGATTGACATATTTGATTTATTAGTAAGTCCCTAGTACAGTGCACTAGAGGTGCCCAGAGCCTGTAAATCAAATTCTATTAGTGGGCCTGCAGCACTGGTTGCTAAGTACATAAGTACATAAGTAGGTCTGTAATCATGTCTCAGACCTGCCATTGCAGTGTATGTGTGTGCAGTTTTAACTGTAAATTCGACTTGGCAAGTGTACCCACTTGCCAGGCCTAAACATTCCCTTTTCCTACATGTCAGACACCCCTAAGGTAGGCCCTAGGTAGCCCCAAGGGCAGGGTGCAGTGTAAGGTTAAGGTAGGACATATAGGGGGTCATCACAACCCTGGCGGTCTTCAACCGCTAGGGCTGTTTCAATGGATTTCCCCACCAACGGAAGCGCTGCAGTCGCACCACCGGGACTGGTGGTTTCCCGCCACTTTTGTCCCGGCGGGAGTAATCCTCCAGGGCAGCGCTGCTTGCTGCGCTGCCCAGGGGATTACGAGTCCCCCACCCGCCAGCCTTTTTATGGCCGTCTTTACTCACCCACTTGTGGCTGCTGTGATGCCCTCAAGCACCCATCCAGCTCTGGGTAGCCCACCACCACTATGCAGGCCATCAGAGGGGTCAGGTTCCGATGGGCACCCAGCCCTCGTTGGGAGGCCATCTCCTGCTGGGCCTCCGTGGTCTTCTGTGCCCAGCATCTCAGGTCCTCCCACCGTTTCCGACAGTGGGTGCTCCGCCTGTCATACACCCCCAGGGTCCGAACGTCCTTGGCGATGGCAATGGCACACCATAATCCCTTCTTTTGATGGGCGCTGACCTGCAGAAGTAATACAGACAGGAGGACACCATTACACATGCAATCCAGCCTGTCACAATCCCCTTTCCATCACCATTGGCGCACACATCGTCCGGCGCACACCATGTACACCACCACAAGACATTCCCCCCCGATGACACGATGCTTGCACACATATCTCCATGTATCCTTCAGACAAGCATCGTACCCAAGGTGTATTGACCTGTTGGTCTGGAGGGCCATACAGAAGTCCGTGCTGGGATAGGACCCCATTCACCAATCGCTCCAACTCCTCTGCACTGAAGGCAGTGGCCCTTTACCGGGTCACACATGCCATAGTAGGTTCCAGACACAGGTCACTGCAGCACATGCAGTGTAGGAGTTCTCCTGTTGAAGGTCAGGAAACAAGTGAGGAATCTGATGGAAAATGGTGGTCAAGTCTGCGGTGGTGTACACCATCACTGCGGGCTCATCCCCATTGGCCACTGCACTCCACAGAGCCCCATATTATCCAATGAGGAATTGCACGAATCCCTGAATACAGGACAGGCAGTCACCATTTCATGGTGGTGGACAACGATCATATCAACCTTAACTGTGTCACTGCCTAGATTTGCACATACCTCACCATTCCCACTGTCCCATCACATAAATGCACTATGTACACTGAGGTGGTGGTTCCATTGTTCCAATTGTGACAGCCTACTCACCATTGTGTCCCTTAGATACCTTTTGCTGCAGATGAATAGGAGGAGGAGACAAACCCCGTGTCATATATGTGGGTGTGGTGTGTGGGATGTAGTGGAGTGATGGGAGTGAGGGTGAGGGGGTGTGATGGCATGCAGGTCTGGTGAATGATAAGTGGTAAATGTTGACCACCAGTGTCCAGTCCTCTGGCTACTCCAGCGAGTCCCTCACGATGCAGTAATGCCAAGACTTGCTCCTCCCAAGCTGTGAGCTGTGGGGGAGGAGGTGGGGGTCCACCTCCAGTCCTCTGTATGGCGAGCTGGTGCCTTGCTGCCACAGAATGCACATTCCCTCATAGGTCATTCCACCTCTTCCTCATGTCGTCCCTTGTTCTTGGGTGCTGTCCCACGGTGTTCACCCGGTCCACGATTCTCCGCCATAGCTCCATCTTCCTGGCAATGGATATCTGCTGTGCTCTAAACAGCTGTGGCTATACCCTGCCAATTTCCTCTACCATGACCCTTAACTCTTCATCAGTGAAACGGAGGTGTCTTAGTGGGGACATGGGTGTTGTGTGGTGTGTGTTGGTGAGAGTGTGTTGAGTAATGTGGTGGGGTGTGTGATGTGGGGTGCGTGAAGGATGTATGGGTGTATGTGGTGTGTTTGTCTAGTTGTCTCTAATCTGTTCCTGTTAATCTCCTGGCAGTAATCGTTGTTCGTAAAGGGTGGTGGGTAATGTGGGTGTGTGTTTTATGGTGCTGTGGGTGGGTGTGGCGGGTGTATGAGTGTCAGGTGTGTGTTTTTGGTATTGACCAATGTAGTGTTGTTTTGTATTTGGGTGTCCATTCTGAGTGCGGCAGTATGTAGCGCCTATGGTTTACCGCTGTTGAATGTCCGCCGTGGTAATTTGTGGGTCATGATGGGTGGCTGTTGTTTTGTTGGCGTAACAGTATGGGTGTTGGTACTGCCACTTTAGCACTGACCTTTGGGCTGGCAGAATTGTGTATGTGGCAGTATTCTGTTGGATTGGTGTGTGTGTGTCATAATATGGAGAACTAATATTTGCCACCCCGGTGGTATGTTGGCGGCCGTCACCGCGGCAGTAAGAGTGGTTTAACACCAATGTCATGATGAGGGCCTAAGTCACAATACTGAAAATGGCACTATTGGAAAGTTTTTTTAAATTGGGTGCCTGAACAGTGTAACCTTGGTCACATGAATAGGTGTAGCTGGCAGTTGGTCTGTGTGTATTGCCACCAGACAATGAGGCAAAGGGGAGTAGGTGTTGACAGGATGGGCCTTCTCTGACTTGATGATGGACTATTCCCATGAGGAACAGGGTCAAGACTGATTTGCATATGTCTGGGTCCAAACTAGGCTGGCATGGTGAACAAAAGAACAATGAATGGAACCCAGATCTGGGACTGGGGGTGAGTGTTTGCATTGTTCAGCACTATGTCCATCATCCTTTTGTGTTGCTAAAGTGGGTTCTGTGCTCACTGTGCCACTGGATTCAAACTAGTCTGTTTGATGAAGTGTGATACCCTGAAACCGGTCTCAGAATGCTTGTTTCCAGTCCAGGGAGGACATGGCATGGCAGTTGTAACTGGACTGTTCCCATGAGGAACAGGGTCAAGACTGATTTGCATATGGCTGGGTCCAAACTGGGGTGACATGGTGAGCAAAAGAACGATGGATTAAACACAGATCTGTGACTGGGGGTGAGTGTGTGCATTGTTCAGAAATCCGTCCATCGTCCTTTTGTTTTGCTAGAAGGAATGGACCTGCATCTTGATCCTAAGACCACCAGATTGACTCCAAAGACTAGTTGGCTGGCCTCCTGCTCAGACCCTCAGGGATAGAAAAGTCTCTATCTACTTTGAACCCAGCACCTAGACTGTCTGCTGTGAGTCTTGCCCTCCTCCCCCAAGTGGTGCTGGCCCACTCCTAGACCCTAGGAAGGTGCCCTCCCAGCCCAGCTTTGGTCCTTTGAACAGAAACAAAGCAGCACAACACAGTTCCTTGCGGCCGGTTGCATCCCTGATACAGGACCTTGCATTGCACTGAACCACCTCTGGGTGTCAAATCCTCAATGCAGACATTTGCAGTCACAAGACCCCCATTTATGGCATCCTCAACAATGACACTGGACTCTGCATCTCAGTCCTGCAACTTCTTAGGAACTAATGATGCATCTTTGACACAGGAGTTTGCATCGCAGTACTGCGTATTGCAAACTTGCAACTTCCTCAGAACTGCTGCCATGTGAAGCATCCTCGATGTGGGATCTCACAAGGCTTCACAAACCGAGTTTAAGGTACTTTGTTTAGTAGGCCTAACTTGGTCTCTTTAAATAATATGACCCGTGCTCCATTGTGGTTGACCTGAACATTTGACTTTGTCTTGGTCTGGGGTGACCAGATCGAGTTGGCCTTTTGTGCTTCTCGGCACTATTTTTACTTAAATCTTCAAAACTGCATATCTTAGGTTTACTGATTGGATCTTTGTGGTTTTTGATTCAAATAAATTATTTTTCTAAATTGGTGTGGAATTTTTGTTGTGTTTCCACTTTTTTATGTTTGAAGTGCTGCATAAAGACTTTACATATTTGCTCTAAGTTAAGCCTGACTGGTTTTGTGCTAGAGTTAAGCACATGTTAATTCAGGGTTTGTTTGTGTTTCTTCTTGATAAGAATTGTGATTGCTGCTTGAGTAGGGTTTGACCGTCCTCAATCAGTAAGGTATTTTCCACCTGCATTAGATTCCAAAGAGCAGAATCTTTTGATGAGTTTTTTACTAATCTTTCATTTTTATGTCATGAAACCAGATAATCTCTAGGTGTCAATGTATGAAAGTACCATCTTGCCTGGCATGTTACCCCCATTTTTACATGTATGTATGTTTGTTTTTGCCTGTGTCACTGGGATCCTGCTAGCCAGGACCCCAGTACTCATAAAGTGTGCCCTGTATGTGTTCCCTCTGTGGTGCCTAACTGTATCACTGAGGCTCTGCTAACCAGAACCTCAGTGTTTATGCTCTCTCTGCTTTTAAAATTGTCACTGCAGGCTAGTGACTAATTTTACCAATGCTCATTGGCACACTGGGACACCCTTATAATTCCCTAGTATATGGTACCTAGGTACCCAGGGTATTGGGGTTCCAAGAGATCCCTATGGGCTGAAGCATTTTCTTTTGCCAAAAATAGGGAGCTCAGACAATTCTTACACAGGACTGCCACTGCAGCCTGGGTGAAATAACTTCCACGTTATTTCACAGCCAGTTTACATTGCACTTAAGTAACTTATGAGTCACCTATATGTCTAACCCTCACTTAGTGAAGGTTAGGTGCAAAGTTACTTAGTGTGAGGGCACCCTGGCACTAGCCAATGTGTCCCCACATTGTTCAGGGCAAATTCCCCTGACTTTGTGAGTACGGGGACACCATTACACGTGTGAACTACATACAGGTCAATACCTATGTGTAGCTTCACAATGGTAACTCCGAACATGGCCATGTAACATGTCTAGGATCATGGAATTGTAACCCCAATACCATTCTGGTATTGGGGGGACAATTCCATGCATCCTCGGGGCTCCAGCATGGACCCCGGGTACTGCAAAACTAGCTCTCTGGGGTTTTCTCTGCAGCTACCTCTGCTGCCAACCCTCAGACAGGTTTCTGCCCCCTGGGGCCTTGGCAGCCCAGTCCCAGGAAGGCAGAATAAAGGATTTCCTCTGAGAGAGGGTGTTACACCCTCTCCCTTTGGAAATAGGTGTTAAGGGCTGGGGAGGAGTAGCTTCCCCCAGCCTCTGGAAATGCTTTGAAGGGCACAGATGGTGCCCTCCTTGCATAAGCCAGTCTACAACGGTTCAGGGAGCCCCTGCTCTGGCACGAAACTGGACAAAGGAAAGGGGAGTGACCACTCCCTTGTCCATCACCAGCGCAGGGGTGGTGCCCAGAGCTCCTCCAATGTATCCCAGACCTATGCCATCTTGAATGCAGAGTTGTGAGGGCACAATGGAGACCTCTGAGTGGCCAGTGCCAGCAGGTGACGTCAGAGACCCCTCCTGATAGGCTCTTACCTAGTTAGGTAGCCAATCCTCCTCTGAGGGCTATTACGGTCTCTCCTGTGGATTTCTCGTCGGATAACAAATGCAAGAGCTCACCAGAGTTCCTCTGCACTTTCCTCTTCGGCTTCTGCTAAGGATCAACCGCTGACTGCTCCAGGAAGCCTGCAAAGCCGCAACAAAGTAGCAAGAAGACTACCAGCAACATTGTAGCACCTCATCCTGACAGTTTTCTCAACAGTTTCGTGGTAGTGCATACTCTGAGAGCTATCTGCCTTCACCCTGCACTGGAAGCCAAGAAGAAATCTCCAGTGGGTCGACGGAATCTTCCCCCTGCTAACGCAGGCACCAAACTTCTGCATCACCGGTCTCCTGGGTCCCCTCTCATCTTGACGAGCATGGTCCCTAGAACACAGGAGCTAGATCCAAGTGTCCCCGACAGTCCAGAGGCCCTTCTGTCCAAATGTGGTGGAGGTAAGTCCTTGCCTCCCCACGCCAGACAGTAATCCTGTGTACTGCGTGAACTGCAGCTGGTAGGGCTTCTTTGCACTTTAGCAAGACTTCCTTTGGGCACAGCATAGCCCAGGTCCCCAGCACTCTGTCCTGCATTGCCCAACTCGCTGAGTTGACCTCCGACTTCGTGGGACCCTCTTTTGTTGTGCTGAGTTGACTGCCGTGCTCAGATCTTCCGAATGCCTGTTCAGGTACTTCTGCCTGTGCTGCCTGCTTCTGCATGGGGTTCCTGTGTTGCTAAGCACCCCCTCGGTCTCCTCCTCCAAGGGGCGACCTCCTGGTCCTTCCTGGGCCCTGGCAGCAACCAAAACCTTCAACTACAACTCTTGCAGCTAGCAAGGCTTGTTTGTGGTCTTTCTGTGTGGAAACACCTCTGCATCCATCAGCACGCCGTGGGACATCATCTGACTGAAGGAGAAGTTGCTGGCACCTTCCGTTGTTGCAGAAACTTTGGCTTCTTCCACCCAGCGGCAGCCCTTTTGCACCTTCATCTGGGGTTTAGTGGGCTTCTGCCTCCCCCTGGACACTTGTGTGACTCTTGGACTTGGTTCCCTTCCTTTTCAGGTCCTCAGGTCCAGGAATCCATCTTCAGTGCTTTGCAGTCAGTTGTTGTCCTTGCAGAATCCCCTATCTCGACTACTGTCTTTCTGGGGTAGTAGGGTAACTTTACTCCTACTTTTCAGGGTCTTGGGGTGAGGTATCTTGGACACCCTTAGTGTTTTCTTATAGTCCCAGGTCCCTCTCCGCACTACACTAGGCCTGGGGTCCATTTGTGGTTCTCATTCCACTTTTGGAGTATATGGTTTGTGTTGCCCCTAGACCTATTTTCTCCTATTGCATTGTGTTCTACAGTGTTTGCACCACTTTTCTAAGTGTTTTACTTACCTGATTTTGGTTTGTGTATATATTTTGTGTATTTTACTTACCTCCTAAGGGAGTATATCCTCTGAGATACTTTTGGCATATTGTCACAAAAATAAAGTACCTTTTTTTTTTACTAACTCGTATTGTGTTTTCTTGTGATATAGTGCTATATGATATAAGTGGTGTAGTAGGAGCTTTGCATGTCTCCTAGTTGAGGCTAAGCTGCTCTGCTATAGCTACCTCTATCAGCCTAAGCTGCTAGAACACTACTAATCTACTAATAAGGTATAATTGGACCTGGCACAGGGTGTAAGTACCACAAGGTACCCACTATAAGCCAGGCCAGCCTCCTACAGTCAAACAATTGCATCATTCCAGTACTCAGCAGTAGCTCACTTAAACACTAATAACTTAGGTCAGAGGTTTTTCATCTTTTGATTTCTGTTACCCTTGAACAAGCCATTACCGGAAGCTAGGCCCCACCATATGTAAATAAATTGATACAGAAACAAGTATTAATAAATAAAAATGCACAAATTGCTAACTATTTTATGCAATTCAGACTCAGAATTGTAATGGGACACAGTAGTATGCTAGACTTTAACATTTTGACTCATTTCTTTTTAGTCTTAATAAATGCCCTATATTTGTAAATGTGAACCAGTGTTTTATTTAAGTTCACCAATTCTTCAGACTATATTTGGAGACATATCTATAAGCCCCTAGTGCCTCCTTGCTCCACATTAACGTCATTTTTTTAATGCTAATGTGGCACAACGAGGCCAAACTCATCGCACCACACTTGCAAAGTGGCGCAATGCATACAGGCATAATGAATGCAAAGAGGGTGTTCCCCCATTAGGAGGGCCAAAACCTGATACAAAGTAACGAGAACAATAAACCCTAGAATGACACTTCTGCACTTATTTTAATTCTGCCTCCTCTCTACATTGAAATTTTGGTCAGTGATTTTTTCCGAATAGTAGTAGGGATGCAGGTGTAAATTAGTGATAGGCATGGTATCTGAGAACACAACAGGTGCGGAATTTGTTAGGGGGGAATCAAGGTATGTGTGAATGTAGAAAAGGAATGTTATGATGAACTCTGGGTGAGGCCTGTAATTGAGTCTCAATGTTATTTTGTGAACGGTCGAGTGAAATACTGCAGTTGAAAGATTATGGGCCTGATTCAGAGTTTGCAGGAGGGTGTTCCTCCATCACAAACGTGACAAAAATTCTGTCCTCTGCATTACAATTCCATAATAGCCGAGGGAGATCATAATGCGGCAATAGGATATCGATCATGTTTGTGACAGAGTAACCTGTCCATCAAAATCTAAATCTGGACCTATGTGATTATTGTTAATGGTGGATGATTCGTATTGTGTTGTTGAGTGGTTATCAGTAACTGATGCAAAGTGGTGTAATTAAATGTTACTTTAAGTGACTGGGTCTTGGAAGAGTGCAAATAATTGGTTTCTGTGAATGAGTGGCATTTGGTGTTGCTATGCGAATGTGGTGTCAGGGAATTATACATACCAGAGAGAGGGTTGTATGCCTGTAGGGCTTGCAGTTAGAAGAGACTGAGCATTTGACTAATTTTGAAAGACTTGTGGTCAGTTTAGAGATTATTGAGTTTTGCTGAATGAAATGGTGAGTGTGCTGTGAGTGGATGTTAATGTGATGGATAAGGAAGAATACATGGCAAGCAGGTTTTAGATGTGATTTAAATTGAGCACATGGTGCAAGTAATTGCTTGTGCAAGTGACTAAAGTAAAAGGGATGTATTGAGAGTGTAGATAAATGGTGTGGATACTGTAGGTTGCAGTAAGAGGTGCAAATAACACTACGTGACAGGTGAGAGGTTCAAGTTTGTTGTGAATGAGTGGAGAAGTATTGTTAGTGAGGGGTACAGTAATAGACTATTAGAAATGGGGTCTCTAGTTGGCAGAGGTATGCATTCAGTCCAAGTAGGGACTGAATCTCCGGTAACAGGAGGCAAGACAACAAGCCACTGGAGATCACTTGCAGTGCAGGGCAAAGTCCAGCTCTCCTTCAGCAATTTCAAAGAGCAAAAAGCATCAGGGTAGCACAGAGGAAAAGCAGTCCTTCCAGCTTAGCAGTCCAGCAAAGTGACCAGCAGCTGGTCCTCCAATATGGTAGAGGAGTGTTGCCCGCCTGCCAGCAGAGACAAATGAAGAATACATTGATAATAACAGGTTTATTATCATTTTATTTTTTGGTAGGAGATGTGGCTTGGGGGCAGGGCCATAGAAAGAAGGTGGAGCAGTTGTGGGCACTCCTGTCAGTGCACGTGTTTGTTGGTCGGCCATCTTAGGATGGTCAAACCAACATGCACATTGGCATCTCTCCAACCCAGCTGCACTGCTGGGTGGAGAACAACAGCAGGCACAGGCTCCTGGTCCCCCTGGGAGCATGAAACCAGCCTGTTCCACCCAATCCCAATGCTGCTTTCATGGGCATTACCTGCCTGAGAGCAGTGTCTGGATTGGCAAGTAAGTTTTTTTTTTTGTCTTATCATTGATTCCCACCTCCTCGCACTACCAGAATACCTTTCCCTGACCCCAGCTGCAACTGAGAGACAGTTCTCATGTAGCACAGCAATTCTTCTGACAGAGTCAAGTGTTAGGTCCAGAAGTCACTGATTTTGTGGGGTCAAAGTCCCAGTACTTATACCCAAATGTGCCTTTTAAGTAGGGGTGACTTTAAAGAAAGGTCATTGAAGTGCACAATTACTCTTCCTTCCTCAGCCCTTGCTCCAGACTCAGATCAGTAGCAGATAATCAACCCTTTGTGTGAGGACAGACACTGCCTATTGACTTGTACCTGCCATCCCCTCCCTCCCTTCCTGCCAAGAAAGAGCCATCAGAATGCAGTTGAATGCAGATGAGCACTCAGACACACCTAACCTTCCTGTCTTTGTGCTGTCTAGAGTGAATGCACAAAGTGTACCTGTCCCACCCCAGATGGGTATTGGAGACAGGCTGCAGGCACACAAACCATCAAGAGCAGTGAAAAGCCTGCTTTCTAAAAGTAGCATTTATAAAATAGTAATATTAAATCTGTCTTTACCAGTAAATAGGATTTATCTTTACTATTTCAAAGATATGAATCAAGATACATCTACTCCTTTCTAATCGGGAAATACAGCTTAAGACTTTATTAAGTAATTCCCAAAGTTAACCTATGAGAGGAGTAGGCCTCACAGTACAGAAAATAACTTTGGGAGTTTTTCACTGCCAGTACATGTACAACTTAAAAGTGCATGTCCTGGATTAAATTACATAGCACCCTGCCCTGTGGGCTACCTGGGGCCTACTCTAGGGGTGACATATATGTAATAAAGTGGGATTTTTATGCTTGGCAAGGGGTTTTAAATGCTAAGTCAAAGTGCTAGTCAAACTGCACGCACAGGCTCTTCAATTGCAGTCCTTAGACATATTTAGAGGGCTACTTCAGTGGGTGGCACAATCAGTGCTACAAGCCCACTAGCATCATTTATTTTACAGGCCCTGGGTAGATGGTACACAACTTTATAAGGGACTTAAATGTAAATTAAATAGGGTAACACTAACTCTACCATGTTTAGGGGAGAAGCACAAGCACTTTAGTACTGGGCAGCAATGGTTAGGTGCTCAGAGTCCTAAAGCCATCCAAAAGAAGCAGTGAAAATATGAGGCAAGCAGACAAAACGTTTGGGGGAAGCCCACCCTAAGGATGACAGGTCTAAAATAGGCCATGAAGAACATTGCATTGGTGTAAGTAAATGTATGGGACAAGTGTTTCAGAATGGGTCTGGGTTAGTGTTGTTAGTTGGTGGATGATGAGTGATTTGCACTGTTGTAAAAACTGTTCAGTGCGATCTCGGATATGCGGTGTGCGAAGGATGTGAGCAGTAAGGTTATGCTGCACAAGGCAGAAAAAGGATGCACCTGGCTGTGAGACATGAATGAATGGCAAGTGTGACTCTTTATTTCAGTGAGTAATTTCTAACATGATTTTCACTAAAAAGGTGTGAGCAAGTGATAGTGTGAGTGGAGGCAAGTGACTGCATAAATACACATTTGATTGCAGTAGGTTTTGCTTGGACGTGGTGTTTTTGACTGGCGTTGCAGAACAGCTGTAGTTAAATGCAAGTAACTAAGGTCAGTGGTTTGATTAAATGGTGCATATTCTGTGCTCAAAGACGTAATTGAAGACTAACGAGCAGTGGGAAATGGGTAATGTAAGTGCTAGAGGCGAGTGGTGTTTCAAGTGACTGGGATTGAGAAATGTTGTGAAAGTGGTTCTGTGAGTGCCCTAATTATGTAAGTGACAGAACAGTGCAACCAGTGCCCAACAAGTGTGGGGATTAGTTATGTCTGTTGTAAAGTTGGGAAAACATAATGAGCTTCTATGATAAAGTGAGTAATTGTTGCTGAAAGTAAATTATGTCACCCATCTGAGGATGAGTGATTAGTCATACAAGTGGCTCGGTGTGAGGATTGCAAGTTGGTTTTCTCAGTGGATGACGAGTGTTACGTACGGCTGAACGATACATTGCGCTTTTGTGAGTGAAAGCGTGATGGTATTAATAAGTGCGATTGCATCTGGTGGATGTTGCAACTGCGTAATGTCTGTGAATTATGTAATTTAATTTTGTAATGCCTGCAAATAACCCAAGGGTGTCCTGGTGCTAGGGTAGACAGCTAATCATGAGACATTAAATAGATAGAAGAGATCTCAGAATAAGAAGCATTTGCATTTGCTTCCCAAACTAAGGTGACTGGATGCAGTTTTGATATTCAAGGGCTGGGAGTTCCGAAGTGGGGCAGCAAGATAAGAAAAGGCTCTGCCTCCTCTTCTGGCTCTATTAATGGAGGGGAATATAGTAGCTTTGGAGGAGGCAGACCAAAAGGTGCAAGAAGGAAGAAATGGTCTACGTATGAGTTTCAAATGTGAAGGACAGATTAAATACAGCTCTGATAGTGAAGAAAAGGTCCTTAAAAGAAGCAAGTTTCTGATTGGGAGCCAGTGATGTTGTCTGAGATGGGAGGGAAATAGGATGGAAGGCGGGAGGTTCAAAACCAATCTTGTGACTGAGCTCTGGACCAACTGCAGCCCATGGGTCAAATATTTAGGTGACCATAAAATACGTCATTTCTTGTAATCAGGACAGGAAGTTGTCAGAGTCTACCACAGTTTTCCTGGTGTTAGAAGGAGAGAAATGTTTTGGTAAGTGTACAGAGAAGAGCAAAGTAAGTGCCTGAGAGGTGGTTGTTTTGTTCAGAAAAGGGAAGCTTGTTTTCAAACCAAATAGGTTTTCTTGCTGTTGGTGTGGGGGATGGGAACCTCCCAAACTCACAATGCCATGAGGGAGAATCCTCGGAATATCTGGATTTGTCAGTAAGTGCTGGTCATGATATTGCATCCATTCAATATTACGTCATCAACATTCCCGACCTACATCCAGATGAATGAAATTCTGAGTGAGAGATGTTATAAAATAGCGGCGGAGAGATATGTTGGAAATTAGTGCTTCCAGCAGAGCTAAATAGGGGGCTATGACACGAAGAGTGAGAGAAGAGGGAGAGAAGCGTGTGGTATGAGGATTGTGTGGACTCAGATGATTGTAGGGGTAGAGAGCTTGTGGAACACATGATAAAGATGTTGAAGATGAATGCATGATTATCAGAAGAGTTTCACTGGAACTCGTGCCTAGTCCGAGGTTTTCTTTTAATAGATCTGTGCATTTCAGGAGTTCTTGTGCTGGTCTGGTTTAATTGAACGAGTTGCAGTGGCACACCGGAAAACAGTGATGTGTAAAAGGAAAGGATAGAGAACAAGCAGCAACATGATTGGCTGCATTTTTGGATTCTTCAAATAAAAATTGGTTGGGCATAGTTAAATTGCCTTGTTGTGCCCTTCACTGTACATATGTTTTGTTGATGAGCTCCCATTTTTGCGAGCTGCAAAACATTCTAACTATTTCTTAAAATCAAAATCAAAGCCTGCCGTATGCTTGAGTGAGTACACATCAGATTTGTTGCCTGCTTATGTGGCTTCTAGTCATCACTGAGCCTTCCAGTTCCGTTTTCATGATGCTGGTGACATGCATGGGATGCATGCTGTGTGACGTGCAGCTTGTCTGGTGCTGATCTACCAGCCTCCGGAAGGGATTGCCATCCTCATCACAAACCAACTACTGACACTGTTCCAAGTATGGAGTTGTGGCTAATCCATCAGATCAGGTCAGGTAGGGGGTACACCCATTATGCTCTCAGTGTAGACATGGGATTTAGCTAGGAACCTCTATAACATCTAGAAACACATAAATCATGTTTGGATTGTTAATCTTTTTTACCATGTTCATAATGCTGATCCCCTTGCTTTATTTAACCTGCCTAATTATTGCAACTCACTCTCTATACGTATGCCAGATTGTGATTGTTTCAATAAATGCATTGAAAACTTGCAACTTTTGTGCTTCTTCTTGGCATGCATGAGATCTGTTTCTGTGGCTTCCGTAAGGAGTCAGAATGTCATGATCAGGTTGCTATAATCACTTTCACCCCGTTAGGTTAATGGCTTGGGTGAGACACTATGAGTTAGCCAGGAATTAGGACAACAGTTACTAATGGTGTAGATGGACTTAGTCTCTCACACTCTGTAGTGCTGCCATCCTAAATACGCAGTCCTTTTACCAAAGTAGGAAAGCATAACACAGATGTCCCCTAAGATGCACCTAATGAAAAACAGTACATCTGTATCTTGTTATCCTGATTGAAAATGAAATATTATGTTATTGTGGTGTGGTTAACTTTGAAATAGATACATTAACCACACTAAATGTTATTGTCTCTACTATGAAAATCAAAACTGCAAAAATGCCACATTTCACTAAATGTTTTTCTTGCTTGTTTGTTTTAGATGCACAAGAGAAATCACTCACTGAGTCATGCCAGACAAAAGGCTGAAACAAAGTGTCCTCCATTCTCGTCCGCTTGTGCCACTACCAACTGACAGAGCTTGAAGATGACCCGAAAAAGGTGCTGCCATGAAAGTGGCCACTGAGGAGGAGAAGAAGAAGCACTTTTGCACTACTGGCTCTGACCAACAAGCAGGGAGCAGCATCCCTGCATCAATGGCACCATCCCAACCTAAGCCCAAAGTCATGTCTCTCAGTGAGACAGCCACTGCAATCATGGAGATAAGCAGTGAGTCTGAATTGGAGTTTTCTCAGCTGCAAACTAGTTCCCAATCATCATAGGAAACTGAGCTAATTGGATAACAGGAGCTGCAGCCAGCAATAGTAGATCTTCCTAAAGTAGGAGCAGAGAAGGTGGTTGAGCTTCCTGCTGAGCAAGATGTACCTCTTCTTAAGCCAGTGGCTTCTGGATCTCCAGCAAGAAAAAGGAAGGGTACTCCATCAGCTTCTCCAAGCCTCAACCTGCTCTGAGGGATGTGGCACTGGTACCACCACCACCAGCCTCTATATTTGTAAGGCCCCTGCTGAGACCTGCATCCACCACTACCTCAGTCGAAGTACTCACTGCAGATAGGCAATTGTTGACACACCCACCTACCTCCAGTTCTTCAAGCATTGGCAGTGGCACCAGTGGCCACTAAAACAGGTCTCCTCCCCAGTTTGGGACATATTTACGATTAGCAAGCAGGAGGATAAAATTTCAATATGCTCCATTTGCTTTGCGAGTATTCATTTAGGTAAGCCTGGTTCACACCATGGTACTGAAGCCCAAAGGACCCATATAAAAAAACAAAATGCACTGTGGAGAAGTGCGGCACAATGGTTAGAGCAGCAAACCCTGATGGAGAGATCTGGCTTGGGACCAGGGTTCAATTTCCTCCTTGGCGGGTCTTGGGTGTATTTCCCTTGGACCAGGTAATTGTTGCCTCAGTGCCTCGTCTAATTAATGGGTACCACTCTGGGCAATACCTTGCTTAATCTCCACAATGGCCCTGACAGTGCTTAGATCCCTGGCTTCACCCTGGGGGTTGCCCAGGAGTGGGTGCTTCCCAGGGAAAAGCCAGGAGGGGTTCCACAGCGGTATGCGTACAGTGCCTTGAGACCCTAACAAGTGAGTAGTGTGCTTTACAAGTGCAAAGTTTTTTACTCTGGTGGGAGACACACTTTAAAAAATATGCTGCAGGTGTGGTAGTGATGGGAGAGGAGATTCAGCTTCGATCACTGGGTGGGGGTAAAGGTGATGAACAACAGAGGGTGACAGCTTCACACAAAGTAGCCCTGTCCCCAACAGTGTGTCAGTATTACATGCCTCAGCTACCTCTAAATGGCACAAGAATCAGATAGACACCACAGCATACTGTGACTACCACAAAATGCACATTGAGTCCACCACTTCCTGATTCTCTGAATGTGCCTGTGTCAGTGGAACCAGAAAAGAAAAAAAATCCAAGCTGCTCTTACAGACATGCTTAGGCAGGTTGGTCCCTAGGAATGCAACCACCCAGTGTCACGTTTGTACAATGGGAAGCTGGCTAAAATGTTTGCATGGACCATCACTATTTTCTTTTGTGGGAGGAGTGGGATTTTTTTGAATTTGATGTAGCCATCTGCCTGAAATGGAAGGTTTCCAGTCGGACCTACTTTGCCAGAGTTGCTGTTCCAGTGCTCCATCGCAATGTGCTGCAACTGGTTGGAAAAGCTTTGCAGCAGCATGCTGTTCACATTGTCCACCTGATGAGAGGCATTTGGACCAGCTGTCATACAAGTGATTACATGTGTATCACTTCACACTGGATCTCTTTAGCGAGGCTTAGGCAACAGCTGTCTACAGGTTTTAGCAATGAAGAAATCCCATACAGCTGCACACATCTTGGAAGTCTTTAACAGCAAGGTGTCTTGATGGTTGCAACCTAGAGGTCTGATAATTGGGTTGTTGCTACAGACAATGGCAGTAACATAGTTAAGGCCATGGCAGATGTTGGCTATTTCACAGCCCTGTGTTTGGTTCATTACATCAACCCAGTTGTGCAGGGGTTTCTAAAAAAAAAGTCAATACACAGTCAGCAACATACTGACCATTGTCAGAAGAATCTGCACTCATTTCAGCCATTCTTTTAAAACCCAGAAACAGCTGATGATTTTTCAACATGCTAATAGAGTACAAGTTAAAGCCCTCATACAGGCGGTGCCAACATGCCTGGAACTCAATCTATTACATGAGGCAATGTCTGTTTGAGCAGTACAGATCAATCAATGACTGTGTCATTCAAAGAGAAGGGAATGCAACTGGGACAAGCATGACCATGGATGCGGAAAAAGAGGGCCTAGTCAAGAGCCTTCTGAGGTTTTCACATGGGAAGTCGGCAAGGAGGAAATTACAATGAGCCAAGCTATCCCGTTATTGCATCTGTTAAAGGACCAGTTAAAAAGGGTGTTTCAAAGGTTCTCTGGTGTTAATAGCAACAGATAAGCAAATTTGTTGGTTACGAGCTCAATCCTTTGCTTGGCTGATTGTCCAAGTCTGCAAAGATACATTGGCCCTTATTTATGAAAAGTGGCACTACATTGCATGTAGTGCCACTTTTCTTATGGCCCCTTGAGCCCCCCTACCATTAACATTTGTGTGCCATGTTTAAAATATGGCGCACCATAGCGCAGGTTAGGGGGCAATAGCATCGGAATTTCTGATGCTATTGATGTACTGTTCAAGGTAAGCACCAAAATGTTGGCACTAACCCTGAACAGTACATAGGGGCCCATTGGAAACAATGCATGCCCCCTTTTGATGCCTGCTTTGAAAAAAATGACTCAAAGAAATCTTTTAGATTACTTTGCACCATTTTTCCAACCCCTTCCCTAACTGGGAATGCCCCTTTTGCATACATTATGCCTGGCTCAGGCATAATGTAGTGCAAAGGGTTACAAAGTAGCACAGTGCATGCATTGCACCACTTTATAAATATGGCATGGGAAAAAAAGGCCATCTTAGCGCCGCTTTAGTGCAAAAACAAATGATGTTAAGGTGGTGCTAAAATGGTGCTAGGCCCTCTTAAATCAGGGCCATTCTGTCCTCCAGAAAGTACATCTGTTTCACACTACATGATCCATGGTACAAAAAAATACTGGCCTCTTTCATTCCTTTCTGGGGGATGTTTCACTCAACAAGACGTGGATTGTTGAAAAAGCAGGAGAACTGGAAGAGGAATGGTTGGAAGTTAGAGGCCGGGCAGAATTGCATACTGCAAGGGGGCTGATGTTGAGGGGATGATTGCTTCTGTGCACGAAGAAACACCTTCCTACATAACAGCAGGTACAAGGGCTGTGTTTGTTCCACTATGTGTGATGCACATAGCAACATGCCTATACATGTTAAAATGCTAGAACCAACAATACTGTCACAGGTTCCCCTGTCACATATGCGTCATCTCTGGGGTGGAAGCTATACGTGCAGGAATCCCTGTCATACACATGTGTGAAGGCATCAGTAGAATGATTGGCTCCATCTGTGTTTACTCGAAACACTCCTATCAACACACATAGAATGCCACCCACATGTAGTGTCAAATGTCAAAGGTGCACAAAAGTGCCAGGCCATGAAAAGGCATGCAAGGCACCAACCTTGGCCTGGGAAATAGGCGGTGGCACACTGCACCACTAGAGTGTCAATTAAACATTATGCTCTGGTGGGGGATTGTGTTATCAGTGTCTGGGACATGTGGCCTAATGTGGGCCATGTATGTTGAAATGATACAGTGCAGTGCAGCATCCCAGCTTGCTGTGCTGTGATGCATCATTTGGAATGTGCAGGCATGTCTAGTCCTCACAAACATATATTGCTTCCCTGTAGTACGGTTGGTGAACAACTGCAGCCCAACACAAAACAGCCACACAATGGCCATGATATAGAAGTGCATCTGTACCAGGTCTGAGTGCACATGTTCAGGAAGGGACCGATCTGCAACACCAACAATCAGGAATGAATGATGACGAATAGTGTTTATTTTATTAGTTAATAAAAACCATAAAATGTTCCATCTCCATAAAATTGCGCAAAAACATAATTAATACAATACATAATGAAGGACTTAATCAGTGCAATAAACACAATAACCCCTCTTAGTTCCATTTGCAATTATAAAACCTAATTAAAATCATAATAAAGCACATAGTTACATGGTTACCCGCCCTGCCTCCTTCATACCTATTCACCTCCCATAAAGCTGTTTTCAAGCATATGAAAGGTAGTTAAAGTCACGATAAAACGTGGGTTAACTCCCCCAGCATTGTTCGTATCTGCTAAAATTATGGGGTGCACCATATCTTAGATCAAGTTTTTAGGTGTGTTTTGGGGTCTGATTGCAGATTCCCAGTAACAGGGTACAAAGTTGACCAAGAAAGGTGCATTAGGATCCTGCTGATTAGATGGTCAATAAACAAAACTTGACAACAAATTGATCTCCTAACCCAATTCCTCTAGCAGGGTTCTGCTCTATGGTTTGCCGACTCTTCGGTCGGGCATTGAAACGGTTTTCTGATAGGCAGCCAAGGTGCAATTTAGGTCAAAAGTAGCATAACCTTCCTTTGGTCCGGTGACTGGGTTCTAATTAGGTGTTTGGATAGTTACCTCTTAACGATGGTTCAAGCTGGTTCAATTCCTTTGAAGGTGCTCTGCTCTAACTAGTTATCCGCTTGCCGAAGTCCCTATGTTCTTAAAGGGGCAGTAAAGGAAATACAAATTTCCAGAAATTGGACCAGCCTAATGTTCAGTATTTCATTTCTTGGATCGAGTGCCTTGATTAAGGCTTGTCACATGTTCTGATCCCTAAGTCATTACATTCTTTCTTCAACATTTTTCTTCTTTGAATAGCCAAAGCTGGGCAAATACAGACCACATGCCCTAAAGTTTCCACTGCAAGATGACATAAGCAGCATTCCTGATTAGGTCTTCCATTTTGGCGTGAGGTCTAGCATTGGCATATCACCTAGCCTTAGCCTTTGAAAGCATTGTTTAATTTTCAATGAATAGGGAGCGGCCGTCAATGGTTATTCTTGATATGTTTTACATGAGTTAAGAACCAACCAACCATGAGACCTTTTAACCAGTTCCTCCCTGTTTTCTTGCCAGCTACGTAGTTTGCTTGATTTATTGACTACTTTCTTAAATGCTGGACTAGACAGGGTCTGGTCCCATAAATCAGCTAGAACCCAATGCTTTAAGCTTCTTTCCAAATACTTTTTATAGTTACTATTGCCACTTTCAAGGTTGATTTCCTACTATACTAAATCAGTCAGCGTCCCTTTCAGGATGTGCTGCATTTTATGAAAACATTTAATAAAACCGCAGGCCTAGCTAATGACTACTTTACTAGTGTGAGTTCCAGTCTAACCTGGGCCAGTGATGCCGATCCAGGTAACTGGAAAACACGCTTGTAGGTTTTTACCAAGTGTTTATCCAGGAGAGCTTCTTCCATCCCCCTCATTATTTCAGTTCCATATGCGAGCGTTGGTAGTAATTTTGCTCTCATTATTGCTGTTAGCGGTTTAAGTGTATGTCCACAGATGGTCTTTGCTAGGGTTCCAAAGGCATGGATGAATGCTTTCATTTTTATCACTTCCCTGTGGCACGCATAATTGCCTCTTGCGTCCCAAAATACCTATAAGAGGCCACTTCCTGTATAATCTTACCATTTCAATACCATTTACGTTGGTAATAGGGTTTACGGTTGAGGACAATCATTTTTGTTTTACTCAGGTTTATTTCCAATTCATTTGTTCTTGTATACCCTCCTAGATTATTCATCAATTTTTGCATACCAATTCTGGTATTGCTAAGCAGCATCATGTCATCCACATATAGCAGGTTGTACTGTATAACTGATGACCACCAAGGGTGGGTGAACGGGCAGACTGGCTGTTTAGCATTGTGGATAGGTCTGTGATAGAGAAATTAAGGAGAATTAGTGCTAAAACTCCTTGTTTTAAACCAGCTGCTGCTTTCACTGCCCTAGATAGGTATGAGCCATCCCCAAGTTTAACGTTCGCCCATGTATCGGAGTAAAGTAGTCTCATAGCATTTAAAATGGTTGAGGGCAGTCCCCATTGCTGAATTATTGCTTACAGCTTGCAACAAGGTACACAGTGAAAAGCAGCTTTAAAGTCAACAAAAGACACATATAATGGGGTCCCTGTTGCCTTTGCTCTATTGATGATCAATTCAGTGCCATGAGATTCGGTATTGTACCCAGGTTCTTAATAAAAACAGATTGATTCGATTTATGGGAAGTATGCTATTATTTCCTGCCCATGACTCTAAATGCTATAGGGAATATACAGAAAAATATTTAAGGTACACATTTAGAAGGGCAATTTGTCTCTGATTATTTGGAGAGGCGGCCTTCCCTCCCTAATATATGGGATGAATTATTGAACCCTTCCAACTTGCTGGGACGATTCCAGATCAGAAGACGTGGTTAAACATTGCAGCCAGGAAATCTGCCCATAGTTTTATTGCCTATTTAAACAGCTCTTGGTGTAATCCATTAGGGAAAGGCGCACAGTCAGGTTGAGATCTCCCAATGATCTTTATTATCTCTGATGCCGTGATTACCAGGAATCAGGAATGCATTCTGCAATCCTCCAATGTCTGTTGCAGATTATAATACACATTGGAAATTGCAAAATATGGGACCACCACTATGTCAGTCATGTGTAGCCCCAATGCAATGACACCCTGAGGCAGTCTAGCTACCTGATACATTGACACATCATCAAGTTTGGAAATGTGTCAGGTCCCAATGCCATTCCACATGTGTTGTAAGAGCAATGCAAGGGGGCAACTGTCAACGTGCATCCTCCATGTTATCTCTTGTTATGTGTGCATCCTCCTGCACCATCCATAGTAATGTGCACCCACCTTGTGTGTATGTGTCCATACCTTATCTTAACCTATTCTAAACATTAGATGCGACAAGTAAACATCACCCCCCTAACCCTCCTTTAAATACATCCATTGATAAGGACAACTGTGACTACAGCAAAACACTGACTGACTGCACATATAGGCTACACAAAAATATTATTTTTGTATTTTTAAAAAAAAATTATGTGTTTTATTTTTGTTAATTACATATAACATAGACCTAAACATCACCCCCACCACCGAACTAAAGCACTCATCTCCACAAAACCCACCCCTCTACTATGATACAACCACGTCCTAACAATAACTACACTATGCTAACTAAACTATACTAATATATCTTACAACCCCATCTATGATAATTAAAGTCTGAACAAGGGGAAGGTAAGAATTGTCTAAAGTGCCAAATTGTCCACTTTCCTGCTTCCTTTGGTTGGCCTAGATTTCCCTCACAATAGTCAATATTTGTTTGAGTCAAAGTTCCACCCGAGCAATTCTATATTTTTGATCGCCCAATACAATTCCCAGTTCCTGTTCATAGGGTAGCTCTACATAGCGCTGGCCTGGCAGGGATCCTGCAAGTGCTGGCTGAACAGAAGGAGGCATGGGTCTAGATGGGGGTCCTGCTCCTGAAGGTCCAGCAATGTCTGCTCTAACTGACCTGCCTTCTGGGTGGGTGGCAGAAGCAGCATCTTCTCTTATAGGTCCCTGATGTGGGAATGCCCTCCAGGTTCCTTAGGCCTTTTCCCTGTCATAGAGAGCCTCCATGCAGACCAGCTTGATATTGCGATAGCATTCCACACATCAGGCAAAATTTATTTTTTCCTCAGGGGTCATGTTGGCAGCTGCATGATAAATAGGGCATGTCAGACAACTGTCTTTAGGCAAATGACCAACATGCATGCATTGAAAGCACCAACTGCTAACCTCTGACATTGACATGCACATTTTATGATATTGCTCTTATGGGCAAGGTATATACAAATTGGCCCTATCTTCAACTATCCCAAGAATGCAAGGTGCCACAGCTATCCACTGTAGTACATTGCCAAATCATCATCCTTGAGCATCTTCTAAGGACCATGACACCGTTAACTATTTTTGACAAACACATCATCCATGTGACAATGAACTGTCATTCTCATCATGTTGGATTGTTCATCTCTGTCCCTCATTCATGAATCATAGACCCTTGCTCTGATTGCATGTACAAAACCTATCGGAGCTAGGAGCACTACTGAAAGGTAGGCCCACAAATGTTTGTGCCTGCTATGGCAAGGATAGTGTCTGACAACATTGGTACATGGAAAATGATTGTGACACATATGAAATGGAAGATTGATGGAAAAAGCTGTCACCCATGTCACACAGAGGAGAGGAGGGTGACACAATTCTAATATCCACACAGCAGTGCACCAGGGTAATTGTGCTATAACTGAAGAAAGACTCCAAGAGTAACTTTAAGTGAACCACCATGTTGACCATACTTAAAAGGACATATGCGTTGCAAGTGGCACTACAGCACTCAGTGCCAACCTCTCATATGTGGATGCACACATGTCAAATGCCTATTCTGCCTTGGGAGCTTGGTACAGCAATAGCTAATGCTGTACACAGTGTGAACCTGATAGCATCACATCAAGGCCACTTAAAGGACCACCACTATCTGAGAATGTTTAAATGATGTCATGTTGTCAGACAATTTTGTATGGACATCCCTCAGCCCACACACACAGGTCAAGCTCTCAGAAGATGACATGTGTTGGCAATGTAGCGACTCATGACACTGAGTGGGGGTATGACACCTCCATGGTGGTTGAGATGTGGGACTATCTGAATTGTGTACATTGCCCACTATACAGCATAATGAGGTAGGTAATCACATGATGAACTATCTCACCATGAACAGAGTTGACGTGGGACATGGAGCACACAGAGCAGTCACGTGTTTAGCAAACAGCAGATTCACAAAGTCCATACACATGCCTGACCCTCAACTTCAAGCACATTTCACACCTGTCAACACTGTTATTGGAATTCAAATACCATGACACATATTTTCAAGGCACTTTCTGTACATGTTGACATTGGTGCATTTTTGAGGTTGGATTCACTTATTAAACACATATGCAAAAACATTAGTACTCATTCTTGTATTGCATATGAGGACTGTAAAAGCATACACACAATTGTTAAATGGCATCAGAGATCACCGGAGCACATCTCACCGCATACTTCAACTATACATGATGTATAGATATTAATACTTACTGGCAAATTCTGTGGTGGCAAATATAAAGACCTCCTCAATGGTATAAGAAGGGAGACCAACTGTGTTGGAAAATGGGTTATTAGTAAGGGCAGGTAAGTACCTACACTTAGCAATAGGCCACTAACCTCCACTTAGGTCCAGTTAGGTCTCAGGAAATTAACCTTGCTCAACCCTTGGTAGCTTGGCAACGAGCGACAAGGCTTAACTTAGGAGACAAAGCATAAAGCATTCAAATATCACAAAACAGTAATTAAATAAAACACAGGAAACAGTTTAAAAAGCCAAAATCAATTTATCAAAATAGGAAATATTCTTAGCTTTAAAATGACACCAAAACGAATAAAATCGGATAAGGAGAACTGGAGATATGAATTCTTAAAGAATTAATGTTTTCTAGCGCATAGAACCAAAAAGCACCAATCTGGTCATTGGTTGCCCCTCGACTGGGGCAAAGTCAAATTTTAAGGCCGACCGCGATGGAGCCCAGCTCAGCTACAGCCCACGGGAGGCCTCGGTCAAAAGTTTACCTCATTTTTCTGGAGATTTTCTTCAGTGGGACAAACCTGCCAGTCCAATCCGAACCTCCTGGAACTCTTCCTTGGATACGTGTCGCGGGAGCCCTCGTGGAGATTTTTACCTTCGGACTTAGTTGTTTTTTCGAGATGAAAATCCTTCAACCGGGGCAAACCTGAATCTTGATCCAACATCCTTGGAGCCCTCTTCGGATACACTGCCTGGGAGGTTCCGGTCAACTTCTTATGTTCGGATGTTGTCACTTTTTTGGAGATTTTTTTCACTTGGACGAATCTGCAAGTCAGGCCGGGTCGCGGTTGAGGCAAGCTGGCTTGGGTTGCTGCGGCGGGTCTGCCCCTCTATGGAGCATTTTTTCCAAAAGTTCTCCAAACTTCTGGATCTTCTTCCAGCTGTTCTTTTAAGGTTCTTTTGAGGTCCACAGTTCACCCCAAGGTTCCAGAAGCTCTGAGATACTCCTCGAGGGTGTGGACTACAACTCACAGTATGCACCTGGCACAAACTCCTCTTTGGCCACTGGACAGTGGTAAGCTGGTTGGTTTCTTCAGGAGTTGTTGCAGTGGACTCTGGTTAGCAAGTTTTCACCTGTAGCAAACAGGGAGTCCCTCGTTGAACCAGTTGAAGTCAGGCAAAGTCCTTCTTGTGGTGAAGCCCAAGTGTGCAGCTGGTGCAGTCCTCCAGAGTACAGTGTCCAGGTGCAGGCCAGGGGTCTAGCAGGGCAGTCCTTCTTCTTCTGTAGATCTTCCTTGTTGGAATCTGATGGGGATCTCAGGTGTGGGTGCAGGTCTGCCAGTTTTATCCTTGCTCCTGAGTGAAAACAGGGGGGTCCTGGTTCTCCAATCAGGGGTAGGGTCCTTCCCCCTGTGATGACCACTTCAAGGGAAGTGTGGCAAAAATCAATCCCGGGGAGCAACATTCCTCAAAAATCCATTACGGCTGAAAGTCATTATTGAAGGTTACATCTGGCTGAGCCCAACCACTTGTGTGGCTAAAAATCCTAAACACACCCCTCTCCTGCCCTCTCCTAATCTATTAATGGGGGCACCTAATTGTCTGGGTTTGCAGGATGTGAGGGTGTTGCTGGGTTGCTCAAAATGTCCTTCCCTGCCTTTGAAGACCAGTTTGACAGCCCTTCCCCTTCCTGCTTCCCCAACTGCTAAGGGAGATCTCCTCCCCCAGGCACATCTCTTTGTGTTGAGATAGGCCACTTCACAGTTCATCAAAGGAGCCTGGCCAGGCTGCCAGAGGCTGGCCAATCAGAGCAAAGCAGCAAAAACACTGCAGGGCTGAAGTTGGCAACTTTTCAGGTAAAGTTTAAAACTCTTTACCTGAACAAGTTATATTAAATCCCACAACTGGAAGTTGTGGGATTTTTTATAACAATTAATTTAATACCAAACTTGTGGTATCTGTTTAAGGGGATTTTTAAAATTAAAATAAAGTCTCCCTATTTCAGCCTATAGAAGCCATTCACTACAATGAGGGAACAACGAATTTGGCTGTTTTACCTCACCAGGGCTTATAAAACTATTTTTAAAAGGTCCCTGCTCATAGTTACATGGCACCCAGTCCTAGGGGCACAAGGGCACACCTTAGGGGTGACTTATATGTAAAAATAAGGTAGTTTAAGACTTTGGAACTACTTTTAATTCTAAAGTTGAATTTGCATGTAACCTTAATTTAAAAGCATCCAGCAAGGCAGGCCTGCCTTTGAAATGACACTGGCCACATCAGCAGTGCACCCATGGGGGCACTACCTATCCTGGGGTCCCTAAACCTACCAAATACTAGGGACTTATAGGTAGGTTAATTTTCCCAATTATAATTAGCCTAATTTGCAGATTCACTTTACACAGAGCACTTGCCCTGGGACTGGTAAGCAGTACCCATGGTATAGCCAAGTGTCAGTAACCACCAGTACCTGTCCAAAATGTTTGGGGGAGACCAGGGCAAAAAGGAGGACTTTCCTACAAACTGCAAGGGTGAAAATGTGACATTGAAATGTGAATGTTGACCAATGAACAGCATGGAAACATATTGCCCATCATACAGATTTTCCAACTGTACATAGGGGACTTCAATTGGTAATTACTCAAAAAGTCCAATTGAGATGTATCTGTGAAATACATTGATAAGCCAGCTTTCTGTGTCCACATATGTGCTGAGATAATACATCTATGTCTCAGCCACATTGTCCACATGTTGTAAATGGCTCATCAGTGCATCATTATAAGAGCATAGACAATTGCCATGTCACTCTGCACATATGTGGCTCAAAGGACATACTAAGTCATGATGTTTGTTGCTACTGCTTCACTTTTAACATCACATGTACATGAATATGCAACATACAACACCTATCACTCCCTTAGTGGACAAGGACATATAGTCATGTGAACATTTTTCTATACTACCATGACATAGTTGTCCTAACATTGATGCACATCCTACTTGTGCCATAAAATCATGCATTACATATGAGGGACTAGGTGAGGGATGTATCATTTAACTGTAGAATGGTGCTTCACTGGCATCTTCATGGATGCATGATTTTTCATTTAGACGATACCCACTAGCCTGCCCTCATGCTTCATTTTGTCAATGTTGGCTTATGTCAAACAGACATGAACTTGCTTTAGCACAACCGGCAACCAGAAACCTTTTGTACTCACTGACAGTTCCGCTGACCTCAATGCCAAGGAAGTCCAGCAGGTCACTTTCCAGTGCACTTATGTTTGCCCACTGATGTTTCAGTTGCCAGACAGTCCTCTCCACCTTGAAAATCCTGTTCATATGGGACAGGGCCTTACCCCAATGCAGCTTTCTGGCCTCTGTCCTGTACCCTTGTATGTCCCTGCCACCCTGGGCCACAATGAGGGGGAGGTAGTGCATGACCAACCAAAAGAATGCCCCCACCTCTTCAGCACCAAAGTGATGGGTCCTCATCGTCGCTGACATACTACTCTCCAAGAACACTGTGAACACCCCAAAAAAATAAAGCCTGACCTAGCCCCAACTGATCCAGCTACCTAACTGTCCCAATAACTATATTAATATTAATATTAATCACCCAATAGACACAATGAACTGTTCAGGGATGCAACACAGCATAGCACACCACTCCAACAGCACTTCAAATCTCAGCTCCAAACAACACAAGCTCCCTCCAACAGAGACAAAAAGACTGTGAGTTGAAAAGGAAAGTGAAAGTAAGTTTGCAGTATGGCAGAACCATTACCTCACTTCCTGTGCACATGCTGCATGTTTTGTGCAATGCATCGGTTTCAAACCTATTTAAAAACATGGGAAACTTCACACATATTGCATGGTATGTGTCATATTTTTCAGGCGCAACGGTTATAAAAAACATGCATTTGGACTATGTGTTGGTTTGTTGGTAGAAATGAGTGTAATGTGTGCTTGGACATGTAAGGTATCTTGTACACATGTCAACATTTTCCCTGGCATATTAATTTTTTTCCTGCTTATGAATGTTTGTATGCCACTACTGCTCCCTACATATGTTGAATGTATGTGTCATCAGTTGACAGGGTTGATGGTACATGCCTCATGGGGATAATGTAATGCTACTATTATTCATGTACATGTAATCTACAGGAATTTGCTTTATGTGCGAACTTTGTGTTGTCAGCTCATTTCGATGCACATATCACCTCCAGGGATGCCATGGACTTGACATGAAATGTGGTCTGTATGTCTACATGTAGAATTGTGCCCATGTCTTAGAAAGTGTGCAGCGTTCCAAAGTGCAGAGTCCATGCTGTCATACAAGGTTGGGGGGAGTTCATTTTGTACTAGTGACATGTTTTGGGATGTGGTAGACAGACATTTTTAAGGGTGTATGTATTCTTATCCTGATATGTATGTGGGTGGTATATGACATTTATGTGTGTTTATCTTCTGCTAACTAAAGTGGTGTCTCCTGGGATGTCACTTCCATAATCCATGTACTCATTAATGGATCAATGCAGTTCTTCAGAGCACTGTATACGATCATGTGTGTATATCACATGTTGTCCTATGTTAAAACATACATCAGGCCATATGATGCATATTTGCATTTGCCCAAAATCAAAGTTATGGTACACACATTGCAGGGGGCAACTAGGAGGTACAATGAGGTGGTCATTTGTGAACATGTTCCTTACACATACACTTTGACTGTGGACTTCCTCTCAATGTTTTATTTTCAAAGACTTATTTATTTCACACACTGCATGGCAGGGCAGTTTTCAGACAAGGACATCAGGCTACACATCAGTGCATACAAAAGTGCAACACTAATGTTTGCTCCACTCCCCTGCCCTATTATCTATTATGGACATACAGGTCAATTAGTGTCAGCCTTGCCCTATTATCTACTAAGGACTTACAGGTCAATTGGTGTCAGCCTTGCCCAATTATCTACTAGGGACTTACAGGTCAATTGGTGTCAGCCTTGCCCTATTATCTACTAGGAACTTACATGCCACTCTGATAATTGGTTTTCATTTATTTCTTCTGTGCTTCAATGCTTCATTTGTAAATATTGGGACAGGGACATGTCTGCAAACCTGGTGTACAAAGAGTGCCAGTTCCAACATACCACTTTCATACCTGTTCATGCTGGCCTAGCACACTGGGGGACTTGCAGAAAGCGTGAGTGTGATGTAAAGTGTCCTACACAATGGTTAAGCTTGTACGTGGATTTACATGGCAGCAGTTTTGATTTGTGCCCTGATTTTAAAGATGTGGTAGTGATCCCCACACTTTGCAGCTACCTGTGTACTGTAGGCTTCAGTTGTCACTTGGGTGCCACTGTTTTCAGATAGTTCATTAGCTACTCATCTTCCTCATCCTCACTGTCCAGCCCAACATTCATGTTACAGTATTTGGGCCAAATAATACTTGCTCATCCACTTTGATTCAACTACAGGACTTTACCTACTTACTGTGGCATTTCCATTGTAGGCAGGATTGGAGACTGACTGCTACACATCTACAGACGTCTGCCACAACACTTGTACAGTCTGTGAGTGACCTCCACAAAGTGGCAGGGCCAGTTGATCACAGTATTTTTTCTGTTGTACTTCAAAATATGTGTGTTTTCACATATGTTCTCCCACACAGCTGCAGCCAACATCCTTGGTCAGATGCACAATGAGTGTGGGTTGCTTGTATGTTTTTTTTATCAGACAGTTATGTGTACAACATGCCTGTGGTAATATGTCTTTGTCCTGAATGCCACATGCATATTTCCTAGGTTTTGAGACATGCTATGTCATTGAGTGACATTGAGTGACATACAAGATGACAACTGATCTGACTGTGAAAAAGCTAGACAGTAAGGAGCTGAGTCATTTGTATTTCACTCACTATTTGTCATACATATAAGTGCCACATAGAGGTGTGTTGGTAGTATTCACCTGTGACAGTTAGACATTACTTTGTTGCATAGCTCACAGTGACCCACTGATGCTGGCACTGCCTATTGCTGTCCTACCTATGCCTAACATATTGATGGCATTCCTCAATTTGATATACATTCTGTCTTTATAATATTTCAATCCGACAGACTTGTGTGATATGAGTGTAGCTATGTGATATGGATGGGCAACTGGCAATGCATACATTTCACTAGCACATTCCTTCCTCAGTGCATTGAGTGTGTTTGTTGGTACTTTTAGAGTGTGTGAATCCTTGTTTACCAACTGCTGTTGGCTGGTAATAGTTTCAGTGTTGCGGGTGATTTTATGTTGCGTCCTAATGTTAAAAATACTCCCAGACAGTTGTGTGGGTAAGTGATTTATTTGCAACAATGGACATTATTTATGAAAAAAAAATTGAAGTATAATTGCCATTTTCCGGGCCTCAGCAGCAATATTAAGCAACCCTTTCTCATGTGGTGGGGCTTCATTGTTCTTATCTTCCTCCCTAGGGTCCTTCACCTGTTTCTCCAAGGGGACATTGGCCCTCACACAAATGTTATTCAAATGGCGCAAACAAGTATAATTTTGCACACAAGTGGTGAATACAACAGTTTGCTACCAAATATATCAAGGCATCTGAATCGGGCCTTGAGAATGCCAAATACCTTCTCCACCACATTCCTGGTCTTTTTGTGTGCCTCATTGTGTGCCTTCTCTGGGTCAGTTTGTGGGTCATCACCCACGGCTGGATACCATGTCCTTGGCCCACTGCTATGTAAGAGGGAAGACAGTTTTGGACGTGCCCTTGTGTGTCCTATTCAGTGGCCTGGCACATAAATTATGTATAAATGATGGAATCAGAATTTCATCCTGCATTGTGTGAGTTCCAGTTTGCATACATGATTATAAAGGCGTGTTGTGGCACACCTTCCAGTCAAGTGTGTAACCTCATTGACATGGTGATTATTTGATTTGAATGGCATGGCAGTTCACTCATGCAGAATGTGTGTGATGTTGATGAATGTGGTACTAATTTCCTGAAACATATGACCTGACAAAGAACCATGTAGTGTGATATTGATCCTTTTGTGGGTGTTCCATGTTATGAGACAGCTGTTGTTCCCTGTGTGTAGTCTGTAAATCCCCCCCCCTCTTTGGACATGGTACTCCTCCCTTGCACATATGTCAATTTCCATATTGCCTGACTTACATGCATATGTGTGTGGGTATCATGCAAAGGGTATCATTGTTGTTTGAAATGTATTGGCATGTATGTGGATATAATGGTAGTGTTAGAAATGTGGTCTCTAGTTGGAAGAGGTATACACCCTTGTCCAAGTAGGGACCATAATCCACAGTCAGGGTAAGTCACACACAATCCAAATTATCCTGTGCCCACCCCCTAGTAGCTTGGCACTGAGCAGTCATGCTTAACTTAGAAGGCAATGTGTAAAGTATTTGTGCAATAAATCATGCAATAACACAGTGAAAATACCACAAACATACACCACACAGGTTTAGAAACATATAAGATAGTTACCTGAGTGAATTAAGGTCAAAACAATCAAGATTTGGTAAGTAGAAGTTGAAATATCACTTTTGCAAAGATAAAAAGAGTTTTCCGTCTTTAAATGCAACAAATGTCTCTTGCAAGAACAAAGTACCTGGTATGTGTCAAAATTACATTCATGGATACCGCAGAGGAGGGTATACAAGGAAAACAAAGGGTGTGTGTCGGATTTCTGGGTGCACACAGATGATGTGTTGATTATTTTCCATGCAGCAAGGGCTTTGCGTCGAATTCTGGCATGCAGGTTTGAGTCCTCTTTGCGATGAGGGGTCTTTTGATGGTCAGGGACGATGCGTGGAAATTCTGGCTGCACAGGCCAAAGTCACTGGTGCTGCGTTGATCCGGTGGGCAATGAGTCAGAGTTTCTGTTGCACAGCAGGTGCTGCATTGATTCCTCCTGCAGGAAGTCAGGCTGCATTGTTCTCGCTCATTGATGCATCAATCCAGTGGGCTGTGCGTTGAAGTTCTGATCACAACGCTGGTGCTGTGTCGATCTCTACTCGGGGAGCTGGGCTGCGTCGTTTCGGTTTGGTGATGCGGTGTTTCTTTCACTGGTAGGGAAGCTGTGAGTTGATTTTCACACCACAAGGAATTCCTTTGCAGAGATGAAATCTTTTGGCCCTGAGACTTCAGGAAACAGGAGGCAAGCTCAATCTAAGCCCTTGGAGAGCACTTCTCAGCAGTGCCAGAGGCCAGCAAAGCGGCAGGACAACAGCAAGGCAACAGTCCATCACTGCAGTGCACAAGGTCCCCTTTCAGTACAACCCTGTCTGCCAGGGTCCCAGTAGGGGGTTTGGTAGTCCATTCTGTGAAGGCAGGCCACTGTCCTTTGAAATGTAAGTGTCATGCCCTCCACCCTTCCAGCCCAGGAAGACCCATTCATTATGCAGATGTGTGCAGTTGTGACTGAGCATCCTGTGTTTGTGGTTGTCTGGGTGAAATGCACAAGCAAGCTGTTAACCAGCCCAGCCCAGACATGGATTGGAGACAGTCTGTAAGGCACAGATGGATTTTAAGTGCAGAGAAATGCTCAGTTCCTAAAAGTGACATTTCTAAAATAGTAATATAAAATCCAACCTCACCAGTCAGCAGGATTTTGTATGACCATTATGGCCATACTAAATATGACCTGTCTTCTCCTTTCTAAACAGAATCTATCACTCAAACAGTATATGGGGGTAGCCCTAATGTTAGCCTATGAAAGTAGCACACAGTAGTGGAAAATGAATTTAGGAGTTTCCCACTACCAGGACATAAAAATCACACAGGTATATGTCCTGCCTTTTGCCTACGCAGCACCCTGCCATATGGGTTACCTATGGCCTACCTTAGGGGTGACTTATGTGTAGAAAAAGGGGGGTTTAAGGCTTGGCAAGTACTTTTATATGCCAAGTCAAAACTGCACACACAGGCCTTGCAATGGAAGGCTTGAAACAGGGTTAAGGGGCTACTTATGTGGGTGGCACAATCAGTGCTGCAGGCCCACTAGTAGCATTTAATTTACAGGCCCTGAGCACATGTAGTGCATTTTACTAGGGACCTACAAGTAAATTAAATATACTAATTGGGTATGAGCTAGTGTTACCATGTTTTAAGGCAGAGAGCATATGCACTTCAGCACTGATTAGCAGTGGTAAAGTGTGAAGAGTCCTAAAACCAGCAAAAAGTGTCAAAAAGAGAGGCGGGCAAAACGTTGGTGGTGACCACTCTAAGGCTGTCAGGTCTAACAGGTAGCCTCTTTGGATGGGGCAGGAATTGTCTTGCTGTACGACTCTGCACCACTGGGGACATATCAGCAGTGTGCCATGGCTAATAGGTATGGTGCATTGCTGTCCACATCCACTCGGCAGACACTTATTCAGCTGCCAAGTAGGAACACAGACACCCTAGCACCTTGGTACTATGATGCGTGCTTTGGAGGGGGGAGTGCTTATGAGCATTAAGGTGCCCTTTTCTGCACATGATATATCAATGTTGGCAATTTGCTATTTCTATGTGTGCTGTGGACTGCTGTACATATTGGGAGACCAAAAGACAAGTAATGTGCAGAGTATTTATCCTTTTTGCACAATAGTGATAGCACCCCTGTTGTGTGCTTGATTTGTGGTGCTGCCACAGGTGTACATATTGCTATGTATGTGAGCCAATGCCAATAGCAATGTGTTATGTGACGACACACCCATATCATGACCCAATGTACAGCTCTTTCACAATCAGTGATGCATGTGATAAGGCAGCATTGACAAAGCTGTATTGAGCCCCACTAGAACTGCTGGACACCACCTTGTGAAAGCACAGCAGGCACTGCTGTATAGGAGCACCGTGACACATGACACTTCTTTGGCACTAGAGGCTTATACAGTGGTCCCTGTGTGTTTAGGATGTGAATTTTAAAGTTTGCAGTGATGCATGTTGCTTATGTGTTGCTCATTGTTCTTCAATGTGTCCCTTTTCACCTGTGGGGGTGTTGTGTGTATATTGTTTGAACCATGTGTTTTGTGTGTTATATGTGTTACATAATTGCTGTATGCTTACCTGCAAGTGAGCCATTGCCATATTGTCCATCCTGGAAGCGTTGGTTGATGGTAGAATGGTGGAAGATGTAGGCATCTACATACTTCCAGGAACTTGGCCAGCACATTGCTGAATAGTGTGCGATGGTCCACAATGGCCTGCATATTGATGGAATGCATGTGCTTCCTGTTGCGATACAAGTGCTCTGTTTCAGCAGGAGGGGCAAGTAGCAAGTGTGTGCAGTCCACAGCACCCAGCATATGTGAAAACCGAGCAACTGTATAAAACCCTGTTTGGTCCCCTGCTGCAGTTGCTATGTGCTGGGGAAAATAATGTGGCGAGTAATGAGGTGGATGATGGCATCCAGGACAATTGGCAATAAGGCTGAGAGGGAGGACTGGGAAAATCCACTCATTTCTGCCACAGTTGACTGGAGTGAGGCTAAGACCGGCATGTGTAACACAGCCAGGAGCTTGGGTGTGGGTGGTGTGCTGGTTGATCTATGCATCCTGGGTATTATTGTGGGTGCAATGTGGTCAACTAGCTGCACAATGTACTCAGGCTTTAGCCGGTAGTACCTTATGATGGTCTACTCTCTTTGGCCAAAGGTGAATATGCAAAGTCTATATATGCGCTTATTTCTTCTGCACTGCCTTTGTAGTTGGTGTAGTGGTGATGGAGGGTGCTGTGGTGATGCAGTCAGTGCTTGGTGACATCACATTCTTCTTCTCTGGGTGCCTAGCTGGAGGAATAAGAGGTCCATGCTGCCCTGGTGGTTGCCAGAATGCTTGTGTGTTTCTCTTATATACCTCCACCTGTGCTCCATTTTAATTCCTGGTCTGACCAGGCATTAAAATGTTGATGCTATTAGAAATTAGCACCAATTTTGCAAAGTGCACAAGATTTTTCGGCAGGATTGTAAATATGGCGTTTGCTGGCTAGCGTCATTTTTTAGTGGGGAACACCTACCCAGCATGTCATTTTCTTTAAAAGGCGCACGGTTAGGCGGCTCTTATGAAAAATGGCACAAACGTCTGTAAAGTGGCACTAGACAGGTGTAGCACCACTTTGTAAATACAGCACTGATTTTTCACCGCTGTTGAGCCACATAAATCTGGCCCTTAATTTTAAAGATTTGCAATGCTTGGGGGCTTATGGGAGCTTTTTCCTGAACGCATTTGGGGCCATATGTACGAAAGCTTTTTCCCATAGACACAGAATGGGTAAAATCCTTTGGTACATCTGGCCCTTGGTTCTGTCACATTGAGGTAGATTGTGCTTGTATGGCTCACTCCTTGCTGTACTTTTTTGGGGTTCCTCAGAGACCAGAACAGTCAATTTAGTTAACAAGTTTAAATCTACACAAAATGCTCCATTTATTGCCCACTTCTTATTCATCAACAGCAGTGCACTTATCTCATTTGGGCCAGGAGTTGGACTGATTTTTTACTCAGAGTTGGAGTCAGGAGGACTCAGGGTGGAACTAACTCAACAACCAGAAGAAGGAAGTTATCTACTTCAAAGGCAAAGCAACATAGTGATGACTCTAAGAGGCCTATTCTGCACCATGGGCTGGTGAGAGAGATGCATTGATTTGGGAAATGGGGAGAAACTAATGTGCTGGCTCAAATGTCAAATTTCTGTTATGTGATTGTGTGATTGATTGTAAAACTGCTTTCACTGAGTCACACAAACATGAGCTTGCTCTTCCTCTTTGTCCACTCCTCCTGAAGCTTACCTTCTTTCCTGGCTATTTCTTGACAATAGTTTTGCAGTTTTACATTCAACAGGCCTTCTCTTATTCAACATGACGAAAGGCGAAAGCTCCATAACACTCCTGCTTCTTACTTTCCTGGATTGGTTCAGTCAGGCACCCAGGCATAAACATCAAGAGAAAAATGCAGATGCACTACCCAATTTGCCATATATTGTATACAGTATATTTTTTATATTAACTATCATAAGTTCAGAAATGTGTGGGTAACAGAACATTTACATATATAATAACATGGATCCCTGGGGCTGAAGGACTGTTTGCAATGCGTTTAAGTGAACTGTGTCCTTCATTTGCTGCCTGATTTGATGAGGTGCTGCTCATTGATCTTGTCAATATTGCTGTTGTGTGGTGTTTGCCTTTGCCATACCTTTCCCCAACTCCCTATTCCAAGCATTCATGGAATCCCTAGTCCCTTTCCCATGGATGTGTGATTTATTGAGGTGTTCCTTCATTTATACCATAAATGTATCACACACTTGGTGATGTGGATGTGATGAAAGCAATAGCAACTCACTACGGGATCTTCTTACCTAAACAATACAATAGCCCTCACCAGCCCCACATACCCACCCAGGCATTAAAAAGATAACATAATTATCATAGTGCAGGAGAGTCAATGTCTGACTCTGTTCCAGTGTCCCACAATAGTGGACACTGGTGCAAGAGTTATTTGTCATGGTGGTCTGTCCTCAGGCTTTGATAATAAACACACCTACTCTATCTTTTCTCTTTAATTCTAGTTCCCTGTGATGAATAAATAATCTTTTGGATGAATGCAACACTTGCAGTTCACCTCATATGAATAGGTGGGAGTGGGACCTCCCTCTGTAATTTTGGTGTCTTCCTTGGTAGCACAAGAAGAGAATGGTAATACCACCACCATTCATAAGAAGACTCTTTTAGAAAACAGTGCAGTAATATCTAGGATATTCAAGAAGTACCATTGACTAATCAATTCAGGTGAGAAAAAACTAGACAAACATGGTAATTAGTATTTAAGTTGTTCTTTGGAAGGAGAGATCAATTGCATGTTGTTGGAAAGTGGATTATTTGTAAGGGCTGGCAAGTACCTACACTTATCAATATGCCACTAGTCTCCACTTAGATCTAGTTAGGTCTCAAAAAATTAAACCCAGTTCAACCCTTGGAAGCTTGGCAACAAGCAACAAGGCCTAACTTGGAAGGCAAGTGTATAAAGCATTTAAAAATCACAAAACAGTAAATAATTAAAAGATAAAACACAATAAAAAATCAACATCAATTTATAAAAAGAGAGTATATTTTTATCTTTAACATGACACCAAAACAATTAAAATTGGATGAGGGGAACCAGAGATAGGAATTTTTAAAGAATTAATATTTTCTAGAACATAGAAGAAACTAGTGCTCAAAGAATTAAAAAAGGTCACACTGGACAGGGACATTCCAGAGTTCAGGCCACCCACGAGATAACGCTGCTATACTTTTAGAAGTGTTTCTTGATTTAGGGAAGTGGCCCACAGCAGCAGCCAAGGGTTCAGAGGCCTCTTGGTGTTTGGGACTACAACTCCCACAATGTACCTCTTCAACATATGGAGTTGCTCCAAACTTCTCCAAACTTCTGGATCTTCTTCTAGTGGTCCTTTTTGGGTCCTTGAAGTGTCCACAACTTGATCCAAGGTTCCAAAATCTCCAAGTTGCTCCTTGGGAGTTGGGACTACAATTCACAGAATGCACCTGGTAAAAATCCTCAAATGGCCACTGGACGCTAGTCAGATTGGCTCTGCTTGCAGGACTTGATGCATGGGACTCTGGGCAGCTCCTTTGTACCTGTAGCAAACAGGGAGTTCCTTTTTAAAGCAGTAGAAAACCGGCAAAGTCCTTTTAGGGGTGAAGCCCAAGTGTGCAGCTGGTGTTCACAGTGTCAGGGGTCCAGCAGGGCAGTCCTTCTTCTTCTTTGTCTTGTTCCTTGTAGGGATCTGAGATGTGGGTGCAATTCTGCCATACTAATCCTTGCTTCTGGGTGGAAACCAGGGGGGGGGGACTGCCCAATCATAGGCAGGTTCCTTCCCCCTTTGATGACGGCTTCCTGGGAAGTGTGGCAAAAATCAATCCCAGGTAACAACAACCTTCAAAAATCTACAGATTTTTTAAGGTTAGATCTGGCTGAGTCCACCCAATGGTGTGGCTAAAAATTGTAAACACACCCTTCTCCTGCCCTCTCCTAATTTAAGCAATAGGGCACCTAATTGTCTGGGGTGACAGGAAATGGGGGAGGACCTGAGCTGCTCCAAATGTCCTTCCATCCCTTCGAAGACCAGTTTTGCTACTCTCTCCCCATCCTGCTTCCCCATCTGCTGAGGCAGATCTCCTCTCCCAGGCACATCCTTTGTGTTCAGCCCTGGTCGATTCACAGTGACAGAACATTGCTGTTCCTCTAGGGCCATTGGAATTGTTTTTGGAAGTGATGACTCATTATATTTGTAGTGGTACTAGTCAGTCACATATAACCTGGGCCAAGATTTCCTACCCATGCATCACTTCATGGCCAGGTAATCAAGCATACAGCTGATTGCAAGAAATAATTGTAAGTCAGAACAACAAGATATAATGAAAAGAAAGAAAACAAAACATGATTTTTCGCAAGGATTTAATTTCATGATAAAACCAAACACACATTGGGGGTCATTCTGACCCTGGTGGTAAAATCCGCCAGGGCCAACGACCGCGGGAGCACCGCCAACAGGCTGGCGGTGCTCCCATGGGCATTCTGACCGCGGCGGTACGGCCGCGGTCAGAAACGGAAAACCGGCGGTGTACCGCCGGTTTTCCGCTGCCCTGGGGAATCCTCCACAGCGGCGCAGCTTGCTGTGCCGCCATGGGGATTCCGACCCCCTTACCGCCATCCTGTTCCTGGCGGTTTTGGCCGCCAGGAACAGGATGGCGGTAAGGGGTGTCGTGGGGCCCCTGGGGGCCCCTGCAGTGCCCATGCCAAAGGCATGGGCACTGCAGGAGGCTCCCCTAACAGGGCCCAACCAAGATTTTCAGTGTCTGCCACGCAGACACTGAAAATCGCGATGGGTGCAACTGCACCCATCGCACCCCTTCCACTCCGCCGGCTCCATTCGGAGGCGGCATCCTCATGGAAGTGGGTTTCCCGCTGGGCTGGCGGGCGGCCTTCTGGCGGTCGCCCGCCAGCCCAGCGGGAAACTCAGAATTACCGCGGCGGTCTTTTGACCGCACAGCGGTATTCTGGAGGTTCCAGCCAGGCCGGCGTCTTCCGCCGCCGGCCGGGGTCAGATTGACCCCCATTGTGTGTTAAAAATGTGGATTACCTTTCCTACCATTAATACGCAAGGCATATGAGTATGTAATCTGCACAATTAATATTTGGCTATGCATTATAAATGGAGCCATGCTGGTGGATCTGGTAAGGTTACCCTCAAGCATGTTTTTGGGAAAGCCTAGCTGTAGCATGTTATGGGAACATATAATTCCAATTGGTCTGCTCTTCTCCAACTCCCTCCTCAATTAAATACCCTGAGTCCAATTCCTAGGTTTACAGATTTAGGCTGCTAATCTGCCATACGGGACATACATGGCAAATAATGGATAGACCATCCGCCGGATTAAAGTCAACAAAATATAGAAAAATATGATGAGTTATAGTGCCATGAATGGGTTCTTTATTCTTTTATTTGTCATAGAGTATACCACCCTCCAAACTCTAAGACAGACCCTTAGTCCCACAATATACCCAAACCTCCAACACAGATTATTCCCAAGAAGTACCTTCACTTGGCAGTAGGGAAAAATCAGTCCACATGGTGGTAAGTTATACGGGTTGGGTTAGTTAGAGATTCAGCTATGGAATTGTTGGGTGGCTGTCAATAAATGGTAACATACTTTGGATTGATGGTTCAAATAGTTTCCCTCCCCTCTATCAATGTACAGAAGAACTTCAAAGTCACTTTCATTGATAGGAGGGAAAATATTGAAACTGTCAATCCGTAATTGAAGATGGATAGGGAAATGTGATACAGACATCACATGCTAAGATAAAATTTACTTTTACTAGGTAGGCTGGGAGAGAAATACAGAATGATAAAGTAAAGTACTAGTAGGGCTGTTATCTATCCATATCTTTTTCTATTAAAAATATTTAGTTTAGGAGGTTTGTGTTATTTATTGCTTGATGCATTTTGAAAACCAGGTAGCAATTGGGCCAACCATAATTTTTTGTTCTCCTAATGGAGGGATTGGTCTCCTAATGGAGGGATTGGTTTGTGATTCGGAGGATTCAGGAATAAGGGGGGGGGCATAAGGTAAGGCTAATCTATGATTCTATGAATGGATAAGGGATAGAAGAGAATACAAAAGGCATATGCTATTGGTTGTGGACATGGTATCTCATTCCTGACATGCTGCACGTTCATGGAAACTGTTAGTATGAGGCAGAATTGGAGGTCCATGACCATGATGACAACTCTTACTCTGCCCCTGCACTTTTTGAATCTTAGTTTGATCAAGAAAACAACTAATATGTTTGGTGACTACAGTCCTACTTGGGCCTGGCTGTGCAATCCTTATGTTGCCAAACCTTTCCCCCTCTTGTTACTATACAAGATATGCAATTTCATTGTGAAAGAGCGTCAAGGGTATGCTTAAGAAAAAAAGGGAGAAGAAAGGTTCAGACAGGAAAAAGACAGTGGAAGAAAGACAAAAAAATGAAAAATGCAGACAGCAAACAACCTACATGAAGAAAATTGTAAGTACACAGAAGTCCACAATTTTAGTAGTGAGAATAAAAATGACTTGCAGGGGCAGCAGAACCATTGTCTTTCTTGCCCTTGGGTGCGTAAGAAAGAAGATAAAAAACGATTGATGGTACTCTGTAGAAACAAACACATTTTTTGACAAGCTACTGTACTTTATCTATCAAATAGCCTATCCCTTGTTTTTTAATCCTATATCTCAAACCCCAACATTTTGAACTAATCATGCATCCAAAGCAATCATCTTTGTTTCTCTGCTCCCTTTTGATTAGTCAAAGCTTTTCCCCTTTGCATACTGCAAATCCAGCAGATTGGGACCATGAGCTACATAAAGAGATAAATCCACAGATAAGAACAGCACCCTTGATTGATTATTTGTGTGTGTGTGTGTATATATATATATATTCACACACACACACACAAATAATCAATCAAGGGTGCTGTCTCTTTATCTCTTATCTCTTTATGTAGCTCATGGTCCCAATCTGCTGGATTTGCAGTATGCAAAGGGGAAAAGCTTTGACTAATCAAAAGGGAGCAGAGTAACAAAGATGATTGCTTTGGATGCATGATTAGTTCAAAATGTTGGGGTTTGAGTTATATATGTGTGTGTGAATATATATATATATATATATATATATATATATATATATATATATATACATATATATATATACACACACACATATATATATATTTGTATGCATCGATGTGTGTGTGAGTGTGTAGATATGTTATATATATGTATGTTAAAAACCATTACTTAAACACACCTTACCTGTGATCATGCTACCTGAAAAAAAAAATTGAATATGTAGAAAATAAAAATATGTTTTATTCACTGAGCCCCAGCACCTCATGCCCAGCAGGTGGAACAGGTCCTGTTTGCAGTCAATAATTCCTGCCCAGCAGTGAGTCAGCTGCTGCTGGGTGCAAATGATTCCGGTGCTGCTTTGCACACACCGCTGCACTCGCCCCCACAGCAGCTGACACTCCAGTAGGGCATAGCCATTGCTGGGCCAGCAGTTTGCTACTCCCATGCGGAGGAGGTGGCACTGGACCTAAGAAATGAATGCTGCCACCTCTGTCTCGCTAAAGCTCTTCTGTGCTGCTGGCAAGAGGCGTGGTGGTGCCCGTATTGCCTGCTTCCGCAATAGTGAGAATCAAGAAAGAAGGAGGGCACTGGAGTGAAAAAAGAGGAGGACAGACAGGATAGGCCAGGAAAAGAATATGGATTACAAAAAGTGTTAAAAAGTTGACAAAATGTCAAATAAGCACTACTTTAAACACAGGGAACATGACACAAAAATAAAGGAAGTAAAAAAAATTGTGATGAAGGGATAGGAGAGAGATGGGGTAGGATGGGTCTAGACTGAAAAAAGTAAAGCAGCCAGCAAGGAGAGACAGAAGCAAGCAAAATAAAATGGCAATGCCCTTGCAAACTGTGTGGTGCCATTTGGAATGATTATTCAATGCAAAACAGGCTACTGGCCTGAAAAAGCAGTGCAAACGGTCAGATAGGTATTTTTCAGCCCATTGGCGGAGATCTGCAAAATGTCCCTGAACTCTCTGGAATTCAGTGGAGCAAATCTCTGAGAGATCTGCCCACGCCTAGTTTTAATAGATGCATTCCGGTGATAACATCAAAGTAGCAGTTACATTAAATTGCAAAAAAGTACTAAGGAACTCAATAGTAGAATTCAATTATTTATTTGACGTTTTCAGCACTCACCAGGTGTTTTTACAATATGACAATCAGCAAGTGCATCTTTAATGAAGCAGATACGACATATGACCCCTCCATTATCTATTTCTTTCCCTGCCTGTCTCGTCACCATCCTAGGTCCACATCCTGTTACCATATTATCCTTCCACTTCAGTCAGCCATTTCTGTCCTCTTCTACCCCCCACCACACTAATACTATTCCTTGCCTATTGCTTGTCCTGTGCATCCTCACACCTGCATCTTCTTTTATTTTGAACCTAAAAAACCCAGAAAAAAGTAATCTTTAAAAAAAAATGTGGCCTACCAAAAGAAAAAGAATGACTATAGTTATAAATATATAAAGAACTATAAATGTTGTGCCTTACAGAGAAAGTGTACTGGAAGAAGGGGCATTAGGGCGTCTCCCTGCTCAAGTAGAGGGAAGCATTTGGAGTGAGGTGGGGACGGGAGGACTAGAAACGTTTTTTTTCTGATTCAGGGATGCATATCATTAGGAGGTAGTGCCACAGGGTCTTAAGCGTTCAGCGATGGGTAGTGTTAAAGAGTAGAGAGAGTTTTTTGGGTTTCATGAAGGCTAGCTTTTAGGAGCAGAAAGCTTTATTAGGGTTCTTTGAAAGGTAAAGTTTGGAGTTAATATGGGTTTGGTTCAGGAATGGGTGGGTAGTAAAGGGTTGTAGGTTTCAGGGATGGGTACCATTAAGGTGTTCTAAGGTTTAAAGAAGGGTAACTTTAAGACATTAAGGAATAATAAGGGGTTTGAGAGTTCAGGGAAAGAAACCATTGATTGGTTTTAAGCGTTTTTTTGGAGTTCAGGGAAAGGTACTGTTAAGACCTACTATGGTTTTTTTGGGGGTTCGTTAATTGGTGGCCAGAAGGGGTAGTAAGTGATTTTTAGGTTTACGAGTTGGGCAGCATTAAGGGGTAGGAAGGGGTTTTTACAGTCCAGTTAGATAAATTAAAGAATGTATGTAACAAAAAGGATGTGTTAACTCCAACATTTTTGGAATTGTCTTAGGTAATAATTGAAGACACAATATTATAACTTCAACAATTTCAATTAGAATTTAATGTAGTCGAGATTTATTTTACAGGTCTACTGTATTACAAACATTACTCTTTCACCACACCCATGCAAGCATCAGATATATATACACCTGACACTTTCTGCCACCCCCCAAAGAATCTGAGGTTTTTCAACAACGTGGTTGGTATCCCTAGCTTGAGGGTAGATATGCTATTAAAATGAGATGAACTGTTAGTGAGCTGAGGCTTTAGGCATGGGTTATGGCAGCACAGTGTTCAAAGTGGCTTATTGCTTGAAAAATACAGTGTACTTTAGGGCCACCTCTTTTATCTACAGATGGGTGAGCCAACATTTTAAAGAGAGAGCAGAGGGGAGAGGGGAAAGCAGAGTCAAGCATCTGGCTTTCCTCTGAGATACAATGAAGAAGCTGAATCCTAAAAATGGTTGCCATGAAACCATGCATCAAATTTCCCGTAAAATATGACAGTATACTCAAACTTCAAACAGTTGCATTCTGAAGCTTTGACCTTAGTACATCACATTATATCACTGGACTGCGAGGTACTCGTTAAAACTTTTTAAACGTAAACGTAGAACCATTCTAGTACCACCTTTGTTCATGCAACAGTGGCTTTAGTGACCTTAGTGACCAAAGAAGCAACTCAGTTGTCATGTGCACACTATTGGTGACCCAGATTCTGACAGATAGAGCAATGCTATTGTCTACTAATTCAGACAGTCCAGCTTTTTGTACAGCTTGTGTTCTGAACTCACATATTATAATGTGCTTTCATATGTGATGATGAAGTAAAAGGAGTGTTGGAAATAGTTCACTAGTTGGCAGGGATATGCACCCTGTCCAAGTAGGGACCACAATCCTAATCAGGGTAAGTCCGATACACACCCTAAATTAACCTGTGCTCACCTTCTGGTAGCTTGGCACAGAACAGTCAGGCCTTACTTAAGAGACAATAGGTAAAATATGTGTGCAACACTTACAGTACAGTAACACAGTGAAAAACACCACAAAATTTCCACACCAGTTTAGGAAAATAGCGACTATTTATCTTGGTAAAGCAAGACCAAAACAACAAAAATCTAATAAGTAGAAATCTTGATATGAATAAACTGCAATGTCAAAGCTTAAAAGTCAATAGCGTTGAAAGGTTACTTGAGGTCATGCTAGAAAGGGGTAAAAAAAGTTCAGGCTGACTGCCATAGAGTGCAGGCCAGCTACAGGACCCACACAGGGCCTGCTGAAAAAGTACCTTGGATGGAGCAAGCATTGGCGTTGAAGTCTTGATATGTCGGTTCTGATTCATGCAGTTAGGGAGATGCATCATCTTCAAGCCTTGCAGTCAGGTCCTCCATCGGGGTCTTACCCTTTTCATCAAATTGGAACTGTGTCAGCATCAAAGGGTACTGTTTCAGTTCTGAGCAGCGCAACAGCTTCAATAATTTGAATTTCTTTAGGAAAAATAGCTGCAGAGTCCACTCTCAAGGCCCAGGAATGGATTGGTATCACTTGGTAGGTAGGACTCATCGTGGTAGAGTTCAGCAGCTGAACCAGGGTTGAGGTTATGAGATTTCCAGAACAGGAGGCAACCCAGCAACAACTTGGGGTCAAATGGAACGTGGAGAATGTAGGGAGTTAAGTCCAGTCCTTCTCACTCCGAGACAAGGGGCAGCAGGCCAACACAGCAATGCAGTTGAGCAGAGTGGCAGCCCCTCCTAGCAGCACAGGAGTCCTTCTTCCTGGCAAAAAGTCCTCAGATCCAGAAGAGTACTGATTTGATAGGGTTTGGGGTCCAGTACTTATACCCAGTTGAGCCTTTAAAGTGGGGGGGATTTCAAAGAGAGGGGGTTATGCAGCTCTTTGTGTGGGGGCAGACACAGCCCTATCAGGTGTAAGTGACAGCTCCTCCCTCTCATCTAGCCCAGGAAGGCCGATCAGCCTGAAAATGTCACACCCCAGCTCCCTTTGTGTGGACTGTCTAGAGGGAATGCACAAAGCCCACCTGTCACCCACTCCAGATGTGTATGAAGACCCAGGTAGACGCGCAGAATAGTCAAAGTAAGAAAATGCCAACTTTCTAACAGTGGCATTTTCAGACTTAGGGGCTGATTTAGATGTCAGCAGAGGGAATACCCCATGACAAACATGAAGGATATCTTGTCTGCTGTATTCTGATCCCTATATGATAGAATAGGATCATAATACGGCGGATGGGCTATCAATCATGTTTGTGACCGAGTATCCCCCTCTGCAGACTTCTATATCAGGCCCTTACTATTTAAAATGCAACTTTACCACAAGGTGTGACTTTAAATTGTGAGTCCAGAGACACTAAACTCTAAATTTATATATTTTCCCAATTGGAGGTTACACTGAAAGGCTGCGTCAAGGTAACCCCAATGTTAACCTATGAGGGAGATAGGCCATGCAGTGGTGAAAAAGAGTTCAATAGTTTTTAACTCCCAGGACACGTTCAACTTAAAAGTACATGCACAACTTTTTAAATACAGTGTATCCTGCCCTAGGGGCTAACTAGAGCCTACCTTAGGGGTGACTAATATGTAATAAAAAGGAAGGGTTGAGCCTGGTAAATAGGTGCACTTACCAGGTCGAAATCGCAGCACAAAACTGCACATAAAGGCTCTGCAGTGGCAGGCGCTTGGCCACATTACTGAGAAGGCTATCCGAGTATAAATGATATATATTGCAGCTGTTTTGTACTGTAGTTGCATTTACAGTGTATGACACTTTTAACACCACCCCTTCGTGAGTTAGTAGTGCACTTCTCCATTCGTTCTGCTTGGTTGGCATAGTGTGGGTTTAAAGTGTGGCCTCCGTGAAGGTGTTTCGCTTTTGTGCGTGATGTCATACAAATAATGCATAATTTCTCAAACTAGAGAAATCCTGGGTCAGTGCCTATGAGGAATCATTCATCTCTTCTGGCCTCAAAACTGAATAGGTCACATTACGGCTCATAGCTGTTTCATACTTGATGCCTACTGAAATGCTGCACTTCCAGGACAAATATTAGCATGCAGTAGAATCCTCTGGCAGACTTTTCTTCCACCACGCTGTACCTTTGCATAAAGAAATTAGCCAGTGGATTCTCCTCATAATTTGGCATTTTCTCTAAAAGTTGGAATGGACAGGGTGTTGCAGACTGCCTCTGCTGTACTGACTGCAGGCCGGGATCTTCTATAGCGCCTCACAATGACCTGATACCGATTGTGTGGCAAAGGCATCTATTTTAAAACATGCATGCCCATCCACTGTAACAAACCGTGAATGCAGTGATTCTGTTATGGTCAAATTGAATATTGTAAAAGGTGCTATTGTAAAACAAAGCAACAATAAAGCACTGCAAATAATGAGAAGGGTGTCTGTGAAAATATACATAAACATAAACATCCAAGCATGGTTTACAAAAATGTCGCTGCCTTGAGTGCAGATGTTCTAATATTAACTCCAGTGCAGCGATATGTTTGTGAACGGTTTATAGCACACATTATTTTTGACATAGGATACTTGGGCCAGGACATCCTGGGACCACACTTCTACTCCATTGCCACCAACATCAATAAACTATATTGCAGCTGAATTTGACTCTACCATTGTTTTCCTTTTGTAACACTTACCCATTTATGTTTTTATTTGTATCATTTTCAGATCGCATTTTAGCCTATCACCAAGGTCACTTTGTTGTGCACATTCTGGAAAAAGCGACAATTACCTTACCAAACCATCTCTGAATGCAGTTCTAACTCTCTTATATGTTGAGGTGTAGCGGGTGATTATGTGTGGACTACTGAGCTTCATTCAGGATGACAATCTACCTGCGTTAGAACATAACCCAGGGCTGCAAACTCGGCAATATACCTCATTTGAAAACGACTTAGTTCTGTGTTCCTGCTCTGAGCTCCCTCCTTTGATGCCTCTTCCCTTTCCTTGATGGAGAGCTATCTTATATCTCCGTGGTGAGGCTGCCTCATACTCTCTTTAGCCCATGTGTATGACTCAAGGGCGTCAGGGACATGGCACGCCCTGCTACACACACAGGAACTCCTCTCTCCAAGGGCAGACACACATCCTGAGAGACATTGGCAATGTTGACACAGCCCATAGTTGATTATCGGATTCATGTTCCTGAAATTGCCGGAGTTGGGCATCAGGGAAAGCTGATACAATACTTCGGGAACAAGGGCCAATTCTTTAAAGCAGGAAAAGCATTGCTGGTGCTACAACTGTCAACCTTAGGGTGGACTTCCCCCAAACAGTTGCTTTACATCACCTGTTTTTGATTAATATGTTTTTGCTGGCTTTAGGGCTCTGCACGTTTTAACACTACTAAGCAGGGCTAAAGAGCGTGTGCTTCCTCCTTTAAACAAGCTGAAATGAGCTTACACCCAATTGGCACATTTAATTTACTTGTAAGTCCCTAGTAAAATGGTACTATATGAATCCACTGCCTATTACTTACATGCTACTAGTGGGCCTGCAGCACTGATTGTGCCTCCCACTTAAGTAATTTACTAAACATGCTTCAGTCCCTCCGTTACAGCCTGTGTGTGCAGTTCTTAAGCTAAACCATTTGCCAGGCTGAAACCTTCTTTTTTTTGTATCTATGTCACCCTTAGGGTGGGCTCTAAACAGCCAAGGGGACAAAGTGCAGTATATTTAAAAAGTCAGACATGAACTTTTAACTTTTACATGTCCTGATAGTTGAAAACTCTTAAAGCATTTTTGCTACTTCAAGTCCTGCCTCTCCCATGAGATGACTTTGGCTTAACCTATTACATGTAATAAGTGATAACTTTCTATTGGGAGCAGGTAGGAATGTTGAGTTTGGTCTCTAAAGAGCTGCAATTTAATCCTCTCTTCATTGGTAAAAGTTGGATTTTAAATCACAATTCTGAAAATCCACTGTTAAAAAAGTTGCCATTTTCTTGTCCCAACAATTTGGGGCATGTAGCTTGTATCATGGGTCACATAACTATGTGTAACTGGCAGTTGTCCTTTGTGTAGTGCTCCCAGACAGCGAGACAAAGAGTAATTAGAAGTTGGTAGGGTGGGCCATCTCTGACTTGATAGGGGGTTGAGCTGTTACCTACCACACTTGCACATCACAAAGCCACTCACTCACCATACTCACAAAGGGTTTGACAAGCTGGGGTCAGGGCAGGGATGCAGGAAATTCTGAGCACCTCTGGGAGAGGAACCCTCGAGAAACGGATCTTACTTCAAAACTGGCACCAAGGACAAATAGTTGACCCTCAGATCCAATTGTTCAGTGCACTGCTGGACCTGTGGAAGACTCAGAAGGACTGCTGTGTTGCAAGAAGAACTACAACACTGCTGCCCTGCTACTTTGCTGCTCTCTTGCCCTATTGTTCTGTGCTAGAGGGACACAACAAGCTTCAGAGGCCTTCTGCATCTGCCCAGCTGACCTGCTGCCTGAACATGCAACTGGACCTGCAGATGGTCCTTCCCGAGCACTGATGACCTTTGCTGGGGAGAATTCCTAATCGCCATGCCCCCTTCCTCCTGGTCACTGGATGTGGCATCAGTTGAGTTTCACCTTCAAGAAAAGGGGATATCGTGAGGTTTTGAGCTCTTTGCAACTGCAAACAGGCCTGTTTGTGCCAAGATATTGCCGGCCGCCATGACAAAGCTTGGGTGAACTTCACTCTTCTCACTAAAGTTAACACAAGCAATGACAAGCAACCCAAGATCTGCACTTCACGCTACAGTATCATTGACCTTTGGTGACCACCAACGTGAATGTCCAACAACACTGTAGGTGATGCCCCACAGGATCACTGCACTACAGTGACAACTATGCATGATGCCTGGCCTGCTCTTTGCACATCAGTGACGACCATCTGCGATGCTCTTCCTGCTCCCTGCAGCCCATTCCACCACAAACAGATCTCTTTATGCTTGATTTTAGAAGGTAACTCTTCCACTGAGATTAACCTGGTCACTGTATCCTGCCTGTGCTCCATCACGGTCGGAGTAAACCTTTGATTTTCACCAAGACTTGCACAACCAGATAAGCACGAGTGGCAATTTGTGATTTTAGGTGCCATACTTACCTGACCACTTTAAAATTGCATATCTTCAGTCTTCTAATTGGATTTTTGTCATTTTTGTCTAAAATCATGTATTAAATGTAACTCTATTTAACTAAATTGGTGTGGGATTTTTCTGAAGTGGTGTTTTCACGTTATTACTGTTTGAAGTGCTGCATACATACTTAACACATTGCCTCTATGTTAAGCCTAACTGCCCTCTGTCAAGCTAGCAGAGGGTTGAGCACGGGTTAATTTGGGCTTTGCTTGTGTTTCACCCTGACAAGAATTGTGGTTATTGCTTGAGTAGGGTTTTTCTCCCTCAACCAGTAACCCAGTTTCCAACGCTGCCATTTTGACCTGGCCAAAAACCCTTTTTGCCTGCTCCAAAGGTCCCTTTTTGTACACATCACCCCAAGGGAAGGCCCCAAACAGCCCCCAGGGTGGGATGCAGTGCATTTAAAAAGGTGAAACATAATTTAAACTTTTACATGTTCTGTTAGTTAAAACCTCTTAAATTTGTGTTTTACTACTGTAAGGCCTGCCTCACCCATGGGATAACATCGGGGTACTTTATTGTGTGTACTAATTAGTGATAACTTTTAATGAGGAGCACGCAGGAAAGCTGACTTTGGTCTCTAAAGAATTGTAATTTAAAATCTTCTTTAGTGGTAAAGTTGGAATTCACAATTATAAAAAGGCCACTTTTACAACGTTAGCCTTTCCTTGCCCTAACCATTTGGTGCCTGCAGCCTCTATCCTTGGTCACATAACTATGTGTAACTGGCAGTTATGTTACAGTTGTATATTACTTCCCATCAGTGAGCTAAAGGGGAAATAGTTGTGTCAGGATGGGCCATCCCTGTCAGGAAGAGAAGGAGGAGCTGTCACCTGCCACATTTGCACATCTCAACACTGCCTTAGCACACTTGCAAAAGTTTGCACACTAGTCTTTTGTGCACCCAGACAAGCTGGAACCAGGAAATGAAATACTGGGCACCTCTGTAGGGGGAAGCTCTAGAAGTTTTTCCAACTTCATAGTGGGCACCATATATAAACAGTGGACCCTTAGACCCACCTCTTCAGATCACTTCTGGACCGGTGAACTCTACCAGAAAGGACTGTCTAACTGTGAGGTCTGCCCTGCTGTGCAAACTGTGCTTTCTGGCCAAGGACGGCTTTGCTGCCCAAGGCCTGCTGATGCTACACTAGGACTATTCTGTTGCTGGGAGCTGCCCTGCTGAATCCAGCCTGGCAGTGTGGACCCAGGAAATCTATAAAGATCAGACAGCTGTCCCTCTGCTGAAAGCCACAGTGACATAAAAGGCTTCTTGAACTTCGATCCAACTCTTTACATCTCGACGCAGTGTGATGCAGTTCACCATAGCCACTGGCCCAGCATGACACATCTCAATCTTGACACCAACAGATCCCAGCACAAGGACCTTAAAGCTCAGGTGCCTTCCTTGACAATGACACAGCTCAACACTGGTATCAGACCAGAATGACACATCTTGTCCTCTTCACTGTAGCAGCCTTGGGCAAGTCCTGACAAGCTATTATTGACAGCTTTCTTGACTGCAACGCAAGATCCTGCATTGTAAGCTCCCATCATTGGCTTCACCATCTCCACCACGGTCATGCATTAACACTCTGGAACTCGTATCACAGTTCCACATTGATGACTGAACGCCGAACCATTCAGAAGGAAGTGAGACAGTCACAGATACAAATGCAGGGTGGCAACGGGGTAGGCTCAAAGCATACACCTATATTCCTCTCAAAATGTCACTTGTGTAGGTATATTATAACATCATTATTTGATCCAGACAACCATTGAAATATTAGGTTTTTCTACATTGATTCAGGAAAAAGTTGATTTCCTCTTGTCAGGCAGTGTAATCAGTGTAATCGTAATCGTGCTAGCTTAAGCTCAATCATATGATTGTGGTAATGTTGCAATCTATGTAAATGAGTCTCCATGTAATGTAAATATGGAAACAAACACTGTGAAATGTGTATGACACAAGCTGCCCAAGTAATATAAGCATTGAACATTTTCACATCTGAAAACAATATCAATATATTTTATTTGATCAACAAAAGAGCATACCAACATAATTAACAATATTGTTAACGAGCCTTGAGGCTCCTACTGTGTCAAACATTTCACAATCAGGCTTGAATTTCACTAAAAATATCACAACCACAAACACTAAACTGCTTGTTTTCACACGGGCATGGCCATGCTACCAAAATGTTGGCAGGGGCGCCTCCTACATAATAGCAGAAGAACATCGGCCTTATGCTCAGTGTCAGTCAGTGAAAAATAAAATGATAATAAAACAATGTTATTATCATTTTAATTATCACTGTCTGACTGAGCAGTGGAATCTAGGGCAATGCAGGACCATGGCAGGGAGGAAGAGGAGTGGAGGGTACTGTAAGTGCGCATGTCAGTTTGGCTGGCCATCTCAGAATGGCCAAACCGACATTGCCACATACATTTCTCCAACCAAGCTGAGTTACAGAGCCGGGTGGAGAAATGGACGGGCTCCCTGTGTGGTCAGAACAGCCCACTCAGGCCAATCTTGGCACTTCTCTCGTGCTTGGTACAGCATGAGAGCAATGTCTGTATCAGGAGCTTGTGGTTTATGCCCAGTGATGCCAGTAGGAGAGGAGCACTGAGGTGGCAGGCAAAGAGACAGGGAGTGGCAGATAAGTTTTTAAACAAATTGTATTACTCCCCTAGTCCCCTGCCACACCACTTTAGATTGGCGGCAGCCACCACTGTACTTTGGTACTCTTAAAATGTGCTTCATTGATTATACTACTCAGATAGGGGTAGTTTATTAGTTGATTTGCAAAATAATATTAAATTACAACTAAGTCAAGGAAATTGTCAATTAGGATATTCTTACACATTGTAGCACAGAGACAGACACATTGATTCAATAAGTCGTCGGAGCAGCACACTGTGAGGAATGCTAAAGGTCATATGTTTTTTTGCTGTCACAGAAGAAAAAAAATGATGGATATTTATTCACCAAAATGCCAAGCACAATGAAATTAATATAATGAACATTTTGGCCATCTATGTCATCAGAGATGAACATTCACCCTACTATGAGAAACAGAATAGCCTCCTATTTGCTGCTGAGGGGTTAGGCAGGTAGGTCAAGTAAATAAATAGCACACAGTCGGCAGGGATAATAGAGGACTGCTTGCTTTGTGTTCCCGCAGTCGCCTTCATCTGCAGTCAAATGGAGGGCTGTGACAAGGGTGCTAAGGACAGAATAGCATCGCTCTGCCTACTACAGAAATGTCTGGTTGCTTAATTTGTTTTGACTTATTTATATTATGTTTTGTCTTTGTTTATAAACCGAACATTTTGAAGTAGATTTTGCTACTCTTCCAATTATTACCTCCCCTTTTGCTCAATGAAAAACACAGAAACATCTATGTGATGAGATGAAAGTGAATTCTGAATCTCTAGATGTTATTCTCCTATAGCAATTTAAAGACACTAGTTGCCCTTTAGATCATTTATTGAAAGCTAGCAATTTAGCTGCACACTTTAAACTCTCAAAAACTAACTTCCCACATATATTTTGAATGCTAAAACATTTATTTTTCCAAATACTCAGAATACAAAGGAAAATGTAATGAGATGAAGATATTTTAGTTTAATGACTACATACCATCTGTGGTTATTTACGCTATGGAGGTTTTAGTGTTATCTTTAAGATTAAAACACTCAGGCCCTCATAACGACTTTAGTGGACGGATCGCCCGTCTGCCGAAGCGGTGCAGTCAGAAAACCGCTAGTGCGGTGACCTGACCGCAAGGGCTATTAGGAGTTCCCTCTGGGCCAGCCGAGCGGGAAACAACTCACAACATTGACAGAAGCTCATAATAGAGCCTGCAGCAATGTTGCGGTGTATCAGGTGCAGCAGCACCAGTGACGCTTTTCACTGTCTGCCGAGCAGACAGTGAAATGTGTGAGGGGGCTGACCATTGGGAACCCTGCACTGCCAATGCCAAGTGAATGGGCAGTGCAGGGGATCCCATGGGGCTCCAGGCACCCCATCTCCACCGCCATGTAACCACCATGTAAAAGCTGGCAGACAGGGGACTCGTAATCCCCAGGGGAGCACTGCTTGCAGCGCTGCCCTGGCGTGTCAAGACCACCAGCACCGCCAGGCCATCGGCCAGTGAAAAAGAGGCGATGCCGGCGATTCGAAAGTGGCGCTTTTTACATGGTCATAATGTGGATGCCAGACCGCCGCATTAGCAGCGGTCCGACCACCACCGTGAGTATGGCAGTCCTAGGGCCGCCAGACTCATAATGAGGGGCTCAGTGCTGAGCAGCCCCCTGTATGAAGTTTAGAGTTCTTTATATAAATCATCAATAAAAGGTATAACATTAGATAAGTCTTTGAGGGAGAAAACTTTTTCTAACCCCCACTTGACCTCTCTGTGGTTCGCTATTGATCTACTTTCCCCCAATTTTCATAATTTACGTTTTTAACGTCATTAAGTAATAATGTCTAGATCATGTGTGTCATCGTTCCAAACTTGGAAATGGTTACATTCTGAAGTCTCACCAGCATTTTACTCTTTTTAGTACTGTTTGAGGAGACCCTGATCAAAAGAACACCCATATCTGGAGCTCCTTGTGTGCTAAGTTTGGGCAGACACTCAATTGACCTTCTTTCACTCTTTAATCTGGTTCTAGCTGTTGGCAACAATATAAAATGTTTGGGTCACAAATCCTATTTAATCTGTATATTCTAAATTAACCACAGAGACAGGGAGCAAATTAGGGTCCTTTTTGTTTATTGTTTTTAAAGAAATATAACTATTTACGTACATTACGAATCTAAGTTGTCTCAGTCTGTGTTCTTGGGCCTGTAGTAAAACACAGGTTCCACAGAGCAAGAACAATATTTATTCATGCAAATGCTTTACTCAAAAGGTAGAAAATCCTTGATATTAGTATAGACCAGAAGCAAAATACGTTCTTGAAAAAACAGAAAAAGAGTATGACATTTTTGGCAATTGGAGCAACTTGTGGGTATAAGTCAAACTGCGACGCACTATTCTCACTATAAGTTCACTTTTTTGTCAGCTTGTGAACACTGTTTGAGCACTGAGCACTTCTAGATGTAAAAATAATTTAATAAATATAACTACATAGTGTTTTTCTTTTTCTTTTTTCTTGAGCAATTTATTTTGCTTCTGAACAGTATTTATATCAGGAATTTGTTACCGTTTGAGCATGGACCATTGTTTCTTATGTGTCTAGTGCTCCTCGTTCCATGTGGTTTGTAAGAGGGCTGCCCTGTTCCTCTGCAATGTGGTATAACACAGGCAACGTCAGATGTGAATTGGACAGGTGTCTTCCCCTAGTACTTAGGACCCTCAGATCATAAGATATCCACATTTTAATGGGTGGGCTAGACCTAACCATAAATTAAGAGATAACCATGCATTCCCAAAACTATTTCTCAGAACTCAGTATTCAGAAACTGACTCCCCAGCTGCATGTATGTTCTCATTTAATTCTATATTTTCAAAGTTGCTTAGCAATTGCAATGACTGTATAGAGAGTTTCCAGGAATATCGCAGTCTTATTTTCTATACAGATGCTGATCCAAACTTGATCAGTTGGTAATTGCGAACAGCAATTTGTGTATGTTTCATGGGCACCCTCTATTCAAACATGCTTTGTGTTCTTATTATGGGCACATCGCAACTTATGAAGCAGCACTGCAGTCACCCAAAAGGATCCCCCCAACTGCTGATCTATGCCTACCACAATTTGCGAAAAACTTGAATGCCTCAAAGTAGATCACTGCTTCACAGCTTCCACCAATATTTCTTGCTATAACATTGACACACTGAGACATTTGTTCTTGCCATGATGGAATTTGTTTACATTCCTCACTTTATAGTGTGTGTTTAGTGTTACATTCCAGTGATAAGAACTGTTTTTGATGGGAGGAGCGTGAACCCTATTTTTCTTACAAATATTTACGAACAGCACAGCATTATTTACATTCAAATATAGTGAACAAAGTATTTTGTGTGTGAAGTATGCACCCTTTTTCGTTTCATTTGTAATATTTTATTGATTAAGTGATTGCTCTATACTAATTGTTTCATCTTTCAATTGTATATATATCTATAGCTAGTGAAAAAAGTTAAGGGAGTACATTATAATCTCTCTGGCCAGAAAGGCATTGTTGTACCTTTAAATAAACTCGGAATTATATTGAAATAACACAATACAAGTGATGCTAAGATTACAAAAGTTAGAAAATGCTGAAACTGGGCAGTTTTGATTAGTTGAGCAAACCAAGACTGCCCCTCAGTGCACTGGTTATGATTTCAAATAACTCAAATTATACTATTGATGACACCAATGGTAACACCTCGCATGATTCCACCAGTGGCATCATTATGCCTACACAATAATATTTCCTTTGAACATATGTGTCTATTTACTGACTTCTTGGCACAAATGTGACCCTACCTTCAGACAAAGACTAGGCCCACCCAGAATAAAAACACTAAGGCCTGCCTCTTTCTTAGCTTGGCCTTAACTTAGCTTATGCATATAGCCATCTTCTGCTCGCGGACACTGAACAGCGCCATGTTTCCTGGTCATGCACAATCATTGTCATGTCTGTATGTTAACACCATTGTCACAAGATCTAATCTTCCCAAGAAACATGATATCACCCACAGTGGCAGCTGGCTTAGGTTTAATAATAATTTTAAAAAAATTAAAGTCACGTACCTGCAGGCATCTTCCTCACGGCATCTCCTTGCTCCTGGAAGCTTCAATGCACGGGAGCAGGAAACATCAATAACGAATCCTGATGCTGCTTTCATGCTGGTCACCAGCATGAAAGCAGCATCAGGACTGGTGCGAGCGGGCTCTCTCAGTGCTCACAAAAGTGCTGAAGGCCTATGCTTTCTCTTGAGCCAGCTGGCTTAGAGATGTTTAAAGTGCATATGTGTGGCTGGCTGTCTCAAGACGGCCGGCCGAAGGGACATGCACACTTTAAACAAGTGCACAGCTCCCTGCTGCCACTCGGTAGCAACTGCCCCACCCTGTCCAGATACTTGGTTCAGGATGGGGTGCTGAAAAATAAAATGGTAATAAAAAAAGTTCATTACCATTTTATTTTTCAGTTTTAGTGACATTTTTCTTAGGGGGGCAACGCTCCTCCACTCACATGGAGGGGCCGCCCCTGATCATCCAGCTCCTTAATCAGTGACATAGATATAAACTATAAGGTGACATTAATCTGTGTCAAATTTTAATTCCTCCTCAAATCAAGGATACATAACAACCAATGTAGCTATTCAATCAAAGAAGTGTAGTCTGAATTGATGCCTTTTTCCTCTATCTGTCTATGTGAACTAACATTAGAAGCATATACTTTGATGCCTGTAATCAGGAATGAACATCCCTATCTCTGATAATATTTAATATATAAGGACTCTCATTTGCCCATTTGGTAGAGAGGTCCTTCACCCAGATTATCACCTGAGACTCTGACAGAGACAACCTCACTCACTGCCAGTGCACTTCATATGTCACACATTGCAAACTACACTTCTCTTCTGAAGCCTGCAGCTGATAGAGCCCAGTCCCAGAGGAAGACTGATTGCTTCCCCACTGGGTATTTGCCACAGTTGTGGAGGTCCACCAAAGTTGTAACTTACACAACACTAGGTTTTATTCAGTAACCATTTACTATATCAAATTTTGGATAATTTTAAGCACATCCTAATGTTTTATAACTAAAATAAAGCATCACTTATCCTTAAAAAAGTTAATTTTGTGATTTTCTGTTTTTAGTGATGCACTTTTTCCGTCTCCTATGTATCTATATTTTCACCTGACCATGCAGCTAATCTCCACTTTTATCAGCATTCACCTTGTATATTGACCCGGTTATTTACCAGGAATCTTTATTACTCTCAGTCCTGTCACAGTTCTTACATGATGATCATGGGACAGAACCACCATTGCCTAGCCTGACCTAAGAAGTTCCTCCAACATGGCCTCCAAGTCACATGATACTAGAAAAGGGGGAAGTTATCATGACAGCTTCCTGTTATTATAAGTGTAACCAAAAATAAAAAAAGAGTTACTCATTTAACCCATGATTCGGTGGGATGGACTGAGGACTATGACAGAAAGAATTGGACTCGGAGTAATGAAGATTACCAATAAGTAACCAGGTCATCAACTCCTTGTCCATCTTTCTGTCCCAGTTCTCTCATAATAAGCAAATACCCAAATTCAAAGTGATTGAGAAAAGGCCAAAAATTAAAAGAGAAACACGCCAAAAGTTAATGAGGATCCCATGAAATTTTAATTATAAAATACATGAAATCAGTGGTGAAAAAAAAGACAAAATATGAGATCCGAATTCTGGAGAGGAACTAGCATCCAATTGAAGTCCGTAGTAAGTCATAAAAGTGAAAAGTGAAGCCCAGGTGGTGGTACAACAAATGTCTGTTAAATAATGTCCTTTAAACAATTCCAATGAAAAAGAAATGAAGAAGACATCCCTCTCACTGGTCTGCCCTGGACATTTGAAGGCAACTCTTCATTTGATGATTCACATGATTTTCCAATTGCCAACTTGTTCCAACAAAAGCGAGGATTTGAGATCCCCGTCCCTGAAAGAAAATAGGAAACAAAAAAAGGAAGTCTGCCTTACGGAACAGACTTGTCATGCTTAGATAGATGGAAATGGCTCTGCAAACATCTAGGGTATGTACCTTATCTTCCTCCCAGGTGGCAGGGCTAGGGTCAGGGATTGGTGCTAGAACTGGGGAGCCTGAGCATGTGTGCAGTAAGAAAATGTTTGCCCTGCAGACACAAGCCAGGGCAGTGAATTCACAGTTGGGGGTGTGGGAAGGTTTAGCAAATCTTTTGGCATTTGGGCATTCATAGCTCGGGCCCAGGGTGGAGTAATCAGAACTCAATTCAAGTAAAAGCGTGGGGCGTAGCAGATCGGGGAGGACAAGAATGCAGTGGGTGGTAACCACCTTAGTGTGGACTCCCCCTTCTCCACTATCACCTACTGCTAGTTTGCTGTTCAAAGCTAAGGGACAGGCCGGAGAAGTATCAAAGAGCATGTTGTTGGGAGGAAGCATTCTTCATCAGCTCATCCAACTCATTAGTGAATGAAATATTATTTACTTTTTAACTTAGCTAATGCCTTCTCCTGCACTGCTTCTTCAATAAAAGTAGGCTACTCATTGTAGGAGACTGGCCTGGCTTATAGTGGGTACCAATGGTGCTTACACTTTGTGCCAGGTCCAGTTATCCCTTATTAGTAGAGTAGTAGTGTTCTATCAGCTTAGGCTGATAGAAGTAGCTATAACAGAGCAGCTTAGGATGAACTAGGAGATATGCAAAGCGCCTACTATACCACTTATTTCATATAGGTACTATATCATAAGAAAGACAGTTACTAAAGGTACTTTATTTTAGTGACAATGTGCCAAAAACATCCCAGACGATATACATGCTTAGGAGGTAAGTAAAATACACAACATATACACAGAAAACCAAATCAGGTAAGTAAAACAGTCAGAAAGTAGTGCAAATACTGTAGAACACAATAGGATGCAATAGGCCCAGGGGCAACACAAACCATATACTAAGAAAGTGGAATGCGAACCACGAATGGACCCCTAGGCTAGTGTAGTGTGTAGAGGGTCGGTGGGAGTGTAAGAAAACACTAAGGGTGTCCACGATACCCCACCCCAAGACCGTAGAAAGTAGGAATAAAATACTACTGTTTCCCCAGAAACACACTAAAGTCGTGATAAAGGATTTAGCAAACACCACAACAGACTGCAAAGCACTGAAGATGGATTCCTGGACCTGAGGACCTGCAAAGGAAGGGGACCAAGTCCAAGAGTCACGAAAGTGTCCGGGGCGGCAGGAGCCCACTAAACCCCGGATGAAGGTGCAAAATGGCTCCCTCTGGATGGAAGAAGCTGAAGATTCTGCAACAACGAAAGGTGATAGGAACTTCTCCTTCATGCAGAAGATGTCCCACAGCATGCTGGAGGATGTGGAGTTGTTTCCTTGGCAAAATACCACAGACAAGCCTTGCTAGCTGCAAGAGTCACAGTTGAAGAAAAAGGGTGCTGCCCGGGCACAGGAAGGACCAGGATGTCGCCACTTGGGACAGGAGACAGAGGGGCCCTCAGAAACTCAGAGATCCCACACGCAAGATGGTAGCACCCGCAGAAATCCTTTAACACAGGTTCAAGAAGTCTGAACACCGCGGTCGTCTCAGCATTGCAAAAGAGGGTCCCACGACACCGGAGATCAGCTGAGGGAGCTGAGCATCTCAGGACAGAGTGCTGGGGACCTAGACTTGGCTGCGCATGCAGGATTCTGTGGAAATGTGCACAGAAGCCCTTGTAGCTGCAGATCATGCAGTGTACAGGATTACTGTCTGGAGAGGGGAGGCAAGGACTTACCTCCTCCAAATTTGGACAAATGAACCACTGGACAGTCTGGGTCACTTGGGTCCACCACCTGTGTTCCAGGGCCACGCTTGTCAGGATGAGAGGGGTCTCACAGTTTTGCAGGCGTCTTGGATCAGTCAGCGGTCGACCCTTGGCAGAAGTCAAAGAGAGAGGTGCAGAGGAACTCTGGTGAATTCTTGCAAGTCGTTACCTGAGGAAAAGCCCACTGGAGAGACCCTAAATAGCCTTCAGAGGAGGATTGGCCATCTAGGCAGGTAAGCACCTATCAGGAGGGGTCTCTGACGTCACCTGCTGGCACTGGTCACTCAGAGGCCTCCAGAGTGCCCTCACACCTCTGGATTCAAGATGGCAGAGGTCTGAGACACACTGGAGGAGCTCTGGGCACCACCATGGGGTGGTGATGGACAGGGGAGTGGTCACTCCCCTTTCCTTTGTCCAGTTTTGCACCAGAGCAGGGACTGGGGGTTCCCTAAACCAGAGTAGACTGGCTTATGCAAGGAGGGCACCATCTGTGCCCTTCAAAGCATTTCCAGAGGCTGGGAGAGGCTACCCCTCTCCAGCCTTTAACACCTATTTCCAAAGGGAGAGGGTGTAACAGACCCCAGGAGGGCAGAACCCTGTCTGTGGGGTGGCAGCAGCGATAGCTGCAGAGAAAACCAAAGAGAGAGCTGGTTTGGCAGTACCAGGAGTCCATAGTGGAACCCCGGGGATGCATGGAATTGTGTCCCCAATACCAGATTTGGCATGGGGGGGCAATTCTATGATCTTAGACATGTTACATGGCCATGTTCGGAGTTACCATTGTGAAGCTACATATAGGCATTGACCTATATGTAGTGCACGTGTGTAATGATATCCCCGCACTCACAAAGTCTGGGGAATTGGCCCTGAACTACGTGGGGACACCTTTGCTAGTTCAAGGGTGCCCTCACACTTAGTAACTTTGCACCTAACCTTCACAAGTGAAGGTTAGACATATAGATGACTCCTAAGTTACTTCAGTGCAGTGAAAATGGCTGTGAAATCACATGTGCGTTATTTCACTCAGGCTGCAGTGGCAGTCCTGTGTAAAGGTTTGTCTCAGCTCCCTATGGATGGCAAAAGAAATGCTGCAGCTCATAGGGATCTCCTGGAACCCCAATACCCTGGGTACCTAGGTGCCATATACTAGGGAATTATAAGGGTGTTCCAGTGTGCCAATTAAAATTGGTAAACGTGGTCATTACCCTATAGTAACAAATTTAAAGGCAGAGAGAGCATAAGCACTGAGGTTCTGATTAGCAGAACCTCAGTGACACAGTTAGTCACTACACAGGTATACACATTCAGGCCACAAACTATGAGCACTGGGGTCCTGGCTAGCAGGATTCCAGTGAGACAGGCAAAAACAAACTGACATACATGTAAAAATAGGAGTAACACGCCAGGCAAGATGGTACTTTCCTACACACGACTGAAGCAATAGACACCACTGGTGGATTGATGTGCTATTGTTCCTACAGTCAGACTGTCCAGCATTTTGTGATTTACATATTTGATGCAATGTTTGTGAAGTTGCATGAAGCCTGTGTATTTAACCTAACTTTCCCTGAAAAAGGGACGAGTCTTGCTCCTGGTGGTGTTTGTATATACTCCAAAGCTTCTGTGTTATCATGAAATGTGGCCTTGCCATTGCCTCTCCTCCTGCTTGGATATGGCCATGGCTTGCCCTGAGGATGGGCAGAGATTTACATCCAATATGTTTGGAGAGAAAGAAACAGGTCTTTCCCTCCCCCTCATCCCTAATATGGGAACTGAATTAACGAGAGACCGTGGACATTTGCTGGTTGACACTTCATTATCTTTAGTTTTCTAAATCTGCGCAGCATGTCTTGTCAGTGTGTGTGTGCATAAATCCCAACTAAAAGCTACTGTACCCAACTATTTATAAGAGAAGACAATTATTAGGGACCCCATACAACCCCCTGAATCTACGCCCCTGAAACCTATGGCTACCCAATGGCCATTTTGAAAATTACCTTACTGCCTGTTTACTTTTTCAGGTACCTTTCAAAGCCTGCACATGGTAGATTTTCTGCAAGCATTGATACAGCAGGAGAAAATAATGTAAAATAAATGAACTGAAGATTGTGTTTTATCCTAACTTCATAATCTCTCATATGCTTAAGAGGGATCCAGAGCACGAATGCAAGAAATATAAGGGGATGGAGAATCTGGGTGCATGAATGAACACAAAAGGCACTCCTCCGAAACAGTCACAGCTTCCTAATGATTTGTTAACAAACACAAGTGCTGAGGGCAGATTTTTGTTCATGCCACCTCATGTCTCTGGCTCCCATGACATACACTTCCTTTGTCTTTATATTACTCCTGCAGTTTTTTTTTTATCCTTGCATTCTCAGGTTGCGAAGTTTTAACTATCTTTCTGCCTCCCTCGTAGTCACTTCTCTGCCTTTACCTCTCTTGCTTAGGGTCAATGCCTGATGACATAAAATAAGTCCTTGACTTCAAAAATAAGTGCCAGTGCCCAACACTTCTAACTACTGTCACAATGTAAACTGCTGGTGCCACATGTAGCATTAACTAAATAAATAAAAAAGAACATTGGCCTATTCATCTGATATTTGGAAGTGCACTGGTCTGCCCCTCTCTCCTGCAGATACCCATAATTTAAGGAACTATTTTAATGTGGGAGAAGAGGACTCTCTGGCTAATAACCCGCATGACCAAATTCAACTTAGCATATTTGACTTGGGGTCATGTGCCCTCAGAATTTGATGTATTTCATCTTTCTAAGGCCTGCTGGAGGATGGACATGATGGGAATAGAGTGCGGCATATGTATCAGCGATCGAGCCTGGCAGAGAGCAGGAAGGGAGATGAACAGGGAAGTGAGGGATAAGGAAAAATTAATATTGAAGCACAAACAGAGAATGGTGGCTAGAAAAGGATGCAGAGAGACACACAAAGGGTGGCAGTGGATTAACCCCAAAAGGGTAGTCAAGGACGCAAATGGGATGACACAGAAACAGTGAGCAAAGCTGGAAGGTGGAAGGTGCTGTGCTCAATACACATTTCAACAGAAAGCCTGATGTATACCCCTAATAGATTCCTTGCGCTGAAACAGTTCTGATGAATTTCACATCTGAGGAAGAGGCAGATGGAACTGGATCAAAGGCTTGCAGAAGAAACCAAAGGGCGGGTTGTGGAGATGATATGGAGCCTGCCTAGTGAAAGGCATGGGCAGTCAAATACGCCATAATTCAAGTGTGCAAACTTAATCAAAGGGCTTAGGTGGGGGTGAAATTGCTACAGTGCTAATGGCCCTAACATCACGGATTCCTTACTGGCCTCTTCTGCACACATTGGCTGGGCAGCTACTTTCAATCCATTATGCGACATTTCTAAACGAGAAGTGCTGGTCAGCAGTGTTAAGTGGATTAACTGGATTCTTACTGTTTTGGGAGGACAGGAAAACTAGAAATGTGGATCGAAAGTTGCGCATTAATGCTGCAAAAACACAACTGCGTGCAGCAAAATTTCCACTTTCACAGAACTGTAGGAAAGGAGGAGATGCAAATAAAGCTCCAATTACTCCAATTCAGCGGCCTGAACAAACTGCAACCGAGAACCATGGCAAAAAGAAACATCAGGTCAGCTGAATCTAACGCTTCAACCGGAGAAGCTGCCAGAGCCTGAAGGACAAAGTGGAGGTCCCAAGAAGGAATAGCAGAAAAAGCTTATTAGAAGTAGAGAGAAAGGAGGTGCAACCAAAGCATCTAAAGGGTTGGGTCGTGGCTCACTGCACTCTAATAGTAGAAACCACCAAAAACAATAGAATCCCACCTTTTATGAAATCCAAAGTTTTAGTGAGATCGCAAGATTCAGAAGATAAATCTATATCTGTAAAGAAAGATTCAAAATGGTGCCAATGGCATTTATAGGATTTCAAATTGGAGGGTTTTCTAGAAAGTTTAATACTCTGCAACCCCTATTGATCAAGCATCTTAGGCTAATAGGTTCAACCACTCAAGAGCCATACTTCCAGGGAGTCTTGCCTGAGCAACGAAGCAATCAGAGGGTATGGAAGAGGAAACTACGAAAGAGGGCATACTGCCATTGTCAGAAGCAAGGGTAGTCATGGTCTCCTGGGCAATGCTTGTACCAAAAGCGTGAATCATTCTTAATCTTCTAGTAATGACGAGAAAGGGAGGGAATGCAAAGATGACAGGGAAAGGCCAAGGCTATAGCATCTATTGTCCAGGCATTCTTGGACTGAACCAGACTGCCGACGTTTAGGAGTAGGGCATTTCCAAAACAGATCCAGGCAAGGTTGACCAAACCTGTGAACAATTTCCTGAAACAAGATGGATAGGGGAAAAACAGGGATCGAAGAGGGGAACCTCCTGCTCAGGTAGTTGGCAGACCCATTCTCCATCCCTGTGAGATAGGCTGATGACAGAGAATGGAAATTCACTTCCTCTCACAGACCTATCTCCCGATAAAGAAGAAACAGAGAAGGCAGCATCCCCCCTGATGACGGATATAAGCTCTCACCACTTGATTGTCAATTTGGACACAGATCATGTAATGTTTCATGAATAGGGAAAGCCACAGAAGAGCGTTTTGGAATTGCACAGTCTCTTTCCAGTTGGAAGTCAGGGATTTTTCCAGGAATGATCATTTGCCCTGAGCTTTTGATTTCTCCAAATTCGCCAAGCTAGACTGCTGGCATCTGTCTTCAGATGGTAAGTGGATGAGACATTACAGAATGTTCCCTGAATAATTTCACTGGATTCAATCACCAATGAAGAACTAGGCAGATCTGGGGAGTTATTGGCACCAGACTCTCTTAGTCCTGTGACAGTGGGTTCCAGTGTAGAAGGGTGAAGAAGAGGGTAGGAATAAAGCCAACTGTACGGAAGAATTGCCAGTGCTGAGACCATTTCTCCGTGACTTTGAAGCCATAGTCTTGCAGTTGCTTTGGCTTTGGAGAAAAAGAGAGAGAGATGGGAAGTTAGCCTGGATTTTCTTTACTCTGACAAGTCCATTTGAAATAGGGTTCCAAGAAACTGGAGAGATTGTGATAGAAAGAGAATAGACGTCTTGTGTTTTAAACCTGTGCTTCATTAGAGATCGCAGACTTGTACAAAATGCTCCTTCACCTCAGAAAATTAAGAAGAAGCAGTTAGACAGTCATCAAGGTATGGGTAAACCTGAATTCCCCTGGAATACAAAATACCCACCAAAGGGGCCAAGATATTTGTAAAGACCCTTGGCACTGAAGAGAGTCTGAATGGAAGGACATTGACACTGTTATTCCCCTAAAACAAAGCAAAGACATTTCTGATTTGCCTTAGGAACACGAATGTGAAGATAGGCATCAACGATCTCCACCTGGCTACTACTTGGTGGACTACACTAGGGTTTTCCTGTTCTTAGGACACCAGATGACACCTAACAGTAGTCATTCCAGGTGCTGTGTCTCTCAAAGTCTTTCTTCTTTGCCCATTGATAGTGAGCCACTGCCGGTACATTTTAGTACTGTCAAGTATGTGAGCCTTTGGCACTGTCTCTCTGTCACCCAGCTATACTGGGGTAACCTCTGCACTCTACACACATTAACTGGGGAAACCTCCTCCCTGAGCACTGCATTTGCCATCCCCAGACACTGCCGACCAGTGGGTGGCTGCTTTCTGAACTCACAGATTAAAGCCTCCTGAAAATGCCCAAACTGGCAGCATGGCAGTTGGGTGTCAAGTGGCCTGAGGACTTTTACTGCTAAAAAACTCCTTTCTTTGGTATAGAATGAGACTGGAAACCCTTGCCTGGTAAACTATTTTGGGGGCTTTGGAGAACTCCTTGGATTTTTCCCTAGTCCTTCCTCGTTCTGTTGGGAAGTTACTGCGTCCACCTTTCTTGTTGGCCCGCAATTACTTTCTTGTGGATGGTGGTGCTGAGCCAGCGGTCCATTTCCTTAACAAGTTCAATGACTACAGTGAGTTAGGAATCAATTAAGTTTTGGTGCAACTCTGCAAAACAATTACTGAACATGTGGTCCTTGAGAGCAAGATTATACAGGTCACCATAACAACTCCTATCACTGCCCTTCACCAAACCATTTAGTTCTTTCCTGCAGTAATCCAGGA